>NC_134089.1:78788696-79988696 GCF_000715075.1 Nicotiana tabacum | reverse complement strand
ATATGGTTTTCTATATAAAGACTATAAGTTATGGGAAACATTTATTTTCAAAAAAAATTAGAATCCAGACACGCGAGCCCGGGGTTGACGTTTCTTGACTTTTTGTGTAGGGTAGAGAATTTTCTTCTAATTGATAAAGTATGGCTTCTTGAGTATGTTTTGACTAGTTTCATGTTTTTTGGCAATTCAGGATTATTCGGCATTGGTTAGAGGTGTTAGAGCAGTAATAGAGCTGATTTGAATTTCAGAGCAAGGTAAGTCTCTTGCCTAATCTTGTAAGAGGGAACTTATCCTCGTAGATATTCTATTTGCTATATACTATATGTTATGGGAGCAACGTATATACGAGGTGACAGGCACCCGTATATATTCTAGATTTTTTAATACGTCCGGATAGACTTAGACTTATATCATGCTTTAACTGTACTATTTGAGTTCGTATTGCTTGTTTAAATGGCTTAATTCATAATTCAGCGTGTGAGTGGACTTGCATAGTTTATCGAGCTTTGCTATTCTAGAGACTTGGTGCGCTACATGATTTTCCGTGTAAATTATATCTTCTTTTACATATTTACTCATGTGTTGTACTTATTTGTTCGGAAGTTTCATGATATCTTAACTCAAACATATATTCACGATTTAGGCTAATGACCTGCCGAAAGTTTCACTACTCCTATGGGATCAGGCCGTTCATATCGACAGTAATATGAAATATTCTTATGGGAGCGGTTTGTTGATGTTCGGTAAAAATACATATATTTAACCATTGTTACCTCATGTTCTAATACTTTTAACCTTATTTTGAGTGTTAATTATATTACTTTATGCTTAATATTAAATTTTAACTACGTAGGAATAAAGCGGTGTGAAGATAAAGAGATTTTGAGCAAAATTGAAAAAAACGCAGAGGAAAAAGAAAGGAAATTAAATTAAAAAAAAAGAGAGGAGACAATGGGGGGACACCCTTTGTCTTTTGGCCCCCCAAGTGTAGGGCAATGATAAGGGGAGATACAATTTGAAGTGAGGAAGGACTTTGAACGTGAAAACGGCAAAACGTTACTGTTTTTTGCGGTAGGTCCAGCGCTAGGTGCTGGCCGGGACGCTGTGTCTGGGAAGACTCCTATTTCGTGCCAGATAAGGTTATTTCCGCCTACATAGTCCCAACTTTTATAAAAGGGTTCTAAACCTATTTTGGAGGGGGAGAACATTTTTGAGAGGGACTTTTGATCAAGGGAGACCACAGAGCTGCCGTGGAGGCCGGGTTTCATATTTTCTTCCACCAAACTTAGTAATTTTTATGTTTCTTTGTATGATTTGTTGTTTGACTACCATGTCTATTGAAGCTAAACTCCACGTTCTAGGGTTGTGGTTCTTTCATGACTATTGTTATTCAGAAATTAATTTTGATTTCTTACTCTATCATATTGGTTTATTTATTCAATCCTACACTAAATGACTGGATTGCTTGATCACCAATTAAATACTATCTACGAATCTAGAGTAGAACTTGATAGTGGGAATTCTAGATTGCATATAGGACTGAGTAGAGCAAGTTCTTGAACATGAACATCGGGGAGCAGATTCGCAGTTATGATAGACATATACCTAATTTCCTTACTTGGTTGATGTATAGGAATTATAAATGCGTTCTTGCTAGTTCTAACTTCATAGACATATAGGTGTTAGGTTGGCTTGAATAGGCGAGTAAGAACTTGACAGATTCTTATGAGCAATATTAACCCTGTCAACCAATAAGCTAGATAAATTAGTCGGTCAATTCAATTGAAGAATACAATAGGATTGTTAGATAGCCCATAACCCTAGATCGTTTTCATTACATTGATATCATAAAAATCTGCTCTTTCTCTGTTCAAAGTTCATTATTTATATTTTTTTATTTAATTAGTTTAGAATCAAATATTTTTAGGTTTAATTCTTGTTTAGATAATTAGGATAGTCTAATTTAGTTAATAGTTAATCACAAGTCCTCGTGGGTTCGACATCCGACTTTTAGTCACTTTATTACTTGACGACCGCGTATACTTGCATGTGCGTTTGGCCGCAACAAGTTTTTGGCGTCGTTGCCGGGGACTTAGAAATTAGCTATTTGTCTAGATTAGACATTTTTTTTCTATTCTTTCTTTAGTTTAGTTAGTATTTTTTATTTATTTTAGCATGGCATCTTGGAATGAAAATTATTCGAATGAAAGTTATTCGAATGATGGTTATTCTTATTTTTGATGATTTCTGTCCATATTGTGGAGGACCTCACTGGTGGAAAAACTATCAGAATATTCTCGGGAGTGAGTTGTGCACACAATCTCAATCCTTTGAGTGGAATATTTGTAATATGTGTGGTGGTCAAGGTGACCATTGATAATTATCCTAATTCTTTTTATCCTTCTCTAATCCCTTATTATGATCTTTCTAACAGTGTTTATGAGTTTGATATGAGCAATGAAGTGCAAGATATGGAATGTGATGCATATATTAGGGATATTTTGAGGCAAGTAGCAGAGCAACAGGATGAACTCAAAAAAGGTATGAAAAGAATGAGGGCGACAATCACAGGAATGAAGGCCAATGTGAAAGAATTGAATGAAGAGAGCGAATACCAGCAAGAAGAAATTTTTGAAAAAGAAGAGATTTTGAGGCAAACATGGCTAGTGAAACAATTTGAAAAATTAGAAATATATGAGGCTCAACGTGAGGAAATTACTAATGGGATGAGACACTTTATAGAAGGAAGGGCTGAACTGAGACAAGAAATCGATAAATTTAGCACTGCTATTCACGACCTTGAGGCTCAATTGAATGCAAAGGTTGATGCGTTTAATGCCCAACAAAATAGTAATGAGTTGTGTGAAGCTGAAAAAGGAGCTTATACGCCAAATTGAGGAGCTAAATATGGAGAGCCAATCATTCGAGCATATTTTTATTGATGATGCCTATGTTGAGAAAGTACACTAGAGCAATGTGAGGAAGCAAATAATGTTATATCTGAAGATTCTAGTGTGTGTAGGTATGAGGATGTAAAGAGTAATACAATTCTAGAGTTAGGGCGTATTGGTCCTCATTCCATACATTTTTCAACATTGTGTTTGGATGATGACATGGAAATCGAGTCATCTGATCCTTTGGAGGATCCATGGACGAGGAACGAGGTGCTTACATTCTTGAATTCGTCGTGCTAGAGAGATAGAATTACATACCTCGTCCGAAGGCCAAGAAGTGTAAAACACGTTATTGGTTGCTTAGCCCACTTAAATTAGTCTCGCTGCCTAGGGAGTATAACAGAAAGCTTGAAGCCAAATTAGGGGTACAATTAATAAGTTCAAGTTGGAGGCAAAAAGTAGTTCAAGTCATGTCGCGGCTTTAAATTAGGCAGTTGTTGGGAGGCAACTCAACTTTACTGCTTTCTTTTAGTCTTGATTTTTTTTCTTATTGTATTATTTGTGTAGTGTTGTTTTAGTTTGTAGGATATTGAGCATAGGGAGCGAAACCATAAGTAGTGTGCAAAAGTGAGCCAGATGGTTGGAACTAAGTGTGGGGTGCCCGCACAAAGGATCATGCCTAGAAGAAGTCTGAGTACCCCGTGAGCCGCTATTTCTTCGGCCTTTGGCCTTTCAAGGAGTTTCTTGTCCATCTTTGTTATTTTTTCTTTTTGTGTGCATTAGGGATACTACACTGTTTTAAGTGTGGGGTGGAAGATTCTCGGTGGTTTGTATAGTATTATATTAATATATTATTAGTTTCTTATCTTTTTATTGTTAGCTAGCCTCTTATTTTTATATGCATATTTAGTAAATTAATGGCGTAGTATTTTAGTAGCTTTATTTTATTTTATTTTTAAGTATGAAAAATAAAAAATTCAAAAAAGGTAGAAAATTTGAACTTTTCCCCATGATGGATCTCCTAACAATTTTCTTGAGGGATTAAAGCCTAACCAAGAATACAAAAAAAAAAAATTCAAAAAAAAATTTGTTGTTGTTTTCCTGAGACAGTAATAATCCCTTGTAGTTTTTCTTTGTGCCTCGGTTCTTTTCCATGGGATGTAGTTTGAACCAGGTAATATTTTTTTTTTAATTTGTAGAGTAAAGTAGGAATGAAATAAATGAAGGAAGATAGATGAGATTCCTAGGCGCCTTTGACTTGTTTGATAATAGCATATTTAGGCTTTGGCACGTGTAGTATCTTCCCTATGATTTGAAATTATTGATGATGCCTTGCTTAGTTGGATAACATGTTTTGTGATGCCTATGTCTCATTTTCTTGACTTGTGTTTACTTTGTGCTTAATGCTTAATATCTCGTGGCTTCGTGAATACTTGTTTTGTTTGAGAGTCGGAAGGAGACCGAACTTAATGAGTCATATGCCATGTGTGGTGAGGTTTTTATGTAGCTCATGTATTGTACTTGTGTCTAGAACTTGCCCGATATGTGAGTTGAAGCGAAAAGTTTAGGTAATGCTCGGTTTGAGAAATTATTTTAGGCTTTCTTTGATATTTTTGAGATTATTGCTTACCATATATATATTTTATTCCTAGTTACCCTTTTGAGCCTATAAACCTTTATTTGACACCCATATTATAAGCCTATGCCCTTTTTGTTCTTAATCGACATTGTTTTAATCATTTTACCTCTTAAAGCACTTTAATTGTAAAATGAGCGCTAAAAGAAGTAAGAAGGGACTAAGTGTGGGGTGACTTTTGGGTGGAACCAATGAAAGGAAGAAAGGTGCACTTGTTTTGTAAAATAATACACCACTATCGAAGATTGAAAAAGAAAAAGAAAAGTGGAAAAAAATGTAGATGAATAAATATCTTTTTTTTGCTAGCGGAGTGTAAATGGCGATAGTGCTTTAAGAAAGAGGGAATGTTGTTAAGGATGATTTTAATTGTGAAACTAAAATTTCGATTGAAGAATTTGCGCTTACAATGATGTGTCAAAGTGCTTAGGAGTGTTAGCCACTATTCCTAAATATATCCTTCCTCTCCTTTAGCCCACATTACAACCATAAAAAAATTCCTAATTTATTTTAGATCAAGCGAGCCTACATTAGAAGAGATTTACATTAAGGGCAAGCCTATGGTACCAATTGCATGCATGTGATTTCTTTGTGAGAGTGTTAAATTTCTTTGATATATGTAATTCTTTAAAATATTGTTGAGCATTTTATTTGAATGTGTAGATTCTACTTATGTATACGGTACAAATTAGTGGTCCGATTTTATGATCATTAAAGCGCCTTGTAAGGACCACCCCCAGAAGGCTCGAAGCACAGCTCGGTATTTCGACCCCGCGTGTCCTCGGTGATCGACCTCGAGGCAATGTAAAATCAGCGGCTACGGTGGATAAATGTGAGGTTCCCAAGGCGCGTGATAAGAGCTGACAAAGTCTAGTAGGCTAGTTCAGAACCGTATCATAGCATTAAATGGATGTACCAGCCCCATGTCTTTGTAATAAATGCATTTGTACTATGTTGGGATTCCCCCTCATATATAAAGGGGATCCTTGTCATATTGTGATCTAAGACACAATATTGAATATACAAGAACATTCTCTCTGCTCTCTAACTTAACACATTCTCCTGATTTCACTACTTATATTTATTGCTTATATTCATAGTGTTCTGTTTATTTTTCTTCATTTATTTCTCATTATTTTTTTTTGGTCGAAAGAAAACTTTATTTCAACCAGTTTTTCAATTTACATCACATGTACTTTGGACTCTAGGATCAGGTCTCATGACTGAAACCAATAAACAAAAAACCTATGCAACCAAGGCTGCTTACTAAGATCCCATAACGCTCATGGGTCTTTTTCCTATCCTAGTTGCTATGAATTACAATTAGGATAACTATTTAGTGTACTCAATATTGGTGTCCATTTACATTTCTTCTGTCCTTTTATGTGCACCTGCATGACAATGTCTTTTGCTCTATCTTTGACCTCTCTTCTCTGGTTTTGAAATCTTCTTTCATTTCGCTCAATCCAGATGTGATATACTACTGCTGCAAATACCACTCCTAGCAAAGTTTTCCTTGGATTTCTGTTGTTTACATTGGTAGTTAACCACTGCACCTCATCTTCCCAGTTTTCAACCTTTCTCTGGTAGCTTAACCATTCTAGCATTCCTGTCCATAAGCTTTGTGAATATGGACACTCGAAATACAAGTGATCATGTGTCTCTTCTATGTCACCTCCACACAGTACACAAGAGTGAGTCACATGAATTCCCCATTTTGCTAGTCTGTCAACTGTGGCCAGCCTTCTTTGTATTGCCATCCATAAAATGAATTGCTGCTTTGGTAGTATTCAAGTCAACATGACTAGTGTTTGGGGTACCTTGGAGTAGCATGAAGATAAGCCTTTTGAATGCTGAATCTCCCATTCTGAACAAAGGATTCAATTGTTGGTATGTCATTAGCCCACCATTCTCTTGTTGTAAACAGTTTCCTTACTAGCCAACTAGCCTGCTTTAAGACCTCCATTGTATTGATGTCATTCTGCTTTATGTAGTGGCAGTGTATCCATCTAATCCAAAACTTGTCTTTCTTTGCCATTATAGCCCAGAGGAGTTTAGTCAAAGCAGCTTTGTTCCATCTCTCATAGTTGATAATGTTTAGACTCCCAACAGCTTTTGGCTTACACAATGTTTCCCATGCTATAAGAGCCCTGAGTATTTTCATGACTACCAGTCCATAAATAGTTCCTGCATATACCATTAACAAGTTTAATAACTTTATTTGGAATAAGAAATACTTGAGCCCAGTAGGTCTGCATTTCAAACAGGACACTCTTAATGAGTTGTAGTCTTCCAGCATAGGACAAGAACTTTGATGTCCAGCTTCTTATCCTCTCCATAATCTTCTCAACTAATGGCATGCGCTGGTGGATTGTAATTTTCCTTGAGGACAAAGGAACTCCCAAGTATTTGAATGGGATGCTGCCTGCTGATAGCTGAAGTTCTGCTAACATTCTGTCTTTGAATTCCATAGGCACACCTGCTATATATAATGAGCTCTTTTTCCAAGTTTGCTTGTAAACCTGAGACCTTGGAGAAGTGATCAAAAACTCCCATCATTAACTTCATTGATACCTCATCTGCTCTACAACACATCAGTAAGTCATCCGCAAAGTAGATGTGTATGACTTGCAGTCTAGCACATTTAGGGTGAAAGTTAAAGTCTGGGTTCTGAGTCAGTGTCTTCAGAGATCTGTTTAGGTACTCCATTGACAAACAATTATGGGGACATAGGGTCCCCCTGCCTTAGCCCTTTTCTTGCTACAAATTTATCAGTTAGTCCACCATTCAGTAGTAGAGTATAGCTGAATGTAGATACACATTCCATGATTAGTGCTACCATCTTGTATGGTATCCCAAAATCAAGCAGTACTGCGTTCAAAAAACTCCATTCAACCGAATCATATGCTTTTCTCATGTCTACTTTGATCATACATCTAGGAGAGACTGCTTTTTGAAAATACCCTTTAATCAATTCATGAGCCATTATGACATTGTCAAGAATATTTCTCCCTTCTATGAAAGTAGACTGAGAAGGTCCAACCAATAGATCCACAACTAGTTTAAGCTTATTTGTCAGTATCTTAGCAATAATCTTGTACATTATTGTGCAACAGGCAATAAGCCTAAACTCCTTCACATAGCTAGGATTTTTCACCTTCGGAATCAATGTAACAGTTGTGCAGTTAATTTCTTTCAATAGTCTGCCAGTTTGAAAGAATTGTTGTACTACTTCTATGACCTCCTTTCCAATGATTGGCCAGTATTCCTTAAAGAACTCAGCAGGGTATCCATCCATACCTGGTGCCTTGTCATTAGGTAGATTCTTCACAATTTGGCAGATCTCCTCTATTGTTACTACTTGTAATAGTTGTTGCTACTGATTCAGTGTTAGACAAGGACCATTTCTTGCTATATTGACATCAATCCTTGGTAGTTCATCCGCTGCTGTCCCCAGTAGTTGCTGAAAGAACTGGATGAATTCTCTCTGAATGTGTTTTGGCTCAGTGATCTTCATCTGTTGTTCAGAATAGATGCAACTCACCTTATTTCTTGCTTGTCTGGCCCTCATATAGGCATGGAAATATTTGGTGTTACAATCTCCCAGTTGGATCCATGTTGCTCTTGACTTCTGCCTCATAATTTGCTCCTGTATTGTTTCCCATTCCTCTATGCTTTTTAAGGTCATTCTTTCTTCTTCTATCAGCAGCTTGTTGAAGTAGTCATCATTGAGCTTTCCTGTATCTCCTTCAATGTTTCTCTAAATTGTATCAGCTTTTGATCAACCGAGGAATGTTCCTGATGAATATCCCTTGTTTGTTTCTGAATAAGCTTCAGCTTTTTCCATACAGAATACATTGCATATCCTTGAATATTTTGACTCCAAGTGTTCTGGACTACTTCCTTGTACCCTCTTTGTTGCATCACTGAAGTTAGTAACCAATAAGGCCTTTTCACTTTAACCTTGACCACCTCAGTATTTATCATTATAGGGGTATGATCTGAGCATTCTGGAAGCATGTATATTGCCTCTACCCCATTATAAGCATTGAACCAATTAGCATTCCCAAAAGCCCAATCTGTGTGGCTGTATATTCTGATTTCTGCATCCCTTTTATTACTCCTTGAAAATCTACTACCTCTTTTTGTGATTTGTCCCACTCCAATATCATCAAGTCATTTTTGAAAATCAATCATTTCTGCTTGATGAACTAAACTTCCATTCACCCTATCATCCACATTTAGCACACTGTTGAAGTCTCATATTATGAGCTAAGGTCCATTAGTTTGCATGTTCCTTGTTGATACCCAATTTTTTCCTATGTATTTTTGTACCCAAAATACTTCCAAAATAGCATGTATGTGCATAGATAAGCACACCCAAGGGTTTTAGTATTTTTTTAACGATTTCTAAACCGATTTACTACCTATTTTAATACCACAAAATCCAAAATTATTATTTTTGGTGAATAACGTATTTCATTCCCATATTTACACCAAAATATAATTAAGGTGATTTTTGCATATTTTTTACAAATTTATTTGGCAATTTTAAACTAATTGCATGTAATTGCAATTATGGCCTATTTTATGATTAATAGCATTTTATAATTATAAAATTGGTTCCAATATTTTTAAAGTGATATTTATATAGTATTTGTTTGCTCAGTATTTTTAATTTACTTTTAAAATCATTATTACTATTTTTATAAAATAAAAGGTGAAAATTGGCTATTTAACACTTAGCCTATTTTTATTTCAATAACAGCCTTTCTACCTTTCAATTGTAGCCTCAATTGGCCCAATTTCCAGCCCCATTTCAATAGGAACCCGACCCATACCCAATTCAATTACCCGGTCCAGCTCCGATCTAATCTGAGCCGTTGATCAAATGAGATCAACGACCCAGATTTTATTTCCTAAAATTAAATCCCAACAACCCCCCCCCCCCAGACCCCTCATTTTCCAAGACGGTCTCTCTCTCTCTCTCTCTCTATACTGACTCTTGCTCTCCCTTCCCTCTAGAACCTTCTGGTTTTCTCCGATGAATCCACCGCCTTCTTGACCATCTCCGACCACCTCCTTTCAACCCCAAGGCTCCGATGGACCTTTCATCATCATGTTCAACACATCGAGGACCTTCGAGGCTTATGGACCATGGCAATTTGAGACCTAGGGTTCCTGGTTCTTCTATATGCGAGTTCTCACGACAGGTTTTTCCCACTTCTATTAGGTTTCTTTTTTTGAAACCCTAACTCTCTCCTGAATCTCTCAAAAACGGTGCCATTTCATGCTATTCTCATGTTTTCCTCTGTGCTCTGTTTATTCTCGAGTTTATTCTGAAAGATCCTTTGCTTTGAACCATTTTTTTTACTTTCTTCGAAATTAGGATTTCTGGGATTTCTTTTTATGCATGCTTCGATTGATTTTCTTTATGATTAAAACCTTTTCGTTGTTTATTCTAACCGATTTCTATGCTTTTACTGTTTTTTAGTTTGACTCTGCTAAATACCCTAATTTCTAGAAAATGTTTCTTCATTCGATTATGTGTGTTAGCATGTTTCTCTGCTTCAATTACCTGTGTTAGCCTAATTTCATTTGTCTTGTCTCTATGTGTTAGCATGTTTCCTCGTTTGATTGTGTGTATTAGCCTGATCTCCCTTGCTTTGGTTCTGCCTGCTGGCCTATTTGCTTGATTCTTGTTGATGTTTCATAGTCACCATGCTTCGAATATGTCTTGCTGAATCTTAACTTGTTTTAACTATCTCTGAGTGGTTATGTTTGTTCATCCCTTGCTCCTTCCTAGTTAACTTTGCTCGCTACTTTTGTTCATTTACCTCTATTTATATGTTAAAAATGCAGAATCATGACTTCACATGATTGATTCTGATTTTCCTTGATTGATTGGTAATTCAAAAACTTTCTTAAAAAAAAAACCTAACATTCTACCCGCCTGTTTGAATTAATTGGCTTTGTTACCTCATTTGTTATAGTACTCTATTCTTTTAAGCCTTTCCTTAATTGGAATTTTCCTAAATTTGGTCTTACTCGACTACTATATGCAATACTCAACCTTGACTCTTTCCTTATTTAATCCTACGCTGATTTTTCCTATTTGCCTTATATGGTGCTGAATCTTTTCGTTTGATTTTGATTCCCCTAATTAATGGGAGTACTTCCTTGATTCGTTGATTAATTGATTTTGAGTTCTTCAATTAACATATTTCCATGATTTTTACCTTATTTTACCACCTACTTTTGACTATAAATACCTTAAGTCTTTACAAAAAACAGACAACAGTCTTCTGATTTACACACACCACTGAATACTTTCAAAATCTGCATTACCTTTTGCTCTTTTGCTCTACTGCTGTTCTCTGCTCCTTCTTATTAGCCGGCTAAAAGCCAAGGCTAATATACTATTACTGCTTTGTCTTTGCATCCTACTCTTGCTCTTTTACTGGTATGTCTTAACTCAGTTCCCAACAATCATCCTAATGTGTTTACTTATAGTCTTTATAACTATGCCTATTACCTGCAGAGTTTGACATGTTCATATGCTACTGTACGCTTTACTTTCCTGCAAATGCTTGATCCCTACTCCCTTACCCTCTATGTGTTTATAAATGGGGATTCAGGGCATGGCAACATGAATTGTTGTCCATGAACTAAACTTTTGACCCCAAGTAAAGAGTGTGTCAGTATGTTTCATTGCTGATTATGCCCTTTGCCCCCCTCTTCCTTGTTTACTGTTTCTGGTATGAATTCCCTATCATTACCCCTATGTATGTTGAGTTAAAGTTTATGGTCTGGTAGCCTTTAAATGGCTATCCAGGCCTAAACCTGGCTTTCAATAAGTCATAACTCCTCAATTTGAAAATAACAAATTGGTCAGGGGTGTGCCAGCACTTCAAATTGCTTGGCATGACCACCAACTTATCATTTCCCCTGCACTTGCACTTACTCTTAGACTTTAAGTTCTGCCCCTCTCATATGAGCCTTACCTTAGGACCTTGAGTTCCCTCTGAACTTGGACATTTGAGGGCTGGCTTTTCCGCACTACACTTTACTGTAATTCTGGAATGATGTTTGGGGTGTAAGCACTGCTTGGAGCTCTTGAAGCTCCTTGGAACTTTGACACATCCCAAATAAGAGAAGGCTTCGGAACCTGGATCCTTGAAAGTTGGTTTACTACATATGTCAGACTGGGAGTCTGAATTAGGCCCTTCTTGGTTGGAATTCTGATTTCGGATGTATTTTATTTATTTATTTTGATTGATTCTTGTCTGCAATAATCTTGTAATAAACATTTGGGATTGGCTAGTGGAAAAAGGCAGGGAACTATGCATGCAAGGGGTAGATATCATGCCTATAGGGGTTATTATTTCTAAAATTCTGTATCCCATCTAGAGATCATGCTTGTAGGAATTACTGTCTCTAAAAGTTCTGCGTTTTACATATCACTGAAACTCTGCATTTTTATATAGATGCCATGTCTGTAGGAACTCTGTATTTTCATACTATGCCTATAGAATTTTCTGCACTTTCATATAGATACCATGTCTATAGGATTTTCTGCAATTTTGCATGTGCATCCGTCATTAGGCAAACTTGTTATAGGATTTAAACAACTAACCAATTGTATATAGATGACCTGCCTATAGGATTTCTGTATAATAATAACAGTGTTTAAAATCAGTGACACTTAGAAAGCATGCCTATAAGAGCTATTAACTAACTTGAATCGCCAATTCGTCTAAAATCAGTAGCAATAACGCATAAGCACCTGCAGAACTTATGTTTTTGTAACTGACAATTCCTTTCTGCAATCAGTCTACTTCTTTATTTCTGAAACTTATAGATATCATGCCTATAGGTTCTGTTTAACGCCTAGGCAAGCCTTAGGGTAAAATTTTATAATTGCATCAGTTTTGATAATTACAACCAGCAGGAAGGCCTAATTTGGACCTCTTATCTGAAAATATGTGATAAGTTAGCCACCCTTCCTACGTTAAGTTTAATACAGACCAAACCAGTATTTGTAAGTCATGCTAAATAATCTGCTGCTTTGAATAAGGAGTCCGACTTGAGCCTTAACTGCTATTTGTATCCCTTTTAACTGCTATCTGGTATAGCTTGTCGCCTAGATTTTTATCCTTTTGAAACTCTGCAAAAGCCCCCAACTCCCTCCCCTTTAGAATTAGTAGTCCCATATGCCTCCGGGACTGATAGGATTGTGACGGGTAATAGCATACAATAAGTAACGATACCATTTCGCGCTTTAACACCTTAACGGGGTGGGAAGGGTAGATATGGATATGATGATCGATGCGCTAATATCACGTACGACCCCTCTTCTGAGGAGTGATCGCTGGATATTGCATTGAAGTGATCCATATTAATTATAAACTTAGGACCCCCCTCCCTTTATTTGCTTTCATCTCTTCTTGTAAAACTGTTCAAATCTCTTTTTTCATGAATTTCTGCCCTCTCTACTTACCTTCGAAAATTTTCAACCTGATTGCAATGTTATATGCGAATCCTTATTTGAGCCTTGATTGTTTACTTGTAAAGTCACAATTGTAACATGGCCGGGAACCACACTAGTGGATCTTGAGGGGTGCCTAACACCTTCCCCTCGGGATAATTTCTAGCCCTTACCCTAATCTCTGGTCTCTTCATCTCAAACCCTTCTTAAAGTGTCCTAATGCACTATAATCATTAGGTGGCGACTCTTCAACTTCTAAACCCAATTCTCAAAAGGGAATAGAGTTGTCCTCCCAATGTCGTATCTCCGATTTCTGACCCCACAGTTAGAGAAAAGGGGGCGTCGACAATATGGAGACTCTGCTGGGGAATTCTTTAGGCTTTTACCATTGCATGTTGCTTGTTACTTTACTATCTCATTAATTGCTTTATTTACTGTCTTTTATTCTTTCCCTAAGAAACTGACTTGGCTCTTCATGTCTTTTCTTTCTTTTAACTGCTTTCCTTTACTACTTTATTTCAATACTGTTGTAATTACTGCAATTATTGTAATCATTTATCTTATGAATGTGGAAATACATGTCAATTTGTTTCATTCTTGTAAACTGTATATTCAACATCATATTCCACTCGTGCCAAACAAATACCATAGCAACGCTTATAATGAGTGGTTGCGCTCTTCCAATATTATCACCCTTTAAATTTGGCAAAGGCGTATTTGCGGTAAAACCAGTCGATCAGCGGTGCAGTCGACGGTTTCGTGCCTTTCCCTCTTGAGTTGTCCGCTCGAGGGTACCTGTCTAATACCCCAATATTAACCTTACTCTGTTCAATTGTACATGCATCATGGTCAAACCTAGCCGAGTCAGTTATGTTGTCCACATAATGACTCATTAAGATAGCCTTGTCCAAAGTCCATTGGGTTTCCCTGAAACCCAAACAGACACCTACATGTTCTATGCATTTATTTGGAGAAATAAATGCTTTTATGCTAATTATTGGTTTAAATAGTCGAGTCTGGCGGGGTAAGGGTCTAACACTCTATTTTGCAGAAAATGAGGCACGAAGTCTCCAGATTTGGCATGGTAACCAACATTCATCCAAGGCTGCTGAATTGGTGGAAAGATCTCCACTCTAGTGATCAGACACTCATCCGCAAATACTTAGGGAATCTGCCTTCTCTTCTAGAAATCCAGCCTGACAACAAAATCATAGAGGTTGCAACTCTGTTCTGCGATAGTGACAGGTTCGTGTTCCGCTTCGGGGACCTTGAAATGACTCCTTTGCTCGAAGAAATAGGAGGCTTAGCTGGTATTCCTTGGGAGACTCCGGGTTTGCTTATACCAGAAAATCGCAAGGGTAGGGGTTTCCTTAAGATGATGGGACTGAAGAAGAACCCAGACTTGACTTGTTTGAAAGACTCCTACATCCCATTCGACTATCTGTATGAGAGGTACGGCCATAGCAAGTCATACCGCACCTACTCAGATGAATTTGCCCTCACCTCACTGGGGAATATTCACAGAAGGGTCATCATATTCATGTTTTATTTCCTGGGAATGATAGTGTTCCCTATGAAGAAGGCTAGGATCCACACCAGACTGGCCATGGTAACCAAGACTCTGATGGAAGGAATTGGCGGACAAACTTTCAGTATAGTGCACATGATTGTTGTTGAGATATACCGGGCTCTGGACAACTGTCAGCGAAAAGCCAGTCATTTTGAGGGATGCAATTTATTACTTCAGCTCTAGCTCATGGAGCACCTCCAGAAAGGAGAATACCGACAAGAGATCTTACGCAAAGACTGCGATGATTACATTGCCTTCTACCATCCAAGGCGTATGAATTATATGCCTAACATGTTCGCTCAGCCAGAAGATGCTGGAAGATGGGTGGAGCTATTTGAGAATCTAAAAGAAGACCAGGTACAATGGATGGTCGAATGGTTCCCTACGGAAGATTCATTGCTCGATCCCGAGACGCACCATTTCTCATACTCATTGGTCTAAGAGGAACTTATCCCTACGTTCCCCTCCGAGCCATGAGACAAGCTGGAAGGAAGCAAATTATACCAAGGGTCGACAAAATGAGTCACTTTAGGGCTGATTTCCAGGACGATAATATCCCTCACAAATGCCAAGCTCAACACATGTGGCATTGCAAGCTCGTTTTGGGGAAAGAATCTATTGAGCCAGACAGGTATCACGCTGGTTGCGTGCCGCACTATTCGGGTTGGTTGGAAGATAATCACAATGGTATGGGTCAGCCCGGGTTCATTCACGGACACAGAATCATCGACGAGAAAGCTGAAGCACGGGTTAAGTACAATCAACTGCGCAAGAGAATCCGAGAGTGTGAAAGTGAGAATCGGGAAATACAAGAAGCCCATCAAAAGTTGATAGAGGAATGAAAGGATATGGCTGTCAACACCAACAAACAACTAGGGTATTTGGAGCGGGGTCTAGTGGAGCTAGAAGGAAAGTTCCTCAAGAGGATTGAAGATTGTCAGAATGCTGAAGGGAATGCAGGCGGACATTTGGCCCAAGCTTATCTGCTGCTAGGATTGCGCGAGCTGGTGAAGCTGTTCGAGGGGGATAAAGATGCCAAATCTTCTGGAACCAAGTAGTTAGGAATCTTTTATTTCGCTTTTAATGATGTAATAACGCCAATGGCCACTAGTGACATTTTATTTTCTTAGCATCGTTGTGAATTCGTCTTATTTTTATCAATAAGATGAGGCATTTAACATTATAAGTTCTCCAAATTAACTTGTCTCTAGGCCTACCTCGGGCACAACGAGGCACCCAAATTAGGACATGATTTATATTCTTGCACAATGTGTTTAAATATTGCAACATTTTCTTCTCATAACTCGCACTAACTTGTTACCTTTTTTTTGTTTTTATTTATTTTTATTCCCCTCCCCAAAGGTTAGTTTGTGCATTCTGGAACCATAATCATACAGTACGAGATCCAAGGGCCCTCCACCTCCTCCTCCTCCAAGTCATATCCGGAACAAGAGCAAAGGTAGAATGGGAGATTCAAGCGCCAGAAAGGAAATTGAAAGAATTGAGATTCCTCAGGGTACCCCGGTTGCTAAGGAAACTGCTGCCCAACTTGAGCAGAAACTGTTGAAGTTCCAAGAAGAACTGGATCAAGTTCGGAACTTGGCAAATTTATCATTCACTCTCACCGCTCCTGATGTCAACATTCCAAATGCTCAAAATCCGGCACCTCCACAGAACACCCCACAACCACAGATGCAACCCACTCATGCTCAACACTGCAACACATGTCATACCCCACTACCCATTCCTGAACCACTGAACAGCCCAAACGACCACCCCCATAACACTCTCATCTACGTAGATACCATACCCTACTACACTCAACCATTCTCAGGTGCACCTGAGTCTGATGACAAGGACTCTCTTATCAGAAACTTGGCAGCAGAACTCAAGAAATTGACCAACCGAGTCCAGGGCATGGAAGGAAACAAAGGCATAGAGGGGATGAATTATGAGGACCTCTGCATTCAACTAGATGTTGATCTTCCGGAGGGATACAAACCTCCCAAGCTCGAAATGTTCGATGGCACGGGAGATCCCAGAGTCCATTTGAGGACATATTGTGATAAGCTGGTTGGAGTCGGAAGGAATGAGAAAATCCGTATGAAACTCTTCATGAGAAGCCTGAAGGGGGATGTTTTATCCTAGTACATCAGTCAAGACCCCAAGAAATGGATAAGCTGGGTAGGTATGGCATCGGATTTCATGGATAGGTTCCGAATCAATACAGAGAATGCACCGGATGTATTCTACATCCAGAATCTGAAGAAGAAGCCTACCGAGACATTCCGCGAGTATGCTACTCGTTGGAAATCAGATGCTGCTAAGGTCAGGCCGGCCTTAGAAGAGGAACAGATGAACAGATTCTTCGTCCGGGCTCAGGACCTACAATATTATGAGAGGTTGATGGTGATCGAGGGCCAGAAATTCTCCAATATCATCAAGCTGGGAGAAAGAATTGAGGAAGGCATTGAGAATGGTATGGTTACTCATCTTAAAGCATTGCAGGCCACCAACAAGGCTTTACAGTCTGGTGGCACGTCCAAGAAGAAGGACGTCAATGACGTGATGGTTGCACAGGGAGCCAAATCACCACTAAAATACCATACTTACCCGTCACCTCCACTTACATATCAGCCTGTCCCAAATTACCAAGCACCCGCACCCTCTTACCAAAATCCATCACCCGTTTACCAATCATCTCCACCTCCCGCATATCAACCCACTTCACCCAGATACTCTCAACCTGCACCTGTTTACCAAGCCTATAATGCCCAACCCTCTCACTACCAAGCACCTCCCACTCGCCAAAATCTCCCCAGACCCAGACCAAATTTTGACCGCAGACCTCCCAGACAATATACAGCCATCACTGAGCCAATTGACCAGCTGTATGAGAAACTTAAAGCTATTGGTTACGTCTCCCCTATCCCTGCCATAACTCCAGAAAATCCTTCCCAGTGGGTCAACCCTAATAAGACTTGTGCGTACCACTCCGGCATGAAGGGACATACCATTGATGAGTACCGCTCGTTGAAGGACAAGATTCAAACTCTGATCGACAATAAGGTTATCATAGCAAAGGAGCCTCCTCCTAATGTCCGCAACAACCCTCTCCCTGATCACAAAGGTTGGGAAATTCACATGATCGAGATCGAAGATGACTGGGACTCCAAGGGATCGATATGATTGATTGTTGAGGATGATGAGCCAAAGAAACCGACATTCACACTTAACCCGATTGTTGTACAGAACCAGCCCTCCAAGGGCGATGAAGTAAACATGTCTATACCCCTCGAATTTGAAGCACCTTATTCTGCGAAGGTGGCCGGGCCAATTGAGGTTGAGTTTGGGGTTCCAAAGGCACATGTACCCTTTGAAGTTGTTGTGTTACCACCGAGGGTACCCATTCCTGTAGCAATGTCAGACGTATCACCGTTCCACTCAAATGCCATACCATGGGATTATACAGCTGAAGCAAGGAGGAAAGGAAAGACCAAGACGGGAGAAGCAATTGCTGCGCAGGGTATGACCAGAACAGGAAGGGTTTACACTCCAAAACTCCTAGCTGAGTCCAGTAAGCAAGCCTCGGGACAAACTACTGAAACTGGTTCCGATGATCTTTGGAGGAGAATACAAGCTAAGGAGTATTCGGTCGTTGAGTAGTTGAACAAAAAACCACCACAGATCTCCATCTTAGCTCTTCTACAGAGCTCTGACGCACACAAAAATGCCTTGATGAAAATATTGAGAAGCTTATGTGCCCAGCAACATAATTGGGGGCGAAATGACAAATATGGTAGGACAAATACTGGAAAGCCACAAAATCACCTTCCACGAAGATGAACTGCCGCCAGAAGGACTGAGTCACAACATGGCCCTACATATCACCGTGCAATGCGAGGATTACTTCATCACTAGAGTCTTGATCGATGGAGGCTCCAGCCTCAACATCTATCCATTGATAACTCTCAGAACATTGGGAAAGAGCCTGCACGAGACCAAAGATGGGGCCATCAATGTCAAAGCCTTCAATGGGTCCCAAAAGTCTACTATCGGAGAGATCAACCTATGCTTGCGAATGGGGCCAACCTAGTTCGACGTTGACTTTCATGTGATAGATGTCCCAGCATCCTACAATTTGTTGTTGGGACGACCATGGATCCATGCCGCTGGAGCTGTAGCATCGACCCTACATCAGACAGTGAAGTTCGAATGGAATCACCAAGAGGTGATCATTCATGGCGATGGTAGCAACCCCATATATAGTTGCCAGACCATCCCGATGATTGGAGGTAGAAAGAGAATAGGTGGAGAAACATACCACCACATTGAAAGAGTCAACGCTGTAGACAAAGATAAATGGTGGGATAACAAGATTGAAAGTATCCTGAATTGGTGTGGATACGAACCTGGAAAGGGACTCGGCAAAACCTCCAGGGAATCGCCAAACCCATCAAGCTGAAGAAACATGGCACTATATTTGGTTTGGGGTATGAGTACACTTGGGAGGAGTTCAATCACTGGTCGCCACCATGGCACGGTCCCTACTGCCCAATGGAGCACCCGATACCTCACCTGGAGCAGACTTTCCAGCCGGCAGATACTATATATGGGTCGGAGGAAGATGAAGCATTGGCAGCCATGAAGAATCTGTTCCTGGAGGATGATGATATGGATTGAAGTGTTATTTTTGAGGAGGAAGGGGAGGAAGGCCCTTCTATACAAGTTGTGAACCGAGGAGAGCGCCTCAGCAATTGGTCAATCAGAACCACCAGGGCCCGGAAGGCTTTGGGGTAGCAAGGCTAAACAAAAGCACCATGCATCACATTTTAATTTTTACTAGCTGATTTTATTTCCGCATTGTCTTTAATTCTGAAAAGAGCTCTGATATTCAAAACAATTACGAATTTAATCGAAGCATTTCAGTTTATTATATATCTCGCTCTTATTATTTTTCTATCATTCACTTTATTTTACACAGCATTACTATTACTTGCCTTGATGATGAACCAACGATTGTGACTTGCAACGAGACAACGCAACAAACGGATACGGACTTAGAAGAGGATGATATATCAGAAGAGGTCGTCAGAGGAGTTGAGAATTTTGAAAATAGGCCTAAGTCTAACTTGGACGAAACTGAGGTCGTTAATTTGGGAGATACAGAGAATGTCAAAGAAACGCGCATCAGTGTTCACCAATCACCATCAGAAAAGAAAGAGTACACGGAGTTCCTAAAGGAATATGAAGACATATTCGCCTGGTCATATGATGATATGACTGGTCTCAGCACATCCATTGTAGCTCACAAGCTGCCGACAGATCCAACATGCCCGCCATGCGTTTGAAAATCAAAGAAGAGGTTACCAAGCAAGTCAAAGCCAAGGTTCTCAGGGTAGTAGAGTATCTGACATGGTTAGCCAACATCGTGCCAGTGCCAAAAAAGGATGGGAAAGTTAGAGTTTGTGTTGACTACCGGGATCTTAATCGAGCCAGTCCCAAAGATGACTTCCCCTTGCCTAACATACACATTCTTATCGACAACTGCGCCAAGCATGAGTTGCAGTCTTTTGTTGATTGTTTCGCTGGGTAGCATCAGATATGGATGGATGAGGAAGATGTGGAGAAAACGACTTTCATTATGCCATGGGGAATGTACTGTTACAAAATGATGTCGTTCGGTTTGAAGAACGCTGGTGCCACCTACATGAGAGCCATGACTACCATCTTTCATGACATGATACACAAGGAGATCGAGGTATATGTGGATGATGTCATCATCAAATCCAAGAAAGCCAGGGATCACATGGAAGACCTAAAAAAGTTCTTCAACAGGCTGAGGAGGTACAATCTGAAACTGAATCCTGCCAAGTGTGCATTCGGGGTTCCTGCTGGAAAATTATTGGGTTTCATCATGAGTCGTCGAGGAATAGAATTGGATCTATAAAAGGTCAAAGCTATCCAAGAATTTCCGCCGCCAAAAAACAAGAAGGACGGGATGAGTTTCCTGGGAAGACTCAACTATATCAGCCGGTTCATAGCTCAATCCACGGTCATTTATGAACCTATCTTCAAAATGTTGAAGAAGGACGCTGCTACCAAATGTACTAATGATTGCCAGAAAGCTTTTGACAGAATTAAGGAATACCTGTCAACGCCGCCGGTCTTGGTTCCACCTGAGCTAGGAAGACCCCTATTGCTTTACCTTGCGGTATCAGATAGAGTATTCGGTTGTGTTCTAGGACAACATGATGAAACAGGGAGAAAGGAGCAAGCCATCTACTATCTCAGTAAGAATTTCACACCGTACGAGGCCTGGTATTCTCTTTTAGAACGCACTTGCTGTGCTCTAACTTGGGTCGCGCAGAAGTTAAGGCATTACTTCTGTGCTTACACTACTTATCTCATATCCAGAATGGACCCTCTGAAGTATATCTTCCAGAAGCCTATGCCCACTGGCAAGCTCGCCAAGTGGCAGATCCTGATAAGTGAATTATTTACGTGACCCAGAAAGCAATCAAAGGGCAAGACTTGGCGGACCATCTCGCCGAGAATCCCATGGACGGAGAATACGAGCCCCTAAAGACGTATTTTCCTGATGAAGAGGTATCTTTCATATGAGAAGATATTGCAGAATCTTATGATGGTTGGAGGTTGTTTTTCGATGGAGCTGCAAATTTCAAAGGAGTTGGCATAGGAGCAGTCTTAGTATCAGAAACCGGCCAGCACTACCCGGTATCCGCCAAGCTCAGGTTCCCTTGCACCAATAATATGGCCGAATATGAAGCCTGCATCTTGGGGCTCAAAATGGCTATTGACATGAACGTTCAGGAATTGCTAGTGATCGGGGATTCAGACTTGCTGATACATCAAGTTCGAGGAGAGTGGGCAACCAAGAACTCTAATATACTTCCCTACTTGCATCACATACAGGAGTTGAGGAAAAGGTTCACAAAGACAGGATTTCAGCACGTCCCCAGAGTCCAGAACGAGTTTGTTGATGCATTAGCTACTTTATCGTCCATGATCCAGCATCCAGATACAAATTTCATTGATCCCATCCCAGTAAAAATTCATGATCAGCCAGCTTATTGTGCCCACGTTGAGGAAGAAGCGGATGGAAAACCATGGTTCCATGACATCAAGGAGTACTTGACAACAAGGGAATATCCAGAACTTGCCAACGCTACTCAGAAGCTCCCACTTCCTAGGTTATCCGGCAACTTCTTTCACAGTGGAAGAATCCTGTACAGGAGGACTCCCGATTTGGGTTTACTAAGGTCTGTCGAAGCAAAAGAAGCATCCAGGCTATTGGACGAAGTGCATGCAGGGACCTGCGGGCCGCACATGAACGGTTTTTTCTTAGCAAAGAAGATACTACGAGCAGGGTATTTTTGGATGACTATGAAACAGACTGTATCCAGTATGTTCGCAAATGCCATCACTGTCAGATACACGCAGATATGATAAGGCACCTCCAAACGAGCTTACTGCAACAAGATCACCATGGCCATTCGCCGCTTAGGGAATGGATGTTATCGGATCTATCGAGCCTGCCGCATCAAATGGGCACAGGTTCATCCTAGTGGCAATCGATTATTTTACCAAATGGGTTGAAGTAGCATCATACAAGGCGGTCACTAAGAAGGTTGTGGTGGGTTTCGTCCGCGACCGCATTGTTTGTCGGTTCAGGGTTTCGAAATCAATCATCACTGATAATGGTTCCAATCTCAACAGCGAATTGATCAAAGCAATGTGTGAAACTTTCAATATCAAACACAAGAACTCTACAGCCTACAGGCCTCAGATGAATGGAGTTGCGGAAGTAGCCAACAAGAATATCAAGAAGATACGAAGGAAGATGGTCGAAAGGCACAAACAATGGCATGAGAAGTTATCATTCGCCTTATTGGGATACCGCACCACAGTCCGCACATCGACCGGAGCAACTCCCTACATGCTGGTTTATGGTACAGAGGCGGTCATCCCCGCCGAGGTAGAAATTCCCTCCTTAAGGATCATACAAGAAGTAGAGTTGGATGACGCAGAATGGGTAAAAGGTTGCTATGAGCAGTTAGCCCTTATAGATGGAAAAAGGATGAAAACAGTTTGCCACGGTCAGTTGTATCAGAACAGAATGTCCAAAGCCTTCAACAAAAGAGTTAAGCCAAGGAAGTTTACACTGGGGCAGCTGGTGTCGAAGAAAATATTCCCACATCAAGATGAAGCCAAGGGGAAGTTCTCTCCCAATTGGCAGGGTCCGTACATGGTTCACTGGGTTCTAATTGGATGAGCCCTTATTCTTGCAGAAATGGATGGAGAAGTCTGGCCGAAGCAGATCAATTCAGATGCAGTGAAACGATATTATGTGTAACCACTTATGATTCCCTTTATGATGTAATTTGAACTATGCCTGACCTGATTCCCGTTTAAGAGGGGATACGTAGGCAGCCCTATGGGTTCGGTCACAATTTAATAAAAATTCATTTTCCCCACTATTGGAACTGGGGCAGAATTTTGAGGAGGACCCTCAAAATTCCGAAGTTGATTTTAGTCCATGCATCGCCAGAAGCACCAGCCTAGTAAACTGGGGCAGAATTTTGAGGAGGACCCTCAAAATTCCGAAGATGATTTTTTTTAGTCATTCAGCACAGCCGTCAGAAATGTCCGCTCAGCAAACTGGGGCAGAATTTTGAGGAAGACCCTCAAAATTCCGGAGCGAAAGAGGTTGCAATGTCTGGAACCACATCGCAGTCGTTGGTTCATCTAAAGAAAACTATTTTCGATTATATACTTATGTTATATTTACTAAATCATGCATAACTATTATCCAGATTGCTGCTGTTTAGCGATGCTACCCCAATGACACACAACGTCAAGAGCCCGGGGAAGACGAACTAACCCTTTCCCCTTACAGAACTCACGATTTTTCTTTGGATGCAGGCACTCAATTTGCAATATCATTAGATATCCCAAGAATTCAACTTCTCAGAACCATCACGTGCCTACAATTGCTATCCGTACACAATCTCTCCAGCAGTCATATTGTCATAATCGGCTATCAGCTAAGAGATCTTACTAATAATTGTCTTTATACATTCTTGCACTGCATAAGGCTACTTTTCTGCCTTCCGAGGTTAAGCTCTACCTCCATCTGCATATCTTTCCATTGCATAAGGCTACTTTTCTGCCTTCCGAGGTTAAGCTCTACCTCCATCATCATTTGCATAAGGCTACCTTTCTGCCTTCTGAGACTAAGCATTGTCTCCATCCAGCATTTCTCTACATTGCATAAGGCTACCTTTCTGCCTTCCGAGACTAAGCATTGTCTTCATCCTGCATTTCTCTGCATTGCATAAGGCTACCTCTCTGCCTTTCGAGACTAAGCATTGTCTCCATCCTGCATTTCTCTGCATTGCATAAGGCCACTTTTCTGCTTTCCGAGGTTAAGCTATACCTCCATCATCATCTGCATAAGGCTACTTATCTGTCTTTTGAGACTAAGCTCTGTCTCCATTTACATTTTGCATAAGGCTACCTTTCTGCCTTCCGAGGTTAAGCTCTACCTCCATCCTGCATGGCTGAAATATCGCCACTTCATCTCTCTTGCATGGCTGAAATAGCGCCATTTTATTTTGCATCGGCTGAAATACCACCACCTTTATTTACGTCTTGCATCGGCTGAAAGATCGCCACCTTCTGCATTTCATGGGCTGAAAGATCGCCAAATTGTCCAAGGGTGTCATTGTTCGGAGGTACCATTTGCATAGCCCGAGAACGCCATGCCATGGCCTGAGGACCCCATTTTACCTTTTGCATATCATTATTCAAAGGCATCATAGTTTGGAGGCATCATTCTCATAGCCCAAGACCATCATTTCATAGAATACGAATCCTTTATTATACGCTTCCTGGCCCAGGACGTCATGGTCTGAGGACGTCATCCTACCCGTCCAAAGACAACATTCATGGTCCGATGGGAACTTGCATCACGTTTAAATTTACGCACAATATGTGCTCGTATTGCTTACTTGTAGGTACATCGGCTGGAAACGGCCGTCTCAGCAGGAGCATCTCGCTCCGGTTCCCGCAGCCTATCGATTTTCAGAAACCTCTCTCAATCTAAACATCACGTTCGTCCATTTCAAATCTCCATCGGCATATTCCGCCCAATGGATCCCGAACTACATATGGACTGATTCCTGTAAGATCAGGGATATGTAGGCGGCTCAAAAACCTGATCTCGGTCAAAATTCTTTTCAATCGCCGCTTCTGGTCAAAATTGGCCATCTTATCTTTACCCAACAACTCTTTCATCCTCCTCGGGTAAAGAGGGGCAGCTGTTGATACCCAATTTTTCCCTAGGTATTTTTGTACCCAAAATACTTCCAAAATAGCATGTATGTGCATATATAAGCACACCCAAGAGTTTTAGTATTATTTTTTTACAATTTCTAAACCGATTTACTACTTATTTTAATACCACAAAATCCAAAATTATCATTTTTGGTGAATAACTTAATTCATTCCCGTATTTACACCAAAATATAATTAAGGTGATTTTTGCATATTTTTTACAAATTTATTTGGCATTTTTAAGCTAATTGCAATTATGGCCTATTTTATGATTAATAGCATTTTATAATTATAAAATTGGTTCCAATATTTTTAAATTGATATATATATAGTATTTGTTTGCTCAGTATTTTTAATTTACTTTTAAAATCATTATTACTATTTTTATAAAATAAAAGGGGAAAATTGGCTATTTAACACTTAGCCTATTTTTATTTCAATAACAGTCTTTCTCCCTTTCAATTGTAGTCTCAACTAGCCCAATTTCCAGCCCCATTTCGATAGGAACCCGACCCGTACCCAATTCAATTACCCGGTCCAGCTCCGATCTAATCTGAGCCGTTGATCAAATGAGATCAACGACCCAGATTTTATTTCCTAAAATTAAATCCCAACAACCCCCCCAGACCCCTCATTTTCCAAGACGGTCTCTCTCTCTCTCTATACTACTCTTGCTCCCCCTTCCCTCTAGAACCTTCTGGTGCTCTCCGATGAATCCACCGCCTCCCCGGCCATCTCCGGCCACCTCCCTTCAACCCCAAGGCTCCGATGGACCTTTCATCGTCCTGTTCAACACCTCGAGGACCTTCGAGGCTTATGGACCATGGAGATTTGAGACCTAGGGTTCCTGGTTCTTATATATGCGAGTTCTCCGGTGTGATTTCAGACGAAATCACACCCTATATGTCACGATCTATGAGGTTACGACAGGTTTTTCCCACTTCTATTAGGTTTCTTTTTTCTGAAACCCTAACTCTCTCCTGAATCTCTCAAAAACGGTGCCATTTCATGCTATTCTCATGTTTTCCTCTGTGCTCTATTTATTCTCGAGTTTATTCTGAAAGATCCTTTGCTTTGAACCATTTTTTTTTACTTTCTTCGAAATTAGGATTTCTGGGATTTCTTTTTATGCATGCTTCGATTGATTTTCTTTATGATTAAAACCTTTTCATTGTTTATTCTGACCGATTTCTATGCTTTTACTATTTTTTTAGTTTGACTCTGCTAAAAACCCTAATTTCTAGAAAATGTTTCTTCATTCGATTATGTGTGTTAGCATGTTTTTCTGCTTCGATTACCTGTGTTAGCCTAATTTCCTTTGTCTTGTCTCTATGTGTTAGCATGTTTCCTCGTTTGATTGTGTGTATTAGCCTGATCTCCCTTGCTTTGGTTCTGCCTGCTGGCCTATTTGCTTGATTCTTGTTGATGTTTCATAGTCACCATGCTTCGAATATGTCTTGCTGAATCTTAACTTGTTTTCACTATCTCTGAGTGGTTATGTTTGTTCATCCCTTGCTCCTTCCTAGTTAACTTTGCTCGCTACTTTTGTTAATTTACCTCTATTTATATGTTAAAAATGCAGAATCATGACTTCACATGATTGATTCTGATTTTCCTTGATTGATTGGTTATTCAAAAACTTTCTTAAAAAAAACTAACATTCTACCCGCCCGTTTGAATTAATTGGCTTTGTTACCTCATTTGTTATAGTACTCTATTCTTTTAAGCCTTTCCTTAATTGGAATTTTCCTGAATTTGGTCTTACTCGACTACCATATGCAATACTAAACCTTGACTCTTTCCTTATTTAATCCTACGCTCATTTTTCCTATTTGCCTTATATGGTGCTGAATCTTTTCGTTTGATTTTGATTCCCCTAATTAATGGGAGTACTTCCTTGATTCGTTGATTAATTGATTTTGAGTTCTTCAATTAACATATTTCCATGATTTTTACCTTATTTTACCACCTAATTTTGACTATAAATACCCTAAGTCTTTACAAAAAACAGACAACAGTCTTCTGACTTACACACACCACTGAATACTTTCAAAATCTGCATTACCTTTTGCTCTTTTGCTCTACTGCTGTTCTCTGCTCCTTCTTATTAGCTGGCTAAAAGCCTAGGCTAATATACTATTACTGCTTTATCTTTGCATCCTACTCTTGCTCTTTTACTGGTATGTCTTAACTCAGCTCCCAGCAATCATCCTAATGTTTTTACTTATAGTCTTTATATCTATGCCTATTACATGCAGAGTTTGACATGTTCATATGCTACTGTACGCTTTACTTTCCTGCAAATGCTTGATCCCTACTCCCTTACCCTCTATGTGTTTATAAATGGGGATTCAGGGCATGGCAACATGAATTGTTGTCCATGAACTAAACTTTTGACCCCAAGTAAAGAGTGTGTCAGTATGTTTCATTGCTGATCATGCCCTTTTCCCCCCTCTTCCTTGTTTACTGTTTCTGGTATGAATTCCCTATCATTACCCCTATGTATGCTGAGTTAAAGTTTATGGTCTGGTAGCCTTTAAATGGCTATCTAGGCCTGAACTTGGCTTTCAATAAGTCATAACTCCTTAATTTGAAAATAACAAATTGGTCAGGGGTGTGCCAGCATTTCAAATTGCTTGGCATGACCACCAGCTTATCATTTCCCCTTCACTTACACTTACTCTTAGACTTTGAGTTCTCTCTGAACTTGGACATTTGAGGGCTGGCTTTTCCGCACTGCACTTTACTGTAATTCTGGAATGATGTTTGGGGTGTAAGCACTGCCTGGAGCTCTTGAAGCTCCTTGGAACTTTGACACATCCCAAATAAGAGAAGGCTTCGGAACCTGGATCCTTGAAAGTTGGTTTACTACATATGTCAGATTGGGAGTCTGAATTAGGCCCTCCTTGGTTGGAATTCTGATTT
The DNA here is from genome assembly GCF_000715075.1 of Nicotiana tabacum. NCBI lineage: Eukaryota > Viridiplantae > Streptophyta > Magnoliopsida > Solanales > Solanaceae > Nicotiana > Nicotiana tabacum. The sequence continues at coordinate 79,960,827 of NC_134089.1, read as the reverse complement.
CGAATGTATTTTATTTATTTTTTGATTAATTCTGGTCTGTAATAATCTTGTAAAAAACATTTGGGGTTGGCTAGTGGAAAAGGGCAGGGAACTATGCATGCAAGGGGTAGGTATCATGCCTATAGGGGTTATCATTTCTGAAATTCTGTATCCCATCTAGAGATCATGCTTGTAGGAATTACTGCCTCTAAAAGTTCTGCGTTTTACAAATCACTGAAACTCTGCATTTTTATATAGATGCCATGTCCGTAGGAACTCTGCATTTTCATACTATGCCTATAGGATTTTCTGCACTTTCATATAGATACCATGTCTATAGGATTTTCTGCAATTTTGCATGTGCATCCGTCATTAGGCAAACTTGTTATAGGATTTAAACAACTAACCAATTGCATATAGATGACCTGCCTATAGGATTTCTGTATAATAATAACAGTGTTTAAAATCAGTGACACTTAGAAAGCATGCCTATAGGAGCTATTAACTAACTTGAATCGCCAATTCGTCTAAAATCAATAGCAATAACGCGTAAGCACCTGCAGAACTTATGTTTTTGTAACTGACAATTCCTTTCTGCAATCAGTCTACTTCTTTATTTCCGAAACTTATAGATATCATGCCTATAGGTTCTGTTTAATGCCTAGGCAAGCCTTAGGGTAAAATTTTATAATTGCATCAGTTTTGATAATTACAACCAGCAGGCAGGCCTAATTTGGACCTCTTATCTTAAAATATGTGATAAGTTAGCCACCCTTCCTACGTTAAGTTTAATACAGACCAAACCAGTATTTGTAAGTCATGCTAAATAATCTGCTGCTTTGAATAAGGAGGCCGACTTGAGCCTTAACTGCTATTTGTATCCCTTTTAACTGCTATCTGTTATAGCTTGTCGCCTAGATTTTTATCCTTTTGAAACTACGCAAAAGCCCCCAACTCCCTCCCCTTTAGGATTAGTAGTCCCATATGCCTCCGGGACTGATAGGATTGGGATGGGTAATAGCATGCAATAAGTAACAATACCATTTCGCGCTTTAACACCTTAACGGGGTGGGAAGGGTAGATATGGATATGATGACCGATGCGCTAATATCACGTGTGACCCCTCTTCTGAGGAGTGATCGCTGGATATTGCATTGAAGTGATCCATATTAATTATAAACTTAGGACCCCCCTCCCTTTATTTGCTTTCATTTCTTCTTGTAAAACTGTTCAAATCTCTTTTTCATGAATTTCTGCCCTCTCTACTTACCTTCGAAAATTTTTAACCTGATTGCAATGTTATATGCGAATCCTTATTTGAGCCTTTGATTGTTTACTTGTAAAGTCACAATTGTAACATGGCCGGGAACCACACTAGTGGATCTTGAGGGGTGCCTAACACCTTCCCCTCGGGATAATTTCTAGCCTTTACCCTAATCTCTGGTCTCTTCATCTCAAACCCTTCTTAAAGTGTCCTAATGCACTATAATCATTAGGTGGCGACTCTTCAACTTCTAAACCCAATTCTCGAAAGGGAATAAAGTTGTCCTCCCAATGTTGTATACCCGATTTCTGACCCCACGGTTAGAGAAAAGGGGGCGTCGACATTCCTCAAGCTTCTCTATAGTGGAAATCTGTGTTGAACAGTGTATAGGCCATAAACAAATGTTATACAACTGGTAAATGATGAATTTTTGTCCTTCACTAGACAGTGAATCAGTTGTTCAGTTCTCCCCAGTACTGTTACATGGACATTTGCTTCTTTCCACAATAACCATAGTCTACCATTAGGTGCATAGTCATAGTTGTCTTTGCATTGCCAGTCTACACCCATCTTCCTGCAGATATTCTGTGACCTGTGTTTTTTAACTCTAGTCTCCAAACAAGCTATCATATCTACTTTATTTGTCAGCAAAAACTATCTTTAGTTTTTGTTGTTTATAGGACTTATTCAGTCCTCTAATGTTCCAGGACACAATGATCATGGGGGCTCATGATAGTTGGGATTACCCTCATTAGCCGTTTGGCCTGCTATAGTACTAGGAGGTTGCCCCTGCTGTCCCTCAGTAAATGGACTTTCCAATATTGTCAGTGGTGCAAATACATTCCTTCTATCTAGTTCTTCATAATTGATCTCTCTATGTTTTGTTTTGCCAGCTGCTCCTTGTATTACCACTGCATGTTTGCCTCTGTTAGTCACTTGAATCTCCACAACTGGTTCTTTCTGTGTGATTCTCTTGTTTCAGGGTAGTTGTGTTATTGCTTTCCTCTGCTACTGCTTTAGGTTTCCATTACATTTTAGTTCTCTTCTTTCTTCTTCTTTTATGCTTCATTGGTTCCTCTTCTTGTTGTGTTGCTTGTTGACATTTTCCAGTACCATGCCCAAATTTGTTGCAATCTAAACAGAATTTTGGTTTCCATTTAAATTCAACTCTCTGCATCCAGCTTCTATCTGGTATTTCAACACAAACCTCATCAGGAAATAGTTGTGTAATGTCCATTTCAACAAGGATTCGAGCATATGATACCCTTTCACATTTTGCTGTAAGCCTATCAGTGCAAATAGGTTTGCCTAGTAGGCTAGCAATCCTACCTAGGTTTTCCTCAACCCAACATTGGATCGGTAGCCCAGGTAAATTGATCCAAATTGGAACAATTCTCATAGATTCATTCTGCATCTGGAAATTTGGGTCCCAATCCTTCAACACCATAGGTCAAATATTGAACGTGTAAGGGCCATTTTGCATTATTAGGTTTTTGTCCTCCATAGATTCAAATTTAAAGATGAAATACCTGTCATCATGCAACAACACTGTTGGAGTTGTGACTGTGTTCCATACGCCATAGACAAATTTAAGCATCTCCTTGGGTTTAATTTGGCCATTTTCACTCCGTCCTTCACTGTCGGAGGATAGAATTTAAGTTGCATGCCTTGTGTTTGAGCTCTGTTACCTTTCACTACTTCAGCCATGGTCTGCTTAGCTTGAGATCCAGCTGGTATATTAATTTTCGTGCCGCTGTAAGCATACCTATTTCCATTGGTTGCAATTCATTCTTCTCCACCTCTGGCGGTGCTTGCATGACCGTAGGTGCACTTCCCATACCTGGTAGCCAATGTAACAGTTGTATTGGAGCTAATTTTTGGGGAATTCCATTTTCCGGCGTAATTAGTCTAGTCATACTATCAATTGGAAGAGGTGATTGTGTAAGGTGATTATGGTGGTTTCGGTGAGTCATCGATCGGCATTGTCAGCTTCCTTGCTCAACAATCGTTGGTGTTTCTCTCTCTACTTTCTCTCTCTAAATCCTTCCCCTTTTCCTTTTCTTACAAATTTTATTGCTCATTATTGGTCATAAAAGGCTTCCATCAAGGCTATCATACCTTTAGCAAGGCATCCGACTTGACCTCGAGGCCTCGAATATGCAAGCTCGAGGCCCCCAATTTCCCGCCATTCGGTTTAGTTATTACGCCATTTTCAAGCTATTATCTTAGTTTCTATTCTCTCACTTAACATCTATTGCCTAACAACTAGCATAAAAATAGATCACATATTTTTAGAACCACAAAGTCAAATCTAATTGTAACTACAATTTTTTAAGGTAAATAATGATTATTTTCTTGCTGGTTTACGATATAACGCAAGTTACCTTTCACACTTTTTCTTGTCCAAGATCTTGATTTCAGGTCAAAATGTCTAACTCGGTAAACACACATGAAAACAACAATCTTGAGGACCATGGAGAAAATGGTGTGGCTGTTCCAGGTGTTGGTGTACCACCACGAAACCCTGAGGATGCACCTGAATCAATTCCTGAGGACCTGGTCTCGCGCAATGCTCAACACATCGAAATACACTCCCACGCCAATAGGAGCATACACCAAGGAGATCAACAAGAAGCTAAAAAAATCCCGGTTCAGGAAGAATGAGGGGTTAGCCTTCACGTCATCTTTGAGATGTTACAAGCACAACAACTGGCGAATGCTCAGCTGCAAAGCAACTAGAAAACTCCCAGCACGATAGCACCGGAAACGGCTCCCCGAGCCAAACAGGTACCAGAAAGATCAAGCAACAACGGGTCAGCAGGCTACTCCGCTATCATAAAGATGCTCGAGGACCTCAAAAAAAGGATCGAGACGGGAAAAAGGAAGATAGGTGCCAATAACAAGAAGGTAGAGACCTACAATTCTAGGGTCGATCAAATCCGGGGACATCCCTGATCCTGAAAGGTGTAGACTCGAAGAAGTTCGTACAAAAGTTGTTCCCACAGGAAGCGGCCCCAAAACCCATTCCAATGAAGTTCAGAATGCCAGACCTTCGAAGTACAATGGAACCTCGGACCCCAACAAGCACGTCACTGCTTACACTTTTGCAGTGAAGGGAAACGTCCTAAAGGACGACGAGATCGAATATGTCCTACTGAAAAAGTTTGGAGAGATGCTTTCAAAAGGGGCCATGATGTGGTCCCACAACCTAGATCCTAACTCTATAGATTCATTTGTCAATGCTAGCAGATTCTTTCATAAAGGCACATGCCGTGCCATCAAGGTAGTTACAAGGAAATCCGATGTCTTCAAAATCAAGCAAAGGGAGAGCGAGATGCTGCGAGAGTTCGTATCTCGCTTTCAAATGTAACGAATGGAACTACCACCAGTCTCCGATGATTGGGCAGTGCAGGATTTCACTCAAGGTTTGAACGAGCGAAGCTCGATAACTTCGAAGCAGCTAAAGCAGAACTTAGTCGCGTATCCGCCGTGACTTGGTCGGACGTCCATGAACGATACCAATCAAAGATCAGGGTTGAAGACAACCAAATAGAAGCCCCCTAGGGCTCGGTATATCCTAGCAGGCTTCCGATAAAAGAGCCAAAGCCAAACAAAGAAAGATACCAACTGTACACTAAAGATAGAAGAAACGCCCTGAGGTGCAACATACCCTACAATGAACGAAGGATATATTGAGGCCAGAATCCTCAAGGATTCGCTTAGGAGATCTGGATTCGATAGGCACACAGGGCCGATGGAGGAACCCCGCTTATCGGAATTCAACTTCAATGTTGACATTTCAGACATCGTTTTCGCCATCAATAAAATTAGAGACACCAGGTGGCTAAGGCCTGTCCAATCAGATCCTTCATAAAGGAACCATAACTTAGTGTGTGAATTTTAAAACACACACGGTCACAGGACCGAGGATTGCCGACAACTACAGGAAAAAATAGCGCGACTACTCAGCAAAGGTCACCTCTAAGAATTCCTTAGCAACCGAGCAAAAAATCATTTCCGGGAAAGAGAGGCGACCAAGAAGAATGAAACAGATGAGCCACAACATGTCATACACATGATCTTAGGAAGCATCGATGCTCTACAAAAACCCATGATCAGAAGAACAAAAATATCCATCACCAGAGAAAAGCAAACTCGAGGTTACATACCGAGGATGCTCTCACATTCAGTGACGAGGACATCAAAACCTTGTCTTAGCCTCACAACGATGCATTGGTAATCTCTTTTCCTGTGAATATATTTCAAATTTAACGTGTACTTGTGGATCCAGGTAGCTCGGCCAATATTACCAGGTCGAGGGTGGTAGAGTGGCTCAGACTGCTCGACCGTATCGTGCCCGCCTCTTGAGTCCTCAACGGGTTCAACATGGCGAGCAAAACAAAGAAAGGGGAAATCACCCTCCCGGTCAACGTGGTTGGCACTACCCAAAATACCAAATTCCATGTCATCGAAGGAGACATGAGGTACAACGCCTTGCTCTGGAGGCCATGGATACACTGAATGAGAGCAGTACCATACACCCTCCATCAAATGATGAAATTTTCAACAAAGGATGGGATAAAAACCATCTACGGGGAACAACATGCATCAAAAGAGATGTTTGCGGTGCACGATGTGGCACTGGCACCAATACTTCCACCGTCGAAAGAGGCAAAGGATAAACAAATAGTAAAATAGCAATAACGAGCTACTTTTTCTGCTACACCCGACTATACAAAGCACAGGACTGTACCGCGTCCTCATAACAAACGATTGAATCATATCGAGGCCCGAAGCGCCATCAGCACTAAGGTATGATCACCTCCCTTTTTCAGCTAGATTTTATACTAACTTGAGTACAGGTATCCGATCGAAACAGCCGAAGCACTTTCCAACTCGAAGGCGTTAGGTTCCAAAAGCGTACGTTGCATTCTTTTCCTTCGACCAAATTTTTATCCCAAAAAGGGTTTTACTGGCAAGGTTTTTAATGAAGCAACACATATATGCTACCTAAGGAAGGCTCAACGAGTATTCAAGTCTTCTCATCAATCAACCTTGAATACTGGGGGGTATCCCCCCGGAAGGTCACCTCCTCGGAGAAGCCAATATGTGCTGAACGGGGTTTGCGATAGGAAAATGATGTACCGGACCAAACGGTCGAACGAACCATATCCGTATTGAATAACTGAGCCCTTGATAGCAAAAACGCGTATACTTGTACAAGTAATCAAAGAATACTTCCCCCTCCATCAAAGCATTACGCATTTCAAAGAAGCTCGGCATTATTTTACAAAAATGGCTCCAAAGCCAAAAACGTCCTGAACACTCGGGGACTGACATCAAAAACTCGAAGCTGTATAACCTCTGGGTCGGAAGCCTCAAACTTGTAAGTCCTCAATGAGGTAACATTAAGGTTACAAAAATGGCTCCAGAAGCCATAAACGTACCGAACACTCGGGAACTAGTGTCGAAAACTCGAGGCCACATAAGGCAATACCAAGTTTACAAGGTATGGCTCCCGAGCCAAGAAACTTTTGATGACTCAGGGATTGATGCTAACTGACAATCCCATCGATCTGTCAAAAACCCGAGGCTATAAGGCCCCATGCGGGCAACCTCGAGCACGTAAGACCTTATAAGGCAACATCAAATCTGTAAGACCTCAAGCAAGGCATGAACCATACTTGTACCAAGTAACCAAAACTGTAAGACCTCAAAGGCATGTAAAAATTTGTAAGACCTTACAAAAGGCATAATACCGATCTTAAAGTTAAGGCTATATATCAAACTTATAAAACCCCTAAAAAGGCATACCCTTGATATAGACGCCGAAAACTACTCCACTCGGGGACTGAAAGGCTCCGGCCAAACACAATGACTCGGGGATGCCCGATCATCGCTATAAAATCACAGGCCTTCAATTACTTCAAAAGTACTTCGAAAAGAACCGGTTAAACAGGCTACCCTTGACATAGGCAAAGAGCTTCGACCATGTCAGCTCCAAACTATAGGCTTTGAAACACTCAACCACCTAGTAAAACCTCTCGAGGTGCTCGTTCATCGCCACATAACGACTCACAATTGAGGTTTTTATCAAACCGTTGAAGATTCAGGCAAAAGCAATGTCAAAAAATCCTTAACGAGGAACAATAAAGCCTACTAAAGGTCGTATATCAACCCAATGCATAAGAGCCACTGCCGCCAGCCCATATAAAAGGTCGTACTGACCAATGCATAAGAGCCACAACCGCCATCTCATATAAAAGGTCATACCAACCCAATGCGTAAGAGTCACTACCGCCAGCCCATATAAAAGGTCGTACCGACCCAACGTGTAAGAGCCATTGCTGTCAACCCATATAAAAAGTTGTACCGACCTAAAGCGTAAGAGCCACTGCCGCCAGCCCATATAAAAGGTCGTACAGACCAAACGCGTAAGAGCCAAATAGCCAGCTTTAAATTCAAAAACTTAAGGGTCAATGAGCTCAAGTCGAACTGAACCCGAAACAGTTAACTGAATATGCCAAAGAGAAAAAGCATAAGAGCTTGAATGCCGACTTATATTAAAAGGTCATACCGACCAAGTGCGTAAGAGCCTACGTGCTAGCCCAACGAGCCCTAGGGATGTACTATAAACCTAAGGGTTCTTTTAATCCAAAGACCAGTTCATCTGGCTAATAACTGACAAACATCGAAGCAAAGGGAACTGTATGAAAAATGAAACCGCAAGGCTTACTTTTTTACAAATATGTGAAAAAAATACAAAGCTCCATTTACAATGTATTTTGAAAGTGCTATACACAAAGTTAGAAAAGGAAGGCCTTATCTACATCCCCCTTGGGGGCTGGCCCATCGTACTCTTCCTTGCTATATTCGGCATCGGACATGAGGAACTTAGTGTCATATTCGTACGCATTCGCCTGCTTTATCTCTTCCGAGAGTTCGAAGCCTCTGGCATGGACCTCTTCGAGGGCTTCCCTCCGAGATATACACCTAACATACTCTTTGCTCCTACTCTCCCGATCGAGAGCCCCCTCAGCTCAGCACAAGCATCAGTAACGTCCTTTAAATAGACGACCACTGTCTTATCAGCTTTAGTTAGGATCGCTTCGGCTTCAGCCCGGGCATCCACAACTTCGGCCCTCATCTTCAGAAGCTCAAACTTGAGCCTTGCAATCATGTTCGTTCGGACCAAGGTGTTCTCATGAGCGTTGCAAAGTTGTACTTCGAGGGCGGAAGCCTTGGCCGAAGCACCCTTCTTAGCAGCAACCTGGGTGTCCACCCGAGCCTTTAGCTCATCACGCTCACACTTGGCTTGACCAACTTTGCTCCAAAGGCGTTCCAGGTCCTCCGTCTTTTTCTGCAATTGAAGTAAGCGAAACATTAGCCTCATAAGATAGAAGAAGAAATACGCACTCCCTTGAAACAAAAATCACCTGCTCCTCGAGGTAGCTTTCGTAGTTCAGACTTCGACTTGCCTCATACCGCAAGTGTGCCAACTCATCTTCCCATACCTCACAAAGAAGCCTGAGGGATTTCTCCCCATCCACGACTTTTGGCAGCCTGGTCTCACAACGAAGCAGCTCATACTTGAGCTTGTTAAAAACCTATGAAGGGGAAACTCGATAAGAGAGTAAAAATTGCAAAAGTTATAAAACTGATACGATCGGCCAAAACTCACCGCAGAGTAGAGACGCTAAACTTCCTCAAAAGTTCAGCGCATATCTACTAGTCTGGCTCCCTCAACCCGAATAGAACCAATCCCGGTTGGGATACAGTCGCACAATATATACGGCCCCTGGCTTCGAACATCCCTCGAAGTACCTTCTATTGGAGAAGAAGTCGGTGGCAGCGAACCCTCATTCAGCAGAGGAGGTACCATTTTTTCTAAGGCCAGATATCTCAGGCACATCAAGCTCAGCCTATGCATCCTCTCTGAGCCCCCAGCCTGGACTCGTCTCGCTAAAAGCACAGTCTCCCTGCGAAGGCCCTTTTTGCTTATTATTATGATTCTTCAGCCCCGAAGCTGGAGATCCTTCTCCCTCTCCGAGAGGGCACTATCTCGCCTCAAAGAACTCCCAATTGCCTCTGATGACGGAGTTAGTACGTGTAAAAAGAAAGCACCTTTCAAAAAAGGAGCAAATCACATAACACGTACCGTGGTGTTTTGCCTCCCATCTACCCTTAGACAAGTCTTACCACTTGCGTTCATCGTAAGTCGAGTAGGCCGCCAATTTCCAAGACTAATCCATCAGGTCGGGGACCTCGTATGGCATCCATGGAATCTCTGCATAAAGGGAAAGAAAGGCGCATTTACTCAGCCTGCCTCTGCTATAAACAGAACAACAAAGGCACAAGTGTACCACTTACGTGTAAAATTCCATTCCTCGGGAAATGACACAAACTCGGTGGGGATAATGTCAACAGTCAGTACTCGGACGAATCGGCTCATCCATCCCCGATCCCCATCTTCTTCATCAGCGACAACGAAGGGCCTGGTGGGTCGGCATCGAAGGGTTAGCAGGCCTCGGTGGTGAAAAGGCCGGTACAACCTGATGAGATGACTAAGGGTGAACTCAAGCCCGGCTTCCTCCGCAAATAATCGTATCATCAACACTATCCTCTAAAATGACGAATGAACCTGTGCCAAAGTATCCTGATACTTTCGACAGAAGTCAAGTACAACCCTATCAAGGGGACCCAGCGTAAAGGGGTACGTGTACACGTTCAAAAACCCCTCGGCATGATCCATGATGCTCTCTTCCGAGGAAGGTACCTGCAGCACTACCTTTTCCCCCCATCCACAATCTTTCCTCACTGACTCAAGGTGACCCTCTCCTATTAAAGAAATAAACTTCAAGGCATACTCCCTATGACCCTAAACATCGGGAGGATTTTCTGACGAAAAGTCCCCCCTTAAAGCGCAATGTCCCGAGGCTGGCCCACCTGGCATCAACGGCGCTCCACCAACCAGACGGGAACCAGAGGCGGAACTTCCTCCTCCTTACCGAACGGATCCTGGCATAACAGCCATAACTGTGGTAAAATCACAAAATTTGAGCGGGAATTGGAGCAAGGGCTTCAAAGTTAAATATGTGAAGGACCTAAAGTAGGAAATAAGAACTCTGTGAAGGAGGATAGCTACTCAGAATAGCGGGATCCTCAAAAGAAGGAAGACGAACCCATAAATATAGAGAAAGTTGTAATTGTCTGCCTACCTCAAAGGCCAATTAAAAATACTGACTAAGCCATTATCACTTTGGGAAGATGTACCGTCGCGATCGCCTTGGTCATTTCATAACCATGTCATACATTAACGTTGCCGTATGACATCTCGGGGATCAAAGACCCCCGCATCAATAAGCCTCGAGATGGTACCCGTTCTCGAGGACCTTTATCGAGAAGAAGATATGCTCTAAGGAGCCATTGATACCATTATAAGCCTCAAGATGGTACCCAATCTCAAGGTCCTCTGTCGAGAAGAAGATAGGCTCTAAGGAGCCATTGATATCATTACAAGCCTCGAGATGGTACCCGATCTCGAGGTCCTCTATCGAGAAGAAGATAGGCTCTAAGGAGCCATTGATGTCATTACAAGCTAGAGATGGTACCCGATCTCGAGGTCATTTTCAAAAAGAAGATAGGCTATAAGGAGCTATTGATATCATTACAAGCCTCGAGATGGTACCCGATCTCGAGGACCTTTGTCAAAAAGAAGATAGGCTACAAGGAGCCATTGATATCATTACAAGCCTCGAGATGGTACCTGATCTCGAGGACCTCTGTCAAAAAGAATATAAGCTCTAAAAACCTACTCATATGGGCTTGACCTCGAGGTTGTACCCTACCTCAAGGATTTCTACTATTGCAAGTGCGAGTTATTTACCCGATCCTTTGGCCCCCGAGCTACCTGAACCAGAGCCATGTTTCACGCAAGAAACTACTAATAAAACCTTAAGGCTATTTCTCACCTTCGGGTCAGGTTAAACATCCTCTCAATTACTTTAATCCAGGGTCTATCCGAATCCAGGCGAACCCTCATCCGGGATCTATCTGTAACACCTTAAGGTTATCTTTGCTCCAAGTTCAAAGCAAGTTTTCAGGTCGCCCGAGCTTGAGCGAACTCTCACTCAGGGATTGCTTTCGAAAGCCTAAAGGCTATCTTTATTCTCAGACGTCCGAGCAAGTTCCCCCTCGAGGACTATTGACGGAGTCTGAAAGGCTAAGTTTCATTCTATAAATTCGAAGCCCTGTTTTTACTCGGGGGTCCCAATGGCCTAAGCTTGTATCTATCCAACCCAGGATCAGTCCAAGGCATGACAAAGGGCTCCACGGGATATCATATTAACCAATCAGGAACCAGGGAAATACCTACACCCGGGCCCAGTATTCGGACCGATCGGTAGAGTCATGCACTTAGATTCTTCACAAACACAAATAAAGGAAAATCCAGCATAAATCAGAGACAAATTGAAGAAACTTCTTTGCATTAATAAATGATGATTACAAAAAGCCCATAAAGGGACCTTACACATGATTACAAAAGCCCACGAAGGGTCCTTACACAGAAATAAAGAAGCAAAAGTAACAACTAAAAGTCTAATCTGCTCTCGGGGTTACATCCTCAGGAGAAATGCCTTCGAGAATCATTTCTTTAGGGCCCCACCTCGACCTTCCAAACTTCATCTTCAAGGATGAGGAAGAAGCAGAAAAATATGAAGAAGTGGCTGGATGGAAAATTTGGCGAGTATGGGTCTCGCTAGCGCCACTATAGTGAAGCCACTTCTTGAGATGTTGCACCGATGCGGGATGCAATAGTTAGTAGATGGCAGCACCTCACTCCACGGAAAGCAAAAGGAGTGAAGCGACGCACTAGGTAGTTAGAGAGATGAGTAGAAGTTTATAGTCCGCATATCCTTTAATGCGAGGATAATTTGAGATTTCTCTCATTATTTCGGGCCAACAACAACAACAAGAAACTAGTGCATTCCCACTCAGTAGGGGAGAGCTCTGGGGAAGGTCCATGGCATAACTAATGAGAAAATTGCCGCATGACCTCATGGCCACAAGCCTCAAACATGGGAAATAGCGTTGGATGAGGATGAAGAGAAGGAATGGATAAAAGGATGTGGAAGAACGTTTGAATGAGGTTTTGGTTCGAGAAAGCTTCCATTTATAGAAAGGGTGGCAGCGTAACCAACGGCGCTATTAACGTCTTTGGAAAACGTATCGACAGGTGCAATCAATGCATTTTGAGAAACGAACCAGCGGCAATATTATCGCTTTGGAGAATATAAACCGGCGGTACATTGGATGAGTCTGGAATGATGAACCGACAGGAAGCCTCAGTTATCACAAAGGCTTATGTCATAAAGGCTTACATCATAAGCATGGCATCATCACGAGAAGTTCGATGAGATAGATATCAAAGTTATTTCTTATCGTTTCACTCTAAGAAACGCGTGGACTACTTATGTATACGGTAAAAATCAGCGGTCCGAATTTATGATCATTAAGGCACCTCGTAAAGATCGCCCCCAGAAGGCTTTAAGCAAAGCTCGGAGTTTCGACCTCGCGTGTACTCAGTGATCGACCTCGAGGAAGTATAAATAACCATCGGCCTCTAGGCAATGTAAAATCAGCGGCTACGGTGGAACAATATAAAGTTCCCAAGGCGCATGATTAGAGCTGACGAAGTCTAATAGGCTAGTTCAAATCCGTATCATGGCATTAAATGGATGTACCGACCCCATGTCTTTGTAATAAATTCATTTGTACTATGTTGGGATTCCCCTTCATATATAAAAGGGATCCTTATCATTTTTTAAGGTCATCTGAGACACAATATTGAATATACAAGAACATTCTCTCTGCTCTCTAACTTAACACATTCTCCTGATTTGACTACTTACATTTATTGCTTATATTTATAGTGTTCTATTTATTGTTCTTCATTTATTTCTCATTATTGGTCATAAAAGGCTTCCATCAAGGCTATCATAACTGTTAATCCTCCATCGACTGCCTTTAGCAAGGCATCCGACTTAACCTCAAGGCCCCGAATACACAAGCTCGAGGCCCCCGATTTCCCACCATTCGGTTTGGTTATTATGCCATTTTCAAGCTATTATATTATTTTGTAGTATGTCACTTAGCATCTATTGCCTACAACTAGCATAAAAATACATCACATATTTTTAGAACCACAAAATCATATCTAATTGTAATTACCATTTTCAAGGTAAACAACTTATTCTCTTGTTATTGTTGTGAGGGCACATGGTTTCACGAGGGATAATTAACGTTATTAGACTTCTTTGCGATGTTGAGTGTTCAATATATGAGTGCATTGTAATATTGTGTCGGTTTTGGAAGCTAGGATTGTTATGAGCATGTTGTCTATGTTCCGAATATGTTAAAGCTTGGCATAAGTTAAAGAGAAGTGTGTTTTGAATGCATATTCTAGAGTTTAATTGTTGCTATAAACCATGGCCATTGTTGTATCATGCCTCAATTGTGTAAAAATAAAGTTCTCAAATAGAATGAAAATTGTTGGTGGACTTGAGGACGAGCAACGTTTAAGTGTGGGATGGTGATTTTCGGTAAAAAAAACATATTTTTAACCATTGTTGCATCACGTTCTAATACTTTTAACCGTCTTTTGAGTGTTAATTATAGTAATTTATGCTTAATATTATATTTTAACTATGTAGGAATAAAGCGGTGTGAAGATAAAGAGATTTTGAGCAAAATTAAATAAAACACGGAAAAATAACAAAGGAAATTAAATTTTAAAATAAAAAGAGAAGACGATGGGGGGACACCCTTTTTCTTTTGTTGACCCAAGTGTAGGAAAATGATAAGGGGAGATACAATTTGAAGTGAAGGAGGACTTTGAACGTGAAAACGGGAAAACATTACTGTTTTCTACGCCTGGTCCAGCGCCAGGTGCTGGCTTGGACGCTGTGTCGGGGAAGTCTCCTATTTCATGCGGGATAAGGTTATTTCGGCCCTACACAGTTCCAACTTATATAAAAGGGGTTCTAAACCTATTTTGGAGGGGGAGAACATTTTTGAGAGGGACTTTTGACCAAGGGAGAGCATAGAGCTGCCGTGGAGGCCGAGTTTCATCTTTTCTTCCGCCAAACTTAGTAATTTTTATGTTTCTTTGTATGATTTGTTGTTTGACTACCATGTCTATGTGGAACTAAACTTCACGTTCTAGGGTTGTGGTTCTTTTATGACTATTGCTATTCGGAAATTAATTTTGATTTTTTAGTTTATCATATTGGTTTATTATTCAATCCTACGCTTAATGATTTGATTGCTTGATCACTAATTAAATACTATCTATGAATCTAGAGTAGAACCCGATAGTGGGAATTCTAGATTTCATATAGGATTGAGTAGAGCAAGTTCTTGAATCTGGACATTAGGGAACAGATTCGCAGTTAGGATAGACATATACCTAATTTCCTTGCTTGGTTGATGTACAGGAATTATAAATGCATTCTTGCTAGTTCTAACTTCATAGACATATAGGTGTTAGGTTGGCTTGAATAGGCGAGTAAGAACTCGATAGATTCTTATGAGCGATATTAACCCTATCAATCAATAAGCTCGATAAATTAGTTAGTCAATTTAATTGAAGAATACAATAGGAATGTTAGATAGCCCATAACCCTAAATCGTTTTCATCACATTGATTACATAAAAATATGCTCTTCTTTTGTTCGGAGTTCATTATTTGTTTTCTTTTTATTTTAATTAGATTAGAATTAAATACTTCAAGTTTTAATTCTTGATTAGATAATTAGGAGAGTCTAATTTAGTTAATGGTTAATCATAAGTCCTCGTGGGTTTGACATCCGACTTTTAGTCACTTTATTACTTGACGACCGTGTATACTTGCATGTGCGTTTAGCCGCAACAAGGCGCCGTTGCCAGGGACTTAGAAATTAGATATTTTTCTAGATTAGACATTTAAATTTTTATCCATTCATTTTTTTTGTTTTACTTTATTTAGTATTTTTTATTAATTTTAACATGGCATCTTGGAATGAAAGTTATTCGAATGATGGTTATTCTTATTTAGATGATCCCTGTCTATATTGTGGAGGACCTCACTGGTGGAAAAATTGTCAGAGTATTTCCGGGAGCGAGTTGTGCACACAATCTCAATCCTTTGAGTGAAATATTTGTAATATGTGTGGTGGTCAAGGTGGCCATTGGGATGATTGTCCTATTTCTTTTTATCCTTCTCTAAGCCCTTATTATGATCTTTCTAACAGTGTTTGTGAGTTTGATAGGAGCAATGAAGTGCAAGATATGAAATGTGATGCATATATTAGGGCTATTTTGAGGCAAGTAGCAGAGCAACATGATGAACTCGAAAAAGGTATGAAAAGAATGAGGGCGGCAATTGTGAGCATGTGATTTTTGCCCCATATGAAATACTCCTACAGAATCCCAAAGAAATAGATTTTTCTTTTAATTGTTAGTCATTTTAGGAATTATTGTAGAATTTTCTTAATTATTTGTATTTTTTCCTGTGCATAATTTCATTTAAATCATGAAAAATACAAAAATACTCTGCATTTGCATTTAGGATTTATTTCTATATTTTTAGGTTAATTAGTAAATTAGTTGTTTTATAAAAATAAAAAATAAAAAATCACAAAAAATAACTCACTTTGCATTTTTTAACTTTTAAATTTTGAATTTTATAGTTTTTTTTAATTTAGGAGCTAATTCATTGTTGTAATTACTATAACACATAATTAGCTTAATTTGATAAGTTAATTTAATTTAAGAGTTAATTTATGTTTTAATTTAATTTGAAAAGGAAAAAGAAAAATTGGAAATTGAAAAGAGAAAGAAAATAAAGCAAGAACGGCTGATTTTTGGGTTATTCCAATTAAATTTCCCCAGGCCCAATTAAAATCCCCAAGACCCGTTCAAAATCTAGCCCAAACCCACGCCTTTACCCGGTCCAAACTAGTTGGTGTAGACATGTGATTTTTGATCCTCCCCAATATTTTTATATTTTAGCATGTAAATATTTAATTTAGGCCTAATATGGCTATTTCAACTGTTTTTGACTTCTTTTACTTTATTTCGTCACAAGAAAATAAAAATTAAAAAAATATTTTAGTTTGCGTATCCTTCATAAAATTAAATATAAAAATATACAAAAATAGTACCTTATCTTTATTTTTATATATAATCTTGAAAACACAAAAAAATAGTTTCATGTTTTAATATAGTTTAGTTCAATTAATTAATATTAGTTTTATATTTTTATATTATAATTGTATATAATTTTAGAAGGAGGAATTAGTTTTGGGTTGGTTTATCCCGTCGTTATGAATCTTGTAGTCCATTTTTTTAGTGTTTGGCCCAATTTCATAGCCCATAATTTACAAACCCATAACTCTTAGGCCCATACCCCTAACCTAATCCCTACCCCTATGTAATAGGACCTACACCTAAAATATAAGAACTAACCTAAAAAAGCACCAGCCGTTTCATGACAAGAGAATCCTCCATCATCTCTTTTCTAAAACAAAACTAAAAAAAACCCTAACCTCCTTGAGAAAATCGGCCGCAACTCCAACACTTCTAGCACAATCGGCTGCCCCTAACTTCCCCAAAATAATTATCTCACTCACTTGAACATAAAATCTCACACACACACACTTGGAAGAAAGAGGAAAACTTCCAAAAAGTGATGGAGTGCACAGATGACTAATAATGTTCATGGCAAGGAATTTTGTATCATTCCAATATGTCAGTCTTGAGGATTTTCCGTCAAACATGTGAAAATAGATTCTCGGCAGATCATTGTTCGGGTTAGCTGAGGTTTCATTTGAAGCTGCATATTGGGGTTTCCGGTCCAAGGTTCAAAATATATTTCGAAGTTGTTGTTCGAGTTTGCTATCGACGTGTCATGGTTCTTGATTCGATAATATTATTTAATCAAAGATTAAGAAGAGATTTTAGCTCCATTTGAGGTCCATTCTTTCCCATATTATTTTCTTTTTCTCAATTTTTTTTATGTGTTGGTCTATATTTATTTGCACACCATGCGTTAGTCATTGCTTTATGATTGGTTTTGATTTCTCCATTTAGATCTGTTTGAGCTGAATTTTTTATTTGAGTTTTTAAGTACAAGCAATTTGTGAATTCTTGTCTTGTGAATACATACAGATACATAAGTCAAATGGAAACGATAGATACTCGTAGGGAACAATTGTGATTAAACAGGATTGGTTTGTCTTTGCTTGCTTTAATTGACGTCGTTGTGGTATGTTTGTTGATTTGAAGGAATTAATCTAGTTATTGCTTTTATTAAATTAGTTGTCTGAGTCTGATTTCCAGTGTTAGCATGCCAAACTAAAATGAGGCTACTACACTTCTTTCTTAATAATTTTGGAATGGTGAATTGGGTTATGGGGTCAGTATTTGAAAAGATGAGAATCTTGTCAATTGAAGTTAAATAAAATTCAAGCTTTTAGTCATGGTTTATGCGTAAATTGGGTTTGGTACTAAGTTTAATTGTGCTTTATTTGCTTGAATTATTAGGAACATGTTTAGGCCGACCATATTTGGGTAGGCCACATTAGGACGTTTATGCATTTTATTTCGAGGTGAGAGGTCGTGTCATTTAGTAATTCAAACACGCTAGTTGCTTTAACCGCGTTATTTTAATAATTTACCTTCCTAAACTCGGGTACGCATTTATGTGACCCAAATCCAAATCTCAACAACGTTAGATAAAATGTGTTGCGAACTGCGGGTGCATTTATGTGACGTGGTTCAAGACACATTTTAAATGACGTTGCAATCTTCCTTTAAAAATGAATAGAAGCGGTTAAAAAGTTAAAATTGAACTATAGGCTAAAACATGTGTTAAAATAAGATAATAGGCCAATTATAACAGTTGAGCGACTGTGCTAGAACTACGGAACTCGAAAATGCCTAACACCTTCTCCCGGATTAACAGAATTCCTTACCCGGATTTCTGTGTTTACGGACTATAAAACAGAGTCAATCCTTTCCTCGATTCGGGATTTGAACCGGTGACTTGGGACACCATAAATTATCCCAAGTGGCGACTCTGAATTTTTAATAAAATAATCCCGTTTCAATTGTCACTTTATGTTGGAAAAAACTCCATTTATACCCTTTCCAGGGGTGTAGGTAAAAAAGAGGTGTGACAGTTGGTCTTTCAGGAGATTCAAAACGATGTAGTATAGGGCCAATACTATGCTGTTTTGAGTTCTCTAATGATAAATCAATCATGGCCCTTCATTTATTCTCATCCAAGGGCTGTGAAGCCCCCTCTTTTGATTAAAACTGTCCGAACAAATCAGTCTAACCTAGAACTCATCTCTTTAGTCTCTCATCTCCTTCGTTTGAACCCTAAACGCCGCCTTCAAATTCTGCCATTTCCACCGGTGATTGAAGCTCCAATCAACCCCAAAACTTCACCACACACTCCGCATAATCCCTCAAACACTAAGCCACCGACAATTTCCCCGAAATCCCCTCCATTTTTCTCTAATTTCAGATCTTAAATGGAACCCTAGATCCGTTCCTGCCTTTGATTCCTCATAAAAGGGTATCGGATCGTTATTCTCCAATCTTTGAAGACAATTTTGGCCAGAAATGAGTGCTAGACGTTTGTTCTCACAAGAACAAGCCGACTAACACTCATTTTTACTTCAAATCGAAAAATACCAGAGGTCCATCCCAAGCCCACTGTCCATTTGCCTAATCGGGTATCTCCATTCATTTTTTGCTTTAATTTCATCCTTGTCCCCTCTGATTCTTTCTTTTCTTTCTTGTTTTCTTTTTGTTTCTGTATGCATGATAATATTAAGTTTTTTTTAGTCAGCATGTTTCTTTTAGTTTGTTTGATTTTGTTGTTAGACTTTGCTTGAATTTCCATCTATTCTTTTTTTTGTTTTCTTTGGATTACTAGCTTCAGAGGTTTCTTAGACCTTTGTTTGGCCCAGTTTATGGATTGGCCTTTGTTGGTTTTTGGAATCAAAGATTTGGGTTATGTCAATCAGAAGCCCAAAGAGGAGGGGGGTCAGTTCGGGTTTGCAAAAGCCCAGGGTCTGTGTTTTGATTTATTGGGTCAATTTGACCCACATTTGGTCATGAGGGTAAAAACAGAGGGTTTAAGGGTATTTGAGGGAATTCAATTAAGAGATCTTGTGTAACTGAATAGGAAGCTACGAGGATGGTGGGGTTTGGGTTTAGTTTTAGCAAGCAGGCTAAAATTTGGGGTTTGAAATGCAAGAATAAAAATTCAAAGAAGGGGTAATTAGTAAAAAACTTGAATCATTTCTTCTGCCCTAAAGGTTTCGATAAAAGGGCATGTTTCCTTCTTTATCAAGCAGATTTTAGAGAATTACATACACTGAAAACAAAGAAAATGGCTGAGTTCAACAAAAAAAACATTGAAAATTTCTTGCATTTTTGGAAATAGGTTTAGGTTCTGCTGTTTGTCTTCATAGCTTGACATTTTCTCAAGACATTCTGGTGCATTCTGGGTTTTAATGGCTTGAAAGGACTGAGTCTCATGGTTTTTTAGCTGTGTTGGTGTTGCCGATACTTTGCTGCTATTTTCTCCCACGTCAAGCTTATTTTCTTTATTTTGTTGCTGTAATCAGGTACATTCTAGACCCCATTGACATGTGAAATGAAAGAGATCAGCATTTGTGATCTTGGGTTGGAAATATGTGATACATTTATTTTCATTGAATATCACATTTACGCTCTTAAGTCCATATTATTCGGTAATCAATCTAGTTTTTCTTCATGTGTTTTATTTGTTCATTCCTGTTGTTAGCTTTAAATTCTGTTTGTAAGTTGTATAAGTATTATCATTTGGTCGTTTGGTTTGTAGAAGAGTTGAAGACGTGTGTATGTATGGACTGTTGGGGCATTTGCAGTAGAAAGTTCAGTTGAATTAAAACATTTTTCAAATCTATTTAACCCTGTTACAGGTGCGATGAGGGCTCCGCAGATGCGGACTCGCAGAAGCGGCGAGGAGTCACAGGTGCGGAAGTCACTGGGCAGAATGTTTTAAAAAGCGGGGTTGAGTTCATTTCACCCATTTTTTCTCTTCTTTGGGCGATTTTGGAGTTTATTGAGAGGGGCTTCCACCTAGCAACTTGGAGGTAAGTTAATCCCACCTAACTTGAGTTAAATACATTGATTATGTACGTATTTTAGCATGGAAAATGGTAGGAATTTGGGGGTTTGAGGGAAAACCTAGAAAATTTATATTCTTGGAATTTGACCACAATTTTGGGTATGGAATTAAGAGAAAAATTGTATATTTGAGTTCGTGAGTTCATGACTAAACTTTATCTTCGAAAAATTTCAGAATCCGGGCATGTGGGCCCGAGGGCGTTTTTGTCAACTTTTTCATCGGGGTTAGAAATTGTTATAAATTGGATTATAATGAGCACTTGAGCATATATTAATGGATTTGCATAATTATTGGCTAGTTCTGGAACAAGTAGCATCGATTCAAGTCTTCGAAAGGTCGTGGAATGCCGGTTATGGATCTTCGGAGTGAGGTGAGTCTCCTTTCTAACCTTGTAAGAGGGCATTGTCCCCATAGGTAAATAATTGGTTATGTGTTCCTATTTGTAGGGGATACGTATGCACGAGGGGACGAGAGTCCGTGCGTAGCTACTAATATGTGTAAGTCCGGGTAGTTTAGGTCCCAAAAGTATGCTATACTTGGAATATCTATAACCTTATTGACAGTTGAATTTCTTAAATCCTATAGAATTGGTAAACAAATTTCTAAAAGGAATTAAACTTCATTTTTCTGAATTGTAAAAATAGAATTGGTTTTCTTTGGATAATTATTTCCTGATGACTTTTTGATTGACTGTCTATGCGTGTTTAAATTCTGGAACGGGCCGAACGCCTCGGTAGATTAAATAGATACATCTATGGTTCGTGCCATTCGACCCTCTGGCAGTGCACAATATAAATATTGTTGTATCGGGTCGTACGTCCTCGGCATGATTTGCACATGCTTGTATTGCTGGCCTTGAACTTGTTAAAGTCGTTGTAGCCTCTTCCCAGCTTGAGAATATTTGTATAAATGATGAAAAGGAATTTGGAAATTTCCTATAAAAGAAAGAATTATTTACTTGCTTTACTGTATTAGATTAAAATTATGCTTATAAAAATCCACGATTTAATATATCATTGATATAGCATTACTGGACCATTAGCAAGTGTCGAAGTCGACCTCTCGTCTCTACTTCTTTGAGATTAGACGGGATACTTACTGAGTCCACGTTATTTTCGTACTCATGCTACACTTGTTGTGCATTTTTGTTGCACGGGCACATGTACTTCTAGTGGCCTACTGAGCGTAGCAGCACGGATGATACGGGGACTAGGTGATATGTATTACTCGAGGTGACCCACAACTAGTATAATCTCTTTCAGTGTATTGTATTTACTTTCTGTCCAATTTGTATTCTGAACGGATGTTGTATTGTATTGTTTCCTAGAAATAGCTCATGCACTTGTGACACCAGGTTCTGGGATGGCTATGGGATTATTCAGAATTTTAAAAGTTGTTAAATGTTTCATTTCTTATTTAGTGAAATTTACTATATATTGTCTAACCGTATAAAAGAAGTGATCTTTGAAATATTTAAAATGAGAATTTAATTAAATATTTTGGTTGGCTTGCCTGACAGCGGTGTCCGGCGCCATCACGACCCTTAGTGGATTTTGGGTCGTGACAACATGGTATCAGAGCACTAGGTTTCTGTAGGTCTCACGAGTCATGAGCAAGTCTAGTAGAGTCTCACGGATCGGTACGGAGACGTCTGTACTTATCTTCGGGAGGCTACAGGGCTGTTAGGAGCACTTTCCTTATTGATTCCTCATCATGCGATTTGATTCCTTGAGGCTTATACCCTTGTTTCCTTCCTACTCAATCTTACGTGACGCGAACAACTTGTTATAAATCGAGAATTTAAGAATTGTAATGGTACTACAGATGTGGTGCGGGATGTTTCTCCCGGTATAGTTGACATGACTATTATCGTTGCTTTGTGGAGGGATAATATGTCGTATCAGCTCAGTAGTCGTACTTTTGAGAGCTCTGAGGCTAGGCACAAGTTGCCATGATGCTTATGAACGATTGTTCCGCAGTATCGATATGATAGTGGGATGTTTTCCTATGTGACGTTGTAGTGAATGACTTGAAGGGAGGTTTACTCATTACATGATCTAGAGATTCGGTAATTATTCCCGGCAGAGGAAAAGCCATTGGCCTATGAATGTTCATATTTGGGTTGATGGAGTAGCGAAGCTTAGTGTTTTCAAGCGTGGCGGAATTTGCATCTGTGATGAGGTATCGTTGTGTTTGTTGAATGTACTAAGTTCATCAGCATTATTGTCTTCTGCAATTCGCTTTTGGGGATAGATATTGTAAAATAATATTGGAGAAATGGCTGTCAAAGATCGCGGGGTGCAATTGTTCAGAATTTGGTTGTGTATTCCTAATACTGATGGCTCGAGAAAGATGATCTTCGGAAAGGTTTAAAAGTGAGTAGCAGTTTGTTGGTTCAAATGCTACCAAGATAGATTTCGATCTAAAGCATTAGCTGAGCAGCAAAGGATGGAGAAGGACATCTGGGAAGTGTCATGCGGGGCTGAAACCTCCAGAAGGCCAGGTGTATGAAGTGGAGGTCGAGTAGTTTCTTAAAGAAGTGAGTTTGCCCAAAGTGGGAAAGTGGTAGAGCAGTATGTGGATTCGGTGGTTGGGTCTACGGACTTAATTTGAAATATCGGCTATTTTGGCGGGAGATTTGATATGAAGGAAGGGAGTGTCTATGCCCCCTTTTTCTTGCGAAATCGGGTTTATGACATTTGGGCAGACAACTCATTTCCTTTTGGGAATTGGGTTTACAAATTTGAAGAGTCGCCACCTAATGATTTAAGTGCATTAGGACACTAAGAAGAAATTTGATTTAGAAAATCAGAGATTGGGTAAGGGCTAGAAATTATCTCGAGGGGAAAGTGTTAGGCACCCCTCAAGATCGACAAGTATGGTTCCCGGCCATGCTATAATTGTGACTTTAAGTGTAAGCAAGAATTACAAATACAAGGTAGTTTCACATAATGGTTGCAAGCAATTAAAATAAAAGAAGTTAAAGAAGTTGAAGTTTGGGAAGAAAATAGTTTTGAAATTCTGAAAATAAACAAGTAAAGGGGAAAGGGTTTGCCCATATTTTCTGCGAGCAATTAAAATTAAGTTAAAGAAGTAGAAATTTTGGGAAGAAAGCAGTTTTGAAGTTCCTAAAATAAACAAGTAAAGGGAAGTGAGTCCTAAGTTTATAAATAATATGGATCACCCCACACAACACTCGGTAACCATTTATACACAGATGTTATCGCGTAGTCATCATATCCATATCTACCCTTTCCCACCCCGTTAAGGTATTAAAGCGCGGAATGGTCTCGCTCTACTTATTGTATGCAATTACTCGCCCCAATCCTATCAGTCACGGAGGCTTTTGGGACTACTAATCCTAAAGGGAAGAGGTATTGGGTTTTATAGTTTTTTAAAGGACAATATTCTAAGGCGATTATCAAAACATATATGACAAGTATGGGGGAAGCACATAAACAAATAAGGCTCAAACAAACCTCCTTAAAATAAAGAGAAGCATATAGTTTTAACATGTCTTTCACATACTGATTAAGGTCTGATTAAACTTAAGAGTTGTGGCAGACTAACCTATTACATATTTCAAATAAGAAACCCGAATCAGGTCTGCCTGCTGGTTGTAGTTTAATAGACTCTGATTCAATTTACAAGTTACCTTATGGGTTGCCTAAGTGTTAAGCAAAAACCTATAGGCATGATATCTATTAGTTCAAAAAAGAAGTACTGACTTTAAAGAAGAAGACTCTTTAATTACAGAAAACATAAATTCTGCAGATGCTAAGCATTGCTACTACTGATTTAAATTTATAAGAGAATGGTCAATTCAGATTTAGTTGATAGCTCCTATAGGCATGCTTTCTAGGTGCTTTTGATTTTAAAACATTTACAGTCGAAACAAGAGTGCAGAAGTCCTATAGGCATGGTATCTAAAATGTTGTTAGTTATTTAAACCTATAAACAGGTTTGCCTAGTGACAGATGATGATGCAAAATTCAGAAAGTCATATAAACATGCTCTCTATATGATAGGCAAAATGCAGAATCCTATAGACATGTTCTCTATATGAGATGCAAAATGCTGAATCCTATAGACATGTTCTCTATATGAAATACAGAAATACAGAAGCTATTGATATGATATATATGTGTGAAATGTAGAACTTATAGGCAGGATTTCTAAGATGCAGAAGTGCAGAAATTCAAAGGCATGGATTTCTAAAAATGCTAAAGTGCGGAACCTAAAGACAAGATGTCTACATGAAATGCGGAACCTGTAGGCATGGTTTCTATATGAAAAAATGCAAAAAGTGCAGAACTTGACATGATTTGCATAAGTAAATACCTATGAACATGATATCTACCCTTATGCATACATGAGTGACCCTCCCCTTTTCACTATAAATCCCATAAGTTATTACAAATTATTACAGCCCAAAAGGAATGAAGGAAAGGTAAAATTACATCAGAAAACTAAAAATTTACAACCAAGGAGAGCCTGATTCAGACTTCATGTCTGAAGCATGAAGTAAACCAATCTCCAAAGATCAGATTCCAAAGCCTTTCTCATTTTTTGGGTGTGTCAGAGTTCCCAAGATCCTTATGAACTCAGGGCAGTGCTTACACCCAAATTCATTACAGAATTGAATTATAGTGCAGTGTGGAAGGGCCAGCCCTCAAATGTCCAAGTTCAGAGGGAATTCAGGGTCCCAAAGCAAGGCTCATAGGAGGGGGCAGAACTTAGAAACTAGGAGAGAGTGTGAGTGCAATAGAGGGGATTCTGGGGAAAAACAAGACATGCTGGTAGTCATACCCAGCAATTGGAAGTGCTGGCACACCCCAACCAGCCTGTTAGCCACATTGTTTGGGAGTTAGGATCCATTAAAGGATCAAGTTCAGGCATGAGCAACAATTTGGATGTTGCCATGCTTTGAACTTTAACTCAAACACATAGAAGGGAAATGGGGTATGGGAATTCACAATAGCAATAGATGCAAAGAGAACATCATATTTAATACTGAATAGAGACAGCAAAGTAGACAAAATTGTAGAAGCTGTAAAGCAAAGACATAGGGATGAGGCAGAAAACTAAATTAGAACATACCAGTTTCAGGGAAACAAAAAAAGAAAAGCAGTAGTCTTGAAAGCCAAATTGCAAGCAAATAGTCAGAAGATCTCATAAGAGAGTAGAGTATAGCATTGAGAGTGTGAAGTGTAAGAGTATTGAAATTGAAGGTGTTCAGTCAGTAATGTGTGTCAGAGTATTGAACTCAAGGTGTCTTAAAGTGCTGAAAGGTCGTGCCCTTTATAGTGCAGAAAAGCAAGTAAGAAAAAGGTAAGAAAATAGTTTTGAAATCAATTACATAAGGTCTCCCTTTAATTAAGGGATTCTGATTTCAAATGGGCAGAATAAATAAGGAAAGAATTTGATCAAAATCTTTTCCAAAGCAGTACAAGAAGCGCAAATACATAGAAACTATTTAAGGAAAGAGTTTGATAGCAACACGGTTTGTGCAGATAAGGAAAGAGAATCAATCAAGAGCCAGTAAAAATCAGAAATTGAGTTTTGGTATGAATGAATCCAACCAGAAAAGGTGAAGAAAAGCTTAATTAAAGAAAATCAGTAACAATCAATCGAACCTTATTAAAAGGAATTCTGAATCAATCACAAATTGGCAAAACCTTTTTTGAAGGAAGAACTCCTCATATATAAACCATACATACATGTCAAATAAGAAAGAACTGTCATGCTAAATAGAAAGAATCTAGTATAGAAAAGTTCAGAGTCACAAACAAAGAGGCTCAAATTCAGTACATAGACTCAGACTTAGTTTGAGAGAATCCAGGGTTCCATAATTGAACCCTAGTCCAAACACAAGATCAAACTCGCCAAAAACCCCAAATCCTAGGGTTTTCAACTCGAATCAGATGCAGAGACGAGAAGACAAATAACTGAAACAAGCTCAGAAGTCTCTTTCAGAGACTCATGAGAAAACAAATAGGTAAAATAGCAGGTTGGAAACAAACATAGTGAAAAATCTGATTTGAAGCATAAAGAACATGTTTTAAGAAAAGCATGGAACTTAAACAAGTTCAGAAGACAAAGAGGTAGTATAAACTTAAGGAAACAGTAGATGAAACATGTTTAGAAAGAACTCAAACAAAGTCCAGAAGAAGGCAAATAAGAACTAAGAGCTTAGTGGAAAATACAGTAAAGGAATGCAGGGGTAAACGAACCCATAAGATAAACGTGTGAAAGCATGATATAGAAACAAGTAGAAGAAAGAACGGAGCATAATAGAAGAATATGCATAATAAGGCAAATATAAGAACACAGGAGAAGGACATGCGAGGTAGAAAAGAGAACATAAAAACATAGCATAGACAGATTCACACAAAGAAAAGAAGAAGAGGAGTCAGAAAACATTTTAAAACTTTTTCAGAAACTCTAAATCGAAGAGAAACAAATTTTGAAAGAAAAGATTGGGGAAAACGTTTTAAAACTCCAGTAGAACACATATATAGCATAGATCTAAGAAAACAACTAGAGAAAACCTCGAATAGCTTAGGGTTTCAGAGAAACCCTAGAAATGATAAAGGCTTGGAAGAAAGTCCGATCTTGAGTCGGAGAGGTCAGAAATAAGCTCCTGATGCTTGCATACGCCGGAGCGAGGCCGGAGAGGCCTCAAAGCAATGGATCTGAGAAGATTTGAAAGAACAACATCGAGGTTAGTCCTCGAAACTTCGAACACCTAGGGTTTAAAGATGGAGGGGGGTGAGTACAGGCCATCCATGGCCTGAGAAGCCATGGATTCCGGTGAAAGTGCGGTTGAAAAAGGGCAGAAGATGACTAGGGTTCCGAGGAACTTTCGATAAAGTTTTGGGAGAGGAGAGTATTTGAAGGCGGCTGAGATATGGAAATGAAGGGATTAGGGTATGGTCAGTGGATTAAAAATGGTAAGGGGTGATCGTGGTCGTTGATCAAAACGATCAACGGCCTGGATTAAAAGAAAAGGACAGGCGGGTTAATTGGTTGGGTCAAGGGGTCGGGTTACAATATATATTGGGTCGGTCTAATTGGGAGTTTAAGATTGGGTCAATTGGAGGGGTCAATTTGGCTATAATTGAAATAAATTGGGGCTAGATATTAAATAGCCAGTTTTTTCTTTTTATTTTATAAAAAAATAGTAAAAATAATTTTGAAATTAAATTAAAAGTAATTAATCAGTAAACAATATATAAATATTAATTTAAAAATATTGGAACCAAATTTATAATTATAGAATGCTATTAATCTTAAAATAGGCTAAAATTGCAATTATATGCAATTTAGCTTTTAAAATACCAAATAAATTTGTAAAAAATATACAAAAATTACATTAACTATATTTTAGTGTAAATATGGGAAATAAAACAAATTATCCATCAAAATGATAATTTTGGAAATAATTATTGGTTTTTATACTGCTAAAATGGGCAATAAATTGATTTTAAAAATCCTTTAGAAATTGATTTTAAAAATCTTTAAAAATTGGAAAAAAAATACTAATACACTTGGGCATTCTTATATATGCATACATATGTTATTTTGAAAGTATTTTGTATATATGAAAAATATACAGAGAAAAATTGGGTATCAACAGCTGCCCCTCTTTACCCGGGAAGAATGAAAGAGTTGTCGGGTAAAGATATGATGGCCAATTTGACCGAACGAAACGGCTTGAAGAATTTGACCGTGCTCTGGTTCCTGAGTTGCCTACATATCCCTAGTCTTACAGGAATCAGGCCATATGTAGCTCAGGATCCGTCGGTGGAATATGCCGATGGAGATTTTTTCAAGAACGAACGAGATATTCGGGTTGGGGTGGATGGTTATAGTCTAGTAGGGCTTCGGGAACTGGAGCTGGATTGCTCCTGCTGAGGCGACCATTGCTAGTCGGTTTACCTGCAAATGAGCAATACGAACATATATTGTACATAATTTTAAACATGATGCAAGTTCCGTTGGACCATGAATGTTGTCTTTGGACGGTTAAGATGATTTCCTCAGACCATGACGTCCTGGGTCATGAAGCATATAATAAAGGATTCGCATGCCATGAAATGATGCTCTCGGGCTATGAGGATGATGCCTTCGAGCTATGATGCCTTTGAATAATGATATGCAATAGATAAAATGGGGTCCTCAGGCCATGGCATGGCGTTCTCGGACTATGAAAATGGTGCCTACGAACAATGATGCCTTCTGAAAATTTGGCAATCTTTCAGCCCATGAGATGCAGAAGGAGGTGATCTTTCATCCAATGCAAAAAATGTAAATGGGGTGGCGGTATTTCAGCTGATACAAGATGTAAATAGAAAGTGGAGATATTTCAGCCATACAAAAAATGTAAATGAGGTGGCGGTATTTTAGTCGATGCAAGATGTAAATAGAAAGTGGTGACATTTCAGCCATGCAAGAAAAATAAAAGTGGCGATATTTCAGTCGTGCAAGATGTAGATGAAGGTGGCGATCTTTCAGCCATGCGAGACATAAATAAAGTGGAGATATTTCAGCCACACGAGGCATAAATAAAGTGGCGATATTTCAGCCATGCAGGTGGAGACAAGGCTTAGTCTCGAAAGGCAGAGTGGTAGCCTTATGTAACACAGAAAATGCAGATGGAGGTAGAGCTTAACCTCGGAAGGCAGAATGGTAGCCTTATGCAATGCAAGAAATGCAGATGGAGGTAGAGCTTAACCTCGGAAGGCAGAATGGTAGCCTTATGCAATGCAAGAAATGCAGGTGGAGACAGGGCTTAGTCTCGAAAGGCAGAATGGTTGCCTTATGCAATGCAAGAAGATGCAGATGGAGGTAGAGCTTAACCTCGGAAGGCAGAATGGTAGCCTTATGAAATGCAAGAAATGCAGATGGAGGTATAGCTTAACCTCAGAAGGTAGAATGGTAGCCTCATGCAATGCAAGAAAATGCAGATGGAGGTAGAGCTTAACCTCGGAAGGCAGAATGGTAGCCTTATGCAATGCAAGAAATGCAAAAGGCAAATAATAATAAAATCTCTTAGCTAATAGCTGATAACTGATATTGTGGTTGCTGGGGATATCGTGTACGGATATCAATCGTAGATAGATGATGGTTCCGGGAGTTGTATTCCCGAGGAGTGTGAGTGTATAAATATATTCGATGATTTTGTGACTCGGGTGCCTGCACTCAAAGAAAAATCGTGAGTTTTGTAAAGGGGGAAGGTTAGTTCGTATCCCCGTGGACTTCGCTTGACCTTCTCGGCTTTGATCTGGTGATACTGGGCGTATCATTAGGGTATCATTGCTAAACATAGCAATTTTTGGTGACAAACATGCATGAGTTTGTAAAACGATATGAAGTAAGTATATAATAAATAGTTTTTGGATGAACCGACGACTGTGACGTGGTTCAAGACATTGCAACCTCTCTCATTTTGGAATTTTGAGGGTCCTCCTCAAAATTCTGCCCCAATTTACTGGGCTGCTACTTCTGACGACTTCTAGCGATGATCGACTTAAGTTACTTCGGAATTTTGAGGGTCCTTCTCAAAATTCTGCCCCAGTTTCCAATTGCGGAGGGAAATGAAAATTTTATTGAATTGTGATCGAACCCATAAGGCTGTCTACGTATCCCCTCTTAAACGGTAATCAGGTCAGACGTAGTTCAAATTACATCATATAGGAAAAGCATAAAGATTACACATAGTATCGTTTGACTGTATCTGAATTGATTGGCTTTGGCCAAACTTCTTCGTCCATTTCTGCAAGTATGAGGGCTCATCCTGTCAGAACCCGATGAACCATGTATGGACCCTGCCAATTGGGAGAGAATTTCCCTTTGGCTTCATCTTGATGCGAGAAAATTTTCTTTAACACCAGCTGCCCCGATGTGAATCGTCTTGGTTTGACTCTCTTGTTGAAGGCTCTGGACATTCTATTCTGATAAAGCTGACTGTGGCAAACTGCATTCATTCTCTTTCCATCTATAAGAGCTAGCTGCTCGTAGCGACTTTTCACCCACTCTGCATCGTCGAGTTCTGCTTCCTGTATGATCCTTAAGGAGGAAATTTCTACCTTGGCGGGAATGACTGCCTCTATACCGTAAACCAGCATATAGGGGGTTGCCCCGATTGATGTGAAAACTGTGGTGCGGTACCCCAATAAAGCAAATGCTAACTTCTCATGCCATTGTTTGTGCTTCTCTATCATTTTCCTTAGTATCTTCTTGATGTTTTTGTTGGCGGCTTCCACGGCTCCATTCATCTGAGGCCTGTAAGCTGTGGAATTCTTATGTTTGATCTTGAAGGTTTCACACATGGATTTCATTAGGTCACTGTTGAGGTTGGAGCCATTGTCAGTAATGATTGATTCTTGAATCCCGAATCGACAAATGATACAGTCACGGACAAAGTCTGCCACGACTTTCTTAGTCACCGCTCTATAAGATACTGCTTCAACCCATTTAGTGAAATAATCAATTGCCACTAGGATGAATCGGTGCCCGTTTGATGCGGCGGGCTCGATAGGTCCGATAACATCCATTCCCCAAGCAGCGAACGACCATGGCGAGCTTGTTGCATTAAGCTCATTTGGAGGCACTTTTATCATGTCTGCATGTATCTGACAGCGATGGCACTTTCGGACATACTAGATGCAGTCTGTTTCCATAGTCATCCAAAAGTAGCTGGCCCGGAGTATCTTCTTGGCTAAGACAAAACCGTTCATATGTAGACCGCAGGTCCCGACATGGATTTCTTCTAGTAGCCTGGATGCTTCCTTTGCGTTGACACGCCTTAGCAATCCCAAATTTGGAGTCCTCCTATACAGGATTCCTCCGCTGTGGAAGAAATTGTTAGATAGCCTTAGAAGCGTGCGCTTCTGGGTAGTATTTGCAAGCTCTGGGTATTCTCCTTTTGCCAAATATTCCTTGATATCATGAAACCAAGGTTTTCCGTCTGCTTCTTCTTCGACATGAGCACAGTAAGCTGGCTGATCATGGACTTTTACCGGAATGGGATCAATGAAGTTCTTATCTGGATGTGGAATCATAGATGATAGGGTAGCCAATGCATCGGCAAACTCATTCTGGACCCTGGGGACATGTTGGAACTCTGTCTTTGTGAACCTTTTCCTCAACTCCTGTACATGATGCAGGTAAGGGAGTCTCTTGGAGTTCTTGGATGCACATTCTTCTCAGACCTAATGTATTAGGAGGTCTGAATCTCCGATCACTAGCAATTCTTGAATGTTTATATCAATGGCCATCTTGAGACCTAAGATGCAAGCTTCGTACTCGGCAATATTGTTATGGTAGGGGAACCTAAGCTTGGCAGACACCGGATAATGCTGACCGGTTTCTGATACTAGGACTTCTCCTATGCCAACTCCTTTGAAATTTGCCGCTCCATCGAAAAACATCCTCCAACCATCATAGGATTCTGCAATATCTTCCCCTATGAAGGATACCTCTTCATCAGGAAAATACGTCTTTAGGGGTTCGTATTCTCCGTCCGCGGGATTTTCCACAAGGTGATCCGCTAGTGCTTGTCCCTTGATTGCCTTCCGAGTCATGTAGACAATGTCAAATTCACTTAACAGGAACTGCCACTTGGCTAGCTTGCCAGTGGGCATAGGCTTTTGAAAGATGAACTTCAGTGGATCCATTCTTGATATGAGATACGTAGTATAAGCACAGAAATAGTGCCTCAACTTCTGAGCTACCCAAGTCAGAGCACAACAGGTGCGTTCCAACAGAGAATACCAAGCTTCGTATGGGGTGAACTTCTTACTGAGATAATAAATGGCCTGCTCCTTCCTCCCTGTTTCATCGTGTTGTCCCAGAACACATCCAAATGCTCCATCCAATACTGCAAGGTAGAGTATTAGGGGTCTACCTGGCTCGGGCGGGACCAAAACGGGCGGTGTTGACAAGTACTTCTTGATCCTATCGAAGGCTTTCTGACAATCGTCAGTCCATTTGGCAGTGACGTCTTTTTTTAGCATCTTAAAGATTGGCTCACAGATGACAGTAGATTGTGCTATGAACCGACTAATGTAGTTAAGTCTCCCCAAGAAATCCATTACTTCTTTCTTGTTCTTTGGCGGTGGCAATTCTTGAATAGCTTTTACTATTGACGGATCCAATTCTATCCCTCGGCGACTCACAATGAACCCCAGCAATTTTCCAGCTGGAACCCTGAATGCACATTTTTCGGGGTTCAATTTCAGGTTGTACCTTCTCAGTCTATTGAAGAATTTCCTTAAATCTTCCATGTGATCAGCGGCTTTCTTGGACTTAATGATGACGTCGTCTACATACACTTCGATCTCCCTGTGTATCATGTCATGTAAATTGGTGGTCATGGCCCTCATGTAGGTGGCCCCTGCATTCTTTAACCCAAAGACATCATCTTGTAGCAATACATACCCCACGGTGTAATGAAAGTTGTTTTCTCAGCATCCTCTTCATCCATCCATATCTGATGGTACCCAGCAAAACAATCAACGAATGATTGCAACTCATGCTTGGCGCAGTTGTCAATCAAGATGTGTATATTCGGCAAGGGGAAGTCATCTTTTGGACTGGCCTGGTTGAGATCCCGGTAGTCGACACAGACTCTGACCTTCCCGTCTTTCTTTGGGACAGGCACAATGTTGGCTAACCATGTAGGATACTCTACTACCCTGAGAACCTTAGCTTTGACTTGCTTAGTGACTTCTTCCTTGATTTTCAGACTCATATCTGGCTTGAACTTTCTGAGCTTCTGTCTTACTAGCGGATAGGTTGGATCGGTTGGCAATTTGTGATCCAAAATAGATGTACTCATCCCAGTCATGTCGTCGTACGACCAAGCAAATATGTCTTCATACTCTCTTAGAAACTCTGTATATTCTTCCTTCTCTGATGGAGACAAATGAACATTGATTCGTGTTTCTTTGATGTTTTCTGTATCTCCCAGGTTAACAGCCTCAGTCTCATCCAGGTTGGACTTGGGTCTGTTCTCAAAATTCTCAACTTCTTTAATGATTTCCTCTAGTATATCCTCTTTCTCCGAATCTATGTCCGTTTGTTGTGTTGTCTCGTTGTATGTTACAGTCATTGGTTCATCAAGATAAGTAATAGTAATGTTGTATAAGTAAAGTAATGAGAGAAAATAATAAGAGTAAGATTTATAAGAAAACCGAATTGCTTTTTGATAAATTTCATAAATGTTTTGAACATCGGAGCTCTTTCTTGCAAAAACAAAAATGCGAAAGGAAAGTAAACTAGTAAAATAAAGTAGTGCATGGTACTTGTTCAGCCTTGCTACCCCGAGGCACGCCGGGTTCTGGTGGTTCTGACGGTCCAGTTGTTGAGGCGTGCTCCTCTGCTTACCGCCTATATGGAAGGGCCTTCCTCCCCCTCCTCCTCAAAAATGACACAGCAATCCATGTCATCGTCTTCTAGGAACAAATTCCTCATTGCTTCTAGAGCTTCTTCTTCCTTTGACCCGTAGATAACCTCGGTTGGTTGGAAAGTCTATTCCAAACATGGTATTGGTTGCTCCAACGGATAGTAAGGACTGCGCCAGGGTGGCGACCATTCATTGAATTCTTTCCAGGTATACTCATATCCCAATCCGAAGGTGGTGCTGTGTTTCTTGAGCTTGATGGGCTTAGCGATTCCTTGGAGATTCTTGCCAAGTCCCTTGCCAGGTTCATACCCGCTCCAGTTCAATACGCTTTCAATTTTGTTATCCTACCATTTATCCTTATCGACGACGTTGACTCACTCGATGTGGTGGTAAGTTTTCCCGCCTATCCTTCTTCTTCCTCCAATTGTAGGAATGGTCTGGCGACTGTATATAGGATTGCTACCATCACCATGAATGATCACCTCCTGGTGATTCCACTCAAACTTCACTGCCTGATGTAGTGTTGATGTCATGGCCCTGGTGGCATGAATCCATGGCTATCCCAACAATAGATTGTAAGATGTCGTCACATCTATCACTTGAAAATCAACATCAAACCAAGTGGGCCCCATTTGCAAACATAAGCTGATCTCCCCAACAGTGGACCTTTGAGAACAGTCGAAAGCTTTAACGTTGATGGCCTCATCCTTGATTTCATGCAGCCCTCTTCCCAATGTACTGAGTGTTACCAACGGACAAATGCTGAGACTGGATCCCCCATTGACCAGAATCCTAGTGATAAAATAATCTCTGTACTGCACTGTGATATGCAATGCCTTGTTGTGACTCAATCCCTCTGGTGGCAGCTCATCTTCGTGGAAAGTGATCTTGTGACTTTCCAATACCTGACCTACCATGTTAGCCATCTCTCCGCTGGTGATGTTGCTTGGTACATATGCCTCGCTCAGTACCTTCAATAAGGCATTCTTATGTGCGCCAGAGCTTTGCAGCAAAGCTAGGATAGAGATCTGTGCCGGTGTTTTGTTCAACTGATCAATGACTGAGTATTCCTTTGCTTGTATCTTTCTCCAGAGATCATCGGGTCCATTTTAAGTGATGGTTTGTCGACCAGAGGTTTGCTTACTTGATTCAGCCAAGTGTTCTAGGGTGTAAACCATGCCGGTCCTCGTCATACCCTGTACTGCAATTGTTTCCCCGAACTTGGCTTTCTATTTCCTTCTTGTCTCGGTCGTGTAGTCCCATGGTATGACTTTTGTGTGGAATGGTGTTATGGCTGTCATTACTACTAGAACGGGCACCCTTGATTTGGAAGGTAATAAAGCAACTTCAAATGGCACAGGTGCCTTTGGGGACCTAAACTCGACCTCAATCGGTGTTGGCGTCTTTGCAGAGGCTGGTGTTTCAAACTCCAGTGGTATGTACATGTTCATCTCGGCATCTTTAGAAGGCTGAATCTGGACTATAAGGGTGACTGTTGGTTTCTTCGGATCGTCGCCTTCTGTGATCAAACCGATTGATCCTTTGGGATCCCAATCATCCTCTATTTTAATCATATGAACATCTCCACCCTGGTGGTCTGGTAGAGGGATATTGCGGACATTCGAAGCTGGCTCCTTTGCCACGATGACCTTGTTGTCAATCAAAGCCTAGATCTTATCCTTCAGGGAGCGGCATTCATCAATGGTGTGCCCTTTCATGCCAGAATGGTATGCACAGGTTTTATTTGGGTTGACCCATTAGGAAAGGTTTTCAAGGGTTATAGCAGGAATAAGGGCGACATAACTAGCGACTTTGAGCCTTTCATATAGCTAGTTGATCGGTTCGGCAATGGCGATATATTGTTTAGGAGGTCTGCGGTCGAAATTTGGTCGGGGTCTAGGAAAGTTTTGGCGAGTGGGAGGTGATTGATAGTGAGATGGTTGAGTGTTGTAGAAGGTGAAGACGATTGATAGGTAGGCGATGGGGTTTGGTAGGAGGATGCGGGTGTTTGGTAATTTGGAGTGAGATGATATGTAAGTGGAGGTATTGGGTAGGTTTGGTATTTGATTGGGGACTTTGTTCTTTG
The DNA here is from genome assembly GCF_000715075.1 of Nicotiana tabacum. Taxonomy (NCBI): domain Eukaryota; kingdom Viridiplantae; phylum Streptophyta; class Magnoliopsida; order Solanales; family Solanaceae; genus Nicotiana; species Nicotiana tabacum. The sequence continues at coordinate 79,924,859 of NC_134089.1, read as the reverse complement.
TGCAACCATTACGGCGCTTATGTCCCTTTTCTTGGATGTGCCACCAGACTGTAGAGCCTTGTTGGTAGCCTGCAATGCTTCAAAGTTTGTGACCATGCCACTTTTGATACCTTCCTCGATCCTCTCCCCTAGCTTGATGATGTCAGAAAATTTATGGTTTTCGATCAACATCAGTCTTTCATAGTATTGCGAATCCTGAGCTTGGACGAAAAACTTGTTTATCTGTTCTTCCCCTAAAGCAGGTCGAACCTTAGCAGCCTCTGATCTCCAACAAGTGGCATACTCGCGGAATGTTTTTGTGGGTTTCTTCTTTAAATTATTAATGTAAAACACATCCGGTGCATTTTCCATGTTGAACATGAACCTATCCATAAAGTGGGACGCCATACTAACCTAGTATGACCACTTCTTTGGGTCTTGGCTAATGTACCAAGACAGAGCATCTCCTTTTTGGTTCCTCATGAAAAGCTTCATGCGGATCTTCTCATCTTTTCCTACTCCGACTAGCTTGTCATAGTATGTCCTCAAGTGAACCCTGGGATCCCCTGTACCATCAAACATTTCGAACTTGGGAGGTTTGTACCCCTCGGGCAGTTCGACATCGGGTTGTATGCATAAATCTTCATAGTTTAGCCCTTTAATTCCCTTACTACCTTCAACGCCTTGAATTCAGGTAGTCAACTTCTTAAGTTCTTCGGCTACATTTTTGATGAGCAAGTCCTTATCATCGGACTCGGGTGTGCTCGAGATGGGCTGGGTGGAGTGTGGCATGGTTTCCATGTAGATGTGGGTGTTGTGTTGGGTGTGGTAGTGGTAATTTGTGGAGTTCAATGGTTCTGGGATGAGTAGTGGAGTGTTGTTGGGAGTGTGGCAAGTATTGCAGTGGTGGTGAGGAGCGGGTTTCTTTGGGATGTTTTGTGGAGGTATGGGATTCTGAGTATTCGGGAAGGTAACTTCTGGAGCAGTGAGGGAAAATGACAGATTTGCCAAATTCCGGACTTGATCAAGCTCTTCTTCGAATTTCAGTAGTTTTTGTTCTATTTGAGAGGCATTTTCCTTGGGACCATAGCACTACGAGTGACCTCTACCCGTTCAGCTGAGTTGTTTGAATCTTCCATTTTTCTTTTGCTTTTGTGCCTGACAGGACTAGGAGGAGGAGTAGGTGGAGGGCCCCTAGATCTAGTAAAATATGCTGATGTTGCCAGAATTCATGAACTAACCTTTGGGGAGGGGAATAAACAAAAGCAAAAACAAAAGGGTAACAAGTCAGTAAGGATTATAAGAAAAAGATGTTGCGATATATAAACAAATAGTGCGAGAATATAAATCGTGTCCTAATTTGGGAGCCTCATTGTGCCTGAGGTAGGCCTAGCGACGAGTTGATTTGGAGAACTTATAATGCTAAATGCCTTATTTTATTGATAAAAATAAGACGAATCCCAAAACGACACTAAATAACAGGAAACAAAATGTCACTAATGGCCATTGGCCTTATTACATTTATAAACGGAAAGGTATATTCCTATCTATTTGGTCCCAGAAGGACCTTCCCCAGAATCGCATCCTTGACTCCATCGAACAGCTTCACCAGCTCGCGAAGTCCTAGCAGCAAGTAGGCTCTGGCCAGGTGTCCACCTTCGTTTCCCTCAGCATTCTGGCAGTCCTCGACTCTCTTGATGAATTTCCTTTCCAGCTCCACTATACCCTGCTCCAAACAGACCAGTCGCTTGTTGGCACTGACACCCATATCCTTCCACTTTTCAATTAGCTTTTGGTTGGCTTCTTTAATTTCACGGTGCTCACTCTCGCATTCTCGAATCCTCTTGCGCAGCTGGTTGTACTTAACCTGTGCTTCAGGCTTTTCATCGATGACCCTGTGACCTCGAACAAACCCAGGTTGACCCAAACCATTATGATTATCCTCCAGCCAGCTTGGATAGTATGGGGTATAACCAGCATGGTACCTGTCCGGCTCAATAGTGTCTATTTCCATGATGATTTTGTAGTGCCACATGTGTTGGGCTTGGCACTTGTAAGGGCTGTCATCAGCTTGGAAATCAGCCCGGAAGTGACTCATCTTGTCGACCCTTGGTATAACCTGCTTCATGCCGGCCTGTCTAATGACTCGGAGAGGGACATAAGGATAAGTTCCTCTCAAACCGATAAGTATTAGAAATAGTGCATCCCTGGATTGGGCAATGAACTCTTCAGTAGGGAACTATTCGAACATCCATTGTACTTGGTTCTCCGTCAAATTTTCAAACAGTTCTACCCATCCTTTGGCATCTTTTGGTTGAGAAAACATATTGAGCATATAGTTCATTCGCCTTGGCTGATGGAAGGCAATATGATCATCCCAATCCCTACGCTGGATTTCTTGTCGATACTCACCCTTATGGAGATGTTCCATGAGCCAGAGTTGGAGTAACAAGTTGCAACCCTCGAAGTGATTGGCTCCCTGTTGACATTTCTCTAGGGCTCGGTACATCTCTGCAATAATCATGGGCACTATGCTAAATGGTTGCCCGCCAATTCCTTCCATTATTGTCTTGGTGACCATGGATAGTCGGGTATGGATCCTTGCTTTCTCTATAGGGAATACTATCATCCCCAAGAAGCAGAACATGAAGACAAAAACCCTTCTGTGGATATGCCCCACTGATGTGAGGGCGATCTCCTCAAGGTAAGTATGGTAGGACTTGCTATGATCGTACCGTTCGTACAAATATTCAAAGGGAATGTACGACTCCTTCAGGAAAGTTAAATCCGGATTCTTCTTCAGACCCATCATCTTGAGAAAACCTCGACCCTTATGGTTCTCTGGCATTCACAGACTCAGAGTTTCCCATGGTATACCAGCCAGTCCTCCTATTTCCTCTAGTAGGGGCATCATCTCAATCTCCCCGAAGTGAAACACGGACCTATCAGAATCCCAGAACAGGGTGGCAACTTCAATAACTTTGTTGTTGGGTTGAATTTCCAGGAGAGAAGGTAGATTTCCTAGATACTTTCGGACAAGAGTTTGATCACTAGAATGAAGTATCTTTCCACCAGCTTAACAATTTGGGGTGGATGTTGGTGACCATGCCGAATCCGGGGACCTCGTGCCTCATTTCTGCAAAACAAACTGTTAGGCCCCTTGCCCCAACCAGACTCGACTATTAAATATCAATAATTGGCATAAGAAGCATTTAGTTCTCCAAAAGAATGCACAGAACGTGGTAGTGTCCGTTTGGGTTTCAAGGAAACCTGGTGGACTTTGGACAAGGCTATCTTAAAGAGTCATTATGTGGACAACATAACTGACTCGGCTAGGTTTTGACAATGATGCATGCACAATTAAACAGAGTAAGGTTTCTAAGGGGTATTAGATCGGTACCCTTGAGCGGACAACTCAAGAGGGAAAGGCACGGAACTGTCGACTACACCGTTGATCGACTGGTTTTACCACAAATATGCCTTTGCCGGATTTAGGGGGTGATAATATCGAAAGGGCGCAACCACTCATTATAAGCATTGCTATGGTATTTTGTTTGGCACGAGTGGAATATGATGTTGAAAATGCAGTTACAATAATTAACAAGTTGTCACGTATTTGCACGTTCATAAAGTAATAATTACAACAGTTTCTCATAATTTACAACAACATTAAAGGAAAGCGATAAAGGAAGGCATTAAGAGAAATAAAGAAAAGAAACAAAGAGCCAAGTCAGTTTCATAGTAGCAGAAGAAATAAATACGTAAAGGCATTTAAACTAGTACAGACATATAAGCATAAAGCCACAAATAGCATGAAATGGTAAAATCCTTAAAGATATCCCCAGCAGAGTCGCCATGCTATCGATGCCCCTTTTTCTCGCGACATCGGGTTTATGACATTTGGGCGGACAACTCATTTCCTTTTGGGAATTGGGTTTACAAATTTGAATAGTAGCCACCTAATGATTTAAGTGCATTAGCACACTAAGAAGAAATTTGATTTAGAAAACCAGAGATTGGGTAAGAGCTAGAAATTATCTCGAGGGGAAGGTGTTAGACACCCCTCAAGATCCACTAATGTGGTTCCCGGTCATGCTATAATTTTGACTTTAAGTGTAAGCAAGAATTACAAATACAAGGTAGTTTCACATAATGGTTTCAAGCAATTAAAATAAAAGAATTTAAAGAAGTTGAAGTTTGGGAAGAAAATAGTTTTGAAATTCTGAAAATAAACAAGTAAAGGGGAAGGGGTTTGCCCATATTTTCTGCGAGCAATTAAAATTAAGTTAAAGAAGTAGAAATTTTGGGAAGAAAGCAGTTTTGAAGTTCCTAAAATAAACAAGTAAAGGGAAGGGGGTCCTAAGTTTATAAATAATATGGATCACCCCACACAACACCCGGTAACCATTTATACACGTGGTGTTATCGCGTGGTCATCATATCCATATCTACCATTTCCCACTCCGTTAAGGTATTAAACGCGGAATGGTCTCGCTCTACTTATTGCATGCTATTACCCGCCCAAATCCTATTAGTCCCAGAGGCATTTGGGACTACTAATCTTAAAGGGAAGAGGTATTGGGTTTTATAGTTTGTTAAAGTACAAAATTCTATGGCGACAATCAAAACATATATGACAAGTATGGGGGAAGCACATAAACAAATAAGGCTCAAACAAACCTCCTTAAAACAAAAAGAAGCATATAGTTTTAGCATGTCTTTCAGATACTGATTAAAGTCTGATTAAACTTAAGAGTTGTGGCAAACTGACCTATTACATATTTCAAATAAGAAATCTGAATCAGGCATGCCTGCTGGTTGTAGTTTAATAGACTCTGATTCAATTTACAAGTTACCTTATGGTTTGCCTAAGTGTTAAGCGAAAACCCTATAGACATGATATCTATTAGTTCAGAAAAAGAAGTACTGACTTTAAAGAAGAAGACTCGTTAATTACAGAGAACATGAGTTCTGCAGATGTTCAAGCATTGCTATTTACCGATTTTAGACTTATAAGCGAGTTGAACGATTCTGATTTAGTTGATAGCTCTTATAGGCATGCTTTCTAGGTGCTTTTGATTTTAAAACGTTTACAATCGAAACAAGAGTGCAGAAGTCCTATAGGCATGGTATTTAAAATGATGTTAGTTATTTAAACCTATAAACAGGTTTGCCTAGTGACAGATGATGATGCAAAATTCAGGAAGTCCTATAGACATGCTCTCTATATGAGATGCAAAATACTGAATCTTATAGACATGTTCTCTATATGAAATGCAGAAATGCAGAAGCTATTGATACGATATATATGTGTGAAATGCGGAACTTATAGGCGGGATTTCTAAGATACAGAAGTGCAGAAATTTATAGGCATGGATTTCTAAAAATGCTAAAGTGTGGAACCTAAAGACAGGATGTCTACAAGAAATGCGGAACCTGTAGGCATGGTTTCTATATGCAAAAATGCAAAAAGTGCAGAACTTGACATGATTTGCAGAAGTAAATACCTATGAACATGATATCTACCCTTATGCATATATGAGTGACCCTCCCCTTTTCACTATAAACCCCATAAGTTATTACAAATTATTACAGCCTAGAAGGAATAAAGGAAAGGTAAAATTACATCAGAAAACTAAAAATTTACAACCAAGGAGAGCCTGATTAAGACTTCCTGTCTGAAGCATGAAATAAACCAATCTCCAAAGATCATATTCCAAAGCCATTCTCATTTTTTGGGTGTGTCAGAGTTCCCAAGAGCTTCATGAACTCAGGGCAGTGATTACGCCTAAATTTATTACAGAATTGAATTATAGTGCAGTGTGGAAGGGCCAGCCCTCAAATATCCAAGTTTAGAGGGAACTCAGGGTCCCAAAGTAAGGCTCATAGGATGGGGGAAGAACTTAGAAACTAGGAGAGAGTGTGAGTGCAATAGAGGGGATTTTGGGGGAAAAAAAGATAGGCTGATAGTCATACCTAGCAATTGGAAGTGCTGACATACCCCAACCAGCCTGTTAGCCACATTGTTTGGGAGTTAGGATCCATTAAAGGATCAAGGTCAGGCATGAGCAACAATTTGGATTTTTCCATGCTTTGAACTTTAACTCAAACACATAGAAGGGAAATGGGGTATGGGATTTCACAATAGTCAGAAGAAAAGAAAAGCAGTAGTCTTGAAAGCCAAATTGCAAGCAAATAGTCAGAAGATCTCATAAGAGAGTAGAGTATAGCATTGAGAGTGTGAAGTGTAAAAGTATTAAAATTGAAGGTGTTCAGTCAGTAATGTGTGTCAGAGTATTGAACTCAAGGTGTCTTAAAGTGCTGAAAGGTCGTGCCCTTTATAGTGCAGAAAAGCAAGTAAGAAAAAGGTAAGAAAATAGTTTTGAAATTAATTACATAAGGTCTCCCTTTAATTAAGGGATTCTGATTTCAAACGGGCAGAATAAATAAGGAAATAATTTGATCAAAATCTTTTCCAAAGTAGTACAAGAAGAGCAAATACATAGAAACTATTTAAGGAAAGAGTTTGATAGCAACACGGTTTGTGCAAATAAGGAAAAAGAATCAATCAAGAGCTAGTAAAAATCAGAAATTGAGTTTTGGTATGAATGAATCCAACCAGAAAAGGTGAAGAAAGGTTTAATTAAAGAAAATCAGTATCAATCAATTGAACCTTATTAAAAGGAATTCTGAATCAATCACAAATTGGCAAAACCTTTTTTGAAGGAAGAATTCCTCATATATAAAGCATACACACATGTCAAATAAGAAAGAACTGTCATGCTAAATAGAAAGAATCTAGTATAGAAAAGTTCAGAGTCGCAAACAAAGAGGCTCAAATTCAGTACATAGACTTAGACTTAGTTTGAGAGAATTTGGGGTTCCATAATAGAACCCTAGTCCAAACACAAGATAAAACTCGCCAAAAACCCCAAATCCTAGGGTTTTCAACTCGAATCAGATGCAGAGATGAGAAGACAAATAACTAAAACAGGCTCAGAGGTCTCTTTCAGAGACTCATGAGAAAACAAACAGGTAAAATAGCAGGTTCGAAACAAACATAGTGAAAAAGCTGATTTGAAGCATAAAGAACATGTTTTAAGAAAAGCTTGGAACTTAAACAAGTTTAGAAGACAAAGAGGTAATATAAACTTAAGGAAACAGTAGATGAAACATGTTTAGAAAGAACTCAAACAAAGTCCAGAAGAAGGCAAATAAGAACTAAGAGCTTAGTAGAAAATACAGTAAAGGAACACAGGGGTAAACGAACATATAAGATAAACGTGTGAAAGCATGATATAAAAACTAGTAGAAGAAAGAACGGAGCATAGTAGAAGAATATGCATAATAAGGCAAACATAAGAACAAAGGAGAAGGACATGCGAGGTAGAAAAGAGAACATAAAAACATAGCATAGACAGATTCACACAAAGAAAAGAAGAAGAGGAGTCAGAAAACATTTTAAAACTTTTTCAGAAACCCTAAATCGAAGAGAAACAAATTTTGAAAGAAAGGATTGTGGAAAACATTTTAAAACTCCAGTAGAACACAGATATAGCATAGATCTAAGAAAACAACCAGAGAAAACCTCGAATAGCTTAGGGTTTCAGAGAAACTCTAGAAATGAGAAAGGCTTGGAAGAAAGTCTGATCTTGAGTCGGAGAGGTTAGAAATAGGCTCCTGATGCTTGGATATACCGGAGCGAGGCCGGAGAGGCCTCAAAGCCATGGATCTGAGAAGATTTGAAAGAACACCATCGAGGTCAGTCCTCAAAACTTTGAACACCCAGGGTTGCTTGGATACGCCGGAGCGAGGCTGGAGAGGCCTCAAAGCCATGGATCTGAGAAGTTTTGAAAGAACACCATCGAGGTAAGTCCTTGAAACTTTGAACACCCAGGGTTTAAAGATGGAGGGGATGAGTACAGGCCATCCATGGCCTGAGAAGCCATGGATTCCGGTGAAAGTGCGGTTGAAAAAGGGCAGAAGATGACTAGGGTTCCGAGGAAATTTCGAGAGAGTTTTGGGAGAGGAGAGTATTTGAAGGCGACTAAGAGATGGATATGAGGGGATTAGGGTATGGTAAGTGGATTAAAAATGGTAAGGGATGATCGTGGTCGTTGATCAAAACGATCAACGGCCTAGATTAAAAGAAAAAGACAGGCAGGTTAATTGGTTGGGTTGAGGGGTTGGGTTATAATTGATATTGGGCCGGTCTAATTGGGAGTTTAGGATTGTGTCAATTGGAGGGGTCAATTTGGTTATAATTGAAATAAATTAGGGCTACATATTAAATAGCCAGTTTTTCCTTTTTATTTTATAAAAAAATAGTAAAAATGATTCTGAAATTAAATTAAAAGTACTGATTCAGTAAATAATATATAAATATTAATTTACAAAACCAAATTTATAATTATAGAATGCTATTAATCTTAAAATAGGCTAAAATTACAATTATATGCAATTTAGCTTTTAAAATACCAAATAAATTTGTAAACAATATACAAAAATTACCTTAACTATATTTTGGTATAAATATGGGAAATAAAATAAATTATCCATCAAAATAATAATTTTGGGAATAATTATTGGTTTTTATACTGTTAAAATGGGCAATAAATTGATTTTAAAAATCTTTTAGAAATTAGAAAAAATACTAAAATACTTGGGCATGCTTATATATGCATATATATGTTATTTTGAAAGTATTTTGTATATATGAAAAATATACAGGAAAAAATTGGGTATCAACAGGGAGCAGCTTGAAATGAAGGAGGATACAACCTAACTTTGAGTTTAAAGGATGTTGTCGCGCATTTAATTGATGTCCACGGGGGGTTAATGGACTCTTTCAACTAGACAGTGAGCTCGGGCTCAGGTGGGTTATTCCCTGTGAGCAAGTTAGTGGTCGCGTGGTTGGTGAAGCTTCTGCGAAGAATTCTAATGGTTATACCGCAAGGATATCGGTCTTGCCAATGTGGTCAATGATTCAGAGTATAAAAAGGGGGTTTTACAGAAAGATTTCCTGGAATTTTTGCGGTCGATTACGCATGGTTATGTCAATAAGAGATAAGGAGTCCTGGTAAAATTTCAGAGTTGTGTAATAGTGGCTTCAAGCTAAGTGGGAGAGTCCCACCACCTACAATTGGGTTGTATGGTTATCCTCTTGCGAGATTTCTGGTTATTAGCATATTAATGGGATATTTCAGCAATGGGAAAGGGACATAAGTGGTAATTTGGGCAAGGGAAATGATAAATGTGTGTTATAGTTGGCCTTATGGACTCATGTTCATGCCAAGGGAAGTGGTTCTGTCGGGTACTCCATCGAGAAGGTATGCTTGTGCTAGAGGAATCATGGAGTTGATTATATTCAGGCCAAGTCAGAGCGGGTGGCTCTCAATAACAGTCCTAGTGGATTCAAAGGGGTAAGGTGTGGTGCCTAATGATTCCGAGCTTATAGGTACAGTTAAGAATCAAGCTTTGTATCAGCTTATGAGAAGGTGTCCAGAATGTTCTATATTGTTTTGACCTGCAGTGTGGCGATTGGGAGGTCTAAAATGGTTCGTGGGATTTAAGACGTCATGATTTCGTGATTCATGGTCACTCGGAATGAGTGCGGGTAGAGTGTGTTATGTGTTGGATGGAGTTATTATTTCTAAGGCAATCAAGGATAGATTGGAAAAAGATAGATTGGTTAGCAATAGTTGAAATGGAATATTGGTGGTAGTGATCAGTTCCTTCAACGTGATTGAGTTATGCAAGTGATTTGGTTCAGTGTGTGTGAGGCTTGTCAGGCGCCGTAATCGATGTTATTCAGAAGTATCCTACTGTTATTTCTTGTTACGTGCAAGCGGATTCTGGAAGGGCTGTGGTGGCTTAGACCACTACATAGAGATTGCATATTCTATGATTATGAGAATTTACCTAGGTGTTGTTATGGTTCTCCGGAAGTGAGTTAAGGGAAAAGTTTTTATATGATGAAGTGTTAATCTATTAGTGGTTCCGGAGTTGTGATGAAGAATCGTGTTCTATCGTATACTAGCATGTTGGGTGCAGAGAGTGGTATGCAATTCGAAGTGAGGATCGAGGTTGTAGTTCGGTGTTGGCAAAGAGGTCACGAGCTCGGATGAGCATGAAATGAGTTTCGATGTTTAGAGAAAGCTGGTATTATCTTCAGCGTTACCTGAGATCAGTGTTTTGTGAAAAGTCTTTGTGTCCTAGTTAAGGATCCTTGGTCGTTTTTTAGCGTTAGTACGGCTGGTGGTTTGGATGTACAGACCGGTTATCGTTACAGAAGGTTGTGAGAGACTGCCCCACAGGAAGGTTGTATAAGTGTGGTATGTAGCACTTCATTGGTTGGAGAATTAAACCAAGTATGAAGATTGTGGTGATATCATTGATTTGGGAATCGATGCCTGGAGGGCACTTGATTTATTGAGTTGAGGACTGTGGATCATTACCCCGGTTATGATGGTTGTTCTTATGTGTTATGAGAGAAAGGGTAGTGATTATAGACCTTTGAAAGGTTATTATCCTAGTTCAGTGCGATCAGAATCAGCTTGAGGTATGTGGATAGATTCAAATGTGAATATGGGCTGTATATTAGGCCAGATATGCTCATTTCAGTAATGCTCTCCTTATGGAAAAGTAGTCAGGGTGTTATTTCATCGCCAGTTATTTCATGTAATGATACATTGCATTGTGTGAGTTGCAAGACAGCTTGGGGAATTTGCTTATGTGTCAAGGTTCCGCGTAGAGATGATGTTATATGAGCAAAATGGCTCTTGAGATTCAGATCGTAGATCGCACCTCAGTTGTGCTTAAGTTTTGTATCTTATACCGCTATATGTTCCGTTAGGGATGGTATTATGCACTAGCGTGCTTATGACCGATATTCGGTATTTTGTTGTAATGAGTAATTTAGCTTGATGTGCATCTCCTTAGGTGAGTGTTACGTGTGGATTGGGTGGCACGCCGCCATGGGTGTGTTGTTTGGATCGGGTTGCGTGCTGCAATAGTATGGTGTTGAATGCAATTTTCATACTTCATCTTATGTGTGTTTGTTTTCCATTGTCTAAGGGGAGTTCATATTAGTTGCGCGAGTGAGTAGTTCCTTCTAGAGTTCGTTTCCCTTTGTGTCACATCCGAGTTCATAGCCTATTAGCACGTTGTGGCATCATATGAGACTTTTGATCATGTCCGGGGTGGCTTATTGACTGAGCATTTCGTACTGGGTAAGATGAGATCATTGGATTTACAATTTGATTATACTAAGCATATTAAGGAGCAAAGACCATTATTCGGTTCAGAATGAGGCAAGGGTTCTTGTCAGGAGTATAGACTTAGTGATTTGTTGAATTCGGCAGTCGGTTATGAATTTCTACACATCTCTTCTGTCGTGGCGGTATTGTAAGAGTTAGAGCAAGACCTATGTAGGTCAAGAGTTGCAATGGGAGCGTCAGATTCATGGAATTTTGAATTATTTGATCGAAGAATGTTATTGTGGTCCGGTGAGTCAAGTGGTGCAAGTTGTGAATTCAGCTAAGGTACACGGTCATGTTTTGGTGTTGCGTGAAGTTATTGATGCGGTGAGCGTATGTTGGAACATGCCTGGCAGAGAATTACGGATGATGGAATTGGGCTCGAAGGCTTAAGTGCTTAAATGAAAAAGGATATCTTCAAATTGATCGGGCTAGGGTGCCCAGTTGAGTTGTGGTAGCACGGGTAGGTGCTCGAGGTGTTAAACAGTGATTTCGGACAACCCCAGCACACTTTTTAGCACGTTCGAGGACAAACGTATGTTTAAGTGGGAGAGAATGTAACGACCTGACCGGTCGTTTTGAGCTCTAGTGCACCGTTCACCATTTTGAGGTCGTAAGCAGCTTCATTTCAGGTATTATGACTTGCACGTGTGGTTGGAATTGAATTTCGAGAAGTTCGGAGTTGGTTTGGAAAGAGAACTCTCATTTCAGAAGTTTTAAGTTGAAAGAATTACCTAAGATCAGATTTGTTTAGTAAATGACCTCGGAATCAGGATTCGAAGGTTCCAGCAAGTTCGTATGATGATTTCGGACTTGGGCGTATGTCTGGGTTGGGTTTTGGATGACCTGGGAGCGTTTTGGCGCCTATTATGGAAGTTAGCATTTTGGAAGAAATTTTATAAGTTTGGGTTGAAGTGCATTTCAGTGTTATCGATGTCCGTTTGGGATTCTGAGTTAGGGAGTAGCTCCGTATGGTGATTCTGGAGTTGGGAGCACGATCGAAAGTGAATTCGGAGGTCAGTGGGTCATTTTGGAGTCGTTTGGCTAAAGATAGAAATTTGAAGGTTTTTGAGAAGTTTGACCGGAAGTGGACTTTTTGATATCGGGGTCGGAATCCGATTCTGAAGGTTAGAGTAGGTCCGTAATGTCGAATATGAGTTGTTTGCAAAATTTGAAGTTAATCGGACGTGATTTGATAGGTTTAAACATCGAAAGTAGAAGTTTGCAATTCTAAAGTTCATAATGGATTGGAGGTCGATTCATGATTTTAGAGTTGTTTGATATGATTTGAGGCCTCGAGCAAGTCTGTAATGTGTTTTGGGACTGGTTGGTATGATTGGTTGGGGTCTCGGGGGCCTCGGGTGGATTCTGAGTGGTTATCGGATCGAATTGGAGCTTGAAGGATGAGTTGAAGGGGTCTGTTTGCTGGTGTAACCACTTCTGTAGAGGGTTCACCGCAGAAGCGAGGAAGGGAACCGCAGAAGCGTTTAGATGTGAAAGGAGCAGGGACCACAGATGCGGGGGTATTGGCCGCATCTGTGCAAGAGCAGAAGCGAGAAGAATGACCGCAGAAGCGGTGATTGGCGCAGGTGCGATGAGAGCTCCGCAGATGCGGACTAGCAGAAGCGGCGAGGAGTCCGCAGGTGCGGAAGTCGCTGGGCAGAATGTTTTAAAAAGTGGGGTTGAGTTCATTTCACCCATTTTTTCTCTTCTTTCGGGGGATTTTGGAGTTTGTTTAGAGGGGCTTCCACCTAGCAACTTGGAGGTAAGTTAATCCCACCTAACTTGAGTTAAATACATTGATTATGTACGTATTTTAGCATGGAAATTGGTAGGAATTTGGGGGTTTGAGGGAAACCTAGAAAATTGATATTCTTGGAATTTGACATGATTCTGGGTATGGAATTAAGAGAAAATCGTATATTTGAGTTCGTGAGTTCATGGGTAAGCTTTATCTTCGAAATATTTCGGAATCCGGGCACGTGGGCCCGATGACGTTTTTGTCAACTTTTCGATCGGAGTTAGGAATTATTATAAATTGGATTATAATGAGCACTTGAGCATATATTAATGGATTTGCATAATTATTGGCTAGTTTTGGAACAAGTAGCATCGATTCAAGTCTTCGGAAGGGCGTGGAATGCCAGTTATGAATCTTCAGAGTGAGGTGAGTCTCCTTTATAACCTTGTAAGAGGGAATTGTCCCCATAGGTGAAATAATTGGTTATGTGCTCCTATTTGTGGGGGCTACGTACGCACGAGGTGATGAGAGTCCGTGCGTAGCTACTAATATGTGTAAGTCCGGGTAGTCTAGGACCCAAAAGCATTCTACACTTAGAATATCTGAAACCTTATTGACAATTGAATTACTTAAATCCTATCGAATTGGTAAATGAATTTCTAAAAGGAATTAAACTTCATTTTTCTGAATTGCTAAAAGAGAATTGGTTTTCTTTGGATAATTGTTTCCCGATGACTTCTTGATTGATTGTCTGTGCGTGTTTAAATTCTGGAACGGGCCGAATGCATTGGTAGATTAAATAGATACATCTATGGTTCGTGCCATTCGACCCTCTGGCAATGCACAGTTAAATATTGTTGGATCGGACAGTACGTCATCGGCATGATTTGCGCATGCTTGTATTGCTGGCTTTGAACTTCTTAAAGTCGTTATAGCCTCTTCCTGGCTTGAGAATATTTGTATAATGATGAAAAGGAATTTGGAAATTTCCTATAAAAGAAAGAATTGTTTACTTGCTTCACTGTATTGGATTAAAATTATGCTTATAAAAATCCACGATTTAATTTATCATTGGTATAACATTACTGGACCATTAGTAAGTGTCGAAGTCGACCTTCGTCTCTACTTCTTCGAGATTAGACGGGATACTTACTGAGATACACGTTGTTTGCGTACTCATGCTACACTTGTTGTGCATTTTTGTTGCACATGCACATGTACTTCTAGTGGCCTACCGGGCGTAGCGGCATGGATGATACAGGGACTAGGTGAGTTGCATTACTCGAGGCGACTCGCAACTAGTATAGTCTCTTTCAATGTATTGTATTTACTTTCTGTCCAATTTGTATTCCGGACGGATGTTGTATTGTATTGTTTCTTAGAAATAACTTATGCACTTGTGACACCGGGTTCTGGGGATGGCTATGGGATTATTCAAAATTTTAAAAGTTGTTAAATGTTACATTTCTTATTTAGTGAAATGTATTATGTGTTGTCTAACCGTATAAAAGAAGTGATCTTGGAAATATTTAAAATGAGAATTTAATTAAGTATTTTGGTTGGCTTGCCTGACAGCGGTGTCCGGCGCCATCACGACCCTCAGTGAATTTTGGATCGTGACAAAATCAGTGTATTGTTTTGAGGATTTTTGTTTGAATTTGCTAAAGAGATATGTATGGATATGAATAAGAGCTTTCAGTCGGGATCAATATCAGTAAATGTATTCTTTATTTGGAATCATGTTAGTGTTTTGGTTAGAAGTCTTGAATTTTATTAGATTTCAAATGATAAGATAGTTGTGTATGAGTTATTACAACATTAGGACTACATTTTCATCATAGAATATACATTGACATGGAAAAAATATATATGTTTCGCATCTGTCTCATAATCCCAAAGTCTTTGTGAAGAATTGTAATTTGCCTCAATTAATTGTCATGAATCACAACTGGGCCTTTGTCGTTGGCTCAGTTATGCCAAATTCCCCTTTTTTGCGGATTATGCATGCATTCCGGGCTTTGTAAGAGCCCAATCCTCCTTTGTATTACAATATGGAGGTTTTCAATAGATCATTGGGCCTGCTTCCAGGCCCAGGCTTTTCGAATGACTATAGATCTGATCTCTTTCAACACTAGTCCGCTAATTATTAAGTTGATTTAAACATTTGCTTAAAAGTAAATTAGAATTTCTTTAGTCTTCTAACCAATTAATTAGACTCCCTTAATTAGATCGAGGTGCGCCGTATTAGCACAACCCATAACTTATGGCCCTCGAATGTTAGATTAAGAAACCCTTTAAATAGAAGTAATTTGAGGCGTGCCATGCCGAATAAAAATCCCAAAATCCATGGCGCTCATTTAATTAGTTTTAACTCTTTAAAAATCGAGGCGTTTCATCAATAAAATTTTCCATGGCCCTCGCAAACCTTGTTACTAATTTGAAATTTCGTAGTTGCTTTAGGCGCGTTATTTAAAATTGATTTTCTTTTATTTATTAAATCCGGGTATGCATTTCATGTGACCCAATTTTAATTCTTAACAACGTTAAATAGAACGTGTCGCGGACCGTGGGTGCATTTCATGTGGCATGTTTTAAATAACGTTAAAATCTTCTTAAAAATAATTAAAAGCGGTTAATAATTTAAAAATGCACAATAGGTTAAAACATGTAATAAATCAGATAATAGGCCCTTTGTAATAGTTTAAGCGACCGTGCTAGAACCACGGAACCCAAGAATGCCTAACACTTTCTCCCGGATTAACAGAATTCCTTACTTAGAATTTTTGGTTCGCAGACTTCAAAAGGAAAGTCGAATTTCCTCGATTTGGGATCTAAAAATAAACCGGTGACTTGGGACACCAATTAAAATATTCCAAGTGGCGACTCTTATAAATAAATAAATAATCTCATTTCGAATAATGTCACTTAAAGTGGAAAACTCCATTACATCCCTCGGGTTGTAAAAAGGAGGTGTGACAGCTCTGGCGACTCTACTGAGGAACCAAACCTAGAACTTCGGTTCAGGGTTTAAGAATTCGAGCTTAGAATAACTGTTATAATTGGCTTGTATTATCTGATTTTTACATGTTGTGCCTAATATGCTAAATGCCGCTTTTACCGTTTTGATATTGTTTGGATTGTATATAAATTGCTATGAAACCTTCTTCTCTCTGAGTCTTCTAAATCATCTGGGAGGTGTGCACTTCGTGTGACTTCTTTTCTGTTAGAGTCTTATCCCAATTTTAGAATGAGGTTCGAACAAGTTGCAAAGTCGGTGAAGATTCTATATTCCCGGTACGCTGCCCCGCTTTGGCTCGAGTTGTCCGCTCGGGTAAGCCAGCTCTAGAACAATACACCCAGGTTCCTAAACCTAGTATAACAAAGCCTCATGCCGGATCCCCAGTAGGAATGCTTGTTTGCATCACGTGCATTTGACTTTGGAGACTCAACACAGGGGTTGGATCTGTCTAGGACAGGTGTACCCGAAATAAAAAAGACCATTCTGATGTATCCTACTTGCTACTTGTGCATTTATTTGCTTTGGATTGCCTGTTGACCGGCTTATTAATAATGGAGGAAAGTTGGGGGAAAAAAATCAATTTGAGGGCTGAGAGAGATAATTGCCTGTTTTGAAAAAACCCGATGTCCAAAAGTACCGAAACTCTGCCGAAATTTTGAAAGAAAGAAAATTTTGTTTTAAAAAATATTTGGTATTATTTTTATTATGTCAAAACTGAATGAACTACACAGGTCTGATTGTCACTGGATGTAAGATACGTAAGCGAACCTCATCGGTTCCGACCCCAATTTTCAAAAAATTCAAAAATATTTTCTTGTAGTTCCTTCTTTAGAAATCTTTCCTTAGAAAATTCAAAAAAAAAAAAAGGTTTTTAAACTCAAAAATAGTTTCCTTCTTTCTGAAGTCTTTCATATGGAAAAAGAAATAAAAAGAAAAATCAAAAAGAATAAAAATCCAAAACACGGGTTTCCTTTATTTTGAAGTATTTTTCCAAAAATTAAAAAAAAACAAAAAAAGGAAAATATTCTTTTCTTTCTTTAAAATAATTTTATCGTAAATGTCAACAAAAAAAAATTTAAAAATTGAAGTCCAAAAATATTTTTTGCTTTTCTTTATAAGTACTTTTGTAAATAAGTAAAAAGCTCAGAAATTCAAAACATTTTTCTTAAAAGTTCCTCATTCGAAAATTAAGAGGCAACATCCAAAATCCAAAAAAAATATTTTCTTTCTTCCTTAGAAAAAGATAAAACAAATGAGAAATCAAACAAAAATATTTTCTTTTTACTTTTAAAATTCTCAAAATTCAAATCAAAAGAAAAGAAATATTTAGAAGTCTTTCTTTTAAAAATAATCAAAATCAAAAATACAAAAAAAAAATTCCCTTCCTTATTTTAAAGCATTTTTTTAGAGAATTCCAAAAGAAAAAAAGAAATCAAAAATCAATAATGTTTTTCTTTTGCCTTGAAGCTTTCATGGTCCGAGTTCTAAAAAAAAGTAAAAAAAAAAGTTAGTTTATTTACTCCATTCCTGATCTTTCTGAACTATGCAAGATCTGATTCATGCGGCGTCATGATACGTAGGCAATCTCCATCGGATTTGATCATAGCCATAAATAAATTGAATGAAAAATAAACTGGAAAAAAAGAGAAAAAAAATTTGAGTGAAAAAGAAAGAAAAAGTGAAAAAAAGAGAACAACAAAAAATAAAAGAGTGTCAAAAACAAAAAAAGAAAAGAGAGTGCCAAAAAATAAAAGAGCGATAGAAACGAAATGAAAAAAAATCAAGATTGATTTAAGAGAGCCAAAAATAAAAGGAAAGAGGTACATACTGAAAGGGCTAGTTAAGGCCGGGATGAAACATGCAACCGTTCAAACACACGGTAGAAGCATTTAACTGTTAGGTGCATTGCATCCCAACGTGCGATTTCCTATATGTTAAATGTTTCAAAACTAACAAGGTTATTGGATGTGCAAACTAGCCAGGTTTTGGTGGTTGGTTTTGTTGTAGTCTAACCTCCCTTCCTTCACAAGATCCAAAGGCACAAATGGCCTCCGCAAGCAACCTACCAATCATAGGTCCTAAGGATAGCCCGACATCAGCTATTCTGCAGCTAGAATCAGCAGCTGCTGAAGAGAATAAGATGTTGCGTCTCCGTATATGGGAAATGTGGGACGCCTGGTCTAATGGTAGGGAACCACCAAGTGCAATCCCTGGGTTCCCTGAATTGATCTGCAGATCAGGTGAGGCTACCAATGCCCCTGTGCCCAACCCGCTCATCCCATGCGGGCACCCTCCAATGCCCTCTAATGATCCTAGCATGCCTTCTGTGGTTCGCCCCCAGGCACCGGCTTCAAGGGCACCTCCTCCAATGTTCATCTTTAAGGGGCCAAAGCTTCAACCGGAAATAACATATGTGACCCCCACACTCTTTCAGTCAACCTACGCAATATAACCTCTAGGTGGAGCAAGAAAAGGTTGTTAAAAATCTTGAGCAAGAGGAAATAGTTCGAAAGATGAAGAGCCTGGAACAAAGCTTGAAAAGCCTGCAAGGTCTGAGTGGCCAAAAGAGTGTCTCATACTCTAACCTCTGTATGTTTCCCCATGTCCACTTGCCAACTGGCTTCAAGATGCCAAAATTTGAAAAGTACGACGGGCATGGAGACCCGGTCGCTCATCTGAAACGATATTGTAACCAGCTGAGGGGTGCTGGTGGAAAAGAGGAGCTGCTAATGGCCTATTTTGGGGAAAGCCTTACCGGAATCGCTTCTGAGTGGTATACGGATCAAGAAATTACCCATTGGCACGTGTGGGACGATATGACCCGATATTTTGTCCGCCAGTTCCAATATAATGTGCATATCGCTCCCTACAGAAACTCTTTGTCCAATTTGAAAAAGAAAACCGCGGAAAGCTTCCGCGAATATGCCATCAAATAGCGTGAGCAAGCTGTTAGGGTAAATCCTCCAATGGACGAAATTGAAATGGTCACGATTTTTCTGCAGCCCCAAGAGGCTGACTACTTCCAGAACATGATGTCTATTGTGGGTAAGCCATTTGCTGAGGCTATCAAAATTGGGGAAATGGTTGAAAACGGTTTTAAAACGGGCCGAATTTTGGGTCATGATGCTTTTAAAGCTACATCACCAGATGTTCAAAATGGTTCGGAGGGTTTGATGAACAGAAATAGGAGTGAGGAGGGAGCCATGATGGTTTCAAGCTCGAGGGGGGCCCGCAGGTCATTCAGCCAGTCATATGTGCCTCATATGGTCCCTCAACATTATTATCCCCTCCCAGATGTTGCTTATGTCGTGGCACCGCCTCCCTATGCGGTGATGAGCACGCAATCTTACACGCAGCCACAACATTATACACAAAACCGAGCTCCACCTCCTAGAAATGCCTATCTTTACCAAGCTCCATATAATCCTCAACCAATTGATCCCCAATACAATTCTCGCCCAAGAGAAACTTTCAGAAAGAATCAGTTCACCCCTATTGGTGAATCGTATTCAAGCATGTTCCAAAAGCTAATCAGGCTAGATCTATTGCAGTCAGTGGCCCCGAACCGGCCGAACCCCGAGTCCCCCTCGCACCGAGCTGATGTTATATGCGAATACCACTCTGGAGCAGTGGGACAGAGTACAAAGGACTGTTGGACCCTCAAAAGGGCAGTTAAGGATTTGATTGAAGATGAAAGAATCGTTTTTCGGGATGAAGAAGCTCCTGATGTGATGAACAATCAGTTGCCTGCCCACAACATCAGGCCAATAGTCGGAATGATTTGTGAAGTTGAGGAATATGATCCGGCACTGAAGGCCATTGCAGCCATTGCCGAGACAGAAGGAAAGCTACAAAATGGTCGCCAAACATGAAAGTTCCCCCATCAGACGGGAATCTAGATAGCCAATCTTGATGTCCTTTCTACGTCCAGATTATCTTAGGGTGTGATCTGGATGTTTTACTTTATTGTCTTACTTTCTGATGCAAACCCTTCTATCTTCAAAAACTGAAAACAAAAATCAAAAAATCAAAAATAAAAAAAAAACAAATGAAATATTAATTTCATTGTCGAGGAATGTCTCTTTTCTTAATCTTCTCATTTTTCTTATTCTCTTTTCAGTTCTGTTAAATGCAGATTTCAATAACATGACATGCTTGCGAACTTCATGCCCAGATCCCAAAATGTTGTCAGACTTCGAAATAATAAATCAAGAGTCAAAATGCAAAGAAGATAAGTTTGAGAAAATAAAATAAAGAGTTGGAACAGCTGAAGGAAAATTGGTTCCAGAGTGGAAAGTTTCATACATTGCAACAAGAGTACTGCCAAAAGAGTGTGTTGTACTTGGGACACCCCGAAAGAAATGTCATTCAAACAATTGTCAATGCAAATGCAACCAAAAGGTGCTATGTTTGATCCTCTATATAGTACTAATATTCTCCAGTTAGGATGACGAAGGCTTTCATTCTCTCTACCCAAACACTATCAACCCTTTACAAATCCTTTGAGTCGGTCACTCCTCTTTAATTACCCTCTTTGGAACTTGAAAGTGTTATTAAAAAAATGAAAAAAATAAAATGAAATGGAAAAAAAGGAGAGAAGGAAAAGGAAAAGAAAAGAAAGAGAACAAAACAAAAGAAAAACAGAAAAAAAAACAAAAAAAAACCAAAAACAAAGTTTTCCTTAACTACGTCGACTTGATTCCGAAAGGATACGTAGGCAGCCTCTCTCTGGTGTTCAGTCACACCCAAAATAAAAATCCAAATTCCCCAAAAGTGAAACTGGGGCAGATGTTATAATGGTTTGGTGATGATCCTGCCTGAATGGTTCCAAAGTTGTAATTCAGTCCAAATCATTTTTACCCAAATGCTTTCAAGTCCTTTCGATCAATCAGTGAGAATGTTTATGGATCAGAGAATACAGCTACTTGGATCCGAGGCAATAAAAATGAGAGAAATAAAATGAGAGAGTCTTATTGGTGAAAACCCACACGGGCACCATGAGGCGATGGTAAGCAAAGAAATGAAAAATGAGAAAGTCTTGTTAGTGAAAACTCACAAAGAGCACTATAAGGCGAGAAGAGAAATGAGAGAGGTCAGCTCGTGAAAACCCGCAAAGGGCTCCCCAGATCGAAAAGAGGATCCTCACAGCCATCGGCACCGATAGAGTCCTGGCAAGGTTTCTCAATTTTGAGGCAAAAATTGTGATGAATTTCTGAGAGTCAGACGGTTTACACATATCAGGCATCCAGTCCAAAAGGCATGTCATGTTCTTTGAAGTCCACATGTACTCCAGATAAGTCCTTCTTTCCTTTCCCCGAAAGGGACACTTTTTGTTTAAACTCATTCCCCATTCCATTGTTTGTTTTCTTTGAAACCCTTTCGGTCTAACATTGTTCCGAAACAAAGACAAAGAAAGGATGGAAAGACTGATTTACAGGGTTCTCATTTGGGGCGAGCTAATGTGCAGAAAGGCACCCAGCCTCATCACGGGCATCAAGTCGACCCCGACTAGCCATGGCAGCTGATGCTTTAAAATCAAAACTCTTGGAAAGAGAAAATCAAATGAAGCGTCTATAAAGGCAAATGAAGTTGAAAAGGTTGAGTCCCATGTGGCTAACCGTCTCGGCAAAGAGTTGAAAAAAGCCAAGGTACCCCAAATGCTCTGAATTTGAAGTTGGGAGAAAGAAGCCAAAAAGAAAGGCCTACGAAGGCGAAATACAGTTGGAAAAGGTTAAGTCCTACGCGACTAGTCGTTGCAGCAAAGTTTAAGGAGCCAAATGTTCCCCAATGCTCTGAAGAAAAGAAAAGAAAAAAAATGATGAAAAAAAAGAAGAATATAAAAAAGAAAAATAAGAGAGAAATCAGAAGGGAAAGGCCTATGAAGGAAAGATAAAGTCGAAAAGGTTTAGTTCCATCGACCAATCATCATGACAAAGTTTGGAAAAGCCAGAGTTTCTCTTGAGTCAGAAAGGCAATAGGTATTCAAGAAGCAACCAGTTGCAGTTGAAAGGGCCGAGATCAAGTGATCAAAACAATCAAGGCCACAAAACCAACCACCATTTCAAACTAACAATTGTTCTTTGTTTAAAAATATAAAACAGGTGCAATCCAAAGCAACCTTGCAAGAAACAGATGCAACCAAAGATAAACTACGCAAGGGCTAGAAACAGCTTTGCAACAATAATCAATCCAAAAAGGAAGTCACCTCCAAATTATTTTCCGCATTTACTCATTCCATGAAATAAAGGAAAAAACAAAAAAAAAAAAGATAAGAAGGAAACTTAAAAAAATGGTAGACTAGGATCCCCAATCTCTATTTATGTTTTTCCAACATAGGGTCTCCACTCCCTAGTTGATTTTATTTTAGACATAGTGTCTCCACTCCCTAGTCACTTTTCCAACATAGGGTCTCCACTCCCTAGTTGAGATTATTTTAGACATAGGGTCTCCACTCCCTAGTCATTTTTTTCCAACATAGGGTCTCCACTCCCTAGTTGAGATTATTTTAGACATAGGGTCTCCACTCTCTAGTCGCCTTTTGCCAACATAGGTCTCCACTCCCTATTGAGATTATTTTAGACATAGGGTCTCCACTCCCTAGTCGCCTTTTGCCAACATAGGGTCTCCATTCCCTAGTTGAAATTATTTTAGACATAGGGTCTCCACTCCCTAGTCGCATTTTGCCAACATAAGGTCTCCACTCCCTAGTTGGGATTATTTTAGACATAGGGTCTCCACTCCCTAGTTGCCTTCCACTCCCTAGTTGAGATTATTTTAGACATAGGGTCTCCACTCCCTAGTCGCCTCTTGCCAACATAGGGTCTCCACTCCCTAGTTGAGATTATTTTAGACTTGGGGTCTCCACTCCCTAATCATCTTTTGTCAACATAGGGTCTTCACTCCCTAGTTGAGATTTATTTTAGACATAGGGTCTCCACTCCCTAGTCACCTTTTGCCAACATAGAGTCTCAACTCCCTAGTTGAGATTATTTTAGACATAAGGTCTCCACTCCCTAGTCGCCTTTTGCCAACATAGGGTCTCCACTCCCTAGTTGAGATTATTTTAGACATAGGGTCTCCACTCCCTAGTCTCCTTTTGTCAACATAGGGTCTCCTCTCCCTAGTTGAGATTATTTTAGACATAGAGTCTCCACTCCCTAGTCGTCTTTTGCCAACATAGGGTCTCCACTCTCTAGTTGAGATTTTAGACATAGGGTCTCCACTCTCTAGTTGAGATTATTTTAGACATAGGGTCTCCACTCCCTAGTCGCCTTTTTCCAACACAGGGTCTCCACTCCCTAGTTGAGATTATTTTAGACATAGGGTCTCCACTCCCTAGTCGCCTTTCCAACATAGGGTCTCCACTCCCTAGTTAATTGTATTTTAGACTTAGAGTCTCCATTCCCTAGTCGCCTTTTCAACATAAGGTCTCCACTCCCTAGTTGATTTTAGTATAGATATAGGGCTCCACTCCCCAATCTCATTCTCCCAAGGATACATAATCCTGATTTTATTGATTTCAATAAAGAAATAGTTTAGATTTTGTTACAATAACTCACAAAATTTTCCTAGTGAAAACTGGGGCAGAAAATTTTGTTCGTTTGTTTGTTTGGTGCCTAAACATGTTTTCACCGTGAAGCACAAGGTTTGAGATGACCAAAAGAAGAAGTCTTAACCCAAATAAAAGAAAAGAAGAAACAAGAAAAGAAGTTGAACTCTAAGTGCAGAAGCGGTGAAAAGATGTGGGCTGCCCAAGATATGATTGAAGTCACAAGCTTTGCATGTCTCGCCTTGATCCGAAGAGCTGAAGAAAAATGAACCAGCGTTCGCAGCTAACGAGCATCAAGATTCAAATCGGAGTCAGCAGGAAGAACCAGCCAAGGCTCAAGATCAAGCTTCATTAGATCTATAGATAGGAATCTTGTAACTCGTAGTTGATAGGATTAGCTAGTTTAGCTTTTTATCTTTTTATTTCGGTGTAATAAGTAGCTCAACACGCAAAAACAGCAGCAACAGCAGTGCAATCACAGCTTCCTAGTAGTCCAGCATCGAAACTTCTAGAACTACACTAACCTGATTCCTTTATAGCCAAGGATATGTAGGCAACTTCTGAAGCAAGATTCGGTCAGGCTTTTTCAAAAATGCTTCTCATGGAGTTTTAAATGGGGAAAAATCCCTCATAGTTGCTCATTTTGTCTTTGCCCGAAAACCCTTAGTGTTTCTGAGCAAAGAGGGGCAACTATGAGCATGTGATTTTTGCCCCATATAAAATACTCCTACAGAATCCCAAAGAAATAGATTTTTCTTTTAATTGTTCATCATTTTAGGAATTATTGTAGAATTTTCTTAAATATTTACATTTTTTTGTGCATGTTTAATTTTATTTAAATCATGAAAAATACAAAAATATTCTGCATTTGCATTTAGAATTTATTTCTACATTTTTAGGTTAATTAGTAAATTAGTTGTTTTATAAAAATGAAAAATCACAAAAAATAACACACTTTGCATTTTTTAACTTTTTAATTTTGAATTTTATAGTTTTTCTTTTAATTTAGGAGTTAATTAATTGTTGTAAATACTATAACAGGTAATTAACTTAATTTGATAAGTTGATTTAGTTTAAGATTAATTTAATTTAATTTGAAAAGGAAAAAGAAAAATTGGAAATTGAAAAGAAAAAGAAAATAAAGAAAGAAAGGCTGATTTTTGGGCTATTCCAATTGAATTTCCCAAGGCCCAATTAAAATCCCCCAAAACCCATTCAAAATCCGGCCCAAACCCATGTCTTTACCTGGTCCAAACCAGTTGGTCTTTCAGAGGATTCAAAACGACGTAGTAGAGGGCCAATACTACGCCGTTTTGAGTTCTCTAATGATAAATCAATTATGGCCCTTCATTTATTCTCATCCAATGGTTGTGCAGCCCCCGTCTCTTGATTAAAACTGTCCGAACATATTAGTCTAGCCTAGAACTCGTCTCTTCAGTCTTTCATCTCCTTCATTTGAACCCTAAACGCCGCCTTCAAATTCCGCCATTTCCACCGGTGATTGAAGCTCCAATTAACCCCAAAACTTCACCACACACTCCCTATAATCCATAAAACACTAAGCCACCGACAATTTTCCCGAAATCCCCTCCATTTTTCTCTAATTTCAGATCTTAAATGGAACCCTCGATCCGTTCCCGCCTTCGATTCCTCATAAAAGGGTCTGGGATCATTGTTCTCCAATCTTTGAAGACGATTTTGGCCAGAAATGAGTGCTAGACGTTTGTTCTCACAAGAACAAGCTGACTAACACTCGTTTTTGCTTCAAATCGGAAAACACCAGAGGTCCATTCCAAGCCTACTGTCCAATCGGGTATCTCCATTCGTTTTTCTTTTTTGCTTTAATTTCATCCTTGTCCCCTCTGATTCTTTCTTTTCTTTCTTGTTTTCTTTTTGTTTCTGTATGCATGATAATATTAAGTTTTTTTTAGTCAGCATGTTTCTTTTAGTTTGTTTGATTTTGTTGTTTGACTTTGCTTGAATTTCCATCTATTCTTTTTTTTTCTTTGGATTACTGGCTTCAGAGGTTTCTTAGAACTCTGTTTGGCCCAGTTTATGGATTGTCTTTCTGTTGGTTTTTGGAATCAAAGATTTGGGTTCTGCCAATCAGAAGCCCAAAGAGGGGGGGTTAGTCCGGGTTTGCAAAAGCCTAGGGTCTTTATTTTGATTTATTGGGTCAATTTGACCCACATTTGGTCATGAGGGTAAAAAATAGAGGGTTTAAGGGTATTTAAGGGAATTCAATTAAGAGAATCTTGTGTAACTAAATAGGAAGCTGCTAGGAAGGTGGGGTTTGGGTTTAGTTTTAACAAGCAGGCTAACATTTGAGGTTTGAAATGCAAGAATAAAAATTTAAAGAAGGGGTAATTAGTAAAAAAAAACTTGAATTATTTCTGCCGCCCTAAAGGTTTCTATAAAAGGGCATGTTTCCTTCTTTGTCAAGCAGATTTTAGAGAATTACATACACTGAAACCTGAGAAAATGGCTAAGTTCAAAAAAAAACATTGAAATTTTTTTGCATTTTTGGAAATTGGTTTAGGTTCTGCTATTTGTCTTCATAGCTTGACATTTTCTCAAGAAATTCTGGTGTATTCTGGGTTTAAAATGGATGAAAAGGAATAAGTCTCATGGTTGTTTAGCTGTGTTGGTGTTGTTGATACTTTGCTGCTATTTTTTCTCCCACGTCAAGCTTATTTTCTTTGTTTTGTTGTTGTAATCACGTACTTTCTATACCCCATTGACATGTGAAATGAAAGAGATCGGCAGTTGTGCTCTTGGGTTGGAAATATGTTATACATTTGTTTTCATTGAATGTTACATTTACGCTCTTAAGTCCATAATATTCGGTAATCAGTCTAGTTTTTCTTCATGTGTTTTATTTGTTCATTTCTGTTGTTAGCTTTAAATTCTGTTTGTAAGTTGGATAAGTACTGTCATTTGGTCGTTTGGTTTGTAAACGAGTTGAAGACCTGTGTGTATGTATGGACAGTTGGGGAATTTGCAGTAGAAAGTTCAGTTGAATTTAAACATTTTTCAAATCTATTTAACCCTGTTAAAATCAGTTAGTTGTTTTGAGGATTTTTGTTTGAATTTTCTAAAGAGATATTGTTGATACCTAATTTTTCTCTTTATATTTTTTAATATGCAAAATACCTTCAAAATAGCATATGTATGCATATATAAGTATGTACAAATATTTTATTATTTTTTCTTAATTTTTAAAGTTTTTAAAATCAATGCATTTCCCTATTTTATCCATAAAAACTCCAATAATGATTTCCAAAATTATTATTTTTGGTAATTCATTTATTGGACTTTCACATTTATGCTGAAATATAGTTAAGATAATTTTTTGCATATTTTACAAAATTATTAAGTATTTTTAAAACTAAATTGCATATAATTGCAATATTAGACTCTTTTAGTATATAATTGCGTTTATATTCATAAAAATTAAGTCCAGTATTTTTAAATTAATAATTATATGTTATAAGTCATTTTATTGCTTTTAATTTGTTTCCAAAAATTTTATTTCTTTTAATTTGTTTCCAAAAATTAATTTACTATTTTTTATAATTTTAAAAGGGGAAAATGGCTATTTAAATGATAGCCCAATTTCATTTCAATTGTAGCCTAAATTGAACCCTAAATCAGACCCAATTTCCCCCCGACCCAATTTCGTTTAAACCCGACCCCTAATATTTAAATGACCCAACCCGGACTCCCCCACCTAACCCCTTTAATCCTAGCCGTTGATCATTTAGATCAACGGCACTTATACGCCCTTTCCTTTTTAACCCCAAATGACCCCTTACCCTACTTTATTTCTCACCAACCGCTGCCTCTGAATCCCTCTTCTCTCTCAACTCTCTCTAAAACCTAACACGAATCCTAGCCGCCGCTATCAAACTACACCCTAATCCACCCTAAACCCTGCCTAATCCATGGCCTCCCATGGCCATTGGAAATGTGTGGTGGCCTCCCATGACTCTGGGGGTGTTTGTTTCCGTGGTTTCATGGCTAGACCTCGATGGAACCTGGTCCAGTCCTTGCTCGACTGTTGTTCATGGCTTTTCTCCGTTCATCCCAGACCATTCTCCGGCCAGCCATGACCGTTCGAGTCAGACCCTTGACTCTTCTGGTTAGATCGGTAACTTTCAAGGCCTTTCTCAACTTTTCTGGGTTTTTCGAAACCCTAATCTTTAAGATCTTTTGATTTTCTTTTAGATCTACTTTAGATCTGTATTTGCTATTAATGTCAAGTGTTTTTCTCGAAAGTTCTTCAACTTTTCTTTCAAAACGACTTTTCGTTAAGGTTTTCCTTTAAGTTTTTCAAAAGATCTCTTCTCCGGTTTTTAATGTTGTTTGTGATTCTACTATGTTTTGTTCATGTTGTTCTTCTATCTGAGTCAGCATGTTGAAAACTGTAATTCCTTTTTGGGTCTCATTCAAGATCTGAAGTTGTTCGCTAGATGTGCACTTGTTTGATTAAGTGCTTGTTTGACTTATTTGTTTTACCATCTTTTAAACTCGATTATTGTTGAAAACCCTAGGTCTTTGGGTCTGAAACTGTTTGTTTGAATGTATACTTGACTTGATTGAAAGTTCTTGTTTCAGACTCTCTTCTTTACGTTACTTATCTGATTTTTACTATCTTTCAACTAGAATATGGTTGAAACCCTAATTTCTCAAAAGGGTTTCTTCACCTGTTACTATGAGATCTTTACTTGTTTTGACTCTCTTCTTCACTTTGGCCATACGTGTGAGCCCTGACTATTTAACTTTGTTCACTATTGAATCCTATGCTTATTTATGCTACTATTGTATGTTGTTTCTTTTGCCAATGTGCTTGGCCTCGCATTTCTGATGTTTCTATTCACTCTATTTATATACTCAAGTGTAGAGCATATTCTTCCTTAATTGATCTTAATCTTGTGACTTATTTCAAAAGAAACTTTCCTTTTATGAACCCTAATTTCACTCGCCTGTTTAAAATTAATTGATTCTTTTCCTTTGATGTGATATTTTTACCTTACTGAATCTTTTCCAAAATAAGCATATTTTTGTACTTAGACTCGATTGTTCACTGCATGCTTTTACTACCCCTTATAAGGCAATAATACGTCTATTTCCAAACTGATTTTCTTTCCTTAATTAAACTTGCTGCTACCCATTAGACAATGATTCCTTAATTAAAGGGGAATCACTTGGGTAATTGATTCTGACTTGTGATTGTTTCCATATTTGTGTTAAGACTTTACTTATTACCTTACTTCTTACTCGTTTTCAAAAACTATAAATACCCTGCACCCCTCTTCTTTCGAAGACACGGAAAAAACACGAACAACTTGAGTTCAAACACACACTTCAATCAAAATTTTCTCTTTTCTCTGTTACTACTTGTGCTACTGCTTTGTCTAGCTGGCTGAAAGCCAAGGCTAGGCTGTGGGAGTTTGCTTACTTTTCCTTTCTGCACTTTGCTTCTTACCGATATGTCCTAGTTAATTTTTTTCAGCATCAACAACAACATATTTCTGTAATTGTTTCAACTTCTTCATGCTTTCCTACTTCTGCTTATGTTGTCTGCAATTCAAATTACATTATTAGCATGCTGAAATGTGTTCCCTTCCCCTTCTTAAGTTAATACTCTCCTACATGTATGAATCCCAAACCCCAAGTCCATTCTTTGTGCTTGTATTCTCTGACTGGTTTGTGGGCATGCCAGCATCATCTATTGTTGTGCATGTCCAAACCTGACCCCTCCTAGGGTCATATGCTTCACGCAGTGTATCCCCAAAACCCATGACCCCTTTTGTATAGTTACTGGTTCTGTGTACTTTGAATTCACTACTACTGTTTTCAAAATCACCTTTATCACTTATTATTTCCCAGTCCTATTTTAAACCAATCTCTATGTTTTGCACTTTCACTATATTCCTAGAACCTAAGTTTTGCCCCTCTAGTGTGAGCCTTGCATTGGGACCCTTGAGCTCCCTCTGATCTTGGACACATAAGGGCTGGCCATTCCACACAGCACTAATTCTTTATCTGGTTATGCAAACCTGGGTGTAAGCACTGCTCAGGGTCTTTTGAGACCTTAGGGAACTTTGACACACCCAGGTCTGAGAAAGTCTTTGAAACAAGTGGCATTTGAGGTGTTCTTTTCCATAACTCATAGAGGAAGTCAGAATCAGGCTTTTTTCGGTTATAATTTCTTATTTTGTACTTCTCTTGTAATTTAGTATTTGGTTTGTAATAATTTGTAATAAATATTGGGGTTGGCTAGTGAAAAGGGATGGGTAATTATACATGTTTTAAAGGGTAGATATCATGCCTATAGGATTTGTTCTGCATGTCCACTTCTACACTTAGACATCCTGCCTATAGGGTCTGTTATTTCAAACTCCGCAGGCTTTAATTCTACACTTAGATATCCTGCCTATAGGAACTGATAAATAAAGCTGCATGTTCATCTCCACACTTAGAAATTATGCCTATAGGATCTAATGGCTATAATCAGACATCACATTTAGAAGGTTAAAATCAGATTCAAAATTAGACACCATGCCTATAGGACCAAATCAACCTTTAATACTAGATACCATGTCTGTAGGGATTAAAATCAGCAACAATAGAGATTGTGTCTATAGGATCTAAAATCAGATTTAGCTAGAAAACTAGTTTGACTCGCACTATCTTAAATCAGTTTAAACAACTCACTCCTTTCATTAATGCGGTTTAGAAAGCATGCTTATAGGATCCAAATTGCTCATTTTAAACTGTTATAGCTTTGCCATTTTGAATCAGTAATAGATGTCATGCTCATAGGATATCATCAATACACACTTAGACAAGCCTTAGGTAATAATGATAAAACTAAATCCGCCTTTGTTTAATTAGCAACTGCTACAACCAGTAGGCTGGCCTGATTCAGACTTCTTATCTGAGTTATGTAATAAATTGGTATGCTTCAACAACTAAACTCCCCTGTCTTATACTTTAAATTCTGACCCTAAATGTGTTTTAAGTCATGCTATTTATGTGTTTTACTTGAGGAGGTAAATATGAGTCTCTTAGTTGTTTACATGTTTCCCCTAATATGCAGTCCTATGTCTTTTGAATGTCACTTTAGTCTTTTTACCTTTAAAACCAAAGAGTCGGCCTAAAATACTCCCTCTTATAGGAATAGTAGTCCTAAATCCCTCCGGGACTAATAGGAATTGGACGGGTAATAGCATGCAATAGAGGTCGAGACCAATCCGCGCTTTAATACCTTAACGGGGTGAGAAGGATAGATATAGATATGATGACCAGTGCGCTAATACCATGTGTAGCCCCTATTTTGAGGAGTGATTTTCGGGTATTGCATTGATATGATCCATATTACAAACAAACCTAGGACCCCTTTACATTCATCAGCATGCTTAAATTATAACTCTTTCAAAACCTTGCTTTCATTAATCGTTTTCAAACGCTTGTGTATTTTAACTTAAATCCCCTATTACCTGAGCCTTACTTGCTTTCTTGTTAATTGCACAAATTCACAAAAACTATCTGGTCGGGAACCACACTAGTGGATCCTGAGGGATACCTAACACCTTCCCCTTGGGATAATTTCAAGCTCTTACCCTATCTCTTGTTATAAAACATAGTGGTAGTTAAACCCCCACAGGTGCCCTAACTCACCTTAATATCATTAGGTGGCGACTCTTCAAAAATTGCAAAACCCCTTTCCCAAAAAGAAGGAGGTGTCCCAACGAAATGTCACAAACCCGATTTCGCGAGAAAAAGGGAGGCTCGACAGCATGTCGACTCTACTGGGAATTTTAGGCTTTTACAATTTCAGATTGTTCTTGTGAATTTGTACCTTTCCCTATGTGCAATAATATGTTTAATTCCTTTAAGCATTCTTCTTTAGAAGCGAGACTGACATATCTTCCTTGTTCTCTTTTCTTTATTGCTTTAAATTATGAAACTGCTGTATTTATTGCTTTCTTGAATGTGCAAATACATGTCAACATGCTTTTTAATTATTGCATAATCATGCTCAACATCATACTCCACTCTTTCCAAAATAAATACTATAGCAACGCTTATAATGAGTGGTTGTGCTCTTCCTATATCATTACCCCCTAAATTCGGAAAGGCATATTTGCGGTAAAACTAGTCGATCAGCGGTGCAGTCGACAGTTCCGAGCCTTCCCCCTTGAGTTTTCATCTCAAGGGTACCATTCTAAAACCCCATAAAAACCTTACTCTGTTCAAATACTGCATGCATCATGGTCAAACCTAGTCGGGTCAGTTATGTTGTCCACATAATGAACCTTTAAGATAGCCCTGTCCAAAGTCCACTGGGTTTCCCTAAAACCAAACAGACATCATCACGTTCTGTGCATTTATTTGGAGAACTAAATGCTTCATGCTAATTGTTGATGTTAAATAGTCGAGTCTGGTGGGGGTAGGGTCTAACAATTTTTTTTTTCAAGTAACTTAAGATTTCGTCGTGCCAAGGTAGGCTAATTATTTTATTTTGTGTGCAAATGAGGATCTAGGATAGAATGGATATCAATTGGATATGTTAATAAGTGTATAAGTCATATTAGGAGTGAATTGGGGTCTAAGGAGAGGCCTAAGTCTAAGCCAAGTTGGAAAATTTCATAATAGACGAAAGTTGTAAATGAGTGCGCACAAGACCTCACTTTGGACGCTTATATCTCCCGTTATACAAGTATTTGTGTGCCTCACAACCTATCAAATTAAATCCCTTTGAGTCTAGTTTCAAACTCAACATACCGTTTGTTATTTGGAGGTGTATACAGAAAGTTATGACCATTTTACTTGGCATGTGTCACTAGCGCGCCCAGATGCGCGCCCGCGCTAAAATATGCGCGACCAAGACAGAACACTGGGCAAACTAGCGTGCCCAGATGCGCGGCCGCGCTAGTATCAGGTCTCTAAATACCCCAAGACCGGGTAAGAAGAGTCCCTAAGTCATTTTTGAGCAAGGGCTTGCTCTAACAAGGGGGAATCCGTCCCATACTTCATTTCTATGATCCAAGGTAAGGTTTTTGGAGTATTTTGAGTTGATTACTACTCCTAAACACTTATATTAACATGGATTGATCTTGAAAATCCATAGATTTCCAATTAAATCCTTGAATTTATCAAGAACACCACAAGTGAGGATTCTCAAGATTCTTACTACAAGAGGTATGTCTATCATCTCTAACTATTCTATGGTGATTATTTATGTATGATATACACATTAGAACTCCCGGGATGGTGATTGGGATCCATGAGTGTCTAACCTAGGTTGTGTTGGTATTGTAGAGATTGTGAGATGGGTCATTAAGGTACGATTCTTGGTATAATAGTATTATGTATGCATGCATGTGCAATTAGGATTGTGGGAAGATTGATGAACACAAATAGGTAAAGATTGGGTTGGGGAATGAAGGAAATCTTGTAAAAGGAAGTTAATATTTAAGATTCTCAACTAGTGTTTGATAAAATGCTCCAATAAGCTGAAACCATGGTTTCCTTCCTAATTTGTGTTAATTTTGTTATGTCTCAAAATAGATTGGGATTGCTAGAATTTTTGAAACGTTATAGTAACTTAAGAAAAGCTTAAACGAGGTACGTATGGCTAACTTTGACCACTGTAAAGTCACTTTGTTTGGTGCACGAATATCTGGTATGTAATATCTACGTGAATTACTTGTGGAATTACTGTGTTTGGTATGATTTGATTGTTCGTGGTTAAATCTCCTGATATAATGGTGTCCGTAATTGGCAATAAACCAAATGTGTGGTTGTGAATGTGTTATGTGGTAAGAGTTGAGAAACAAATGATAGAAGGAAATCGTGAATGATGAACTTGGAACAATTGTGGTAATAACATACATGGCTTGTATTGGCAATTATCGCGGTGATATAAAATGCATACGAGTTGTTGAACATGATGGAAATAGTATTGATGGTTGTGGAAATCCTTTGAGAAATTATTATTTTTGGTCATAACATATATGGCTTGTATTGGCAATTATCGCGGTGATATAAAATGCATACGAGTTGTTGAACATGATGGAAATAGTATTGATGGTTGTGGAAATCCTTTGAGAAATTATTATTATTGGTCATAACATATATGGCTTGTATTGGCAATTATCGCGGTGATATAAAATGCATACGAGTTGTTGAACATGATGGAAATAGTATTGATGGTTGTGGAAATTCTTTGAGAAATTTTGTTATTGTTCTTTGAGAAATTGTTGTGGTTGTTCTTTGTGAACTATTGTTGTTGTTGTTGTGTTGTTTGTGAATTGTGATTGTATGGTGGGATCGGGTTGCGCGCCGCAACACGAAGTAATAATGTGTGGGTTGTGGTGATAAGGGTGGCCGAGGTAATAAGGGTGGCCAAGGTAATAAGGATGTAAAGTGATCAAAATCACTATTGAAATGAAAATATGAGAAAATTGTGAAATCATTGATATGAAAATGTTGAAGGGGAAATGGAGAGTTTGTAACTTGTTTGGCTTGATTGTTTTCTACTTTGAGAAATTGTTATTGTTGTTCTTTGTGAATTGTTGTTGTTGTTGTGTTGTTTGTGAATTGTGATTATACGGTGGGATCGGGTTGCGCGCCGAAACACGAAGTAATAAGGTGTGGGTTGTGGTGATAAGGGTGGTCGAGGTAATAAGGATGGAAAGTGATCGAAATCACTATTGAAATGAAAATATGAGAAAATTGTAAAATCATTGATAAGAAAATGTTGAAGGGGAAATGGAGAGTTTGTAACTTGTTTGGCTTGATTGTTTTCTTTCAGGTGTATTTCATTGGTGATTCCATTACTATTTGTTACTTGTGTTTTGTGTATGGTTGAGTTTGCTCAGGGCAAGTTTGTTCATACATACCAGTACAATTCAAATGTACTGACGTCCCTTTTGCCGGGGGCGCTACATTCATGTTATGATTGTAGGTGGATCCATAGCAGGTACTCCAGTCCACCGTCCGTAGCTCCCCTTCACTTTCCTCCAGAAGCATTGGTGAGCCCTTTTCCTCTCGGGGCCTTGCGTGGCTCATGTCGTTTTCCTTCCCGGAGTCTTATTATGGTATTTGTGTAAGGTATAGTCGGAGCCTTGTTGCCGGCAAGTATCGTATCATCCTTTTGTATCCTTAGAGGCTCCGTAGACAGTAAATATGGGTTGCGAACTTATGTAAATATGTATTTTGTATATGGGGCGATGTAAGTTGTAAACTTCATTAAGTGGCTATGTAGGTTTTGTAAAAAGGGTGTTTTAATTTACAAATGACTATTTTCCTTGATTAATGGACAATGAAAATGCGGGGTAACACGTGGAATAGGAAAGGCACCCAGGTCCGCTTGGCCGGGGCTACCCGGTCGAGTGCTGGTCGCGCTCCTCGGATTTCGGGGCGTGACATAGGGTCTAACCCTTTTATTTTGCAGAAAATGAGGCACGAGGTTCCCAGTTTCGGTATGATTAGCAAGCCCCCACTCTTGCTAGACTGGTGGAGAAGTCTTCCATCAAATGACCAAGTCAATAAGTGGAAAGAGAGGGCCGCCAAAACTAGTGAGAAGTTGGAATATCTGGAATACAGTCTGCTCGAATTGGAAGGAAAAGTGAGGAAGAGAGTCACCGACTGCCAGAACGCTGAGGGGAATGAAGGGGAACACCTCACGAAGCCATTTTTACTAGTGAACCTACATGAACTGGAGGATTTGATCAACGAGAGTATTCAACCTGAGGAAGGTCCTTATGGGACCAAGTAGATAAGAGTTTATTTTTTCGCTTGATGAATGTAATAAGGCCAATGGCCATTAGTGATTTTTATTTCTTGCTTGTTTAGTGTTGATTTGGGATTCATCTTATTTTTATCAATAAAATGAGGCATTTAGCATTCCGAGTTCTCCAAATTAACTTGTCGCTAGTCCTACCTCGGGCACAATGAGGCTCCCAAATTAGGACACGCTTTACATTCCTTCACTACGTGTTTAAATATTGTAATACTTTTTATGATCCTCACTAAATTGGTTACCTTTTTTTTTAGTTTTGTTTAGTTATTCCTCTCTCCAAAGGTTAGTTCGTGCACTCTTGCAACATCATCTTATTCCACGAGATCCAGGGGTCCTCCACCCACTCCTCCTCTTAGTCCTGTTAAGAACAAGAACAAAGGCAAAATGGAAGATTTGAACATCAGAAAAGAGAACACAATAGCAGAGGCCACTGATGGCCATGGTATTTGGGATCCCAATGAAAATGTGTCACAACTTGAGCAAAAATTATTGAAGTTTCGGGAAGAGCTCGATCAGGTCCGGAATCTGGCCAACCTATCCTTCTCCCTCAACACCCCAAACACCATCTTCCCCATTGGTCAAAATCCCACACCTTCGTAAAAGCAATTGAATCATCCCACTGCTCCAACAAAGACTAATGCAGCACTTGCCACACCCCAAACAACGTCCCACTACTCATCCCCAAACCGCAAAACTCCACAAATGACCATTTTCACACCCACATGCCAGGCCACCACAACAATCCCATCTACGTGGAGACCATGCCTCTCTCCACCCAACCTATTCTTGGACACCTGAGTCCGATAAAAAGGATCTAATCATCAGAATCTTGGCTGAAGAACTTAAGAAACTGACCACCCGAATTCAGGGCATCGAAGGAAGCAAAGGGATCGAAGGGTTGAATTATGAAGACCTCTGCATATAACCAGATGTCGAACTACTAGAGGGGTACAAACCTCCTAAGTTGGAGATGTTTGATGGTACAGGTGATCCAAGGGTCCATCTGAGAACATACTGCGACAAGCTGGTCGGGGTAGGAAAATATGAAAGGATCTGCATGAAGTTGTTCATGAGGAGTCTGAAAGGAGATGTGCTATCTTGGTACATCAGCCAAGATCCTAAGAAGTGGTTGAGTTCGGTAGGCATGGCATCTGATTTTATGGACAGGTTCAGGTTTAACACAGAGAACGTGTCAGACGTGTTCTATATCCAGAATCTAAAGAAGAAGCCCATAGAGACATTTCGTGAGTATGCTACTCGCTGGAGGTCCGAAGCTGCTAAGGTCAGACCCGCTTTAGAGGAAGAACAAATAAACAAGTTCTTTGTCCGGGCTCAAGACCCGCAATACTATGAACGGTTGATGGTGATTGAGAATCATATGTTTTCTGACATTATCAAGCTGGGAGAACGAATTGAAGAAGGCATCAATAGCGGTATGGTTACAAACT
The DNA here is from genome assembly GCF_000715075.1 of Nicotiana tabacum. NCBI lineage: Eukaryota > Viridiplantae > Streptophyta > Magnoliopsida > Solanales > Solanaceae > Nicotiana > Nicotiana tabacum. The sequence goes on along the minus strand of NC_134089.1, from coordinate 79,888,050 downwards.
TCGAGGCTTTGCAAGCTACAAACAAGGCCTTGATGTCTGGTGGTGTCTAAGAAGAGGGACGTAGGGGCCGTGATAGTTGCACAAAGAACCAAGTCTCCTCTCAAATACCAAACTTACCCAATAACTCCACCCACATATCAGCCAGCCCCAAATTACACACCCTCCTACCCAGCTCCACCACCAACTTATCAATCATCTCCACCTCCCACATATTAGCCTACTTCACCCAGATACTCCCAACCCGCTCATGTCTACCAAACATACAATTCTCAACCATCTCATTACCAGTCACCCCCCGCACGCCAAAACTTCCCTAGGCCCCGACCTAATTTTGATCGGAGACCTCCAAAAATATACACAGCCATCGCCGAACCCATTAACCAGCTATATGAGAGACTCAAAGCCGCCGGTTATATCACCCCCGTCCCTGCTACAACCTCTAAGAATCCTTCTTAGTGGGTTAACCCAAACAAGTCTTATGCATACCACTCCGGCATGAAGGGACACACCATCGATGAATGTCGTTCTTTAAAAGACAAGATACAATCTTTGATTGATAACAAAGTCATTGTATCAAAGGAAGCCGCTCCGAACGTCCACAACAACCCTCTACCAGACCATAAATGTGGGGGTATTCACATGATTTAAGTGGAGGATGATTGGGATCTTGAGGGTTGATCGTAGAAGGTGAAGATCCAAATAAACCAGCAGTTACCCTCAACCCCATCATAGTCCAGATCCAATCATCTGAAGTCACTAAGGTAGATGTGTCTCTTGAGTTTGAAGCAGCGCCATCAGCACCATTTAAGGTTGCAGTTTTGCCACCCAAAGAACATGTCCCATTTGAAGTAAAGATGGCCGCACTAATTCCAGTGGCGATATCCACCATGTCGTCATTCCATACAAAAGTTATACCCTGGGATTACACAGCCGAGGCTAGGAGGAAAGGAAAGGTCAAGTTCAAAGAGACTGTTGCAGCACAAGGTATGACAAGAACTGGGAGAGTCTATACCCCTGAATACCTAGCTCAGTCCAGCAAGCAGGCCTCCAACCGGCCACCCATCATTGAGACGGGTCCAGATGACCTTTGGAGGAAAATACAAGCCAAGGAGTATTCGGTCATCGACCAGCTAAACAAAACACCAGCACAGATATCCATCCTCTCACTGCTACAGAACTCCAAGACACTCAAAAGTTCTATGTTGAAGGTGCTGAGTGAAGCCTACGTACCAAGTAACATCATTGGCGGGGAAATGGCTAATATGGTGGGACAAGTATTAAAAAGCCATAAAATCACCTTGTATGAGGATGAGCTACCACCTGAAGGGTTGGGTCACAATAAAGCCTTGCACATCACCGTGCAATGCAAAGAGTATTTCATTACCAGGATCTTGGTCGATGGGGGTACCAACCTTAACATATGTCCTTTGGTAACACTCAAGAAGTTGGGCAAAGGGCTGCATGAGATAAAAGAAGGAGCAATAAACGTGAAAGCCTTTGATGGGTCTCAGAGGTCCACCATCGGTGAGATTAGCCTGTATCTGCTGATGGGACCGACCTGGTTCGAGGTTGATTTTCAAGTAATAGATATGCCAGTTTCCTATAACTTGCTGCTAGGACGACCTTGGATTCATGTTGTGGGGGCCGTAGCATCAACACTGCATCAAGTAGTAAAGTTCGAATGGAATCACCAGGAGGTGATCATTGATGACAATGGTAGCAACCCTATATACAGTCGTCAGACCATTCCAGCGATCGGAGGGAGAAGAAAGCTAGGTAGAGAGACCTACCATCACATCAAGCAGGTCAATGCTATCGACAAAGACAAATGGTGGGATAAGAAGATCGAGAGTATATTGAATTGGAGTGGGTACGAGCCTGGCAAGGGACTTGGCAAGAACCTCCAAGGAATCACTAAACCCATAAAACTCAAGAAACATGGCACCACTTTCGGCTTGGGGTACGAATACACCTGGGAAGAGTTCAACAGTTGGTCGCCACCATGGCGTAGTCCTTACTACCCACTAGAGCAGTTGATACTGCACTTGGAGCAGACCTTCCAACAAGCTGACGTCGTCTATGGGACAAACGAAGAAGAAGCGCTCACAGCAGTGAAAAACTTGTTTTTAAAGGACAATGATATAGATTGCTATGTTATTCTTGAGGAGGAGGGGAGGAAGGCCCTTCCATACAGGCTGTGAGCAGATGGGCATGCCTCAATAACTGGACCATCAGGAGAACCAGAGCCCGACGAGCCTCGGGCATTACTATTACTTATCTTGATGAACCAATGACTATGATATGCAATGAGACAACGCAACAAATGGACATTGATTCAGAAGAAGATGACATACCTGATGAGATCATCAAAGAAGTTGAGAACTTTTAGAACAAACCTAAGTCCAACCTGGACGAAACCGAAATTGTTAACCTGGAAGATGCAGAAAATGTCAAGGAAACAAAAATCGGTATTCACCTATCGCCAATAAAGAAGAAAGAATACACAGAGTTTCTAAAGGAATATGAGGACATATTCGCCTGGTCGTATGATGACATGACCGGTTTGTGTACGTCTATTGTGGCTCAAAAACTGCCAATTGATCCAACGTGTCCACCGGTAAAGCAAAAGCTCAAAAATCTCAAGCCCGATATGAGTCTGAAAATCAAGGAGGAAGTCACCAAGCAGATCAAAGCTAAGGCTCTCAGGGTGGTTGAGTACCCGACATGGTTAGCTAATATCGTGCCAGTACCAAAGAAGGATGGGAGGGTCAGAGTCTGTGTCGACTACCGGGATCTCAATCGGGCCAGTCTGAAAGAGGACTTCCTTTGCCGAATATACACATCCTGATTGATAATGCGCCAAGCACAAGCTATAGTCATTTGTAGATTATTTCGCTGGTTGTCATCAGATTTTTATGGATGAAGAAGATGTTGAGAAAACGGCTTTCATTACACCGTGGGGAATGTATTGTTACGAGATGATGACATTCGGCCTGAAGAATGGAGGGGCTACCTACATGAGGGCCATGACTACCATTTTCCATGATATGATACACAAAGAGATAAAGGTATATGTGGATGATGTTATCATCAAATCCAAGAAGGCCACTGACCACATAGAAGATCTGAGGAAGTTTTTCAACAGATTGTGGAGGTACAACCTGAAGCTAAACCCCGCAAAGTGTGCATTTGGGGTTCCTGCTGGAAAGTTGCTTGGGTTTATTGTGAGCTGCCGAGGAATAGAACTGGATCTGTCGAAGATCAAAGCTATTTAAGAATTACCACCGCCAAAGAACAAGAAAGATGTGATGAGTTTCTTGGGGAGGCTGAACTACATCAACCGGCTCATAGCACAGTCTACAGTTATCTGTGAGTCAATCCTTAAAATGTTAAAGAAGGATGCCTCTACCAAATGGACCGATGACTGCCAAAAGGCCTTCGACAGAATCAAGGAGTACCTGTCAATACCACCAGTCTTGGTCCCCCCCCCCCGAGCCAGGTAGACCCTTATTACTCTACCTTGTAGTGTTAGACGGAGCTTTCGGCTGGGTTTTGGGGCAACATGATGAAACAGGGAGAAAGGAACAATCAATCTATTATCTCAGCAAGAAGTTCACCCCGTATAAGGCCCGGTATTCTCTTTTGGAACGCATTTGTTATGCTTTGACTTGGGTAGCTCAGAAGCTGAGACATTACTTCTGTGCCTATACTACGTTCCTCATATCAAGGATGGATCCTTTGAAGTACATCTTTCAGAAGCCCATGCCCACTGGCAAGCTAGCCAAGTGGCAAATCCTGTTGAGTGAGTTCGACATTGTCTGTGTAACTCAGAAAGTGGTCAAGGGACAAGCACTGGCAGACCACCTTGATGTAAACCCTATGGATGGAGAATACGAACCCCTGAAAACGTATTTTCCTGATGAAGAGGTATCATTCATAGGATAAGATATTGCATAATCCTATGACGGTTGGAGAATGTTTTTCGATGGAGCGGCAAATTTCAAAAGAGTTGGCATAGGAGCAGTCCTAGTATCGGTAATCGGTCAACATTATCTGGTGTCCGCCAAACTCAGGTTCCCGTGCACCAACAATATGGCCGAGTACGAAGCTTGCATCCTACGACTCAAAATGGCCTTTGACATGAACGTGCTGCTAGTAATTGAAGATTAAAACTTACTTATGCATCAGGTACGAGAAGAATGGGCGACCAAGAAATCCAAGATACTCCCGTATTTGCATCATGTACAGGAATTGAGGAAAAGGTTCACGAAGACGGAGTTCCAGCATGTTCCCAGAGTCCAGAATGAGTTCGTCGATGCATTGGCTACCCTGTCATCTATGATACAACATCCAAACAAGAATTTTATTGATCCCATTTCAGTAAAAATTCAGAATCAGCTAGCTTACTGTGCCCATGTTGAAGATGAGGCAGACAGAAAACCTTGGTTCCATGATATCAAGGAATATTTGGCAAAAGGAGAGTATCCGGAGCCTGCCGATCATACTCAGAAGCGCACACTTCGGAGATTGTCTAACAAATTCTTTCATAGCGGAGGAATCCTGTATAGGAGGACTCCTAATTTGGGATTATTAAGGTGTGTCAACGCAACAGAAGCATCCAAGCTGCTAGAGGAAATTCATGTTGGGACCTGTGGTACGCATATGAACGGTTTTGTTTTAGCAAAGAGGATACTCCAGGCTGGTTACTTTTGGATGACTATGGAGACAAACTGCATCTAGTACGTCCAGAAATGCCATCCCAGTCAGATTCATGCAGATATGATAAGAGTGCCCTCGAGTGAGCTCCACACAACAAGCTCACCATGGCCATTCGCCGCCTGGGGAATGGACGTTATTGGACCATTCGAGCCTGCCGCTTCCAACGGACACATGTTTATCCTAGTAGCCATCTACTACTTTACCAAGTGGGTTGAAGCAGCATCTTACAAAGAAGTGACTAAGAAAGTCATGACAGACTTCGTCCACGACCGCATTGTTTGTCGAGTCGGTATCCCAGAGTCAATCATTACTGATAATGGCTCTAACCTCAACAGCAACCTAATGAAAGCTATGAGTGAAACTTTCAAGATTATACACAATAATTCCACAGCCTATCGGCCTCAAATGAATGGGGCTATGGAAGCCGCCAACAAGAATATCAAGAGGACATTGAGGAAAATGATAGAAAAGCATAAACAGTGGCACGAGAAGTTAGCATTTACTCTATTGGGGTATCGCACCACTGTCCGCACATCAACCGGGGAAACCCCTTATATGCTGGTTTATGGTAAAGAAGTCGTCATTCCCGCCGAAGTAGAAATTTCTTCCCTAAGGATCATACAGGAAGCTGAGCTCGACGACGTAGAATGGGTGAAAAGTCATTATGAGCAACTAGCTCTTATAGACGAAAAGAGGATGAACGCAGTTTGCCATGGTCAACTCTATCAGAACAGAATGTCCAGAGCCTTCAACAAGAGAGTCAAGCCAAGACAGTTCACATCGGGACAACTAGTGTTAAAGAAAAAAATTTCGCATCAAGATGAAGCCAAAGGGAAGTTCTCTCCCAACTGGCAGTGCCCATATATGGTTCACCGGGTTTTGATAGAAGGAGCCCACATACTTGTAGAAATAGATAGAGAAATTTGGCCAAAGCCGATTAATTCAGATGCAGTCAAGCACTACTATGTGTAATCTTTATGGTTTCCCTACATGATGTAAATTGAACTACGCCTGACCTAATTCCCGTTTAAGGAGGGATACGTAGGCAGCCCTATGGGTTCAGTCACAATTCAATAAATTTTCGTTTCCTTCCGAAATTGGAAACTAGGGCAAACTTTTGAGGAGGACATCAAAATTCCAAAGTAATTTCAGCCGATCGCCGCACGAGCAACAGTAAGAAATGTCAACCCATCAAACTGGGGCAGAATTTTGAGGAGGACCCTCAAAATTCCGTAGCAAGAGAGGTTGCAATGTCTCAAACCGCGTCATAGTCGTCGGTTCATCTAAAAACTATTTTAATTATACATTTATGTCATACTTTTACAAAATCATGCGTGTTTATCACTGAAACTGCTTCGTTTAGCAATGCTACCCTAATGATACAGGCGATATCGCCAGATCAAAGCCTAATGAGTCAAGCAAAGCCAGCAGGGATGCGAACTAACCTTCCCCTTTACAAAACTCACGTTTTTCTTTGGATGCAGGCACTAGGGTTACGAAATCATTGAACATACTATACACTCGCAGAACAAACATTGTTCAAAAACACAATTCTCTGAACCATTGCACTTGCTATCAGCACGCACTCATAATGTTCCATATGTCACAACGCTCCCAATAATCACCACGCCGCAATCTGCTATCAGCTAAGAAACTCTATTATTATCTACTATTTTATTTCTTTCATAAGGCTACTATTCTACCTTCCGAGGTTAAGCTCTACCTCTATCTGCATTTGCATTGCATAAGGCTACTATTCTGCCTTCCGAGGTTAAGCTCTACCTCTATCTGCATTTGTATTGCATAAGGCTACTATTCTGCCTTCCAACTTGCATAAGGCTACCATTCTGCCTACAGAGGTTAAGCTCTACCTCTATCTGCATTTGCATTGCATAAGGCTACCATTCTGTCTTTCGAGGTTAAGCTCTATTTGCTATTTTATTACTTGCATAAGGCTACCATTCTTCCTTCCGAGGTTAAGCTCTACCTCTATCTGCATTTGCATTGCATAAGGCTACTATTCTGCCTTCCAACTTGCATAAGGCTACTTTTCTGCCCTCCGAGGTTAAGCTCTACCTCTATCTGCATTTGTATTGCATAAGGCTATCATTCTGCCTTCCAAGGTTAAGCTCTACCTCTATATGCATTTGTATTGCATAAGGCTACCATTCTGCCTTCCGACTTGCATAAGGCTACTATTCTACCTTCCAACCTGCATAAGGCTACCATTCTGCCTTCCGAGGTTAAGCTCTACCTCTATCTACATCTGCATGGCTAAAAGATTGCCTCATACTGCATCTGCATGGCTGAAAGATAGCCACATTGCACGGCTGAAAGATCTCCTCATACTGCATTGCACGACTGAAAGATCGCCACATTGCATGGCTAAAAGATCGCCTCATACTACACCTGCACAGCTAAAAGATCACCTTATACTACATTGCATGGCTGAAAGATCGCCTCATACTGCATTGCACGGCTGAAAGATCGCCACCTGCACGGCTGAAAGATCGTCTCATACTACATCTACATGGCTGAAAGATCGCCACAAACTGCATCTCATAGGTTGAAACATCGCCACATACTACAATCTGCATGACTGAAAGATCACCACACACTACATCTCATAGGCTGAAAGATCGCCACATACTACACCTACACGGTTGAAAGATCGCCTCATATTGCATTGACGGCTGAAAGACCGCCACATTGCACGGCTGAAAGATCGCCACACGTTACTGCATCCTTCATGGGCTGAAATATCGCCAACTCATCGAAAGGCGTCATCGTTCGGAGGCACCATCTTCATAGCCCGAGAACATCATGTCATGGCCTGAGGATCCCTTTTAATCTTTTGCATATCATTATTCAAAGGCATCATGGTTCGGAGGCATCATCCTCATAGCCCGAGAACATCATTTCATGGCCTGCAAATCCTTTATTGTACTCTTCACGGCCCAGGACATCATGGTCTAAGGACGCCATCCTAACCGTCTGAAGACAACATTCATGGTCTGATGGGAATTTGCATCATGTCTAAATTTATGCACAGTATACGTTTTTATTGTTTCTAATTGCAGGTACACCGGCGAGCAACGACCATCCCGGCAGGAGAAAGCCCGCTCCAGTTACCGTAGCCATATCAAGCCTAAATCATTCTCACAAGCCGCCCACTCGCCCCGTCTTGGATATTGCGTCCGTTCTTGGAAAGCCTCCATCGGCATATTCTGCCGACGGATCTTCAACTACATATGGCCTGATTCCTGTAAAACCAGGGATATGTAGGCAGCTCAGAAGCCATGGCGCGGCCTAACTTATTCAAACCGTTTTGTTCGGTAAAAATTGGCCATCATATCTTTACCCGACAACTCTTTCATCCTTCCCAGGTAAAAAGGGGCAGTTGTTGATACCCAATTTTTCCCTATATATTTTTCAATGTGCAAAATACCTTCAAAATAGATAGGTATGCATATATAAGTATGTCCAAATGTTTTATTAGTTTTTTCTTAATTTTTAAAGGTTTTAAAATCAATGCATTTCCCTATTTTATCCATAAAAATGCAATAATGATTTCCAAAATTATTATTTATGGTAATTAATTTGTTGGAGATTCACATTTATGCTGAATATAGGCTTTTTGCATATTTTACAAAATTATTTAGTATTTTTAAAGCTAAATTGCATATAATTGCAATATTAGCCTCTTTTAGTATTTAATTGCGTTTATATTCATGAAAATTAAGTTCAGTATTTTTAAATTAACAATTATATGTTATAAGTCATTTTAGTACTTTTAATTTATTTCCATAAATTAATTTACTATTTTTTATAATTTTAAAAGAGGAAAATGGCTATTTAAATGATAGCCCAATTTCATTTCAATTGTAGCCTAAATTGAACCCCAAATCAGACCCAATTTCTCCTCGGCCCAATTTTGTTTAAACCCGACCCCGAAACCATTTAAATGACCCAACCCGAACTCCCCACCTAACCCCTTTAATCCTAGTCGTTGATCATTTAGATCAACGGCTCATATACGCCCTTTCCTTTTTAACCCCAAACGACCCCTTACCCTACTTCATTTCTCACCAACCACCGCTTTTGAATCCCTCTTCTCTCTCAAATCTCTCTAAAACCTAACATGAACCCTAGCCGTCGCCATCAAACTACATCCTAATCCACCCTAAACCCTGCCTAATCCATGGCCTCCCATGGCCATTGGAAATGTGTGGTGGCCTCCCATGACTCTGGGGTATTTGTTTCCGTGGTTTCATGGCTAGACATCGAGGGAACCTGGTCCAGTCATTGCTTGACCGCTGTTCATGGATTTTCTCCGGTCATCCCTGACCTTTCTCCGGCCAGCCATGGCCGTTCGAGTCAGACCCTTGACACTTCTGGTTAGATCGGTAACTTTCAAGGCCTTTCTCACCTTTTCTGGGTTTTCCAAAACTCTAATCTTTAAGATCTTTTGATTTTCTTTCAGATCTACTTTAGATTTGTATTTGCTATGAATGTCAAGTGTTTTTCTCGAAAGTTCTTCAACTTTTATTTCAAAATGACTTTTCATTAAGGTTTTCCTTTAAGTTTTTCAAAGATCTCTTCTCTGATTTTTAATGTTGTTGGTGATTCTGCTATGTTTAGCTCATGTTGTTCTTCTATCTGAGTTAGCATGTTGAAAATCCTAATTCCTTTTTAGGTCTCATTCGAGTTATAAAGTTGTTCATTAGATGTGTACTTGTTTGATTAAGTGCTTGTTTGACTTATTTGTTTTACCATCTTTTAAACTCGATTATTGTGGAAAACCCTAGGTCTTTGGGTCTAAAGCTGTTTGTTTGAATGTATACTTGACTCGATTGAAAGATCTAATTTCAGACTCTCTTTTCTTATGTGACTTATCTGATTTTTACTATCTTTCAACTAGACTATGGCTGAAACCCTAATTTCTCGAAAGGGTTTCCTCACCTGTTACTGTGAGACCATTACTTATTTTGACTCTCTTTTTCACTTTGTCCATATATGTGAGCCCTGACTATTTAACTTTGTTTACTATTGAATCCTATGCTTATTTTTGCTACTATTGTCTGCTGTTTCTTTTGCCAATGTGCTTGGTCTCGCATGTCTGATGTATTTGTTCACTCTGTATATATACTGAAGTGCAAAGCATATTCTTCCTTGATTGATCTTAATCTTGTAACTGATTTCAAAAGAAACTTTCCTTTTATGAACCCTAATTTCACTCGCCTGTTTAAAATTAATTGATTCTTTTCCTTTGTTGTGGTATTTTACCTTACTGAATCTTTTCCAAAATAAGCATATTTTTGTACTTAGACTCAATTGTTAACTGCATGCTTTTACTACCCCTTATATGGCGATAATCAGTCTATTTCCAAACTGATTTTCTTTCCTTAATTAAACTTGTTGCTACCCGTTAGACAATGATTCCTTAATTAAAGGGGAATCACTTGGGTAATTGATTCTGACTTGTGATTGTTTCCATATTTGTGTTAAGACTTTACTTATTACCTTACTTATCACTCGTTTTCAAAAACTGTAAATACCTTGCACCCCTCTTCTTTCGAAGACACGGAAAAAACACGAACAACTTGAGTTCAAACACACACTTCACTCAAAATTCTCTCTTTTCTCTATTACTACTTGTGCTGCTGCTTTGTCTAGCCGGTTGAAAGCCAAGGCTAGGCTGTGGGAGTTTGCTTACTTTTCCTTTCTGCCCTTTGCTTCTTACCGGTATGTCCTAGTTAATTGTTTCCAGCATCAACAACATGTTTTTGTAATTGTTTCAACTTCTTCATGCTTGCCTACTTCTGCTTATGTTGTCTGCAATCCAAATTACATTATTAACATGTTGAAATGTGTTCCCTTCCCCTTTTAATGTTAATACTCTCCTACATGTATGAATCCCAAACCCCAAGTCCCTTCTTTGTGCTTGTATTCTTTTGATGGTTTGTGGGCATGCTAGCATCATCTATTGTTGTGCATGTCCAAACCTGACCCCTCCTAGGGTCATATGCTTCACGCAGTGTATCCCCAAACCCCTAACCCCTTTGTATAGTTACTGATTCTGTGTACTTTGAATTCACTACTACTGATTTCAAAATCACCCTTATCACTTATTATTTCTCAGTCCTGTTTTAAACCAATCTCTATGTTCTAGACTTTCACTATAATCCTAGAACCTAAGTTCTGCCCCTCTTGTGTGAGCCTTGCCTTGGGACCCCTAAGTTCTCTCTGATCTTGGACACATAAGGGCTGGCCATTACACACTACACTCATTCTTTATCTGGTTATGCAAACCTGGGTGTAAGCACTGCCCGGGGTCCCTTGAGACCCTTAGGGAACTTTGACACACCCATGTCTGAGAAAGTCTTTGAAACAAGTGGCATTTGAGGTGTTTTGTTCCATAACTCAGAGAGGAAGTCAGAATCAGGCTTATTTCGGTTGTAATTTCTTATTTTGTACATCTCTTGTAATTCAGCATTCGGTTTGTCATAATTTGTAATGAATATTGAGGTTTGCTAGTGAAAAGGGATGGGTAATTATGCATGTTTTAAAGGGTAGATATCCTGCCTATAGGATTTGCTCTGCATGTCCACTTCTACACTTAGACATCCTGCCTATAGGGTCTGTTATTTCAAACTCCGCAGGCTTTAATTCTACACTTAGATATCCTGCCTATAGGATCTAATTAATAAAGCTCTGCATGTTCATCTCCACACTTAGAAATCATGCCTATAGGATCTAATGGCTATAATCAGGCATCACATTTAGAAGGTTAAAATCAGATTCAAAATTAGACACCATGCCTATAGGACCAAATCAACCTTTAATACTAGATACCATGTCTGTTGGGATTAAAATCAGCAACAGTAGAGATTATGTCTATAGGATCTAAAACCAGTTTTAGCTAAAAAAAAACCAGCTTGACTCGTACTGTCTTGAATCAATTGAAACAACTCACTCCTTTCATTAATGCGGTTTAGAAAGCATGCCTATAGGATCCAAATTGATCATTTCAAACTGTTACAGCTTTGCCATTTTAAATCAATAATAGATATCATGCTCATAGGATATCATCAATACACACTTAGGCAAGTCTTAGGTAATAAATTTTTAACTAAATCTGCCTTTGTTTAATTAGCAACTGCTACAGCCAGTAGGCTGGCCTGATTCGGACTTCTTATCTGAGTTATGTAATAAATTGGTCTGCTTCAACAACTAAACTCCCATGTCTTATACTTTAAATTCTGACCCTAAATGTTTTACTTGAGGAGGTATATATGAGCCTCTTAGTTGTTTACATGTTTCCCGTTATATGCAGTCCTATGTGTTTTGAATGTCGTTTTAGTCTTTTTACCTTTAAAACCCAAGAGTCGGCCTAAAATCCTTCCTCTTATAGGAATAGTAGTCCTAAATTCCTTCGGGACTGATAGGAATGGGACGGGTAATAGCATGTAATAGAGGTCGAGACCAATCCGCGCTTTAATACCTTAATGTGGTGGAAAGGGTAGATATGGATATGATGACTGGTGTGCTAATACCACGTGTAGCCCCTCTTTTGAGGAGTGATTTTCGGGTATTGCATTGATGTGATCCATATTACAAACAAACCTAGGACCCCCTTTACATTCATCAGCATGCTCAGATTATAACTCTTTCAAAACTTTGCTTTTGTAAGCACGTGATTTTTGCCCTATATGAGAATTACTCCCAAAAAAAATTCAAAAATAAAATGATTTTTCTTTGGTGTGCAATTTTGTGATATTTTGTGATATTTTGAATAATTATTTGTATTTGTCTGTGCGTGTTTATTTGATAAATTAATAAAAAATACAAAAATATGTCGCATTTTGCATGTAGGATTTAATTCTATAGTTGTTCGTAATTAAATTTGTTTTACAAAAAAATTAAAAATTACAAAAATAGGCATCGTTTGCATTTTTAGCATTTAATGTCCAAATATACAATTTTATGCTTAATTATTACTTAATTGTGTGTTAATTGTTATTGGGAGTTAATTTGCGCTTTTATAACTTAATTTAATTCTTAATAATAGTTTAAGTATTTTTATAATTTAGTTTTAGAGAAATAAAAGAAGAAAAAAAGAGCGAAAATATAAAGAAAGTCGAAATTGGGCCTCTTCTTCAACTTCAAGCCATAGGCCCAAAAAATGACCCAATCTTCCCTACGACCCAGTCCATTTCGAACTGGGTCGACCCAGTCCATAACCCAACACCCCTATCTTACAAAACAAAAACAAAACAAAAAAAAATAAAAGAAGAAAACCCTAAAGAGCTAAGCCATCCCCCCCCCCCCCCCTCTCCTATCTTCTTCTTCTTCCTCAAGCTCCCCTCCCTTCCAACCATGGCTGTCCCTCTCCCATTCCCTTTATCCCCACATCACACTCACACACACACTCACCAAACACCTCCAAGATGACCTCCCATGAACTGACGAACGACCTCAAACTCCATAAACGACCTCAAGAAAACTCCATCGCTGCTGTTTTTTTTTTTCTTCTTCTTCCTCCCCCTTGCGTCCCATTAACGACCATCTGTTGGATGGCCTCATCGCCGGACAGAATCCCAGACGAACCCAGTCTCCAGGTTACCGCCCAGGCATGAGCTGTTGCTGTCACGCGATATAGCTAGTCGCGAGCTACGTGAACTGCTGGCCGCGTATAGCTTCATTGCTATCTTCATCGTCGTCACGTCCAAACGACCAGCGGCGTCCATGCTTCTTCAGCTCGTGCTACTGCTGTTTCTTCTCCTCCGAGCTGCTGCTTCTCCGCCATGAACGACCACGCACAGGTGCGTCGAACAGCTCTACTGTGAAGCGATGTTGCTTCCTCCGTTTCTGCCGCGTCAACTACTGTTGCGGCTTCGGCGCGGCTTCATTTGTTCATGTTCGTCGTTGTTTGGTGATCGAGGTCTATCAAAACAGTCCGTACACCTTCGTTTCAATCCGGTTGGTAGATTTTGAGTTTTATTTTATCCGTATTTTGTTTTGATATTTCTCGAATCTAAAAACGGCAAATGTTTGTTTTGTTCATGTCTATCGTTTGAATTAATTTTTTTTTAGTTTGTTCATATGTTTTGTTAAATTAATTTTTCAGATTTCAAATAAACGATTAATTAGTTGTTTTCATGTTTATTTCATGTTTGTATTATTGTTTAAGTGAATATTTGTTAGTTTGTTGTTTGTTAGATTCAAATTGAAATTTAATTAACTATTTCTTCAATTTGTTTCATGTGTTTATGTATTGTTAGAAATTGTTAGTATTATTAAGTTCAAGTTTAAGTTCATAATTGTTTCTTCGTAGATCTTGTTATTTGTTTAAAGAATTTAGTTGTGTTAAAGGAATATATTGATTAATCGTTTAATCCGTCATGTTTGTTGTGTTAAATAGATTCATTCATGTTCATACTTTGTTTGGATGATCTTGAATCCGAATTTTGTATAGTTTGATTTCTTGTTTATCATTTGTGATTGTTTCTTGAATTGGTCTCATAATCTTGTTTAAAGTTTAATATAAGAATTGTTTGTTGTAATGTTGTTAGAGTTGATTTTAAGTTCAATATTATTGAATTTAAGAATCTAAATATACTTGTATGATTATTGTTGTTGTTTAAATCCGAAAAATAGGTTTGTTGTTGCTAAAAATATTGTTCAATCAAATTTTAGTTGTTCTTGGTTGTTCAATTTGTGTTCATGTGATTTGTTGTTGAAATGTTGTTAAAATCATGTTCATGTGATATTGTTGTTATGATGTTCATCCATGTTCATATTGTTGTTTGAACATTGTTAGAAATTGATCATATTGTCTATATTTTGGTTAAGTTTGATTAGTTGATGTGTTATAGCTGATGGGTAGTTTGGTAAATTTGTAATACGTTCAGGGGTAGTTTGGTAATTTCAGTAAGGTCGGAAGGGGTAGTTTAGGAATTGTACATTTTGAAATTATTTATTTGAAGCATGGGGGACAAAATAAAATGGGGTGGGTTGTGATATGATTATTTAATATAAAGGGGGGACAATATTTAAATTAAAGGGGAATCTTGCATTATTTTAAATAAAGCATGGGAGACAAAATATAATGGGGTGGTGTGATATGTTTATTTAATGTAATGGGGATGAGTGGAAAGATAATGGGTTGGGTAGAGAAAAAGTATTGATTTAATTGATTAAAAGGTTTATGAGATGTGTTATATATGGGAAGTCTTGAAGAAGAGAGAAGGATACAGATAGAGAAATACACAGACAGGAAAGATACGAGAGAGAGAAACAAATCTGAAAATAAGAGAGAGAAAAGGGCTGAACATTTAAGAGAGAAAATTCCGAAAAATATTTAAGCTTTCAAATAAAAAAAGAACTAAAAAAAATATTCTGCTTTCTTTCATTGTTTGAAATCAGAATTAATTGTTGTTTCATCAAAGCTTGAAGCTTTTGTTTTTGGGATTACTACTCCACCGGTCTGTTACTGGGTTGTTACTGTTGCTGGGCAGTTGTTGTTGCTGTATTGTTATTACTGTTGCTGATTCTCATCTTCATTTTCTTTTGCTTCCAATATCAGGTACACAACTGACACGCTGGTTATTGTAATCCGAAATATGAAGCATGAATACATATGAAGAATGAAATTTTGAAGTTTTAATTTTGTTTTTCTTTATTCATTTTGTTGATTGTATTTAAGCTATTTCATGTATTACTAAATAATAATTGGAATAAGAAAAAATAACATAAGTTAGTCTTTAATGAATCAGTTCGGCAAAACAGGTTAATTCACTAGTTATGAAGGCTTCAAGATTATAGGTTGATCATGAACAAGTAGCTAAATTTAGCTAAGACACGAATTTAAATTAAACATCGTAAATTAGGCATTAAGGCATGACTTGAGCTTAAGCAAGATTAAGAGAACGTTTAAGTCTAATAAACTTTCTAATAAGCTTTAGTAATTATGGTTAAATCTAGTTTCAAATGATTGTGAATAATTAATCTCAATAATTTTTTTTAAAAAAAATAACAATGCTGAGTTTTAATCTAGCTATATTTATTTATTTTGAATATTAGTTGTTGAATTTTTATTTAATTTACAATTTTCGAAATTAAGAATAAAATCCCTTTTTCATCAATATTTGTATGAATCAAGCAATTAGCGTGTCATGTTTTCTTAAATAATAATAATAAAAAAACGTAATTAATTAGGATTTTCTTTATTCATTTTAGAGACTAATTTTAAATAGCAAAATGTAGTCGCTTTAAGATTTATCCATTTAGGAAAATAAATGAGATGAGCCTCGCTTAATAAAATGTATAGATTGCGGGGCCCTCAATAAATGTACATTTAATTGCTTAGAATTAAGGAGGAGTCGTTTTAGCAAATTTCACGGCCCTACCCCAAAGTAATAAATCGCTAATTGCTTTAGGCGCGATATAATAATAATACATTCTTAAACACGGGTATGTATTTATGCGACCCAAATTCAAATCCTAAAACATTGAATAAAAATGTGTTCCGGATTGCGGGTGCATTTCATGTGACGTAATCCAAAGACATGTTTTAAACGATGTTCACAATTTTTTTTTAAAAATAATAATAATAATAATAAAGTGATAAAGAGTTAAAATTGGCACATCGGTTCATAATTGTATTAAAATCAGATAAATAAGCCAAATATGACAGTTG
The DNA here is from genome assembly GCF_000715075.1 of Nicotiana tabacum. Lineage (NCBI taxonomy): Eukaryota > Viridiplantae > Streptophyta > Magnoliopsida > Solanales > Solanaceae > Nicotiana > Nicotiana tabacum. Next base: position 79,871,630 of record NC_134089.1, on the reverse strand, counting down.
AGCGACCGTGCTAGAACCACGGAACTCGGGAATGCCTAACACCTTCTCCCGGGTTAACAGAATTCCTTATCCGGATTTCTGGTACGCTGACTGTAATATGGAGTCATTCTTTTCCTCGATTCGGGATTAAATTGGTGACTTGGGACACCCTAAATCTCCCAAGTGGCGACTCTGAAATAAATAAATAAATCCCGTTTCGATTGTCCTTTAATTGGAAAAAACTCCTTGTACCCTCGCGGGGACGGAAAAAGGAGGTGTGACAGCTTTCATTAACCGTTTTCAAACACTTGCGTATTTTGACTTAAATCTCCTATTACTTGAGCCTTACTTGTTTACTTGTTAATTGCACAAATTCACAAAAACTTTCTGGCCGGGAACCACTAGTGGATCCTGAGAGGTGCCAAACACCTTCCCCTTGGGATAATTTCAAGCCCTTACCCTATCTCTGGTTATCAAACGTAGTTGTAGTTAAACCCCCACCGGTGCTCAAACGCACCTTAAAATCGTTAGGTGGCGACTCTTCAAAAATTGCAAAACCCCTTTCCCAAAAGGAAGGAGTTGTCCCAACCAAATGTCACAAACCCGATTTCGCAAGAAAAAGGGGGGCGCAACAGATATGTATGCATATGAATAAGAGCTTTCAGTTTGGATCAATATCAGTAAATGTATTCTCTATTTGGAATCATGTTAGTATTTTGGTTAGAAGTCCTAAATTTTATTAGATTTTAAATGATAAGATAGTTGTGTATGAGTTATTACAACATTAGGACTACATTTTTATCATAGAATGTGAATTGACATGGAAAAAATATATATGTTTCGCATATGTCTCATAATCCCAAAGTCTTTGTGGAGAATTGTAATTTGCCTCAATTAATTGTCATGAATCACAACTGGGCCTTTGTCGTTGGCCCAGTTATGCCAAATTCCCTTTTTTGCCGATTATGCGTGCATTCTGGGCTTTGTAAGAGCCCAATCCTCCTTCGTATTACAATATGGAGGTTTTCAATAGACCATTGGGCCTGCTGCCAGGCCTAGGCTTTTCGAATGACTATAAATCTGATCTCTTTCAACACTAGTCCGCTAATTATTAAGTTGGTTTAAGCATTTACTTAAAAGTAAATTAGAATTCCTTTAGTCTACTAACCAATTAATTAGACTCCCTTAATTAGATCGAGGTGCGCCGTATTTAGCACAACCCATAACTTATGGTCCTTGAATGTTAGATTAAGAAACCCTTTAAATAGAAGTAATTTGAGGCGTGCCATACCGAATAAAAATCTCAAAACCCATGGCCCTCATTTAATTAGTTTTAACTATTTAAAAACGTGGTGTGCCATCAATTAAATTTTTCATGGCCCTCGCAAACCTTGTTACTAATTTGAAATTTGTATTTGCTTTAGGCGCGTTATTTAAAATTGATTTTCTTTTATTTATTAAATCCTGGTGTGCATTTCATGTGACCCAATTTCGATTCTTAACAATGTTAAATAGAATGTGTCACGGACTGCGGATGCATTTCATGTGGCGTGGTTCAAGGCATGTTTTAAATAACGTTGAATCTTCTTAAAAATAAGTAAAAGCTGTTAATAATTTAAAAATGCACTATAGGTTAAAACATGTAATCAATTAAATAATAGGCCAATTGTAATAGTTTAAGCGACTGTGCTAGAACCACGGAACTCGGGAATGCCTAACACCTTCTCCCGAGTAAACAGAATTTCTTAGAATTTCTGGTTCGCAGACTTCAAAAGGAAAGTCGAATTTCCTCGATTTGGGATTTAAAAATAAACCGGTGGCTTGGGACACCAATTAAAATATTCCAAGTGGCGACTCTGATAAATAAATAAATAATCTCATTTCGAATAATGTCATTTAAAGTGGAAAAACTCCCTTACACCCCTCGGGTTGTAAAAAGGAGGTGTGACAGCAATCACAGGAATGAAGGCCAATATGGAAGAATTGAATGAAGACAGCGAATACTAGCAAGAGGAAATTTTTGAAAAAGAAGAGATTTAGAGTCAAACATGGCTAGTGAAACAAGCTGAAAAATTAAAAATATATGAGGCTCAACGTGAGGACATTACTAATGGGATGAGACACTTTATAGAAGAAAGAGATGAACTGAGACAAGAAACCGATAAATTTGGCACTGCTATTCACGACCTAGAGGCTCAATTGGTGCAAAGGTTGATCCGTCTAATGCCCAACAAAATAGTAATGAGTTGTGTGAAGCTGAAAAGGAGCTTATACGCCAAATTGAAGAGCTAAAAGTAGAGAGCCAATCATTCGAGCATATTTTTGTTGATGATGCCTATGTTGAGAAAGTACACTAGAGCAATGTGAGAAAGCAAATAATATTATATTTGAAGACTCTAGTGCATGTAAATATGAGGATGTAAAGAGTAATACAATTCTAGAGTTAGGGCGTATTGGTCCTCATTCCTTATATTTTTCAACATTGTGTTTGGATGATGACATGGAAACCGAGTCATGTGAGCCTTTGGAGGAGCCAATGGACGATGAATGAGGTGCTTACATTCTTGATTTCATCGTGCCATAGAGACAGAATTGCATACCTCATCCGAAGGCCAATAAGTGCAATATGCGTTATTGGTTGTTTGGCCCAATTAAATTTGTCTCACTGCCCAGGGAGTATAACAAAAAGCTTGAAGCCAAATTAGGGATACAATTCATAAGTTCAATGTGGAAGAAAAAAGTAGTTCAGGTCGTTCCGCGACTTTAAATTAGGTGCTTGTTGGGAGGCAACCCAACTTTACTGCTTTCTTTTAGTCTTGATTTTTTTTCTTATTGTATTATTTGGGTAGTTTTGTTTTGGTTTGTAGGATTTTGAGCATAGGGAGCGAAGCCATAAGTAGTGTGCAAAAGTGATCCAAATGGTTGGAACTAAATGTGGGTGCCGGCACAAAGGATCATGCCTGGGAGAAGTCTGAGTATCCCGTGAGCCGCTATTGCTTCGGCCTTTGGCCTTTCAGGTAGTTTCTTGTCCATCTTTGTTATTTTTTCTTTTTTGTGCATTAGGGACATTGCACTCTTTTAAGTGTGGGGTGGAAGATTCTATTTGGTTTGTATAGTGTTATATTAGTATATTATTAGTTTCTTATCTTTTTATTGTTAGCTAGCCTCTTATTTTTATATGCATAGTTAGTAAATTAATGGTGTAGTATTTTAGTAGCTTTATTTTATTTTATTTTTAAGTATGAAAAATAAAAAAATTCAAAAAAAGGTAGAAAATTTGGACTTTTCCCCACGATGGATCTCCTAACAATTTTCTTGAGGGATTAAAGCCTAACCAAGAATACAAAAAGAAAATTCAAAAAACAATTTGTTGTTGTTTTCCTTAGGCAGTAATAATCCCTGTGGTTTTTCTTTGTGCCTCGGTTCTTTTTCATGGGATGCAGTTTGAACCGGGTAGTAGTTTTTTTTTAATTTGTAGAGTAGAGTAGGAATGAAATAAATGAAGGAAGATAGATGAGATTCCTAGGCGCCTTTGACTTGTCTGATAATAGCATATTTAGGCTTTGGCACGTGTAGTATCTTCCTTATGATTTGAAACTATTGATGATGTCTTGCTTAGTTGGATAACATGTTTTGTGACGCCTATGTCTCATTTTCTTGACTTGTGTTTACTTTGTGCTTAATGCTTAATATCTCATGGCTTCGTGAATACTTGTATTGTTTGAGAGTCGGAAGGAGACCGAACTTAATGAGTCATATGCCATGTGTGGTGAGGTTTTTATGCAGCTCATGTATTGTAAAGACCGCCCCCAGAAGGCTCGAAGCACAGCTCGGGATTTCGACCCCGCATGTCCTCAGTGATCGACCTTGAGGCAGCATAAATAACCATCGGCCTCGAGGCAATGTAAAATCAGCAGCTACGGTGGATCAATGTGAGGTTCCCAATGCGCATGATTAGAGCTGACAAAGTCTAGTAGGCTAGCTCAGACCCGTATCATGGCATTAAATAGATGTACCAACCCCATGTCTTTGTAATAAATGCATTTGTACTATGTCGGGATTCCCCCTCATATATAAAGGGGATCCTTGTCATTTTGTAAGGTTATCTAAGACACAATATTGAATATACAAGAACATTCTCTCTGCTCTCTAACGTAACACATTCTCCTGATTTCACTACTTACATTTATTTCTTATATTCATAGTGTTCTATTTATTGTTCTTCATTTATTGCTCATTATTGGTCATAAAAGGCTTCCATCAAGGCTATCATAACTCTTAATCCTCCATCGACTGCCTTTAGCAAGGCATCCGACTTGACCTCGAGGCCCCGAATACACAAGCTCGAGGCCCCTGATTTCCCGCCATTCGGTTTGGTTATTATGCCATTTACAAGCTATTATCTTATTTTCTATTCTCTCACTTAGCATCTATTGCCTAAAAACTAGCATAAAAATAGATCACATATTTTTAGAACCACAAAATCAAATCTAATTGTAATTACCATTTTCAAGGTAAATAGTGATTATTTTCTTGTTGGTTTACTACATAACGCAAGTTACCTTTCACACTTTTTCTTGTCCAAGATCTTGATTTCAGGTCAAAATGTCTAACTCGGTAAACGCACATGAAAACAACAATCTTGAGGACCAAGGAGAAAATGGTGTGGCTATTCGAGGTGTTGGTGTACCGCCACAAAACCCTAAGGATACACCAGAACCAATTCCCGTGGACGTGATCTCGCGCAATGCTCAACACGTCGAAATAAGCACCCACGCCAACAGGAGCATACACCAAGGAGATCAATAAAAAGCTAAAAGAACCCCGGTTCAGGAAGAACGAGGGGTTAGCCTTCACGTCATCTTTGAGATGATACAAGCACAACAGCTGGTGATTGCTTAGCTGCAAAGCCACCAGAAAACTCCCAGCACGATAGCATCAAAAACGGCTCCCCAAGCCGAACAGGTACCAGAAAGATCAAGCAACAATGAGTCGACAGCTGACCCCGCTATCATAAATATGCTCGAGGACCTCACAAATAGGATCGAGTCGGGCAAAAAGAAGATAGATGCCAACAACAAGAAGGTAGAGACCTACAATTCTAGGGTCGATCAAATTCTAGGGACATCCACGATCCTGAAAGGTATAGACTCGAAGAAGTTCGTACAAAAGCCGTTCCCACAAGAAGCAGCCCCAAAACCCATTCCAAAGAAGTTCAGAATGCCCGACCTTCCAAAGTACGACGGAACCTCGGACCCCAACGAGAACGTCACTTCTTACACTTGTGCAGTGAAGGGCAACGACTTAAAGGACAACGAGATCGAATCCGTCCTACTGAAAAGTTTGGAGAGACGCTTTCAAAAGGGGCCATGATGTGGTACCACAACCTAGATCCTAACTCTATAGATTCATTTGTCAATGCAGGCAGATTCTTTCATAAATGCACATGTCGGTGCCATCAAGGTAGCTACGAGGAAATATGACATCTTCAAAATCAAGTAAAGGGAGAATGAGATGCTGGGAGAGTTCGTATCTCGCTTTCAAATGGAACGAATGGAACTACCACCAGTCTCCGATGACAGGGCAGTGCAGCCCTTCACTAAAGGTTTGAATGAGCGAAGCTCGATAACTTCGAAGCAGCTGAAGCAGAACTTAGTCGAGTATCCCGCCGTGACTTGGTCAGACGTCCATAAATGATACCAATCAAAGATCAAGGTTGAAGACAACCAACTAGGAGCCCCCTCAGGCTCGGTATAACCTAGCAGGCTTCTGACAAAAGAGCCAAAGCCAAACAAAGAAAGATACCAACCGTACACTGAAGATAGAAGAAACGCCCTGAGGTGCAACATACCCTACAATGACCGAAGGATAGATTGAGTCCAGAATCCTCGAGAACTCGTTAGCAGAGCCGGATTCAATAGGCACACAGGGCCGACGGAGGCACCCCGCTTATCGGAATTCAACTTCAACGTTGACATTTCAGACATCATTTTCTCCATCAGTAAAATCAGAGACACCAGGTGGCCAAGGCCTATCCAATCAGATCCTTCGCAAAGGAACCATAACTTAGTGTGTGAATTTCACAACACACACGGTCACAGGACCGAGGATTGCCGACAACACGGGAAAAAGTAGCGCGACTACTCAGCAAAGGTCACCTCCAAAAATTCCTTAGCGACTGAGCCAAAAATTAGTTCTGGGAAAGAGAGGCGGCCAAGAAGAATGAAACAGATGAGCCACAATATGTCATACACATGATCATAGGAGGCATCGGTGCTCCACAATAACCCATGGTCAGAAGAACAAAATATTCATCACCAGAGAAAAGCAAAGTCGAGGTTACATACCCGAGGATGCTCTCACATTCAGTGACGAGGACATCGAAACTTGTCTCAGCCTCACAACGATGCATTGGTAATCTCTTTTCTTGTGAATACATTTCAAATTAAACGTGTACTTGTGGATCCAGGTAACTCGGCCAATATTATCAGGTCGAGGGTGGTAGAGCAGCTTGGACTACTCGACTGAATCGTGCCCGCCTCTCGAGTCCTCAACAAGTTCAATATGGCGAGCGAAACAAAGAAAGGGGAAATCACCCTCCCGGTCAACGTGGTTGGCACTACCCAAAATACCAAATTCCATGTCATCGAAAGAGACATGAGGTATAACGCCTTGCTCGGGAGGCCATGGATACACTGCAAGAGAGCAGTATCATCCACCCTCCATCAAATGATGAAATTTCCAACAAAGGATGGGATAAAAACCGTCTACGGGGAACAACATGCAGCAAAAGAGATGTTTGCGGTGCACGATGTGGCACCGGCACCAATACTTCCACCATCGAAGGAGCTAAAGGATAAGCGAATAGTAAAATAGCAATAACGAGCTACTTTCTTGGATATGCCCGACTAAACAAAGCACAGTATCGTACCGCGTCCTCATAACAAACGATTGAATCAAATCGAGGCCCAAAGGGCCATCAGCACTAAGGTATGATCATCTCCCTTTTTCAGCTACATTTTATACTAACCTGAGTACAAGTATCCGATAGAAATAGCCGAAGCACTTTCCAACTCGAAGGTGTTAGGTTCCAAAAGCGTACGTTACACTCTTTTCCTTCGACCGGATTTTTATCCCAAGAAGGGTTTTACTAGCAAGGTTTTTAAGGAGGCAACACCTATATGCTACCTAAGGAAGGCCCAACAAGTATTCAAGGCTTCTCTTCAATCAACCTCGAATACTGGGGGGGCATCCCCCCGGAAGGTCACCTCCTCGGAGAAGCCAAGATGTGCTGAATGGGGTCTCAATAGGAAAATGATGTACCGGACCAAACGGTAAAACGAACCGTGTCCATATTGAATAATCGGGCCCTTGACAGCAAAACCGTGTATACTTGTACCAAGTAATCAAAGAATACTCCCCCTCCATCAAAGCATTACACCTTTCAAAGAAGCTCGGTATTTTTTACAAAAATGGCTCTAAAGCCAAAAATGTCTTGAACACTCGGGGACTGACGTCAAAAACTCAAAGTTGTATGACCTCTGGGTCAGAAGCCTCAAACATGTAAGCCCTCAATGAGGCAACATTAAGGTTACAAAAATGGCTGCAGAAGCCAAAAACGTCCCGAACTCTCGGGGATTGACGTCAAAAACTCGAGGCCACATGAGGCAATACCAAGTTTACAAGGAATGGCTCCCAAGCCAAGAAACTTTCGATGACTCGGGGACTGATGCCAACTGCCAACCCCATCGATTTGTCAAAAACCCGAGGCTATAAGGCCCCATGCGGGCAACCTCGAGCGTGTAAGACCTTCATAAGGCAACATCAAATTTGTAAGACCTCAAGCAACGCATGAACCATACTTGTACCAAGTAACCAAAACTATAAGACCTCAGAGGCAATAAAAAATTTGTAAGACCTTACAAAAGGCATAATACCGATCTTAAAGTTAAGGCTATATATCGAACTTATAAGACCCCTAAAAAGGCATAGCCTCGGTATAAACATCGAAAACTACTCCACTCGGGGACTGAAAGGCTCCGGCCAAACACAATGACTATGGTCACAAGGTTGTACCAGCCAAACTAATGCAACTCGGGGATGCTCGATAGTCGCTATAAAATCATAGGTCTTCAATTACTTCAAAAGTACTTCAAAAAGAACTGGTTAAATGGGCTACCCTTGACATAGGCAAAGAGCTTCGACCATGTCAGCTCCAAACTATAGGCTTCAAAACACTCAGCCACCTAGTAAAACCTCCCGAGGTGCTCGTTCATCGCCACATAATGACTCTTAATCGAGGTTTTTATCAAACCGTCGAAGAGTCAGCCATAAACAATGTCAAAAAATCCTTAACGAGGGAAAAATAAAGCCTACTAAAGATCGTATAGACCCAATGCATAAGATCCACTACCGTCAGCCCATATAAAAGGTCGTACTGACCAATGCATAAGAGCCACTGCTGCCAGCCCATATAAAAGGTCATACCGACCCAATACGTAAGAGTCACTATCGCCAGCCCATATAAAAGGTCGTACCAACCCAACGTGTAAGAGCCACTACCGTCAGCCCATATAAAAAGTCGTACCGACCTAAAGCGTAAGAACCACTGCCGCCAGCCCATATAAAAGGTCGTATCGACCAAACGTGTAAGAGCCTAAGGGCCAACTTTAAATTCAAAAATGTAAGGGTCAATGAGCTCGAGTCGAAACCCAACTCGGAGACTGAACCTGAAACAGTTAACTAAATATGCCTAAGAGAAAAAGTATAAGAGCTTGAATGTCGGCTTATACTAAAAGGTCGTACCGACCAAGCACGTAAGAGCCTACGGGCTAGCCCACCGAGCCGCAGGGACGTAATATAAACCTAAGGGTTCTTTTAATCCAAATACCAGTTCATCTGGCTAATAACTGACAAATATCGAAGCAAAGGGAACTGTATGAAAAATGAAACCACAAGGCTTCCTTTTATACAAATATCTGAAAGAATACAAAGCTCTATTTACAATGTATTTTGAAAGCGCTATATATAAAGTTAGAAAAGGAAGGCCTAATCTACGTCCCTCTCGGGGACTGTGGCCCATCATACTCTTCCTCGCTATATTTGGCATCGAACAAAAGGAACTCAGTGTCATATTCGTCCGCATTCGCCTACTTTATATCTTCCAAGAGATCGAAGCCTCTGGCGTGGGCCTCTTCGAGTGCTTCCCTCCGAGATATACTCCTAAAATACTCTTTGTTCCTACTCTCCCCGTCGAGAGCCCCCTCAGCTCAGCATGAGCATCGGCAGCGTCCTTCAAATAAATAGCCATTTTCTTATCAGCCTTAGTTCGAATCTCTTCGGCTTCAGCCCGGGTATCCACAACTTCGGCCCTCATCTTCAGAAGCTTAGACTCAAGCCTTGCAATCATGTCCGTTCAGACCAAGATGTTCTCATGAGCGTTGCAAAGTTGTACTTCGAGGGCGGAAGCCTTGGCTGAAGCACCCTTCTTTGCCGCAACCTGGGTGTCCACCCGAGCCTTTAGCTCATCACGCTCACACTTGGCTTGACCAACTTTGCTCCAAAGGCATTCCAGGTCCTCCGTCTTTTTCTGCAACTAAAGTAAGGGAAACATTAGCCTCAGAAGATAGAAGAAGAAACACGCACTCTCTTGAAACAAAAATCACCTGCTCCTCGAGGTAGCTTTCATAGTTCAGACTTCGACTTGCCTCATACTGCAAGTGTGCCAACTAGTCTTCCCTTTCCTCACAAAGAAGACTGAGGGATTTCTCCCCATCCATAGATTTTCGTAGCCTGGTCTCATGACGAAGCAGCTCATACTTGATCTTGTTAAAAGCCTATGAAGGGGAAACTCGATAAAAGAGTAAAAACTGCAAAAACTATAAAACTGATACGATCGGCCAAAACCCACCGCAGAGGAGAGCCGCTGAGCTTCCTCAAAAGTCGAGCTCACATCTACTAGTCTGGCTCCCTCAACCCCAATAGAACCAATCTCGGTTGGGATACGGCCGCTTGGTATATACGGCCCCTGGCTTCGAACATCCCTCGAAGTACCTCGATGGGAGAAGAAGTCGGTGACAGAGAACCCTCATTCCTCGAAGTACCTTCGACGAGAAAAGAAGATGGCAGTGGAGGAGGTACCATTTTTCTAAGGCCAGAGATCTCAGACACTGAAGGCTCAGCCGATGTATCCTCTCCGAGCCCCCGTCCTGGACTCGTCTCGCTAAAAGCACCGTCACCCTACGAAGGCCCTTTTTGCTTATTATTATGATTCTTCAGCCCTGAAGCTAGAGATCCTTCTCCCTCTCTGAGAGGGAACGGTCTCACCTCAAAAAACTCCCTAGTGCTTACGATGACGAAGTTAGTACGCATAAAAAGAAATTACCTTTCAAAAAAGGAGCAAATCACATAACACGTACCGTGGTGTTTCGCCTTCCATCTACTCTTAGACAAGTCTCACCACTTGCGTTCATCATAAGTAGAGTGGGCTGCCAATTTACAAGACTAATCCGTCAGGTCGGGGACCTCGTATGGCATCCATGGAATCACTGCACAAAGTGAAAGAAAGGCACATTTACGGAGCCCGCCTCCGCTATAAGCAAAACAACAAAGGCACAAGTGTACCAATCACGTGTAAAATTCCATTCCTCGGGAAATGACAGAAACTCGGCAGGGATAATGTCAACAGTCCATACTTGGACAAATTGGTTCATCCATCCCCGATCCCCATCTTCTTCATCATCGACAACAAAGGGCATGGTGGATCGGCATCGAAGGGTTAGCAGGCCTTGGTGGTGAAAAGGCCGGTACAGCCTAATGAGATGACTTAGGGTGAACTCAAACCCGGCTTCCTCCGCAAAGAATCTCATCATCAACACTATCCTCCAAAATGATGGATGAACCTGTGCCAAGGTAGCCCGATACTTTCGATAGAAATCGAGTACCACCGTATCAAGGGGACCCAGCGTAAAGGGGTACGTGTACACATTCAAAAACCCCTCAGCATGATCCATGATGCTCTCTTCCGGGGAAGGTACCTAAAGCATTACCTTTTTCCCCCATCCACAATCCTTTCTCACTGACTCAAGGTGTCCCTCTCCTATTAAAGAAATAAACTTCGAGGCATACTCTCGATGACCCTGAACATCGGGAGGTTTTTCTGATGAAAAGTCCCCCCTTGAAGCGAAATGTCCCAAGGCTGGCTCGCCTGGAATCAACGGTGCTCCACCAACCAGGCGGGAACCAGAGGCGAAACTTCCTCCTGCTTGCCGAACGAATCCTGGCATAGCAGCCATAACTGTGGCAAAATCAGAGAATTTGAACGGGAATTGGAGCGAGGGCTTCAAAGTTAAAATGGTGAAGGACCTAAAGCAGGAAAGAAGAACTCTGTGAAGGAGGATAGCTACTCAGAATAGAGGGATCCTCAAAAGAAGGAAGACGAACCCATATATATAGAGAAAGTTGTAATTGTCAGCCTGCCTCAAAGGCCAATTAAAAATACTGACTAAGACATTATCACTTTAGGAATATGTACCGTCGCGATCGCCTTGGTCATTTCATAACCATGTCATACGTTAGCTCTGTCATACGATATTTCAGGGATCAAAGACCCCCGCATCAACAAGCCTCAAGATGGTACCCGTTCTCGAGGACCTCTATCGAGAAGAAGATAGGCTCTAAGGAGCCATTGATACCATTACAAGCTAGAGATGGTACCCGATCTCGAGGTCATCTATCAAGAAGAAGATAGGCTCTAAGGAGCCATTGATATCATTACAAGCCTCGAGATGGTACCCGATCTCGAGGACCTCTATCAAAAAGAAGATAAGCTCTAAAAACCTACTCATATGGGCTTGACCTCGAGGTTGTACCATACCTCAAGGATTTCTACTATTGCAAGTGTGAGTCATTTTCCCGATCCTCCGGACCCCGAGCTGCCTGAGCCCGAGCCAAGTTTAACTCAAGAAACTACTAATAAAACCTTAAGGCTATTTCTCGCCTTTGGGTCAAATTAAACGTCCTCTCGATTACTTTAATCCAGTGGCCATCCGAATCCAGGCGAACCCTCGTCCGGGATTTATCTATAACACCTAAAGGTTATCTTCGCTGTAAGTTCAAAGCAAGTTTTCAAGTCGTCCGAGCTTGAGCGAACTCTCACTCAGGGATTGCTTTCGAAAGCCTAAAGGCTATCTTTATTCTCAGACGTCCGAGCAAGTTCCCCCTCGAGGACTATTGATGGAGTCTAAAAGGCTAAGTTTCGTTCTATAAATTCGAAGCCCAATTTTCACTCGGGGATCCCGGAGACCTAAGCTTGTATCTATCCAACCCGGGCTCAGTTCAAAGAATGACAAAGGGCTCCACGGGATAAAGTATACCTACATACGGGCCCGGTACTCGGACCGATCGGTAGAGTCATGCACTCAGATTCTTCACAAATGCAAATAAAGGAAAATCCAGCATAAATCAGAGACAAATATAAGAAAATTCTTTGCATTAATAAACGATGATTACAAAAAGCCCATGAAGAGACATTAAACATGATTACAAAAGCCCATGAAGGGTCCTTACACAGAAACAAAGAAGCAAAAGTAACAGCTAAAAGTCTAATCTGCCCTCGGGGGTACATCCTCAGGAGCAATGCCTTCGAGAATCATTTCTTCAAGGACCCACCTCGACCTTCCAAGCGGTATTTTCAAGGATGAGGAAGAAGCAGAAAACGATGAAGAAGAAGCAGAAAAGATGAAGAAGTGGCTGGATGGAAAATTTGGTGAGTATGGGTCTCGCTAGCGCAACTATTGTGAAGATTAAGACGTTGCATCGGTGCGGGATACAACAGTTAGTAGATGGCACCACCTCACTCCACGGAAAGCAAAAGGAGTGAAGCGTCGCACTAGGTAGTTAAGAGAGATGAGTAGAAGTTCATAGTCCTCACATCCTTTAATGCGAAGATAATTTGAGATTTCTCTCTCATTATTTCGGGCCAACAACAACAAAAACAACAACAACAACAACAAACTAGTGCAATCCCACTCAGTAGGGGAAAGCTCTAGGGAAGGGTCGTGGCATAACTAATGAGAACACTGTCGCATGACCTCATGGCCACGAGCCTCAAACATGGGAAATAGTGTTGGGTGAAGATGAAGAGAAGAAAGGGATAAAAGGCTGTGAAAGAACGTTTGAATGAGGTTTTGGTTCGAGAAAGCTTCCATTTATAGAAAAGGTGGCAGCGTAACAAACGACGCCATCAATGTCTTTGAAAAACGTATCGACAGGTGCAATCAATGCATTTTGGGAAATGAACCGGCGGCGATATTATTGCTTTGGAGAATATAAACCGGCGGTACATTGGATGAGTCTGGAAAGATGAACCGACGGGAAGCCTCAGTTATCACAAAGGCTTACGTTATAAAGGCTTACATCATAAGCATGACATCATCGCGGGAAGTTTGATGATATAGATATCAAAGTCATTTCTTATTGTTTCACTCTAAGAAACGCGTGGACTACTTATGTATACGGTAAAAATCAATGGTCCGATTTTATGATCATTAAGTTGCCTCGTAAAGATTGCCCCCAGAAGGCTCGAAGCACAACTCGGGGTTTCGACCCCACGTGTCCTCGGTGATCGACCTCGAGGTAGTATAAATAACCATCGTCCTCGAGGCAATGTAAAATCAGCGGCTACGGTGGAACAATGTGAGGTTCCTAAGGCGCATGATTAGAGCTGACAAAGTCTAGTAGCCTAGTTCAAACTTGTATCATGGAATTAAATGGATGTACCAGCCCCATGTCTTTGTAATAAATTCATTTGTACTATGTTGGAATTCCCCGTCATATATAAAGGAGATCCTTGTCATTTTGTAAGGTTATCTAAGACACAATATTGAATATACAAGAACATTCTCTCTGCTCTCTAACTTAACACATTCTCCTAATTTCACTACTTACATTTATTGCTTATTTTCATAGTGTTTTATTTATTGTTCTTCACTTATTGCTCATTATTGATCATAAAAGGCTTCCATCAAGGTTGTCATAACTATTAATCCTCCATCGACTACCTTTAGCAAGGCATCCGACTTGACCTCGAGGCGCCGAATACGCAAGCTCGAGGTCCCCGATTTCTCGCCATTCGGTTTGGTTATTACGTTGTTTTCTAGCTATTATTTTATTTTGTAGTATCTCCCTTAGCATCTATTGCCTAACAACAATAAAAATAGCTCACATATTTTTAGAACCATAAAATCAAATCTAATTGTAATTACCATTTTCAAGGTAAACAACTTATTCTCTAGTTCTTGTTGTGAGGGCACATGGTTTCACGAAGTTTAAGTAACGTTATTAGACTTATCTATGATGTTGAGTGTTCAATCCATGAGTGCATTATAACATTGTGTCGGTTTTGGAAGCTAGGATTGTTATGAGCATGTTGTCTATGTCCCGAATATGTTAAAGCTTGGCATAAGTTAAAGGGAAGTGTGTTTTGAATGCATATGCTAGAGTTTAATTGTTGCTATAAACCATGGCAACTATTGTAGCATGCCTCAATTGTGTAAAAATAAAGTGCTCAAAGATAAAGAAAATTGTTGGTGGACTCGAGGACGAGCAACGTTTAAGTGTGGGATGGTGATTTTCGGTAAAAACATATATTTAACCATTGTTGCATCACGTTCTAAAACTTTTAACCATCTTTTGAGTGTTAACTATAGTAATTTATGCTTAATATTATATTTTAACTATGTAGAAATAAATCGGTGTTAAGATAAAGAGATTTTGAGCAAGTGTAGGACAATGATAAGGGGGATAAAATTTGAAGTGAAGGAGGACTTTGAACGTGAAAACAGCAAAACGTTATTGTTTTCTACGCTAGGTCCAGTGCCAGGCGCTGGCCTGGACGCTGTGTCGGGGAAGTCTCTTTTTTCATGCGGGATAAGGTTATTTCGGCCCTACCCAATCCCAACTTGTATAAAAGGGGTTCTAAACCTATTTTGGAGGGGGAAAATTTTTGAGAGGGACTTTTGACCAAGGGAGAGCACAGAGCCATCGTGGAGGCCGGGTTTCATCTTTTCTTCCACCAAACTTAGTAATTTTTATGTCTCTTTGTATGATTTGTTGTTTGACTACCATGTCTATGTGGAACTAAACTTCACGTTCTAGGGTTGTGGTTCAATCATGACTAGTGTTAACGGAAATTAGTTTTGATTTTTTAGTTTATCATATTGGTTTATTTATTCAATCCTACGCTTAATGATTTGATTGCTTGATCACCAATTAAATACTATATACGAATCTAGAGTAGAACCCGATAGTGAGAATTCTAGATTGCATATAGGATTGAGTAGAGCAAGTTCTTGAACCTGGACATTAAGGAACAGATTCGCAGTTAGGATAAACATATACCTAATTGCCTTGCTTGGTTGATGTATAGAAATTATAAATGCGTTCTTGCTAGTTCTAACTCCATAGACATATAGGTAGGTTGGCTTGAATAGGCGAGTAAGAACTCGATAGATTTTTATGAGCGATATTAACCCTATCAACCAATAAGCTCGATAAATTAGTTAGTCAATTTAATTGAAGAATACAATTGGAATGTTAGATAGCCCATAACCCTAAATCGTTTCATCACATTGATAACATAAAAACCTGTTCTTCTTTTGTTCGGAGTTCATTAATTGTTTTATTTTTATTTTAATTAGATTAGAATCAAATACTTCTAGTTTTAATTCTTGTTTAGATAATTAGCAGAGTCTAATTTAGTTAATGGTTAATCACAAGTCCTCGTGGGTTCGACATCCGACTTTTAGTCACTTTATTACTTGACAACTGCGTATACTTGCATGTACGTTTGGCCACAATAGGTTTTTGGCACCGTTGCCAGGGACATAGAAATTAGATATTTTTCTAGATTAGACATTTAACTTTTTATCCATTCATTTTTTTTGTTTTAGTTTATTTAGTTTTTTTTATTAATTTTAACATGGCATCTTGGAATGAAAGTTATTCGAATGATGGTTATTCTTATTTTGATGATCCCTCTCCATATTGTGGAGGACCTCACTGGTGGAAAAATTGTTAGAATATTCCCGGGAGCGAGTTGTGCACACATTCTCAATCCATTGAGTGGAATATTTGTAATATGTGTGGTGGTCAAGGTGGCCATTGAGATGATTGTCCAAATTCTTTTTATACTTCTCTAAGCCCTTATTATGCATATATATTAGGGCTATTTTGAGGCAAGTAGCAGAGCAACATGATGAACTCAAAAAAGGTATGAAAAGAATGAGGTCGGCAATCACAGGAAGAAGGCCAATATGGAAGAATTGAATGAAGAGAGTGAATACTAGCATGAGGAAATTTTTGAAAAAGAAGAGATTTTAAGTCAAACATGGCTAGTGAAGCAAACTGAAAATTTAAAAATATATGAGGTTCAACGTGAGGAAATTACTAATGGGATGAGACACTTTATTGAAGGAAGAGTTGAAGTAAGATAAGAAATCGATAAATTTAGCACTGCTATTCATGACCTAGAGGCTCAATTGAATGCAAAGGTTGATCCGTCTAATTCCCAACAAAATAGGAATGAGTTGTGTGAAGCTAAAAATGAGCTTATACGCCAAATTGAGGAGCTAAAAGTAGAGAGCCAATCATTCGAGCATATTTTTGTTGATGATGCCTATGTTGAGAAAGTACACTAGAGCAATGTGAGGAAGCAAATAATGTTATATTTGAAGACTATAGTGCATGTAAATATGAGGATGTAAAGAGTAATACAATTCAAGAGTTAGAGCGTATTGGTCCTCATTCCTTATATTTTTCAACATTGTGTTTGGATGATGACATTGAAATCGAGTCATGTGAGCTTTGGAGGAGCCAATGGATGAGGAACGAGGTGCTTACATTCTTGAGTTCATCGTGCCATAGAGACAGAATTACATACCTCACCCGAAGGCCAAGAAGTGTAAAACGCGTTATTGGTTGCTTGGCCCAATTAAATTTGTCTCACTACTCAGGGAGCATAACAGAAAGCTTGAAGCCAAATTAGGGGTACAATTCATAAGTTCAATGTGGAAGCAAAAAGTAGTTCAAGTCGTGCCGCGACTTTAAATTGGGCGCTTGTTGGGAGGCAACCCAACTTTACTGCTTTCTTTAGTCTTGATTTTTTTTCTTATTGTATTATTTGTGTAGTGTTGTTTTGGTTTGTAGGATTTTGAGCATAGGGAGCGAAGCCATAAGTATGTGCAAAAGTGATCCAGATGGTTGGAACTAAGTGTGGGTGCCCGCATAAAGGATCATGCCTAGGAGAAGTCTGAGTACCCCGTGAGCCGCTATTGCTTCGGCCTTTGGCCTTTCAGGGAGTTTCTTGTCCATCTTTGTTATTTTTGCTTTTTTGTGCATTAGGGACACTGCACTCTTTTAAGTGTGGGGTGGAAGATTTTCTGTAGTTTGTATAGTATTATATTAGTATATTATTAGTTTCTAATCTTTTTATTGTTAGCTAGTTTCTTCTTTTTTATGCATATTTAGTAAATTAATGGTGTAGTATTTTAGTAGCTTAATTTTACTTTATTTTTGAGTATGAAATCAAAAAATTCAAAAATAAAGTAGAAAATTTGGACTTTTCCCCATGATGGATCTCCTAACAATTTTCTTGAGGGATTAAAGCCTAACCAAGAATACAAAAAAAGAATTAAAAAATAGTAAAATTCAAAAATATTTTTTTTTCTGTTGTTGTTTTCCTTAGATAGTAATAATCCCCTGTTATTTTTCTTTGTACCTCGATTCTTTTTCCATGGGATGTAGTTTGGACTGGGTAGTAGTTTTTTGTTTTTAATTTTTCGAGTAGAGTAGGAAATTAGGAAATAAATGAAGGTAGATAGATGAGAATCCTAGGCGCCTTTGACTTGTTTGATAATAGCATATTTAGGATTTGGCATGTGTAGTATCTTCCCCATGATTTGAAATTATTGATAATACCTTGCTTAGTTGGATAACATATTTTGTAACGCCTATGTCTCATTTTCTTGACGTGTGTTCACTTTGTGCTTAATGCTTAATATATCGTGTCTTCGTCAATACTTGTATTGTTTGAGAGTCGGAAGGAGACCGTCCTTAGTGAGTCATGTGCCATTTGTGGTGCGATTTTTGTGTAGCTCATGTATTGTACTTGTGTCTAGAACTTACCTGGTATGTAAGTTGAAGCAAAATTTTAGGTGATGCTCGGTTTGAGAAATTATTTTAGGCTTTCTTTGATCTTTTTGAGCTTATTGCTTACCATAAATAAAATTTATCCCTAGTTACCCTTTTGAGCCTATAGACTTTTATTTGGCACCCACATTATAAGCTTATGCCTTTTTTATTATTAATTGACATTGTTTTGTTCATTTTACCTCTTAAAGCACTTTAATTGTAAAATGAGCGCTAAAAGAAGTAAAAAGGGACTAAGTGTAGGGTGACTTCTGGGTGGAACCAATAAAAGGAAGAAAGGTACAGTTGTTTTGTAAAATAATACACCACTACCGAAAATTGAAAAAGAAAAAAAGAAGAAGAAAGAATCAGGAAAAAAAAAGAGGAAAAAAATGTAGATGAATAAATATCTTATTTTTGCTAGCGGAGTGTAAATGACGATAGTGCTTAAAGAAAGTGGGAACGTTGTTAGGGATGATTTTAGTTGTGAAATTAAAATTTCGATTGAAGAATTTGCGCTTACAATGATTATGTGATGTGTTAAAGTGCTTAGGAGGGTTAGCCACTATTCCTAAATATATCCTTCCCGTCCTTTAGCCCACATTACAATCATGAAAATTTCCTAATTGATTTTAGATCCAGCGAGCCTACATTAGCAGAGATTTACATTAAGGGCAAGCTTATGGTACCAATTGCATGCATGTGACTTCTTTGTGATGAGAGATTTCTTTTGATATATGTAAGTCTTTAAAATATTGTTGAGCATTTTATTTGAATGTGTGGATTCTACTTATTCTCTTGTTCTTGTTGTGAGGCCACATGGTTTCACGAGGGATAGGTAACGTTATTAGACTTCTCTACGATGTTTAGTGTTCAAGCCATGAGTGCATTGTAACATTGAGTCGTCTTTGGAAGGTAGGATTGTTATGAGCATGTTGTCTATGTTCCGAATATGTTAAAGCTTGGCATAAGTTAAAGGGAAGTGTGTATTGAATGCTTATGCTAGAGTTTAATTGTTACTATAAATCATGATCATTGGTGTAGTATGCCTCAATTGTGTAAAAATAAAGTGCTCAAAGATAACGTAAATTGTTGGCGGACTCGAGGACGAGCAAGGTTTAAGTGTGGGATGGTGATTTTCGGTAAAAAATACATATATTTAACCATTGTTGCATCACGTTATATATTTTTAACAGTATTTTGAGTGTTAATTATATTACTTTATGCTTAATATTATATTTTAATTATGTAAAAATAAAGCGATGTGAAGATAAAGTGATTTTGAGCTAAATTGTATAAAATGCGGGATAAAAAACAAAGGAAATTATATTAAAAAAAACAAAGAGGAGACAATTGGGGACACCCTTTGGTGTCCCCCCCCCCCAAGTGTAGGAAAATGATAAGGGGTGATACAATTTGAAGTTAAGAAGGACTTTGAACGTGAAAACGGCAAAACGTTATTGTTTTCTGTGGCAGGTCCAGCGCTAGGCGCTGGCCTGTGCCGGGAAAGTCTCTTATTTCATGTGGGATAAGGTTATTTCGACCCTACGCAGTTTCAACTTGTATAAAAGGGGTTCTATACCTATTTTGGAGGAGGAAAACATTTTTGAGAGGGACTTTTAACCAAGGGAGAGCCCAGAGCTGTCGTGGAGGCCGGGTTTCATCTTTTCTTCCACCAAATTTAGTAATTTTTATGTTCATTTGTATGATTTGTTGTTTGACTATCATGTCTATGTGTATCTAAACTTCACGTTCTAGGGTTGTGGTTCTTTCATGACTATTGTTATTCGGAAATTAATTTTGATTTTTTAGTTTATCATATTGGTTTATTTATTCAATCCTACGCTTAATAATTTGGTTGCTTGATCACCAATTAAATACTATCTACGAATCTTGAGTAGAACTCGGTAGTGAGAATTCTAGATTATATATAGGATTGAGTAGAGCAAGTTCTTGTACCTGGACATCGGAGAACAAATTTGCAGTTAGGATAGACATATACCTAATTGCCTTGCTTGGTTGATGTACAGGAATTATAAATGCGTTCTAGCTAGTTTTAACTCCATAGACATACAGGCGTTAGGTTGGCTTGAATAGGCGAGTAAGAACTCGATAGATTCTTATGAGCGATATTAACCTTGTCAACCAATAAGCTAGATAAATTAGTTAGTCAATTTAATTGAAGAATACAATAGGAACATTAGATAGCCCATAACCCTAAATTGTTTTCATCACATTGATAACATAAAAATCAACTCTTCTTTTTTTCTTAGTTCATTATTTATTTTATTTTTATTTTAATTATATTAGAATCAAATACTTGTAGTTTTAATTCTTGTTTAGATAATTAAGAGAGTCTAATTTAGTTAATAGTTAATCACAAGTTCTCGTGGGTTCGACATTCGACTTTTAGTCACTTTATTAATTAACGACCGTGTATACTTGCATGTGCGTTTGGCCGCAACAAGTTTTTGGCGTCATTGGCAGGGACTTAGAAATTAGATATTTTTCTAGATTAGACATTTAACTTTTTATACATTCATTTTTTTTGTTTTAGTTTATTTGGTATTTTTTTATTAATTTTAACATGGCATCTTGCAATGATTGTTATTCGAATGATGGTTATTCTTATTTTGATGATCCCTGTCCATATTGTGGAGGACCTCATTGGTGGAAAAATTGTCAGAATATTCCCAGGAGCGAGTTGTGCACACAATCTCAATCCTTTGAGTGGAATATTTGTAATATGTGTGGTGGTCAAGGTGGCCAATGGGATGATTGTCCTAATTCTTTTTATCCTTTTCTAAGACCTTATTATGATCTTTCTAACAGTGTTTGTTAGTTTTATAAGAGCAACGAAGTACAAGATATAAAATGTGATGCATATATTAGGGATATTTTGAGGCAAGTAGCAGAGCAACAGGATGAACTCAAAAAAGGGATGAAAAGAATGAGGGCAGCTATCATAGGAATGAAGGCCAATATGGAAGAATTGAATGAAGAGAGCGAATACCAGCAAGAGAAAATTTTTGAAAAAGAAAAGATTGTGAGTTAAACATGGTTAGTGGAACAAACTGAAAAATTAGAAATATACGAGGCTCAACGTGAGAAAGTTACTAATGGGATGAGACACTTTATAGAAGGAAGAGCTGAACTGAGACAAGAAATCAATAAATTTGGCACTTCTATTCACGACCTAGAGGCTTAATTGATGCAAAGGTTGATGCGTCTAATGACTAACAAAATAGGAATGAGTTGTGTGAAGCTGAAAAGGAGCTTATATGCCAAATTGAGGAGCTAAAAGTGGAGAGCCAATCATTGGAGCATATTTTTGTTAATGATGTCTATGTTGAGAAAGTACACTAGAGCAATGTGAGGAAGCAAATAATGTTATATTTGAAGACTCCAGTGCATGTAAATCTGAGGATGTAAAGAGTAATACAATTCTAGAATTAGGGCGTTATTGTCCTCATTTAATACATTTTTCAACATTGTTTTAGAATGATGACATGGAAATCGAGCCATTTAAGCCTTTGGAGGAGCCAATGTACGAGGAACGATGTGCTTACATTCTTGAATTCGTCATGCCAGAGAGACAGAATTACATACCTCATCAGAAGGCCAAGAAGTGTAAAACGCATTACTGGTTGCTTGGCCCAATTAAATTTGTCTCACTGCCCAGGGAGCATATAGAAAGCTTGAAGCCAAACAATTCATAAGTTCAAGGTAGAAGCAAAAAGTAGTTCAAGTCATGTCGCAACTTTAAATTAGGCGCTTGTTGGATGGCAACCTAACTTTTGTTGCTTTCTTTTAGTCTTGATTTTTTGTTTATTGTATTATTTGTGTAGTGTTGTTTTAGTTTGTAGGATTTTGAGCATAGGTAGAGAAGCCATAAGTAGTGTGCAAAAGTGATCCAGATGGTTGGAACTAAGTGTGGGGTTCCTGCACAAAGGATCATACATGGGAGAAGTCTGAGTACCCTGTGAGCCGTTATTGCTTCGGCTTTTGGCCTTCCAGGGAGTTTCTTGTCCATCTTTGTTATTTTTGTTTTTTTTGTGCATTAGGGACACTACACTCTTTTAAGTGTGGGGTGGAAGATTCTCTGTGGTTTGTATAGTATTATATTAGTATATTATTAGTTTCTAATCTTTTTATTGTTAGCTAGATTCTTATTTTATATGCATAGTTAGTAAATTAATGGTGTAGTATTTTTGTAGTAGTTTTAGTAGCTTAATTTTTTATTTTTTTTTAAGTATGAAAACAAAAAAATCAAAAAAAAAAAGTAGAAAATTTGGACTTTTCCCCACGATAGATCTCCAAACAATTTTCTTGAGGTATTAAAGTCTAACCAAGAATACAAAAAAAAAATAGAAAAATTTAAAAATATTTTTTTTTCTATTGTTGTTTTCCTTAAGTAGTAATAATCCCCTGTGATTTTTCTTTATGCCTTGGTTCTTTTCCATGGAATGTAGTTTGAACCGGGTAATTTTCTTTTTTAATTTTTTGAGTAGAGTAGGAATTTAGGAAATAAATGAAGGAAGATAGATGAGATTCCTAGGCGTCTTTGACTTGTTTGATAATAGCATATTTAGGCTTTGGCATGTGTAGTATCTTCCCTATGATTTGAAATTATTGATGATGCGTTTCTTAGTTGGATAACATGTTTGTCTCATTCTCTTGACTTGTGCTTACTATGTGCTTAATACTTAATATCTCGTAGCTTCGTGAATACTTGTATTGTTTGAGAGTCAAAAGGAGACCGTCCATGTGCCATGTGTGGTGAGGCTTATTTGTAGCCCATGTATTATACTTGTGTATAGAACTTGCTCGGTATGTGAGTTGAAGCAAAATTTTAAGTGATGCTCTATTTGGAATGATTTTAGGCTTTCTTTGATCTTTTTGAGTTTGTTGCTTACCATAAATAAAATTTATCCCTAGTTACCCTTTTGATCTATAGACTTTTATTTGGCACCCACATTACAAGCCTATGCCATTTTGTTCTTAATTGACATTGTTTTGATCTTTTTACCTCTTAAAACACTTTAACTGTAAAATGAGCGCTAAAAGAAGTAAGAAGGGACTAAGTGTGGGATGACTTTTGGGTGGAACCAATGAAAGGAAGAAAGGTGCACTTGTTTTGCAAAATAATACACCACTACCGAAAATTGAAAAAGAAAAAAAAAGAAAAATCAGGAAAGAAAAGAGGAAACAAATGTAGATGTATAAATATCTTATTTTTGCTAGTGGAGTATAAATGACGATAGTGCTTAAAGAAAGAGCGAACGTTGTTAGGGATGACTTTAGTTGTGAAATTAAAATTTCGATTGACGAATTTGCGCTTACAATGATTATGTGATGTGTTAAAGTGCTTAGGAGGGTTATCCACTATTTCTAAATATATCCTTCCCGTCCTTTAGCCCACATTATAACCATAAAAAATTCCTAATTGATTTTAGATCAAGCGAGCCTGCATTAGTAGAGATTTACATTAAGGGCATGCCTAAGGTACCGATTGCATGCATGTTACTTTTTTGTAAGAGAGAGATTTCTTTGATATATGTAAGTCTTTAAAATATTGTTGAGCAATTTATTTGAATGTGTGGATTCTACTTATTCTCTTGTTCTTGTTGTGAGGGCACATGGTTTCACGAGGGTTAGGTAACGTTATTAGACTTCTCTACGATATTGAGTGTTCAAGCCATGAGTGCATTGTAACATTGAGTCCGTTTTGGAAGCTAGGATTGTTATGAGCATGTTGTCTATGTTTCGAATATGTTAAAGCTTGGCATAAGTTAAAGGGAAGTATGTATTGAATGCATATGCTAGAGTTTAATTGTTACTATAAACCATGGTCATTGTTGTAGCATGCCTCAATTGTGTAAAAATAAAGTGCTCAAAGATAATGAAAATTGTTAGTGGACTCAAGGACGAGCAACGTTTAAGTGTGGGATGGTGATTTTCGGTAAAAAATACATATATTTAGCCATTGTTGCATCACGTTCTAATACTTTTAACCGTCTTTTGAGTTTTAATTATATTACTTTATGCTTAATATTATATTTTAACTATGTAAAAATAAAGCGGTGTGAAGATAAAGAGATTTTGAGCAAAATTGAATAAAATGCAGGGGGACAAAGGAAATTAAATTGAAAAAAAAAAGAGGAGACAATGGGGGGGACACCCTTTGTCTTTTGTCCCCCCAAGTGTAGGACAATGATAAGGGGAGATACAATTAGAAGTGAAAAAGGACTTTGAACGTGAAAACAACCAAACGTTACTGTTTTCTGCGCTAGCGCTGGCCTGACGTTGTGTCGGGGAAGTCTCCTATTTCATGCGGGATAAGGTTATTTCGGCCCTACATAGTCCCAACTTGTGTAAAAGGGTTCTAAACCTATTTTGGAGGGGTAAAATGCCTTTGAGAGGGACTTTTGACCAAGGGAGAGCACAAAGCCGCTGTGGAGGCCGGGTTTCATCTTCTCTTCCACCAAACTTAGTAATTTATATGTTTTTTTGTATGATTTGTTATTTGACTACCTTGTTTATGTGGAGCTAAATTTCACGTTCTAGGTTTGTGGTTCTTTCATGACTATTGTTATTCGGATATTAATTTTGATTTCTTAGTTTATCATATTGGTTTATTTCTTCAATCCTACGATTAATGATTTGATACTTGATCACCAATTAAATACTATCTATGAATCTAAAGTAGAACTCGAAAATGGGAATTCTAGATTGCATATAGGATTGAGTAAAGCAAGTTCTTGAAACCTGGACATCGGGAAACGGATTCGCTGTTAGGATAGACATATACCTACTTGCCTTTCTTGGTTGATGTACAAGAATTATAAATGTGTCCTTTCTAGTTCTAACTCCATAGACATATAGGTGTTAGATTAGCTTGAATAGGTGAGTAAGAACTCGACAGATTCTTATGACCTCGACAATATCATGTAACACCATTCTTGTGGGATCAGGTCGTTCGCCTCGATAGTATTATGAAATATTCTTATGGGAGTGGGTCGTTGGACTTGGTAGTATTATGAGATACACTTATGTATCGAGCCGTACGACCTCGACAGTATCATGTAACACCATTCTTATGTGATCGGACCGTTCACCTTTGGCAGTTTTATGAAATATTCTTATGAGAGCGGGCCATTCATCTCGGCAGTATTATGAGATACACTTATGGATTAGGACGTAGGACCTGAGCAGTATCATGTAACACCACTCTTATGGGATCAAACCATTCGCCTCAGCAGAATCATTTATAATATTTTGATAAGAAGTCAGTGCATATTCATGACTCGATTTTGAATTTTTCACTTGATATTGATCACATATATTCTATTCGAGGCAATATTTGGTATTTGATAATTTCATATTTATTTTTCTATTAAAGATCATGTTATACATATTTATCTAGTGTTGCTACCCGTTATGCTTCATACATGTCTACACTTATTATTCTTTGATGTTTGGACCACTAGTAAGTGTCGATGTCGACTCCACGCCTCTACTTCTTTGAGGCTAGATTATATACTTACTGGGAATACGTTGATTTACTATTACACCCGCACGTTTCCCTACACAAAAAGTAAAAGATTGACAAGTTTATTTTCTAGCACGACCAATCAACTGGTGACACATACAGAGACAAAGGGGATTACACATTTTCATAGACTTGCGCTAGTTGTCCCACGGGGTACAGGGGCCGGGGTGGGGCAACCTGTTTTGCATATGCAGGTGGCGAAATTTCCTTGATTGGGTATGGTATAAAAGGCAGAGCAATTGCCTTCTCTTCCATTCTAGGAGACACCACCCACTCTAACTCACTCAAAATGCCCTCAACCCCCTTTTAGAATTCCCTAAACTATCTAAGGCTAAATCTGAGGCAAACCTCGTAGGATCTAGCCTGAAGAAGTTATAATTGTCACTGTAATATCAACTATCTTGTTATGTTGATTTTTGAAGATTCATCGGAGGTAAAGTAGATCAGCATAGGAGCATAAGAATTAAGAATGTGTAACTAGTTTTTAAAAAATATGTAAGACAACCTTCTTTTTGGCATGATTTGGGGTGAGCTTCTCTCTCGCTCTCTCTCCAAAGGATTTCTGTGTTGTAAGACTGGCTTGTTGTAAGCCCTTTCTCAATAACGTGGTCTTGTTCTAGTACATTCTTGCCGGTAGCATTTCTTTTAAGTCTTAGGTGTTCCCAGATAAATATCCTGAGGTCGAAAAACGTGGTTCTGAGTTTAGACTTAGCATCTCTTGAAAATGGGTTTTTTATTGCACTTATATATATATATATATAACTTTACTGAGTTGCGCTATAGACGACCGGGTATGGCACCTATTGTGCAACCACTGACCAGTTAGATATGATGATATGCAATATAAAATACTACCAAGCCCTTATGTAGTTGGGTAAGACCGAGCTACCAGTGAGGCCGAGTACGAAATAATGTGTTATGAAATACTACTGAGCCCTTGTGTGCAGGGGTACAGCCGAGATCTTAAGGTGGGGTACGATGTGATGACAGAATAAAACTTCACTGAGTCCTCTATGAGGCCGGGTACGATTTGAAATTATATGCCCCTAAGAGTGGATAAGTAATATTATATTATATCATATTTAATGCATAATCTCCATAAATGACTTAACCTTTTACCAAGCATGTATACTTTAAAGTTTTATGGTTTCCAAAGTTTACTCCCCCTAGTGACTTGTCGTCGGCATTCAGGTTGAAATATCATTATTTATATCTCTTATGTTATGTTCTGGTTTTATATACCTTCTTAGTCTTGCATACTCAGTACATTTTTCGTACAGATGCCCCTTTCTTTAGGGAAATGTGCTCTTGTCCTAGGTGTAGATAGACACGGTGACATCCTTCCCTAGTAGGGTGTACATTCCAGTTGTCGATCATTGCATTCCACTTCTCTAGAGTAGCTATGCAGAAGTCGATAGGTACTAAAGTGTATGTTCCAGTCATTTTGGGTACGGTTGGCCCTGTCCTGACCAAGTTATGTGTTATGGTACTATTAAAGGCTTGCAGATTAGTGTTCAGGTGTATGCATATAACTCTATTGATAATGGTGGTGTGTATATAAAATGTTAATGATCCTTCCAGGATCAACTGTGAACCTTTATTAATTCTGGCATTACACTTGGTGGCCTTGTTGGTCCAGATTTTATGTTATATGGTCCAAGTATAGACGTCGGTTCGCACGGGCCTTCGGACATCATGTGTCGGTCGCACCTCCTAAGGTTGGGGTATGACAAATGTGGGATCAGAGCAGGTTTTTCCTAGGGAGTTTGTAAGTCATATCTAGTAAAGTCATGTTTATGGGTATGGTTTGCACCATACTTACTAGGGATATTTAGGGTGAATACATTTCTTTCTGATCTAGATCGTGCGATAGAGCTGAGTCATAAGTATTCGCTTCTAATCCTTATATTGTTTATCATTATAGCGATGCCTACTACAAGACGTCAGGAATTTGTTTAAGGATTGAATGTAGAAGCAGAAAAAGGTACTAGTCAAGTTCCATCTGCCTCTATAGTTCAACATGAACCTCACGATGAGGTTGATACTCAAGTTTCGGGGACATCACCACTACCCCTGATATACTCTGAAAAGGATTTAGATATGAGAAGTGCCATACAGTTGTTGACGCGGTTATTGGCCTCCCAGGACCAACGACAGGCCCCTACCACTTTAGATAGGGCGGTTAGCATGAGAATTCATTAATCTGGAACCCCCGGTTCACCGAAATAGATCCAAAATAAGATTCCCAAAATTTTCTAGATCAGATGTAGCGAACCTTGCGAGTTATGCATGCCACTGATATTGAGTCCGTAGAGCTTTCCTCTTACAGATTGTAGGATACAGTTGTTACTTGGTATGAGACTTGGGAACTGTCTAGGGTATCTCTTGTGCCTCAGCAGCAGGATGGAGGGAATTTTCTGAGGCATTCTTGTAGCAGTATTTGCCCGTTGAGCTCCGGCGAGCACGAAAAGATAGATTCTGACAATTGGAGCCAGGTAATATAAGTGTCTGGGAGTATAGCATGCATTTTAACTCCTTAGATAGGTATGCTCCTTTGGTTGTGGCTGAGATAAGTGATCGAGTGCATCGATTAATGGCCGGTTTGGGACCACATATGAGAAATGAATGTAATACAACTTATTTGAATCCGTTTATGGATATTTTTCGCATTTAGGCTTATGCGCAGAATTTAGAGGATCGTAAGAGGCAACAACGAGCCACTCGAGAGCATGAATAGGGCCAACATAAGAGAGCTCGGTGTATAGGCGATATGGGAGAGTCTCGAGGTAAGTTTAAACCACCGTTTCTGCAACATCCATCTTATCTGACAGCTAATACGACATCACAGTCCTAGGGTTAGCATCATTATCGGATCACCTATTCCGGTCAAGGTCCAAATTCCCAAGGACAAATCTCACAATATGGTGGATACTCTAGTAAGATGAGGCTCCCAGTACTGAATTGTGGCCAATGTCGTAGAAATCATTTCGGGCATTGCCGTCAGGGTTTGGATTTATGCTATTCTTGTGGGTAGCCCGGTCACATTATGCATTTTTCCCAACAAGAAATATGGATAACATGATGTCACCAACGAGATCTATAGCAGCTTCTTCATCATCAGCACACCCTCATGAACAAGGTTTGTAACCATCGGTAGAGAGAGGTAGAGGTTATCCCTCCCAAAAGAGAGATCGAGATCGATGTGCAACCTAAAACGCAACCAATATCTATCCTTCAGTAAAGGATGACTCCTGATGAGTTGAAGGAATTAAAAGATCTCCTAGATAAGGGCTTCATCCAGCCGAAAATTTCCTCGTCGGGTGCCCCAGTGTTATTTGTTCGAAAGAAAGATGGTTTGTTGAGGATGTGTATCAATTACTGGCAGCTGAATAAAGTGACCATTAAGAACAAGTATCCACTTCCAATGATCGACGATTTGTTTGACCAATTGCAAGTCGCTAAGTACTTTTCGAAGATCGATTTCAGATTCGGATATCACCAGCTAAGGTTCAAGGAAGAATATATTTTGAAGACAACCTTTCAAACTAGATATGGCTATTACGAGTTGCTTGTCATAGTTTTTGGCCTAACCAATGCACCAACGGCTTTTATGGACCTTATGAATCGGGTGTTTAAGTCATTTTTGGATATCTTTGTGATCGTGTTCATAAATGATATTTTGGGCTATTGACGGTTAGAAGCAGAGCATGTCAAAATGGTTTTCACTGGCTTCGAAAACATGAGTTGTATGCTAAGTTTTCCAAATGCAAGTTCTGGTTGAACTCAGTGGCCTTTCTAGGGCATATAGTATCGAACGACGGTATCAAAGTTGCAAGTCAAAAGATCGAAGCAGTCAAGAATTGGCCAAGGCCCACGACCTCTACAGAAGTGCGCAGCTTCTTCGGATTATCTGGTTACTATCGAAGATTTATGGAGAATTTCTCATCCATCGTAGCTCCATTAACAAAGTTGACACATAAGGCAACTAAATTCTGGTGGATTGATACTTGTGAAAAGAGCTTCCAAGAATTAAAGGACAGGATAACTTCGACACCAATTTTAAATATTCCTGAAGGGCCCGAGGACTATGTTATCTATTGTAATTCCTCGAGAGTGGGATTAGATAGTGTTTTGATGCAACACGGAAGGGTTATTGTATATACTTCAAGGAAACTAAAGAAACATGAGCAGAATTACCCGACCCATGATTTGGAATTAGCTACGCCATTTTCGCCCTGAAGATATGGCGTCATTACTTGTATGGAATTCACGTTGATATCTCCATGGATCAGAAGAGCCTACAATACATATTCAAACAAAAAAACTAAAATTTAGGATAACGGAGGTGGCTTGAATTATTAAAGGATTACGATATTGATATTCTCTACCACCCAGGAAGGCAAACGTTGTGGCTGATGCATTAAACCAGAAGTCCATGGGCAGTCTAAAACATGTGCAAATTGATAAACTAGAGATGACCAAAGACTTGTGCTAGTTGGCTAATTTGAGCGCACGATTGCTCGACACCGGTAACAGAGGAGCCATAGTTCGAAAAACTGTTGAATCCTCATTAGTGGCTGAAGTACAGGCACGACAATTTGACGATCCAAACTTGGTGAAGATAAGAAAAAGCGTTCCCTTTCAAAAGAAGCAAGTGTTCAAGTTATCCGAGGACAGAGTCCTTAGATACCAGGACTGATTGTGTCTACCTGATGTCGGGGGCTCCGAAAGCGAATCATGGCAGAGATTCATCGATCTTGGCATTGTATTCATCCGGGGTCAACCAAGATGTATCACGATCTTCCACAGCTATACTGGTGGAATAACATGAAGAAGAACATTGTTGAATACGCCACTTAGTGTTTGAATTACCAACAACTTAAGGTTGAGCACCAGAAACTGGGAGGGTTGCTGCAAAATATGGGAATTCCAACTTGGAAATGGGAGATGATCAATATGAATTTCATTACTGGGTTACCATGATCACACCAAAGGTTTGATTCTAAATGGTTCATCGTGGATCGACTCATCAGGTCATCTCATTTCCTTCATGCTAAGACTACCTTCTCGGCTAAAGATTACGCTATGTTATATATTAAGGAAATAGTTTGACTTCATGGGGTTCCAATTTCCATCATATCGGACAGAGGTGCCCAATTTACGGCTAACTTTTGGAGATTATTTCAAAATGGATTGGGTACAAGGATCAACCTTAGCACAACTTTTCATCCCCAAACAAATGGTCAAATCGAATGCACCATTCAGACGCTTGAGGACATGTTATGAGCCTATGTTTTGGACTTAACAGGAGTTGGGAGGATCATCTACCACTCATCGTGTTTACCTAAAACAATAGCTACCATGCTAGCATCCGAATGGCACCATATGAGGCCCTATACTAATAGAAATGCAAATCTCTTATCGGCTGGTTCGAAGTTGGTGAAACAAAGTTATTAGGTCCTGAGTTGGTTTAACAGGTTGTGGAAAAGGTGAAAATGATTCGAAGTCGTTTATCGACCGCTCAAAACAGGCAAAAATCCAACTCGAATAACCGACGACGAGACTTGGAGTTTGATGTGGGAGACTGAATATTCTAGAAGGTGTCACCTATGAATGGAGTGGTGAGGTTTGGTAAGAAAGGCAAACTCAGCCCCCGATATATTAGACCATATCAACTTACTCGGAGAATCGATCAAGTGGTTTATAAGCTTGAGTTGCCCTCGAAATTGGGAACAATACATCTGGTATTCCATGTGTCCATGCTTCTCAAGTGCTTGAGTTGCCCTCGAAATTGGGAACAGTACATCCGATATTCCATGTGTCCATGCTTCTCAAGTGCTTGGGTGACCCCTCACGTGTTACCCCTATTGAAAACATTCAAGTCACAGACGACCTATCCCACGAAGAAATTCTGGTGGCTATTCTAGATTATCAAGTTCGTAAGATGCAGAACAAAGAGATAACTTCAGTTAAAGTACTTTGGAGAAACAATAATATAGAAGAAATAACCTGGAAAGCTGAAGAAGATATGAAATCCAGGTACCCCTATTTGTTCCTTACTACAGGAGATAACAGTGAAACTACTATGGCGGGCACAACCCAAAATAACTAAAAACGTTCGTAGTGAGTAACTATGATTCAACATTCAAGGACGAATATTCCGAAAGGGAAATGATGTTACATCCCATACATTTCCCCACACAAAAAGTAAGAGATTGACAAGTTTTTTGTAGCACGGCCAATCGGTTGACGACACATATGGGGACAAAGGGGATTACAAGTTTTCATAGGCTTGTGCTAGCTGTCCCACCGAGTGCAGGACCGGGGAGGGGGACCCATTTTGCATCTGCAGGTGGCGGAGTTTCCTAGATTAGGTATGGTATAGAAGGCATTGCAATTCTCTTCTCTTCATTCTAGCAGACATCACCCATTTTAGCTCACTCAAAATACTCTCAAACCCTTTTTAGAATTCCCCAAACAATCTAAGGATGAATCGGAGGCGAACCCCGTAGGAGCTAGCGTGAAGAAGTTGAAATCGTCATTGTAATATAAATTATCTTGTTATATCAATTTTTGAAGATTCATTGGAGGCAGAGTTGATCACTATTGGAGCATAAAAATTCAGAAGGTGTAACTAGTTCTTCAAAAAGGTATGTAAGACAACCTTCTTTCTTGGCATGATTTGGTGTGAGCATCTCTCTCTCTCTCTCTCTCTTTCTCTCCAAAGGATTTCTGTGTTGTAAGACTGGCTTGTTCTAAACCCTTTCCAATAACGTTGGTCCTGTTCTTTTACATTTTTGCCAATAGCTTTTCTTTTAAGTCTGAGGTGTTCCCAGATAAGTATCCTGATATCGAAAAGCATGATTTTGAGTTTAGACTTAGCATCTCTTGAAAATGGGTCTTGCACTGCACTTTTACTTTATCGAGTCGCGCTATAGATGTTTGGGTACGACACTTATTGTGCAACTACTGATAAGTTGAGTATGATGAGATGCAATGTGAAATTCCGAGTCCTTGTTTGGCCGGGTATGACTGAGCTCTCAGTAAAGACGGGTACGAAATAATGTGCTATGAAATACCACCAAGCCCTTATGATGCCGAGTACCGCCGAGATCTCTTGAGTCTGGGTACAGTGTGATGAAAGAATAAAACCTCACGAGTCCTCTACGAGACCAGGTATGATATGAAAGGATATGCCTCAAAGAGTGGCGAGTAATATTGTATTATATCACATTTAATGCATAATCTCCAGCAATGGCTTAACCTTTTATAAAGCATGTATACTTTAAAGTTGTATAGTTTCCACAATTTACGCTCCCGGTGACTTGTTGGCATTTAGGTTGAAATCTCGTGTTTATATCTCTTTTGTTATGTTCTAGATTTATATGCCTTCGTAGTCTTGCATGCTCAGTACATTTTCCGTACTGACGCCTCGTTCTTTTAGGCGCTATGCTCATGCCCACATGTGCAGATACACCCGATGGCGTCTTTCCCCAGTCGGGTGTACGTTCCAACTATCAATCATCGCACTCCATTTTTCCAGAGTAGGTGTTCAGAAGTAGATAGGTACTGAAGTATATGTTCCAGTCATTTTGGGTACGGTAGGGCCCTGTCCCAACCAAGTTATGTGTTATGATACTCTTAAAAGGCTTGCAGATTAGTGTTCAGGTTATGTATATAACTTTGTTGATAATGGTGGTGTGTATATAAAATGTTAGTGATCCTGCCATGGTCAATTGTGAAACTTTATTAATTCTGGCATTACACTTGGTGGCCTTGTTGGTCCAGATTTCATATTATATGGTCTAAGTATGGATGTCGGTTCGCACAAGCTTTCGGGCGTCATGTGTCGGTCGCACCTTCCAAGGTTGGGGTATGACAAACTTGGAATTAGAACAGGTTTGTCCTAGGGAATCTATATATCACATCTAGTAGAGTCATGTTTATGGGTATATTGTGTACCATATTTATAAACAGGAGGCTAGGGATATCAAGTTCATAAAGAACAAGTTAACTGAGGCTGCATAGAGAGAACTTGAGCGGAGATTCTCGACATTGCTTTAGAAGTTGGAAACTTTTGTTTCTATATTGATGGATAGCCTCTTTAATTATCCACTCGCTGTAGTTTCTCATTCTTTATCATCTTCTGCTATAACATGAGTACTCTCATTTATTATTTATGCCATGGCAAATCTAATATCTCTGTAATGGTTATTTGCACCATTACACTCCGCCCTTCCTGTGTATGTCCTTGCCATGGGTATGCTAAACTCAGGGATGGCAATTGAACGGGGCGGAGCAGGTAAAATACTTAATGGGTTAGGGCAAGGAAACAGTTAAATAGGGTGGGGCAGGGCAAAACTTAATTTTTGAAAAATTTTATTAGGGTAGGGCAAGTGATAGGTCAACCCTTATTCCCATTAGTGAGCTGCTTGGTAACTGGGTAGCTTGAGGCCCAATCTGTTCATTGCTATGTCTCCTTTCTTTTATTTCATAAATAAATAAATATGAAGCCCTTAAATATGTAAGAAGTTATGTATGTAATATGTCAAAAGAAATAAAATGTGCAATAGGACATGAATTCAACTACTCTGTGTAGTCTGAAAATATTGGGAGAAATTCAAAAATAGCCAGATTTACAAGTGGTCGTTCAAAAATAGCCCAGTTTTAAAAGTAATCGAAATTTTAGTCACTTTTCATGTAAAGATAAATCTGAACGAAAACACTGTTCAAAATCTAGAAAAATACTCCAGCATAATATACTGGAGTTCTAGTCTAATATACTGGAGTTCCAGTATAATATATCGGTCCAGCATAATATACTGGAGTTTGGAGCACCGACGCTCCAGTCTCCAGTATATTATACTGGAGCCAGCAAAGTATACCGGCCCAGCATAATATGCTGGAAGTTCATTCACAGGTGCACCGAACTCCAGTATTTTATGCTGGACCGGTCTCTGTTGCAGCAAAATAGTGTCTATTTTTCATTGACTTGGTAAACGTTAGCTATTTTTGAATGACCAGTCCAAAAACTGGCTAGACCATACTATTTTGTCGAAAATATCTGTTCTCATTCGGTCACAGATGCTACTTTGTTTACTGAATGTTCTAGGTTAAATATACCTTTTATTCTCAAGAATTACGGTACACAATTTGACAGAAGCTGAAAATGGAGAATTTCCTTTTCATCTATCCTAAAGAAATTGACCTTATAAATCAAAAGGATCGATTTCTCTGCCCAATACTAATAGAAACTAATGGAGTACTATTTTCTGTTATTTGTTATTCGTTTTGACATTTTACGAAGTAATTGTTCAACTTTTTCACTTTTCAACTATTACTTTAAACGCTTAAATATTTTATTATTTTAAATAAAATAACCAGGTAAAAATAATTGATGAAAATACCTTTAAAATCATTTACTTAGTTCTAGCTGCAAAGTTAGCTAAAATTTGAAATTTGCGAAAAGAAGTGTTCTCTAGTTCTGTTATTACTTTTGTCCTTTATATCTTTAATTTTAATAGCATATAATTTGACTAAGTTCGAAACTATTTTAATTACCTCGCAACAGTCCCTTCCCAAGTCTTTATTAGAATTCAAATATTTCCAAGTTATATGAAGTAATCTATTTGAGCTAAAATCAAATAAAAAATGGTTTAACATTACAAAAGTAAAATTACAAGAAGTTCAGAATCCAATAAAGTAAAATTAAAAGAGAAGTTGAAGATGACATTTGAAGGGATTAAACTAGAAGAAACATTTCAAATTTGGATAATAAAAATCAAGAATATGTAACTGTGAGGCTAAATGGAGGAAGGCAAGGCAGGGCTAAACGGGGGCAGGGCAGGGTCTGATCTAAATGGGGTAGTGAGTTAAACGGGACAGGGCAGGGCAAAACCTTAGTAGGGGAAGAGTTAACCCTCCCCACCCCATTGCCATCCCTAGCTAAACTGAAAAATGCCCTTGTATTCATCCAACTATAAATCCTAGAGACCAAGAGTTGCAAGTAGTTGGCGACGTAGCTGAATGGCGAATAATTTGTCATGTGCTCCCTATGTAATTGCAAGAGTTTCATTTGAAGGCATGAGATGTAACACATGCTCTTCTTCAATGAAAATTTCCTCTATATATTCTACTTTTTTAATTGAATTGAGCATCGACATCTTTTATTTGGTGAGGGGAGATCAGAAGTTTATGCCACAAGGTTGGTGATAATTTGTTTTTCATGTTGGTGTTTCTGAATTTACATTTTGTGACCTAAGATATAGCTTCTACCAATTATTTATTTTGATAAACTGGAAACTGCAAATATCTAATGGGCTCCCCTACCCATCAGAAACAAAAGGATGCTACTTACTCTTGGCAAGGATGCCCCAACATGTTGCACTTCATATGTATAGAAAAAACAGCTGCCTTGCTGTGTACAGTGTGTTCAAAACAGGGATGCTATATCAGGATGACAAAGATATGGTTGCAGCATTCTTTTGCTGATCCTTTGCTGTAAAGCTTTGTGCGGCATTTTGTTAAAGCAGCAAAGCACGATGGAGCAAATATTGTTTTGTTCCCAAAACCGAGTTAACACATTTAATATGAAAGCCAATTTGCATGGCTAGAATTGATACCAGTGGGAAGTTAACCACTGGTTATTTTGTTCAAATTGATAGTTATCACATGTAACTAGGAGTGGCAAACGGGCGGGTCGGGTCGGATATGGTTCGGGCCCGTAACGGGTAATGAAAAACCAGATAAATTATCAGACCCGACCCATATTTAATACGGATAAAAAATAGGTTAACCAGCGGATAATATGGGTAACTATACTGTATCGTCCATTCTTGATGCCCTTTCACTTAATTCATTCCTCTGGATTACAGTAACTCATTGTATACAGAATTAAGAACAAATCCATGGGTAATAAGAACGTACATTTAACATTTGAGACTCCAGATGATCAACTTGCTCACAAGACGAAATCTGATTAAAATAATTTCTTTGAATACATAGTTCTTATTGTGGGTCTTATCAGAACAAAGAACAAGTGGACTGAAAATGCAGCAGTTCAACTGTACAAAGAATACCTGCTTCAGCTGTAACCTCTGGTATCAACTGTAATATGGGAAATACTGTTATCAATAATATTACTTCTTCACGGGCACAAGCTGTGCGTAAAATGCTTCAAATGAACTGAACCAATCTATTGAACTTATGTCTACTGCAAAAGTTGAACTGCGGCTATAGCTGGAATTTTTTCTCGCAGTTTCTGAGTTACAGCCACACGAACAGTAATTACACCTGCCGCAGGACCTGTGATTCGGACTTTAATTATTGGCTCCTCAATTTCTACTAGTTCTAAAGTTCCACCAGCTGCCCCAACAAGATATGGCCTTAATTCTTCAAGAACCTAAAATGGATATTAAAGTAAAAAGTAAAAACTGAGGTAAGAAACTTGAGGGGAGAAAACAAAAAAAAGAAAAAAAGATAAACGCAACAAATGACAGATTTAATGTATGTTAGCATATTGATGATTTGAGAGAAAGTAGCTGTAGAA
This sequence comes from Nicotiana tabacum, assembly GCF_000715075.1. Taxonomy (NCBI): domain Eukaryota; kingdom Viridiplantae; phylum Streptophyta; class Magnoliopsida; order Solanales; family Solanaceae; genus Nicotiana; species Nicotiana tabacum. Next base: position 79,834,365 of record NC_134089.1, on the reverse strand, counting down.
AGAGATCAAATAAAATCCTAGGTTTAATCTTGAAAGTCAGCATAGAAGTCTAAGATTATATAGTGTATGTATAGATGCAATCGAGACCACTATCATTCACAGACCAGACTTAATGGAAATCGGCAATGATAGGTATCTGTGCTGCCCATTTTGATTCTTTGGACAGGGCTGTAAGTCTTATTCAGTAAACGATGATAATAAATACTTCCTCAAAAGGAAAGAGAAGATGTGGACAAACAACTTAATGCAATTTTACTACCACCATTATGCTAATGTAGGACTCTGGACTCCTGAAGAAAGGTATGATGTTGCCGCTAGATTTGGCAATTACAGACTTCTTACGTACAGACATTCCTAGTCTGGTGGCTGAATGAGAAGATTTAACCTTTGCCTATCAGATTGTGCACAAAGTTCACGTAACATCGCTTTCCTGTATAAATTACTAAAAGCTTCAAGTGTCTTCTCATTTTTCATTTTTCTTTTTTCGGAAACCACAGCCTCGAGAGCAGGCTATTTAATCGTATATTGGCACCAGACTAAGGTTAACTTCATAAGGATTGGTTGAAGGAAAGATAATATAAACAGTTCTGAGACTTTAGTTCTTGTTATCAACAGTCGGGTAGCGACAAGCTTGATGTACACGATGATAGAATGGGGATATGGTTAACTTCATAAGGATCCTTCAAAATACAAAAGAAAACCTAGTAGAAATGGAAGTACACTCATAAAGAACCTACAAACCATATATCAGGAATCATTCATGTCTCATGTAATATAACTCAGTTTTTCTCGAGCCCTAAGAATATTTGTAACTGGTTCCTGATTCAGCAATAACGTGCAATTTCAATGCATATGCCCAAACAAACTAAAAAATATGTGCTGCATGGTCAAATAATGTAGAGGGGAAGGAGAGAATGCATAATGCCAAACAAAATAAGTACCATTTCCATAACTTCATTACAACAACTTTCTGCCCTAACTAATGTAATAAAATTTCCCCAAAATCACAGATATGGTCACCTGCATTTTGGCAGTCTTTACGTTTCATTTTTCTTATAAGTTTTCAAACATGATCTCACCCAGATCTAGACCAATTCCTGAATATGATCTCATCACAATTTACAACTTCTCCGGGACTTTCATTTGGTTGCACAGATAAATTTGTTTTTTACTCTCTTTATGTCCCTCAATGCCCAAAACTGTTCCTATGTTTGCTATATCTAATATTTAGGCAATCCTATGGAATAGTTCTAGAGCCAGAAATGCAAAATCTCTGACAGGACCGAGGAGAGATTTTGAAAATGACTAACTTGCCCAATAATATATTTTTCGTTATCAGTAACTTGTCCAATAATATACTTGGAGATTATCAATTTCAGATTCATTGTTTTCAAGGCATTGTCTTCAGGTGAACCAAAGACAAATGGGTAACCAAAATGAAACCTTTACCATCTCAATGTTTTCTTCATTAAGCTCAAGGCCAGTTTCTTCATCTGGAACTGATTCAACCGCAACAATTTGTGGGATCTTTTCCATCAATCGGCGCTCAATTCCCATTTTCATGGTCACTACAGCACTTGGACAGGAGCCACATGCTCCTTGGAGTTTTAACTTCACAACATTTCCATCAATCTCATGCAATGCAACATTGCCTCCATCAGCAATGAGGTATGGTCGAACTTCATCCAATACACGCTCAATGTTCTCTGCTGTAAGTGGTAACTCTACTACTGGATTTGGAGTCACTACAGCCTTAACAGCTGCACAACAGCCAAATAAGCAGATTACTCCATATTCAGTGTAAATCTACCTCTACCAATGGGAGAAATTCGAAAGCGCCAACCAACGGAACCAAGTAAGGCATGGCTAACTTGCAACTAAAACATGATTAAATATTTAAATTGAGATTCCAACCAGCAACATTGTTTTATCTCTTTGTTGCATATCAAATAAAGTCAAGAAACAATTAGCTTCGTATTTAAATCACCAAATATCAGGCTGTTGGAAGAAGAGAAGAATTTCCTTGCGCAGTAAATTTGGTAACCGTGTGTGAGTAGACTAGTTTAAGGTGTTAATTTGACCTCATGATAGTGGAGGAAAATATTCAAGTAATGTTCTAAAAGTAGTTTTCCATAGAACACGATCCGAAGTTAATGAAATTGAATACTTGAAATTGTAAAAGTTGTACCCCCTTCGTTCCGAAGAATAGTGGTTTGGAGTATGAGTATCAAATAAATTTTTTGGAAGATCATAATAAAAAAGTAATTGACTCATCAAACAGTAATAAGGCCAAATAAGCTGGAACATAAGGCTAATAAAATAGTACTACTACTTATTATTACTGGATGGTCTAAAATGGAAAGAATGTCATATAAACAGAGATAGAGGCAGTATCTCCTTAAGAAAACTAATCGTCAAGGACTAAATCGCACAAGGAAATGGGTTCATAGAATTTAATATAAAAAATAAAAATGTGGAAAACGGAGAAAATTAACCCAAAAAAAAGAAGAGGAAAAGCAAGCACACCTAGCTGCTTTGATTCACCAGGTGAATGAAAACTAACCGCCTGCCGCAAGGAAAGTCGAGTTCCGAAGAACCCATAAATCTGCAAAACATATAGAACTGTTAGTATTTCAAAAGAAAAAACTTTTGGCAGTAAAATACCAAAAATACAAGAAGCGAAGCCGTACTTTAAGAGGAGGATGAAACGGGAAGAGCGTTGAAGCAGAATATGATGGAGAACAGGAGGAGGATTCTAGGGTTTGTGAGTTTCTACAGAAAGGAGGAGGAGTTAGCATGGTTGCTTTCATCTTATTATTTTGTTGATTTATTACTACAAAACTCGACCCAAATTATGACTCTAGGGAAAATGAAAATATGTACTCATATTTTTTCGATATTTAGGCCTCATTTATTTTAAGATGAAAACAGATTAAGATAGTATCAATCTGGATGCACATCTGGATATTAAAATGTGTATTAAAATTAAAATGTTGAATCTGAATACGTATTTAAATATTGAAGATGGGTATTAATATCTGAATACTAAATGATTAAGACTGTTTGTATTTTTAACATCTGAAGTATAAAAATTATTCTTATTTAAAAATTAATAAATAAGTTTTGTTAAATAATACCAATTAATTTAATATTTTATTAAATAATTTGGTAGTTAGTGGTTATGATGGTTGGCGATGGAGCTTATAAATGCCGACTGGAGGCGGTTATTGTTGGTGGTTTTGATTGATGGCGATGGTTCTAGGCAGAAGCTAGTGGTGATTGGTAGTTATAGTTATGGTTTAGGAAGGTGGTGGTGAGTGGTGGTAATTTATAATGGTGGACAATAACGGGTATGGTTGATGATGGTGGTGTAATGATTGATGGTGTTAGTTGAGGTGAGCGGGTGGGTGGTTGTGGTTGACGATGATGGTGGTGGCATTAGTTGATAATGATGGGGGCGGTGGGTGGTGGTAGTCGATAGTGGTGGATTGGGGTTGATGGTAATCGATAATGATAGCAGTAGCGGCTACAGTTGAGAATAGGGGTCGTAAATGGTGGTCGATGGAGGTGGTTGACTATGTGGTGGTTGGATAGTACTTGGTGGCAGGTGATAATGGTGGATGGTGATGGCGGTTAGTAGTGAATGTAGATGATAGCATGTTAAGTCGTTGTTACAGATTTTAATCAATAAGGCATATTGAGACCCAATAAGTGATTGGAAAATTAAAAAAACAAATACACTTGATGATTAAGATTTGTATAATTAAGATTCAAACTTAAAAAATATGAGATCTGAATGATTAAAATTCAGACCTCCATTAAGTGCAAACAAATAAGGCCTTAATGTCTTTACGACATTATTGCAAAAGAAGGTAAGATCAATTTTAAAGGGTAAAAGAGTTAAATTTATGATTTATCCCCCAACTATGCGAAAAGATTTAATATTACTTCCCATTATACTTTAGATATAAAAATACTGTTGATGTTACCTAAATGGCTCAAATTTACCTACTCCATTAAGACTATCGAAGGTGGACGCCTAATCCACGTGACACTAATTTTTTTGGTGAAATAAACACCACGTGGCATGCCAACTCACCACCTCCAACCCGTTTTACCCCTCCTCTCATTCTCTTATCCCACCACTTCCCCTCTACTGCTACTTTCACTATAACCACCATCATTTCACTATCTCCATCTTCACTAGCTTTCATCAAATTTTATTCTTCGACGATTTCTCACTAACACCATATCGCCCCCTTCTTTAATATCTCTTCACCGATTACATCAATAAGATCAGTGTGGCTTTACCTTTTTCTACTTTTTTTTAATAATATTCTGCGGAAGTTCCCCATTTTCTTTAAGATATCAGTTGGAATTTTTTTACTTTAATTTGTTTAATTTCTTTGACATTCAATGGATTCAGTAATTTTATTACACACTTTTTCTTGATCCCAGGAATGGTTGTCCATCCAATCAATGTGAAAAAGTCACGTCTTGAAGGGTGTGTTTGGTAAGAGGGAAAATATTTTTCGGAAAATATTTTTCAATTTTTCCATGTTTGATTGGCTTAAATGTTTTGGAAAACATTTTCCTTATCAATTCATTTTTCTCCGATTCGAGGAAAATGTTTTTCTTATCATGGAAAACATTTTCCAAAGCTCCTTCTCAACCTTCCCACCCTCACCAACCTACCCCACCCCCTCTCCAAAAAAAGATTTTTTTTTCAAATTTCGGTTTTTCCGTTACCACCCACCCTACTACCCCTCCATCCCCGCAAAAAAAAATATTATTTTTACCTTAATTTTTTTTTTACAATTTCAAATTTCTGTTTTTTTTTTTCATTTTTCTGCACCACCCACCACTCACCCCAACCCCCTCCCGCACAAAAAAAAAATTTACTTTTTTTTGTAATTTAAATTTCTATTTTTTTTTTCGTTTTACTGCCCCCAGCCCCGCCCTCCAAAAAATAATTTTAAATATATTTTTCAGTTTTAATTTTATTATTTATTGGTTTAAAGACTCAAAATTTTACAAGTTCCAAAATTATGAGTTCGAAGGTTTATGTGTTTGGAAGTTTACGGGTTTAGAAATTATAAAGTTTACGGGTTCGAAATTTCGCGATTTTGAAAGTTTAGCGGTTCGAAAGTTTATGAAATTTTTGGGTCCAAAAGGTTGTTGGTTTGAAAGTTTATGGCGTCACGTTTATTATATCTAAATTATTTATTAATACTCTTGAGAAGTTATTTCCTTAATTTGCGTACCAAACACCGAAAAATGAATAAGATTACTACTTGTTTAATATTTTCTTGAAAAATAATTTCCACGGAAAATATTTTCCGTTATACCAAACACACCCGAATTGTAGCAAAATTTTCTTCTATTTGGTGAAAAAGAGAAGTGCTCCGCTTAGGGTTTTTGAGCTCTTTCTTTAGAGAGTTTAGCCAGCTTTAAATTGTATTGGCAAAGTAACTATTCTTTAATGCAAAAATGTAAGTCTTGACAAAAATATTCCCACCTAAAATACAGATAACTCCAGGAAAAATTACTGGAGTTTGAAAAACTTATAATTTAAAACTCCAGTAATTGTTCCTGGATTTGAAATATGCAGTGGAATTCCAGGAAAAATTCATGAAAGAACTCCAGGAACGATTACTGCATTTTGAAAATTTATAGTTCAAAACTCCACAAATTGTTCTTGAATTTGCAATGTGCAATGGAACTCCAGAAAAGATTCATGAATTTTTTAAGCCTTTATTACGTTGAACTCCGGGAAATTCTCCTAGAATTTAAATGCATTGTCTCACTTTTGCCACATAACTCAAATTCAGAAAATCCAAAAAGAAATGTTGCTACTGTTCTTATTGGTGTCACTGATTCCGCAATTTGAATCGGGAAAAAAAAACTTGTGTTTGCATTTGGGAAATCGGTTCATGTTTGTTTGTTACTGAAAAATGGGATTTGGAATTGTTCAATTGAATTGAAATACTGTTAGTGACTTGAAAAACTGGGTGAAGCGAATTGACGAACAAAATCCAAAATCCACTTACTTTGTGCTTGTGATTTTTGCATCTGTAGGTGAAATTTGTTCAAGGATTGACTCATTGCTTGGGAAATTGATGTGAACTAATGTGAAGATCAACTTCATATAATTATATCTCCATGCTGTGATGTTCTAAGCTTCTAATGATTTTAACTTTCAGCAATGTTTACTCAAACTCCAGGAATCGTTCTCGGTGTTTGAACTTAAAATAGTTTAAACTCCAGTAATTATTAATTAGATTTGAATTTCTCTGTGATCTTAATCTTTTGACCTTACACTTGATTTTAGATCTCAACGTTTTGACCGTAGATCCTGTCAGTAGCGATGTTCCACACTGCCATCCTATTTGCTTCTCACATTTGATAGACAAGAGATGTACCACTTTATGATTAAGTAACTTAGTTAAGTTGTCTTGGCTGTTTGTATCTCCATAAGTTATGAATTTTTTATTGGGAGAAATTCACAAATAACTAGATTTACAAGTGATCATTCAAAAATAACCACAGTTTCAAAAGTAATTGAAATTTAGTAATTTTTCATGTAAAAATAAATCTAAACGAAACAATGTTCAAAATCCGAAAAAAATACTCCAATATAATATACTGAAATTCTAGTATAATATACCGGTCCAGCATAATATACTGGAAATTGGAGTACTGGTGTTCCAATCTCCAGTATATTATACTGAAACTTTTCACGTGTTGGAGTTCCAGACTTCCAGCATAATACACAGGTGCACCGATCTCCAGTATATTATGCTGGAACTTTTCGTGTTGCAGCAAAATAGTGGTTATTTTTCAAAGACTTTACAAACGCTGACTATTTTTGAATGACCAATCCGAAAACTGGCTAGCTCGTGCTATAGTAACTTTTTGATTAGTGTCAGATCTCTTTGTGAAGTAACAGACACTTTTGCCACTAGTATGGCATGCTATGAAAAATTGATGATATGGCCTAAATTGTTGATCCTGACCACTTTGTGGTCTATTTTTTCCAAGATTAATGTGGATTTTCTTCTCTAAAGATGAAAAAGGAATACCTTTACGGTAGAGGCTTTTCAATATATTTATTTTGATTTTGGAGTGATTAGAGTTTAACCTGTCATATCAAATATTAGTATTACAGTCTACAGATTTTTCATATGTATATTTTTCAAGATTGATAAGGATTCTTTCCCAAAGATAAAATTACCAGGACAACAACTTCATGATAAATAGTTTATGTTATTATGTATATTGATCTTGAAGTAATTAGAAAGACAGAGCTTTTAATGTCAATATGCAAATTTTAATTTGAAGAATTGAGAATGTTGGTTTAGATGGTATTTGACTATTCAAGGTCACAAAACATACTTGTAAACATGAATAGAATGAAATGTTCTCTTTTCTGGAGTTAACTAAGTGATCACTAATATTTGGAGTCCATTATTCAAATGGTCACCCAACTATTCCAAATTATCTCCAAAAGTCACATTTCTTTCGTTTGTAACAACAAAGTCATTGAACTATGCATATTGCACTCAGAAGGTCACTCAACTAGATTTTCAAATTTTGGATCGCCAAATACCTATTTTACCCTCTAAATTATAAACATTTATCTTTTTTGGCCGCGGATTTTACCCAGTTTCTACCTCACATTTGCGGCCAATGCGCGGCCTTACACTTTTCGTGCATTTTTCACCCTGTTTTGTTTGGAATTTGAAAAAATGTAAAACATAAAAGTTGTATATCTTTGAATTAGATTTCCAACCATATATTGTGGAGCTCAAATGGAGTTTTGAGCAAAAGGTTATGTGCATTTTACTAGACAGTGCACAATATACCTACTTGATTCTTCGTTCGTTCTTAACTATCATCCGTTGATCCCCGAACACGATCCCGGCTTAATTACTTGGGCTTTTTCTCAGACTTCAAATCTCCAAATCTCTTGAATTCATTCCATAACATCTACATAGCTCGGAATTACTCTTACAAGGCATAAAACACACAATTAGTGCAAAACACTAGCGATTAAAGCTCAAACTCAATTAAAGTGCAGTAAATTAGAGTGTAATAAACGACTAAAATACGTAATTATATCCTTTCATCAGGTACCTAGTCTCTACAACTAGGTAAGCCTAACACATACTTAATGATAACGAATTCTACTAGCAGCTATTGAACATGAACCATAAACTTCTAAATAAACCAATAGTCTCAACATGATACAATATCCCAAATCGGTAGTACAAGTCATAAGTCTTTCTAGGAGTAATTATACATAACGAATACAACACGGTTTCGATTTAGTAGGAAACAATGAAAATAAATACAATAGAAGGTGACTTAGGAGCCTACGAACGTCAAACAGGTGTACCTTGAAGTCTCCAGTCGCACAAGCATAAGTCTCAAAACCAGCTCGATTTGAAGTACCTAGTTCTGCACAAAAACGTGCAGAAGCATAACATGAGCACACCATATTGGTACCTAGTAAGCATCGAGCCTAACCTCGGTAGAGTAGTGACGAGGCCAGGTCAAGACACATACCGAACATGTAAACCTGTGCAGGATATGATATAAAGCTAACAAGGAAGGAATACCAATGTAATGCCAATAGCAGAACGAATTCAAATCACAAACACTAGTAAAGATAAGGGGAACACGAATGGCAATGAGAAATAACCAAGTAATTAAGCAGCCACGTAGCCGGGTACGGATGAAGTGTAAATGTGATCAAGTTGGGAAATGATGTCAACTCAACCAATCAAATCATTTCTAATACACAATTTCAACAATCCCAATTCTCGTAATCTCATATCATAAATCACAACTTCCAAACCTTTAATATACATGGCACTTTGTGCCCATATTTTTCCATCTCGCTTCGCACGGTAAAATCCACGTTCTACTCGGTACATAATATCCGTGTCAAATGCTAATTAGGATGTTCAAGAGATTTTATTTATATATCGTAAAGTAAAATTACAGTTTCTGGACCAAGTAGGAAATCAATGAGAAAGATGAGTTTATTTTAGAAATCATTTGGGTGAAGAAAAATAATATTTTTGAATAAAATATAGCATCAAATAAGCTATTGAATTTAGTATAGAATTTATTAAATTAAAACATAATAACATTTCCTTTTTAAGTAAAGTAAAAACATTGGACAGGATACCAGAGATTAAGTTGAGAAATCAATTAAAGTAAAATATGACAACTATTACAAATGGTAAATACCGGATAGAAAGGCGAGTTTTAACTTAAAAGTCACACAAGGTAGCATGTTATTAATTCTTTTATTTAAAATTGCTATATTACTAATAACTCGGCAGGATATGAGGTAATGATTCAACGTAGTAAATTCATCTTGAAAATCAATTCACAAGAATAATAGTAATAGGAAAAGAATTCAGGAAATGACGGCAAGGGAATAAGTTAATGACAATAACTCAATCCTCGAAAACCAGTGAAAAATCGGAAATACAAATTCTCGAGTCTCGTACGAAAGAACCGAAGCCAATATGATACAACAGGGAATACAAAACACATATAATATTGCGGCGCGCAATCCGATCCCATCGTACAATACTATTCACCCTTATTCCACCATGTGAATATCAATAGTAATAAATAAATATATGTTGCGGCGCGCAACCCGATCCCACCATATAATATTAATATCATAATTCACCCTTATTCCATTATATCAATTTGCCCTTATTTCACTTATTGCGGCGTGCAAACCGATCCCATCGTACAATATCAATATCATAACAATAAACAAAATATATTGCGGCACGCAACTCGATCCCACGTACAATAATTTAAATCAACAACAATAATTCAATAACTCAATTTACAAGAATTTCTACAATCAAGGGTATGAGTACACAACAACCAAGGGACCACGTAAAAATCAAAGGAATACAACAAACTTCACAAAAACGACAAGACAAGTAAGGCACGTGATAACTAAGTATGCAATAACAACAATTAGGACATGTAGTATATAAACACAGAGTAATAGAAGAAATTCAACAATTAAGAGGTAACAAGACAATAAGAAAGCAATAACCTCAACTAAGGCATATAAGAGCCAAATAACGAGTAAGAGGTACAATAAGTTTTAACAACTTCAAATAGAGCATGTAAGAGTAGACTATCAACAAGATACCACATGTTAAGACAATCAATTAAAGGCATGGGAAGAGACTAGACACTCTGAACTGGTTAATTACCACATATAGACCGTGTACCCACTCGTCACCTTGCATACACAACTTTCACATAGCAAGATAACACAATTAACTCAATTCATAAGGGGTAATTTCCCCCACACAAAGTTAGACGAGGCACTTACCTTTACAAAGTTAGGCCAAAATTCCAAAATGGCCATCTCCCGTGAATTGACCTCTGAACGGCTCCAATGTTTCTTGAGCTTTTCTTACATTACTACAATGTTCCAGAAACCCTTGCAACTTCAAACTATTTAGAAACATAACAAAAGTGAATCACAATTAGTAAGATATTTATGGGTTCACCTTATTTAAGCATTTCATCAAACACTAGATATGCAATTTCTACTACAAGGTTCTTCCATAAGATTTCCTTTACTTAACAACCCAATCTTCACCCATTTGAGCTCAACAATCTTCCCACAGACCTTATTGCTACTTACATGTATACATAATACTCTCACACCCAAGAATCATACTTCTCATGACCTACTTTTAATCCAAATCCCGAAATTTAGGGCTAGGGAGTAGAATCTTACCTATTAGATGAAGATCTTTTGATTGGGTTCTTGAAGATTGGGGCAAGAATGGGTGATTAACATGCTAGGTCTTCTCCTTCTCCCTCTAAAATACTCTCACTTCTCTCTAAAAATCAGACTTTTACCTTGCAAAATAATCCCCTAAGGCCTTATATCGAAATTGGATCGAATATGAAAATTTCCAAAAATGACCCCCGAAGTCAATTATGTGGTAGCAGAATTGTTTTGTGGGTAGTAGAATTTTTCTGCGACATCGACACGTAATTTGGTGAGGGAATGCCCCAGACTTAGGAGGTGTGAACCTCCACAGACTACTCAGGCACCGCGTGCTCCACCAGGTCCTCGGGCTATATTACAGCACCAGCTACCGCTCCACCTGCTCAACCAGCTCGAGGTGGAGGTCGAGTAGGTAGAGATCGCCCTAGAAAGGGAGGCCGGGCTAGATATTATTCCCTTTCTGCTCGTACAGAGGCAGTTGCATCCGACTCTATCATTACAGGTATTGATCTGGTCTATCATAGAGATGCGTCAGTCTTATTTAATCCAGGCTCCACTTATTCCTATGCATCATTTTATTTTTCTTCGTATTTGGGCGTATCCCGTAATTCCTTGAGTTCTCCAATTTATGTGTCTACAATTGTGGGAAATTCTATTGTTGTTGACCGTGTGTATCAGTCGTGTTTGGTTGTTCTTAGTGGTTTTGAGACCATAGCCGATTTATTATTGCTCAGCATCGTAGATTTTGATATTATTTTGGGCATGGACTGGTTGTCGCCCCATTATGCTATTCTTGATTGTCACGCCAAGACCGTGACGTTGGCGATGCCAGGATTACCACAGTTAGAGTAGAGAGGTACCTTAGATTACACTCCTAGCAGAGTTATTTTATTTCTTAAGGCTCAACGAATAGTTGAGAAGAGATGTGACCCTTATGTGAGAGATTTCAGTATTGATACTCCTACCGTTGAGTCAGTTATCCAGATGTATTTCTAGCTGATCTTTCGGTCATGTCGCCATATAGACTTTGGTATTGACTTGTTACCGGGCACTCAGCCTATCTCTATTCCTCCATATTATATGACTCCTCCTAAATTGAAGGAGTTGAGGGAACAATTATAGGAATTGCTCGATAAGTGCTGCATTCATCCCAGTGTGTCACCATGGGGTGCTCCCGTCTTGTTTGTGAAGAAGAAGGATGATTCTATGCGTTTGTGCATTGATTATCGCCAGTTGAACAAAGTTACAATGAAGAACATGTATCCTTTGTCTCGTATTGATGACCTATTTGATCAGTTACAGGGTGCCAGAGTGTTTTCCAAGATTTACTTGCGTTCAGGCTATCATCAATTGAAGATTCGGGAGCCAGATATCTCGAAGATTGCTTTTAGGACTCGGTATGGTTACTACGAGTTCCTTGAGATGTCATTGGGCTGACTAATGCCTAGTAGCATTCATGCACTTGATGCACAGTGTATTTTGGCTCTATCTTGACTCATTCGTCATTGTGTTTATTAACGACATTCTGATGTACTCCCGGGGTCGGGAGGATCAACACCTGAGGGTCGTGCTTCAGACCTTAAGAGAAAAGAAATTATATGCAAAGTTCTCAAAGTGTGAGTTCTGGCTAGATTCAATGGCATTTTTGGGACACGTAGTGTCGAGTGAGGGGATCAAGGTGGATTCGAAGAAGGTTGACGCAGTGTAGAGTTGGACCAGACCGTCCTCAGCTATAGAAATCTGAAGTTTTCTTGGTTTGGCAGGGTTTTACCGTCGATTTGTAGAGGGTTTCTCATCTATTGCAGCACCTATGACCAGGATGACCCGGAAGGGTGCTCCATTCAGGTGGACAGAGGAGAGTGCCGAGAGCTTTCAAAAGCTCAAGACAGCTTTGACTACGGGGAGTATTGGTATTGCCTACAGGTTCGGGGTCTTATACTGTATATTGTGATGCGTTGTAGATTGGTATCGGCGCGGTGTTAATGCAGGACGGTAGGGTGATTGCCTACGCGTCTAGACAGCGAAAGGTGCATGAGAAGAACTATCATGCCCACAACCTTGAGTTAGAAACTATTGTTCATGCCTTGAAAATTTGGTGGCACTATTTGTACGGTGTCCCTTGTGAGATCTACACCGATCACTAGAGTTTGCAGCATCTATTCAAATAGAAGAATCTTAACTTGCATCAGTAGGGGTGGTTAGAGTTGCTTAAGGATTATGATATCACTATTCTATACCATCCCGGGAAGGCCAATATGGTGGATGATGCCTTGAGTTGTAGGGCAGAGAGCTTGGGGAGCTTAGCATATCTACCAGCAGTAGAGAGACCATTGGCATTGGATGTTCAGGCCTTGGCCAACCAGTTTGTGAGATTGGATATTTCTGAGCTGAGTCGAGTTTTGGTTTGTGTGGTTTCTCAGTTTTCTTTTTATGATCGTATTAGGGAGCGTTAGTATGATGACCCACATCTACTTGTCCTTAGAGACACGGTTCAGCACGGTGATGCTAAGGAGGTCACTATTGGATATGATGGTGCATTGAGGATGCAGGGTAGGTTATGTGTGCCCAATGTAGATGGTCTGCGTGAGTTGATTCTCCAGGAGGCTCATAGTTTGCGGTACTCCATTCATTCGGGTGCCGCGAAGATGTATCAGGACTTGAGGCAGCATTATTGGTGGAAGAGAATGAAGAAGGACATAGTAGAGTATGTGGCTCGGTGTCTAAATTGCCAGCAAGTGAAGTGTGAGCATCAACGACTAGGTGGATTACTTCAAAAGCTAGAGATTCCGGAGTGGAAATGGGAGCGGATCACTATGGATTATGTTGTTTGGCTTCCACGGACTCAGTGAAGGTTTGATGCAGTTTAGGTGATTGTGGATAGGCTGACCAAGTTGGCTCATTTTATTCCAGTGATGACTACTTATCTTCCAAGCAGCTGGCTCGAGTTTACATCCGTGAGATTGTCAGGCTTCATGGTGTGCCGGTATCTATCATGCCTGACCAGGGTACGCAGTTTATATCGCGATTTTGGAGGGTCGTACAATATGAGTTGAGTACTCGGGTTGAATTGAGCGCAGAATTTCACCCTCAAATGGACGGACAGTCCGAGGCGTACTCTTCAGATATTAGAGAATATGCTTCGTGCATGTGTGATGGAGTTAAGGGGTTCTTGCCACTTGCGGAGTTTGCCTACAACAATAATTATCAGTCGAGTATTTAGATGGCACCGTATAAGGCTTTGTATGGTAGACGGTGTCAGTCTCCAGTGGGTTGGTTCAAGCCGGGTGAGGCTAGGCTATTGGGTACAGACTTGGTTCAGGATGCTTTAGAGAAGGTTAAGGTGATTCAAGATTGACTTCGTACAGCCCAGTCCAGATAGAAGAGTAATGCGGATCGGAAGGTTCACGATGTTACATTCATGCTTGGGAAGCAGGTCTTGCTCTGGGTTTCTACCATGATGGGTGTCATGAGGTTCGGAAAGAAGGGCAAGTTGAGCCCAAGGTTTATTGGCCCATTCGAGGTGTTGCGGCAAGTTAGGGAGGTTGCTTATGAGCTTGACTTGCCTCCCAGTCTAGCAGGAGTTCATCCAGTATTCCATGTTTCCATGCTCCGGAAGTACTACAGTGATCCGTCTCATGTGTTGGATTTCAACTCAGTCCAGTTGGACAAGGATTTATCTTATGTTGAGAAGACGGTGACTATCTTGGACAGACAGGTTCGAAAGTTGAGGTCAAAGAATATTGCTTCATTAAAGGTTCAGTGGAGGGGCCAGCCGATCGAGGAGGCGACTTGGGAGACCGAGCATGATATGTGCAGCTGTTATCCTCATCTTTTCTCAACTTCAGGTATGTCTCTATGCTTGTTCGAGGACGAACGATTGTTTTAAGAGGGGGAGGATGTAACGACCCGACCGGTCATTTTTTAGAGTATTAGCCCCAATCCCCTATTTACTGCTTCCCCTGTATCATTTTATGCTTATGTGACTTGCCAGGAGGATTTGTTTTTGGTTTCGGAGTGAATTGGGACACTTAGTCCCTAAAATGCAAGCTTAAGTTCTAGAAATTTGACCGTAGCTAGATTTGTGTGAAAACGACTTCAGAATGGAGTTTTGTTGATTCTGTTAGCTTTGTTGGGTGATTTTGGAATTAGGAGCACGTCCAGATTGTAAATTGGAGGTCCATAGTTGAATTAGGCTTAAAATGGCGAAAGTTGGATTTTTGGAAAGTTTGACTGGGAGTGGACTTTTTGATATTGGGGTCAAATTTCGATTCCAGAAGTTGGAGTAGGTTTGTAATGTCAAATATGACTTGTGTGCAAAATTTTGGGTCAATCGGATGTGATTTGATAGGTTTTGGCATCGGTTGTAGGAGTTTAAAGTTTCAAAGTTCATTAAGCTTGAATTGGGGTATGATTCATGTTTTTGTTGTTTTTTTATGTGATTTGAGGGATCGACTAAGTTCGTATGGTATTTTAGGACTTGTTGGTATATTTGATTGAGGTCTAGGGGCCTCGGGTGGATTCCGGGTGGTTAACGAACTAGAATTGGACTTGGGAGAATTGCTGAAGCATTACAGCTTCTGGTGTCATCGCACCTGCGTTGGGATTGGCCGCAGCTGCGGACACGCACATGTGAGAGGTCAAGCGCAAAAGCGGGATTTGAGGAAGTGGCCAAGGATCGCAGGTATGAGGGAAATGCCCCATCTACAAGCCCGCAGATGCGCGTGTAGTTCCGTATAAGTGGAGAGTGAGCTGGAAAGGGGAGTCCACAGAAGTAGACAATGCTCGCACCCGCGCACGCACAGGTGCGGCCCCTTAATTGCAAAAGCAGACTAGGGGACCTAAGTCAAGTCCGCACATGCGATGGAATTTCCATAGGTGTGGTGCCGCTGATGTGGTTGTGTGTTCGTAGGTGCGAGATTGCTAGGTATAAAAGGGCCAATTTCGAGGGTTTGATCTCATTTTCATTTTGGGACTTTGAGAGCTCGGATTGAGGCAAAAATTTGAGGTATTTTCGGAGGAAACCATTAGGTAATGATTCTTGACTCGTTTTTGGTTATATTCCTCTAATCTATCGTTAATTTCATCTTTTAATTTAAGATTTGGGTCGAGAAAATTAGAAAAAAGTGGGAAAGTTCTTCAACCGTATTTTAGGGTTTTGATTGAGGTTTTGGTATCGGATTTGAGTAATTTTGGTATAAGTGAACTCGTGGTTGAATGGGTGTTCGTATTTTGTGACTTTTACCCGATTTCAAGCCCGGGTCACTTCTTTGAGGCGATTTTCCAATTTCTTGTTAAAGTCTTGATTACATTAATTAGATTGGTTTCTATAGTTATATTTATAGTATGTAATTTTTTTTGGCTAGATTTACACCATTCGAAGTCGAAAAGTCGAGGAAAAGACATTCTTGTTGATTGATTGAGCTTGGCTTGAGGTAAGTGGCTTGCCTAACCTTGTGTAGGGGAAATTTCCTTAGGATTTGGTATTGTTGTAACAATTCTGTGATATATGAGTGCAGTGTATGCGCGGTGACAAGTGCGTACACGGGCTAATTGTTGTAAATCAGGTTTTTACTGAAAAGTAACCTTTTATATCTTGACTGAGTTATCCCAACATGTGTGTTATCATGTTTAGCATAATATCGCATGCCTACGTGTCTTAAATAGCTATTTTCAATCTGTGCAGCATGCTTAGTTGAATTCCTGCTCTTTCCCTGATTTGTATTTAGTCTTAAGGTGTAGGATTATTGCTGTTAATTGTTGTTTCCATCGGTTTCGAGATGTGTGTTTACTTTTGCGACTATGAGGCGGTACCTCGGGGGATCCCCTGTTTCATATTTACTTTTGGGACTACGAGGCAATACCTTGGGAGATCACCTGTCGCATATTTACTTTTGGGACTACAAGGCGGTACCTCCGGAGATCCCCCACTCCATATTTACTTTTGGGACTACGAGGTGATACCTCGGGAGATCCCCTGTTGAGTATTTACTTTGGGACTACGAGGCAGTACCTCGGGAGTGCTCCTGTTGAGTATTTACTTTGGGACTACGAGGCGGTACCTCGGGAGCACCCTTGTTGTTTATCTCTATGTGTTGTGTGGTTATCTTCATGTATTTCTCGTTGTTAAATTCTCAGTCTTTCATTATATTGTTATATCTTCTGCCTTATTTGTTATAATCCAGTAAGGCCCTGGCCTGACCTCGTCACTACTCTACCGAGGATAGGCTTGGCACTTACTGAGTATCATTGTGGTGTACTCATGCTACTCTTCTGCACATATATTGTGTGCAGACCCAACTACCTCCTACCTGCCCCGTTATTAGTTGAGAGTACTTGTTGCTGCTCCAGAGACTTCAAGGTATATCTGCCAGCGTCTGCAGACCTCAGAGTCCCCCTCTACCCTTATGTTGTTCCTCCTTTATTTTTCCTA
Organism: Nicotiana tabacum; assembly: GCF_000715075.1. NCBI lineage: Eukaryota > Viridiplantae > Streptophyta > Magnoliopsida > Solanales > Solanaceae > Nicotiana > Nicotiana tabacum. Next base: position 79,817,143 of record NC_134089.1, on the reverse strand, counting down.
GTTACTGATGTATAAAGACAACTAGAACAAATTCTTAGAGCTTGTGACTTGTGATTACTGGGTCTTTGGGAGTTCTTTATATTCAGAATTGTTGGTTTTACTTGTACATGTTGAGCAACATTTTTCAACTATATAATTATCTGTTGAAGTTTAGTTGTTAAATTTTGTTATTATTCAGTTATTCTGCAATTGTTTGGCTTACCTAGTCGTAAAGACTAGGTGCCGTCACGACATCTTACGGAGGAAGATTTGGGTCGTGACAGCACAAAAGAGAATTATGATAAGTCGAGTGCTTACAATCAGTAGAGATTAATTAGGAGAAATTATAGGAGATGTAGCGGGAAGGTTTCCGACAATTGAGAAAATTATAACTCTAGAATCTTTCAATCTTGTCTTCGACCCTTAGTATCTATAGTTGAGAATTTTACTATTTTTTAATATTTGTTAGTTAATTAGTTTAATATCACAATTTTGTATAACAAGGGAATTGTTTGAACTTGTGTTTCTTAACAATATTGAACAATTGTAGCTAAGTCTTAGTTCTCCGTGGAATTCGCTTCAAATTCTTAGAGCATATTATATTTGCAGCAATCGCTTATCCTTTTTAGGACTAGAGTTAGACGTGATTACATCACAATGCTGTAAACAGAATCACTCCAGATAGAGAAGCTCTGGAAGCAACATAAATTTTCTTACCAAATTTCTAATTGGAACCCAGAGCTTTAACATGTTGATGAAATAAGTAGAGGACTTGTTTTTTGTTTGAATTCTTAGGGAAGAATGAAGTTAACGAATTAGCGTGGAAAACTGATTTGGGAAAAGAGATACGAGAGTGGAAATACATAGTCCTCGTAACTATGAGTGCGCCGACAATCTATCTATCTATACTATATTAAAAGCACGAAGATCCTTAACGAAATGTCGTTCGCCTTTTTTATCCCTCTAAAATAGAGTTCACACTGCACAAAATAGTCATTTGATTATTTTTCTATATTTAAAAATAGTCATTTGATTAATTTCCTACCATTTAGGAACAATCATTTAATTATTAATCTTATACTTAAAACTTCTATTTTTCAGTTTCTTTTAGATCTAAAATTTCAAACACTTTCAACTAAAACTTGGAAATTTTTTGTTATTCAACTCAAACTAAAAGTTTCATCTTTCAACTAATTTAGGAAAACTTTATTCACTTTCAAAGGAAAAAATCATAGGAAATTTTTTAGTTAATTATTTTTGACAGATTAATTCTTCAAAAAAATATTAGTTAAAAACGTGCAATTTGATTTTCTTTTTGGTTTAGGAGTATTTATTTTCTAATAAATTATTAAATTATACATAATTTTATTTTGTATAAATCCTTTCATGTTTCAAATTATATACCAAAAATTTCTATAAAGAGCTACAATTCTACGTTTTCATCATCAAAACTTTGCCTTGTTCGAGCAGAAACTATAAATTAAGGACTTTCAGGTTCTTCTTTGAGCAATTTTTTTTATAGTAGTTGAATTTTACATTCACACATTTATATACGTCCAATAATTTAGCCTGAAAAGAAAAAAAGTGGGGTAGAAGTTAAGTTAGTGGTTAAATTTTGCATTCACATATTTATATTAATAATTAAATTTTGTATTCACGTATTCAACAAGTACATTTTTATTTTGGTATTCTTAATTGTGAACCTTGAATGAACATGAGCCTGTTTGGCCAAAATCTCAATTTAGTTGTTTTATATTTTTTAGAAAATTCTTATATATCAAAGAAATAGAATAATTCACATTTTGCGTGCGAGAAAAAAAGAAGATCTTTTGTCAGTTAGATGATCCTTTGTATGTTTTCTAGAATGAACTTAAGAACATATATTTCTCAAAAAGATTTAAAAAAAACTCTGAAATCTTCGAGAGTTTATGTGCTCTTGATGAAAATAAAAAGAAATACGACAACTTATGAAATTATAGTAATGAATTAATCTTAAGTTGAAAATATTGACTAAGATGATTGAGAACTTCAATTATCATCGTTTCTTCATTTATTAAGTTGCTAACTATAATCAATAATTATCATTTTCAGTAACTCACACTTTTTTCTTAAACTTATTTTATAACTCAAATGTAATTAGTTAACATAGTATTTATGTGATTTTTAAAAAATATATACTTATTGAGAAAGGATACACGCGCAACGCGCATATCGTATAACTAGTGGTGTTAAAAGGCGGAGAGATTCAAAAATAGTCATGTTTACAAGTGGTCATTCAAAATTAGCCATTGTTTTAAAAGTAATCGAAATTTAGTCACTTTTCATGTAAAGATAAATTTAAACAAAAATATTGTTCAAAATTCGGAAAATACTCCAGTATAATATACTGGAATTCCAGCATAAGTATACTGGAACTTTAGTTATTATACTGGAGTTCCAGTATACTCTAGTATAATATACTGAACTTCCAGTATAATATACCGGTCCAACATAATATGCTGGAAGTTGATACACAGGTGCTCTAATCTCCAGTATTTTTGCTGGAACTTTTCGCATGTTGGAGTTCCAGCATAATATGTTGGAAGTTCATATATAGGTGCACCGATCTCCAGTATATTATGCTGGAACTTTCCGCGTTGCAGCAAAATAGTGGCTATTTTTCAATGACTTTGCAAATGCTGGCTATTTTTGAATGATTAGTCCGAAAACTAGCTAACCCATGCTATTTTTACAATACGATAAAACTCAAGGATGCCCAGATATTTAGATGTATGATCGTTCACAGAATAAGGAACTTTTGTCAGACGAAAAAAAATTGCAAAATTAATTAAATAAAAGAGTACATTAGAAAGGATAAATTAGTCATATCATACTTTTTATAAATTAAAATAAATATGTTAAAAATTATTACAAGGAAATTAAAATAAGGGTGGTAGACCTAATATTACAAACCACAAGGAAAGTTAGTGCTATAAGGTCAAATCTTAATTATCTCTGAAGTACGATTTAAAATCAATAGGTGCATAATACATGGCAATCGTACTCATTTGATATGACGAATGCAAATTCCCCCTTTAGATTATTATTTTTAAGCGTACATATAGTTTGAAATAAAGCCTTACAACTGCTTGTCATACTCCCTTTTTACACCCCGAGGAATATATAAGGGAGTTTTTCCACTTTAAGTGACATTATTCGAAATGAGATTATTTATTTATCAAAGTTTCCACTTGGGATAGTTTATTTGGTGTCCCAAGTCACCGGTTTATTTTAAATCCCAAATCGAGGAAAATTTCGACTTTCCTTTTGAAGTCTGCGAACCAAAAATTCTGAATAAGGAATTCTGTTAACCCGGGGAAGGTGTTGGGCATCCCCGGATTCCGTGGTTCTAGCACGGTCGCTTAAACTATTATAATTGACCTATTATCTGATTTTAATACATGTTTTAGCCTATGGTATATTTTAACTTATTAACCGCTTTTAATTAATTTTAGGAAGATTCAACGTTATCTAAAACACGTCTTGAACCACGTCACATGAAATGCACCCGCAGTCCACGATACATTTTATCTAACGTTGTTGAGAATTGGAGTTGGGTCACATGAAATGCACACCCGAGTTTAAGGAAATTAATTTAAATAGCGCACCTAAAGCAACTACGCACTTTCAAGTTTGCGAGGGCCATGGAAATTTCAACTAATGGCACACCTCGATTCTAATTTTAAAGGAAATTCGAACTAAGCTTTTGAGGGCCATAAACTATATCTTACTTAATATGGCACGCCTCAAATCTAATTGTTTAAAAGATTTCTTATTCTAAAATTATGAGGGCCATAGACTAATGGTGTTATTTAATATGACACACCTCACTTAAGTAAGGAATTATTTTAAACAAACACAATTTGGAACTATTATTTGCATAACCACTAAAGTTACACATGGATTTTCATGCATTTGGGTCATGCTTGCTACACACAAAACTGGCCGCGTCATTAAAATAACCAAATGGGCCTGAACCAAACTGTGTTTTTTACATTAGCCCAAATTCAAATCATTTCCCCTTTTCTTCAAAATAGTCCAGCAACACCCAACGTTTAATAAATTAGAGAACCAAGATTATGCATTTCTAATATTGCCAATCAACTTTTGAAATCAATCCAACTCAGCCCACTTTATTCTTTATGTCACTGTTCATATACTTCAGGAATTTAAACTTTATAAACAAATTAAAATAGTAATTCATGAGTCAAGGAAATTAAAAGAAATTAAACCAGCCTAAGCATTATAAGGCTTGTCATTCCCATCTACAGATTGCCCTCAAAGTCTAAGGCCCAAAAGGGACCTAAACATTGCAAAGCCAAGGCTGAGGAGCGGGGATGCATGATCGAATCTATACCAAAGCAGAACCAATATTTGCACTCAGAAATAAAAAATAAACCTAATGGACCTTCAGCAGTACATAATGGCTTAATACACAAAGAAAAGCTTGAATGCTGTTGACTCTCATTACATTCCCAAAAACAACACAGTCTCGAATTCAATTGTATTGATAACAGAAATATCAAGTATTCATGCTTTAATTCAATTCTAAGCTAACTCACAAATAAACATATAAAATTTAACCTCATCTAAATCCTTTCTCAATACCAACAGTAACAGAATCCAAAAATTAACGTATCACTCACTTGAATCCAAAAATCATACTCAAACCCTCACAGAATCAACTCGACAAGCAAACATTGATTCACTTTACAACATTTTAATAACATGAGAAAGGCTAAACTAAACATGCATAATATAGGATTTACATACAGAATACTACAGAAATGAAAGAATCAGAAGAAATAAAACTCAAAACACAACTTGTATTCAATCAGGTTTCCACTCGAAATACATATTCACATTCACTTGTTGTCCAATGGTTTGAAAAATACCTGGAATGCAATAGGAAAAACAAAGAGAAATGAGGAGTTAGCAGCAGTAGCAACACCAACTCAAAAACCCAGCAATATCAAATGAAAAACCAGCTTCTTCCAGCCAATAGAGAACCCGAATGAACAACAAACTTTTGAATCTCAAAACCCTGATTAGCTAAGAAATTTCAAGGCAGAATTGAACCAGTTTTCACCAAAGAAATGCATGGATTTCAGTGTTATTTCAAAGTTTTTAAAGCTTAGCCGTTTTTAATTTTTCAGTATTTTTCAGTCTCTAAAATCTCTAAAATCTCTGACTTCATAGTGAAGAAACAATGCCTTTATAATAAAGTTTTAGGACAGCAGAATGAGTTTAGACTTTTGTCCTTTACCCCCTTTGGAATTTTTGTTTTTGCTACTATACCCTTAATTTAAAATTAGTTTTTCAAAATCAACCCCAAACCCACCTTCCAGGAAGTTTCCCAAGTCAGCTACAAATGATTCCCTAACCTAAATTCCCTAAACTAACCCTTAAACCCCATGTTTTTACCCCAGCCTACCACATGGGTCAATTCTGACCCAAGGCTCAAACCACAATGAACGGGCTTCTCTTAAAAATGAGTCAGAAATGACACCAAGGCCCAAAACAAATCAGAGATCCATTTGGTAATTCATGGGAAGCAGAAGAAGAAACCAATTAAATGATTTCAAAACTAAAATTAACTACATGACTGGTTAATAATACAAATAAGCATAGAAGGAACTAGGTTATTAAATCAAAACGACCAAATTAAACTGACTATAAAACTAAAACAAGAAAGACAAAATCAGGATTTTAACATGGTATGAATAAAAGCTAATAGTCCAATGAATAAACCAACAAAAATCAGAGAACAAGCTTTTAAGATTTGAAAAGAAAACTGAAAAGCCAACGGAACAAATGCGAACAAAAAATTAATCTAAAGGGAAAACCTAGGTTTGAAACTTTTAACAATTTCCAGTCAGAAAACAAACCACTCAAAGAAGCGGAGAAGAAAAGAAGAGGAGTAGGAGGATGAAACAAGAAAGACGGACAGAAAAATAAAAGAAAAACTTAGCTAATTAAACTCGAAGTAACACTGGATATCTTGACTTAACCAAAAACAATGCTAATCGCTTGTTCTTGGTCAAGAACAAGCGAACATCATTGCTTTGTGTTAAATCGACCTTGAGAACTTCAGGAAACTCGGGGATTAAACCTTGCATGTTGCAGATTCTATGGAAGTTGATTTTGGGGTTTAGGGTTTCGAACTCAGATTTGAAATTCGAGCAGATGCCAAAGGATTCGAGGGAAATTGGTTAGGGATTCGGAAAGGGGAGGTTGTGAGGATTTTGGGGTGTGATTTTTGAACGAATTGGAGGTGGCGCCGCCACCGGGGAGGGTTCGCATTTTGGGGCGGCGCTCTAGGGTTTTGAGGGCATCTATGAAGGTGGAGACGAGTGAGAGAGATGGAACCGAGGGGGGGGTAGGCCGTTCAGACACTTAAATACTCTTAAATACGCCAGTTCCCAGCTGTTCGATGAGTGAAGATCAACGGCTGGGATCATAGACCTCAAAACGACGTCGTTTGGATACTTGAACGGGTGGACCAGGTTGGGACGCATGTTTGAGCCTAAATTTGGACGGGTAAAGAGTGTTTAATCAATTGGGCTTGGGGGAATTGAATTAAATTGGCCCAATCAGACTTCTCTTTCAATTCTTTTTTTTTTTTAATTTCAAAATCTTTTCTTTCTTTTCTTTCTTTTTTTTTTCAAAATAAAATAAATCTAAGTTAACTCCTAAAAATTAAACCTACCAAATTATATTAAAACTCAACATAATATTTGTTTAAAATAAAATAACTCCTAATTTAAAAGAAAAGCTACAAAATTCAAAAAATTAAAGAGTTAAAATGCAACATGAACTATTTTTTGTGATTTGTTTTCTTGATATTTTATAAAATAACTAATTTACTAATTAATCTAAAAAATATAAAATTAAATCCTAAATGCAAATGTAGTGTATTTTTTGTATTTTCATGAATTTAAATAAAATTAAGCATGCACAAAAAAAATGCAAACAATCAGAAAAACTCTACAATAATTCTTAAAATAACAAATAATTAAAAGAAAAATCTAATTCTTTGGAATTTTGTAGGAGTAATCCATGTGGGGCAAAAATCACGTGCTCACAGCTGCCCCTCTTTGCTCGGAGACACGAAGGGTTTTCGGGCAAAGATAAAATGAGCAATTGCGAGGGATTTTTGCCCGTTTCAAACTCCATGAGAAGCATTTTTGAAAAGAGCCTGACCGAACCTTGCTTCAAAGGTTGCCTACATATCCTTTGCTATAAAGGAATCAGGTCAGTGTAATTCTGGAAATTTTGGTAGCTGGGACTACCGAGAAGCTGTGATTTTACTGGTGATGCTGCTGCTACCGCTTGCTGAACTCCTTATTACACCAAAATGGAAAGTAAAAAGTTAAACTAGCTAAGCCTATCAGCTACAAGTTACAAGATTCCTATCTATAAATCCTTTGAAGCTTGATCTTGAGTCTTGGCTGGCTCTTGCTGCTGACTCCGATCTGAATCTTGATGCTCGTCAGCTGTAACCATTGATTTATTCTTCAGCTTTGGATCAAGGCGGGACATGCAAAGCCTGTAATTTCAATCATATCTTGGGCAGTCCGCGTCTTTCTTCGCTTCAGCACTTCGACTTCACTTCTTTTTTGTTCTTTTTGTTCTTTTCTTTATTCTAAGTTGAGACTCATTCTCTTGGTCGTCTCGAACCCTGTGCCCCGAGGTAAAACCTGCTCAGACACCAAAATAAAAAACGAACGAAATTTTTCTGCCACAGTTTTCATTAGGAAAATTTTGTGAGTTATCGTAACAAAACTCTAAACCTTCTTTTTTTCTTTTATTACGACGCCGCGTGAATCAGATCATTACATAGTTAAAGAAATAAATGCGAAAAATAAGGAAACAATTTTTGGGAATTTTCCACATTTCATTAATTAAACTCCTAAACTTTTCTATTACAAAAGACTCTAAAATACTCATTTTTTTTGGAATTTTAACAACTACAAACATACTCAAAACAACAACTGAAGTACAAACTCGATAAATGAAAATCATAAGTACATAAGGCTTCGACTCCTGGGGCCCGTGGGACATCATTCGGTCTTACCACGGGCCTATGTCCAAGATCCCCTTGAAGATGCTCCAGATCACTCATTATTTGGCGAACAAATGTCATAACCACAGCAAAGAAAGTGGTTCTAGTCATGTCTTCACATTCTTGACACTTCACGACGATGTAGTCGGCGATGACTCTAACCCTCTCTCGGATGACACCTTTTTCTTGGAGCAAACGCCCGATTTGTTGAGTCCTAGCTTCTAGCACCTGAGTGTCATGATGATTTTGACTCTGTAACTGTTGCATATCTTCCTCCATCTGGGACATTAGGGCATAGAAATGTTCCCTTTCAGCTTTGAAGCTCCTAGCTTGTTTGGATATCTCATTTTTTAGGGTAGTGAGCTTTTTCTTCAAATCGGTGACCGTTCCCTCGTATTTTCTTTTCAACTGCCGCACATACGCTGCCCGTCCTTCTACATTCTTTGTTAGCTGTGCTCGAACTTTTGCTAGACTAGCCTCAGATTTTTCTAAGTCATCTTGACACTCAATTACTTTCTTTCTAAGACCACTTATAAGCCTTTCATCTGCTCGGCTTCGTTCCTGGTTTCTAGCAGCTATTTTCATCTTTTGGATCTGAGCCTTAAGGGCTTCATTTTCCTGAACCAGCTTCTTCTTTTCCCCTTCATCGGCAGCAGCTTGGACACCATTGTCAAATTTGAGGTCCCTAATTTGTCCCTCCAGTTTACTTATCTTGGCCCTATAGCTTGCCTCTTTCATCAACTAGTCTCGTTGCTCCCGTGAGTCGTCAGTGAATTGCTGGACGTGGGGCCTTTTAGCAGGCCTTTCGGGCTCCTGAGGGATTTGAAATCTTTTATCGAACCAAGTCATGTAATTAGGGTCTACCTCACCTTTAGGTAAATCCCGCACCAGAGTCATAGGTTCTAGAAATCTGCACTCATTCTAAATTTTATAAACTTTTCCTTCTGGGAATACAACTTTTGGACCCAATTCAAATCTTCGTCATAAGGAATAGTTTGAAACCTGCCCAGTTGGCGCAACACCCTATGATGAGCATACGACTGAATGCTACGAAGACCCACTAAGAGAAGATAGCACACCTCGGCTGACATGTAGATGACCTCAGTGACAGGGACAAGTGCACATACCAAGCCTCTATACCTTTTGGAAATTCAACACCCACCACTCGGTTTTCATACTCTTCGATGCAATTCAAACCAGTCATGCCGTAGTTCATATACCCGACACGGTGACAAAGATGTTATTGTATCCATAATTGTAGTAGCAGGTTACAACCCTGGAAGAATCTTCCCCCTTCTCGGCATATGATTAAGGCTCGGTAAATCTCAGCTAAGATCATTGGAACAATGGTGCTATTAGCTTTCTTAATCATGACATCAACCATTCCTATGAGACCCAATTATATGTTGCCACCTTTTCTCGGACAGATTATGGCACCCAAGAATGCTACTATAAAAGCCAAATCCCGCCGTGCCTCCCATTTATCTTTGTTTCCCGTATGGGTTAGACCAGTATACGGTGCTTCAAAACCGTGGGGATTGCCATAGCGCTGGTACAAGAATTGGAAAGTGCAAAACCCTTCGGATAAATTCCTATCTTAAACCTCCCGACTGATGCTCAACAGGTCTAGAAACTTGTGAGGAGACACTGTTCTTGGCGATACCGGGTACCGACTTCTGAGGTTCCCACTAAGGCCGGCATAGCCTGCAATTTCCTCCAGTGTGGGAGTGAGCTCAAAATCAGAAAAGTGAAACACATTGTGAGTCGGGTCCCATAAAGGTATCAAGGCCTCAATCACATCCAACCTCGACTTGATTTTTAGAAGTCTGACAAGACCACCCAAAACATTGACCACAGTCCCTCTGCTGACTTTTCCTAAGTCATTCCACCACATATGGAACTGTAAGAGGATCTTCTCAAGAGCTGCGAAGGGTTTATTTTCATTTATGTTTATACTGCACATTTATTAGGGTGATCGGTTAAGAAGATCATGACATCAACTTACTTATTAGACAAGAATGACATCAACTTACTTATTTACAACAAAACAATAAATTTTTTGTTCTTTTTGGGTTATTTTTGCAAAAATGAAGTTGGACCCGATGGGGGTTGCCTACGTATCCCACATCCGGTGAGAATCAAACTTGCGTAGTTCGGGCAGATTTGACATAATAAAAACAATACTAAATATATATATATATATATATTTAACAAAATTTCCTTTTTCTTTTTTTTTCTTTCAAAATTCCGGCAGAGTTTCAATACTTTTTTGGACATCGGGTTTTTCAGAACAGGTAATTATCTCTCTAGCCCTCCAATTGATTTTTCTTTTTCCCAACTTTTCTCCTTTTATTCATAAGCCAGTCAACATGCAAATCCGAAGCAAATAAATGCACAAGTAGCAAGTAGAATGCATCAGGATGGTCTTTTCATTTCGGGTACACCTGACCTAGACGGACCCAACCCCTGTGTGGAGTCCCCTAAGTCAAATGCACGTGATGCACACAAGCGTTCCTACTAGGGATCCGACATGAGGTTTTGTTATACTAGGTTTAAAACCCTGGGTGTATTGTTCTAGACCTGGCTTACCCGAGCGGACACCTCGAGCCGGGGGGAGGGGGCAGCGTATCGGGAATACAGAAGCTTCACCGGCTTTGCAACTTGTCTGAACCTCATTCTAAAATTGGATATGACTCTAACAGAAGAGAAGTTACACGAAGTTCAACCTTTCCAGATGATTTAGAATACTTAGAGAGAAGAGGGTTTCGCAGCAATTTATATACAATCCAAACAATATCAAAGTGGTAAAAACGACATTTAGCACATTAGGCTCAACATGTAAAAATCAGATAAAACAAGCCAGCTATAACAGTTATTCTAAGCTTAAATTCTTAAACCCTGAACTGAAGTTCTGAGTTTGTCTCCCCAGCAGAGTCGCTAGAGCTGTCACACCTCCTTTTTACACCCCGAGGGATATATAAGGGAGTTTTCTACTTTAAGTGACATTATTCGAAATGGAATTATTTATTTATCAGAGTTGCTACTTGGGATAGTTTATTTGGTGTCCCAAGTCACTGGTTTATTTTAAATCCCAAATCGAGGAAAATTTCGACTTTCCTTTTGAAGTCTGCGAACCAGAAATTCTGAATAAGGAATTATGTTAACCCGGGGGAAGGTGTTAGGCATCCCCGGATTCCGTGGTTCTAGCATGATCGCTTAAACTATTATAATTGGCCTATTATCTGATTTTAATACATATTTTATCCTATGGTATATTTTAACTTATTAACCACTTTTAATTAATTTTAGGAAGATTCAATGTTATCTAAAACACGTCTTGAACCACGTCACACAAAATGCACTTGTGCTCCATGACACATTTTATCTAACGTTGTTGAGAATTGGAGTTAGGTGATCGCTGCCAACTCGACGCTACACCAAGGTAGGATGAGCGGGTCGTAATAGCTTTTACCCGATATGAGTGTCGGGATCGATTTCCTCAGGGAGCTAGTAGTGGAGTTGGATTGCCTGTCTAGCCTAGAGATGCGTTTGTACTCAAAATGTCACTTCAAACATTTTTGGGTTTTTAAATTATAAATACTTTTATAAAACTAATGATTAACACTAAATTATACTACGAGAAGATTGCTAAGTTGTATCTAATGGGAATAAGGGCTCTAGGGTCATGACACTACCTAGGTGGCTAATTGACGGGTAGATGTTACTTAGGTTCGATTGACATAATTGGGGCTTATGCTATAACCGTTGCACAATTTTACCCACTCTCACACCTCTCGGTAGAGAGAGTGATTTTGCCCAATTGACTCTCTCGAGACCAAATGGATAGGCAAATTAGACCAAGCAACCAGGGTTCAAGTAGGGTGATTACTCTCTCGAGATTTAACCCATTAATTGGGACTATCATTTCTCAAGAGTCCATCCCAATTCCTTGTTGGGTCAATTTTGGGGATATAGACTCTCTTTCTCAAGTAGAGTCAAACCCACAAAGCTTGAATCAGTGTTTGCAACCACCAATTCTAGATTAAAACATAAAATCAACCCAAATAGCAAACACTCATAGTCAATCTAACCCTAGATGGAAACACCCCTCAATTACCCACACTAGGGTTGAGCCACAACCCTAGCTAATGGGTTTAGCCACAACACTAGCTAATGGGTTTAGCTACTCATGCTAAATAATGAAATTGAAGAAATAGATGAAGAACTAAGCATATTAATTAATTGCTAAAATGAAACTACAATAATCTATCGTAAATGTAAAGCAAAAGTGCCAAAAATGGCTACAATAATTGTTCCCAGGAGCACAGCTCTCTTCTGAAGAAAAAAGATACAAAGATAACCTAAAAATGGTAAAATGTTCTATTTATACTAGGCTGGAAAAACTGGACAAAATACCCTTGCAGGGTTAGTGCGGGCTGCACTAAATGGATCGCGGCCGCACTGGGCTCTTTGACTTTGACTTTTGCTTCTCTGAATTTGGACTCCGCAGACCGCGTAGAATGGATCGTGGCCGCAGAGGTAGCTGGCACGGTCCACACAATCACGACCGCGGACCGCATGGCATTGGTTTGGCAAAATATCGACTCTCTGAATCTCTTGTCCGCGGACCGCACAAAAGAGTAGTGTGGCTATGGAGCCTTGACCGCGGACCGCAAGATATGTACCGCGACCGCGTTGCTTGGAGCCTAGTTTAGCCAACTCTCTGAACCACCTAGTGCGTCCGCATTCAACTTTGCACGGTCCGCACTAGACCTTCTTCTCTTAGATTTCTTGGTCTTTGATACTTGAGCAGGTTTCACTCCTTTTTGAGCCGATCTTTGATATTTAGTCACTTTGTCGATCAAACCTGCAATCAAGCACAACTTGTGAGCCTTTTGGGACTATTTTGTAACAATATATGATCAAAGCATAGGCAAGTAGGGGCATAAAACATGTTAAAATCCTAACTTATCAACTCCCCCAAACTTAAACCTTTGCTTGTCCTTAAGCGAACAAAATAAGACCCACCCCTTAAAGGAAAATCCAAGTAATTCCAGTTATCCTAAAGTAACCTCAACAAGCATCAATTAGGACTAACAATTTCCCTCAATACGAATGGATCATTAACAACATTTAAACTTTGAAAAACGATGGATCAAGTGTGACACAAGAGCATCAAGGATTGACTCATTACATCAAAGAACCCTCTCAATTACTTTGGTTGCTGTGGAACCCAAACTCACACATACTCAACTCTCCCTAAGCAAACCTCACCTTTTAGAGTATAAGCACACAAATCGAGGTTAATGGGAATTCACTCGTCTCTCACAAAGAAAGGTCACAAGTCCGGCTCTAGGTACTATATGCTTGACCCTCATGTAAGTATCCACTAATGCGAGCGTCATCCAACTCAAGATCATATAGGGCTTTTGTGGAGTCAATGTGAAGGCTTTTGGTTGAGGGTAGGAAAGGTTTTTGGTCTAAATGGGTTCCATCTTCCCTTAAGCACTTTTTTTGATTCATTTTGGCACAATTTTCTTGACTCTTTGAGTATTTCACTTCTTTTCAAGGGGTTAAAGAAACACATCGTCACTCTTTCTCATGCAATTTAAAATGTTTCTCCTTTTTCCACACCTTTTTCACTTTTGTTTTTCTTGAATCCCTTTTTATTCTTTTTCACATTGGGCTTTCTTTTTGTCTTTTTCTTTTCTTTATTTTTCATTGCCTTCTTTTTCTTTTGCTTTTGTACCTTTTACCACTTTGTTTCCTTTCTTGTTCCCCCCCCCCCAAACTTAGACTTTCGCCATCACTTAAGGGAAGATTTGGGTGCCAAGAGAGGGTATAATTTAGAACGGGTATAGGCTTGTAGCATTGGTTCTTGAAAGAAAAAGGTTTAAGGTGCAAAAGGGTTAGCTAGGGATTATCTCATTGGTAGGCTATGGAATTGTTCAACTATCATTTGGATCAAGGAGGGCCTATAATCACTTCTTAAGTCGAATTTCACTCAAAATTTTGCCTCAACAAACATTCAGGGCAAGTTCTAGACCATTGGCTAGGGACTTGGACTCAAAATTCGATTTCTCACCACACACACTCAAGGATTGCTAAAGACATAGAGTCGGGGGCCCACAACAACTTTAGACACGATTGAGCACACAATAGTCCCGAAAGACCACATGATGTTTGTTTGGTCAACACAAGAGTTTCAAGGTCACTACTTTCACCATACTAAACACAACTACTTGTCTTTGACCATGGGATCAAAGGCAAATGTGTTAGGCCCAAGTGAAGCTTTTCTTGAGGTACCCTTAACTATAAACTACTAAAAATAAAAGAAAAATCAAAAACGGACTCAAACTCTTAAGAAGGTTGTCACGCCATCCATCATCAGGAAGAGCCACCCGGTTCACACAATACTCCACCCTTGGAAAGAACCGTGGAATTAAAAAAACCAAGGGCTTATTGAAAGTGCCAAAAATGAAACAAAAAGGCTACGAGCCTATCTACTAAGCTAAAAAATGAAAAATTTGTACGAAAATATAAAATAGAATAAATATTTACAATAGGGGATTAGAATATACAACGGGGGATGAATATATACAAAAATGTAACTTTATTTACAGACCAAAGAGGAGATAAAAAGTACGATAAAAGTAACTAAATGTAAAGTTATATACAGACCAAATAGAAAATCAACAGAAACATAAACTAAGTCAATTAATATATACAATCATTCGGATAAAAAGTAGGGCGCACCCCCATAAATAAAGCTGGCATTGTCCCCAATGCCAACTAAACAAATAAGCATCAAAAATCAAGATGAAAGGATATAGGAGCTTCCTAAGCCTCGTCAGTCTGCATGGGAACATGAGTGGTCCCCAGGTCCTCTATATGTGCGGGAACCTCACACTGGTTTCCGGTCTCCTGCTGATCAGCTGCTGGGACTGGGGCTTGGACCTGTACGGGCTGAATATCTGGAGCATCCTATGGCTGACTGGAGGAGACCTCTTGTGGGTCTGCCAACCGGATGATCGCCTCGTCTGCATTAGGGAGCTTCCTCTTCTTCCTAGGAAGCCTCTGAGTTTGCTCCTGCTGTGGCTCTGCTACCGGTGTTGCTGCTGGGGCTGGATCCCCAAATAGTAAGTCAAGAGGCATCTGGTTTGCCATCAACTTGTCCACATCTGCTCTCAGCTCTTTCACCGACTCCTTGGAAGCCCTTGTCTTTCTCATCTTCTTGTGCTCCCGGGCAAGCTCCTTCAGAGCCTTCCCATGTGAGTCTACTACCTTAGACAAGGTAGACTGAGTGCTCATAATCTTCTCCTGGTTCTCCAGGATCTTATTTAATGTGTCCTCTATGGACTGTGGAAGCTAAGCTGTCTGTGGTGCTGACTGAGCCTCAATATTAGAAGACAGGGTAGACAACTTGGATGTCGTAGCTGACATCCAGTTGTTCAAACTAAGCATTGTCTGACTCAGCCGATGTGCAGTATGGATGGGCCCGGGAAAATGGGATCTCCGGGCCAGCTGAAGTAGAAGGACCAGCAGTAGTAGATGGGCCGGGAGTCATGTCAGCAACTGTAGTGGTAGTAGGCTCAGTGGAAGGCTTGGTAGAAGGCTCTACTGCAACCGGCTCTTCAGACTGGCCAGTTGGGGCAGAGGCAGGTGGCTTGTAGTTCTTGTCTTTAGGGTTGTCTGGGCCCCTCATGTTGTACTACGAGAATGGAGCCACTGGCTTGACCTTGACATCATAGGGCTTCTTCTTCACTTTTAAGTCCCGAAAGTACATGGTGAGGGTGTTGGGAAATGGGTAGTTTCGGTCGTGCTCAACCCCTACCGCAGAAATCACACGGGACATCACATTGCCCATGTTGATAGGGTAGCCCGCCATAATAAAAGCAATAAGCATAGCTCGGGCAAGTGGAATGGTCTGATCATGGGAAGTGGAGTCAAGTCTGCTGCATACAAAGGTCAACCACCCCCTAGCCTTGAAATTTAGAGTCCTCCGAAGTATTTTAACCCCCACTGTCAACCACTATGGAGCAGTACCCGGGATTGCCAGGTACGCAACTAACTAGGACAAACCTCCTCGCCCATAGCCAACTTCTCACAGTAGAGGATCTCGTCTTCTTCCCTAAACCCCAAATATTCATTCAGTGCCTTCCCAGGAAACACTACATTCTTGTTCTGCACTTTGGATACTTTTGTGCCCTTTTCGATGTGGGCCACGTTGTAGTAGAACTCCTTTACCATATGTTCATTAGCCTTCACACAATCATCTATAAAATGCTCCCAACCCACTCGAGTTCGAAGCTGTTTATGCATATTAGGGTATAGGGGTAGCAAGTCTCTGTCAATGAAACTCCTTTCAGGTATCAGCTTTCGTAGTGGCCACCATTCCCTAAACTTGTGGAAAGCTACTTGGCTGACAAATCTATCTTCCCAAGATGCAAGTTTTCTTGTCCGTTCAACACCCTCAACCTGGGGCGCACCACCCCCGGGTACCTCCTCATTCCCCTTATCATCACCTTCTGCACTCTCCCCAGATAATGAAGCTGTGGGGGAGGTGGAGTACTCACCGTTGCCGGTTGCTGAGCCCTCAGACGACCCAGAATGTGTATGCTCTGGAGCTTGGGTAGGGGGTGAGGGTGGAGGAGAGTCATCAGTCAGTCTCATTCTTCGGGCCAGTCAGAGACATACTCGGGTACAGAGTCAGAAGAGACATCCTAGGAAGGTACGTATTCACTTCTCGACTGGTCACAAGCTCTATCAGCTGCTTTAATATCTTTCCGTGTCTTCTTAATATTTTTTATCACTTGGGAATTAGTCGGATCATCTTCTTGCCCTTGCCTCCCCAGAAGGAATCACCTCGGCCGGGTTGTTTAGCACTTCTACCTCGTTGTTTGACCATTATCTGCAAGCATACACATCTAACATGGTTAGTCTAAGCACAGGCAGTGAAACAGGTATTGAAATTGAATTGTAGACAGCAGATGAAGTATTGTAGAAACAGTTGCAGAACAGAGCACCCCGGCCTGCACAAACAGGAGTGCGGCCGCATTGGGGGCACCGCGGACCGCGCAAAAGTGACCACGGTCCGCATTGGGTAAAAGGCCCAAAAATCATCTCTCTGAATCTCCCCACCGTGGTCCGCACAAAGTGAGATCGCGACTGCGGTGGGCTAGCGCGGACCGCATAAAGTGCAATGCGGCCGTGCTGGGTACAGGTTCACTATCAGTCACTTGAACACCGCGGTCCGTGCAAAATGGTAATGCGGACCGCGTCAGGGCACCGCAGACCGCACAAAGGCGACCGCAGGCCGCGAAGAGTACTTTGCACAGGCACTAAGTTAGGGTTTAAGTTTTTGCTATTTTTGTTCAATTTTTTCACCTAACTTGTCCCTACTCATTTGCCCAATATTTATGCATGTCAAGCACACAAACCCAGCCTTTAAACTATCCTAAATTAACAACTAAATAAAGAAGAAGAAACTAAAGAGAAGAAAAAGAAGCTAAGGCTACTGGGCATGAAAAATAAAATGAAATTATAAAATAAAACAAAGAAAAATGATGAAATGTTACCAGATTGTGATGATGAGATGCAATTAATCAGGCTAAGCAAGAATTACTATCAGAAGCGAGAGTGAACAGTAGATTTTAGGGTCTGAGTGTTCAAAGTTCGAAAAGTGTAAGTTGTGACCCTTCGTCTCTATTTATAGAAAAAGGTGAGGGCCCCAGCCTTACCTACCAGCGTGGCCGCACAAAACCGATCGCGGACCGCGCTGGGTTTGTTTAATTGAAGCTTGAGAAGGCAACCTCCGCGGACCGCACAAAATCAGACCGCGGCCGCGGAGGTCCACCGCGGCCGCGGAGGTCCACCGCGGTCCGCACTAAATGGAATGCGGCCGCGGTGGCAAACTTCAGAGAGCACCATTTCTTGACCTTCACTAGTGCGGACCGCACAAAGTGGAATGCGGCCGCACTGGGAAACTTTAGAGACTGTTCAACTTTTTTCAAAATACTTTGCACTGCATCAACTCAATCCCTGCAACATCTCACAATCAGTTAGCTCAAAAATCAAACCTACATTGCCAAGAAAATCATAGAAAACAAAAAGAAAAAGACATGGGTTGCCTCCCAAGCAGCGCCTGATTTAACGTCGCGGCACGACGCATGTTACCAGCACATCACTTTAGATGGAGAAGTGCCACCACGTGGCTATCATCAATTTTCCCAAGATAATGCTTGACCCGATGTCCATTGACTCTGAATACTTCACCATTCTTGTTCCTTAGATCAAGAGCACCAAATGGGGTTACGAACACAACTTCAAATGGCCCACTCCACTTTGACTTGAGCTTACCCGGAAATAGACGTAACCGGGAATTGAACAAAAGAACCATATCTCCAATCTTGAACTCCTTGTCCTGAGCATATTTGTCGTGAAGATACTTCATTTTGTCCTTGTACAAGGACGAGCTTGAGTAAGCATGGAATCTAAACTCATCGAGCTCATTAAGTTGTTCAACCCACAGATTTGCCGCAACATCCCATTCTATGTTCAACTTCCTTAAAGCCAACATGGCCTTGTGCTCTAATTCCACCGGAAGATGGCAAGCTTTCCCAAACACCAACCAATACGGAGACATACCAATCGGTGTTTTGTAAGCCGTACGATAAGCCCAAAGAGCATCATCCAACTTTTTCGACCAATCGGTCCTATTAGCATTGACAGTTTTAGACAAGATGCTCTTAATTTCTCTGTTGGAGACTTCCACTTGGCCACTAGCTTGAGGATGATAGGGGGTCGAAACCTTATGATTGACACCATAATTAGAAAGCAACATGTCGAAAGCCTTGTTGCAAAAGTGAGACCCCACATCGCTAATGATAACACGAGGAGTGCTAAACCTTGTGAAGATACTCTTTTTCAGAAATGCCACAACACTCCGGGCTTCATTGTTGAGCAAAGCCACGGCTTCAACCCACTTTGAGACATAGTCCACCGCTACAAGAATATAAGTATTCCCACTAGAGCTCACAAATGGACCCATGAAATCGATGCCCCAAACATCAAAAATATCCACCTCGAGAATCGTATTGAGAGGCATCTCATACTTTTTAGAAATTCTGTCGGCTCTTTGGCATTCATCACATCTCTTGACCACATCACCCGCATCTTTAAACAAGGTAGGCCAATAAAATCCGCAACTAAGCACTTTAGAAGCCGTCCTTGCCCCGCCAGGATGGACACCATAGGGAGAGGAATGACAAGCCTCCAAAATACCCAATTGTTCCTCCTCCGGGACACATCGTCGAATCACACCATCGGCGCAAATCTTAAACAAATATGGCTCGTCCCAATAAAATCCAAGCTATCCCGCTTGAGCTTCTTCCTTTGTTTGGAAGAGAGCTCACACGAGATGATTCCGGTAACAAGATAATTTGCGACATCGGCGAACCACGACATTCCATTCATTGACACCGCAAGGCGTTGCTCATTGGGAAATTAATCGTTTATCTCAAGGCCGTCACAAGGCCTCCCTTCCTCCTCCAAACGGGACAAGTGGTCCGCCACTTGATTCTCACTCCCTTTTCGATCAACAATTTCCAAATCAAATTCTTGAAGAAGCAATACCCATCTCATAAATCTTGCCTTTGGGTCCTTCTTGGTCATCAAATACCTAATGGCGGCATGGTCGGTGTGCACTATAACTTTGGCCCCCAAAAGGTAAGGTCGGAGCTTTTCCATTGCAAAAACAATAGCCAATAATTCCTTCTCGGTGACTGTGTAGTTCCTTTGAGCCTCGTTCATGGTTTTGCTTGCGTAGTACACCGGGTGGAACATTTTGTTGATTCTTTGGCCCAAAACAGCCCCAACTGCAACGTCACTAGAATCGCACATGAGCTCAAAAGGTAAGCTCCAATTTGGTGCGGTAATGATGGGGGTAGAAGTCAACTTGAGCTTAAGAAGCTCGAATGCTTGCATACAACTCTCATCGAACAAGAACTTTGCATCTTTCTCTAGCAACTTGCACAACAGGTGCACCACTTTAAAAAATCCTTTATGAACCTCCGGTAGAAGCCCGCATGTCCAAGGAAACTCCTCACCCCTTTGATAGAAGTAGGGGGAGGGAGCCTAGAAATAACCTCAATCTTGGCCTTATCAACTTCAATTCCTCGCTTCGAGATCTTGTGACCCAACACTATACCTTCTTCTACCATAAAATGACACTTTTCTCAATTGAGAACAAGGTTGGTGTCTTCACACCGGTACAACACTCTATCCAACTTTACCAAGAACTCCTCAAAAGAATCCCCAACCACGTTGAAATCATCCATGAAGACCTCCAAGATATCCTCCACCATGTCGGTGAAAATATCCATCATGCAATGTTGGAAGGTCGCCGGAGCATTATACAATCCAAATGGCATTCGAGAGAAAGCAAATGTGCCATAAGGACATGTAAAGGTAGTCTTCTTTTGGTCCTCCGGGGCAATTAGAATTTGATTTTACCCCGAGTAACCATCCAGAAAGCAATAGAAATCCCGCCCCGCAAGACAATCAAGCATTTGGTCAAGGAATGGCAATGGGAAATGATCTTTTCTAGTCGCCTTGTTCAGCTTCCGGTAATCCATACAAACTCTCCACCCGGTGACCGTTCTAGTAGGAATGAGCTCATTCTTGTCATTGGTCACCACGGTCATACCATCCTTCTTCGGCATACATTGCACCAGAGAAGTCCACGAACTGTCAGAAATAGGATAAACCACCCCAACATCTAACCTCTTGATAACCTCTTTCTTCACCACCTCTTGCATCGTATCATTTAATCTTCTTTGATGCTCCAAGGAAGGCTTTGCATCCTCCTCCAAAATGATCTTGTACATGCAAAATGTGGGGCTTATACCCCGAATGTCGACCAATGTCCATCCAATAGCCTTTTTCCGCTTTTGAAGTACCGCCAAAGTGGCGTCAACCTGTATGTTAGTTAAGCAAGGCGAAAGAATAATAGGTAAAGTCGAATTTGAACCCAAGAATTCATACCTGAGGTGTGGAGGAAGTGGCTTCAACTCCAGCACCGATGGCTCCTCAATCGATGGCTTTGTTGGTGGAGTTTTTCAGTTTTCAAGATCCAAAGATAACTTCCTAGGATCATATGAATATGAACCCATACCATGCAATGCATTCACGCACTCCACTCTACTAGAATCATCATTGACATCCATATTAAGAAGTACGGCCTCAAGGGGATCTTCAACATTGATCATGGAACTTGTGTCATCCACTATTACAGCTTTGACAATGTCCACAAATAAACACATCTTCGTGCTATTGGGTTGTCTCATTGATTTGCAAACATGGAATACAACCTTCTCATCCCCCACTCGGAATGTCAACTCACCCGCTTCAACATCAGCCAATTCCTTCCCCGTAGCTAGGAAAGGTCTACCAAGAATAATCGGCACCTCATAGTCCACCTCACAATCCAATATGACAAAGTCGGCTGACAATTTAAACTTATCCACCCGGACAAGTACATCATCAATTATTCCCAAAGGTCGCTTCATCGATCGATACGCCATTTGAAGTCTCATTGAGGTTGGTCGAGGTTGTCCAATTCCCAAAGTTTTGAAAACCGAGTACGACATCAAATTTATGCTAGCCCCCAAGTCACAAAGGGCCTTGGCAAAATCCGCACTTCCGATAGTACAAGGGGATAGTAAAAGCTCCGGGTTCCTCAAGCTTGGGTGCCATTGAATGCATTATGGCACTCACTTGATGAGTCATCTTAATTGTTTCACACTCCATCGACCTCTTCTTTGTTACCAAATCTTTCATAAACTTAGCATACCCCGGCATTTGCTCAAGTGCCTCCACCAAAGGCACATTGATTGTGAGGCTCTTCATCATGTCAATGAACTTTTTGAATTGATTGTCACTCTTTTGCTTTGCTAACCATTGAGGATAAGGTGGAGGTGGTCTAGGCAAGGGAGCCTTGGTCTTTGGTACAACCGGCTCGGGCATGTCAATCATATGTTCCCTAGATGGGTTCACGGCATCTTAAGTCTCTACCTCGGCCTCATCATCAATATCAATCCGCACATCATTGTTCATATTTTGTTCAACCACATCTTCAACATTCAAAGGCACATCATCATCACGCAACTCAACATCATCCTCCACAACTCACTTTTCTCTCGAGGCATGCACATCACCGCCTCTTCCACTCCTAGTTGTAACCGCCATCACATGGTTGTTATTCCCACCCTTCGGGTTCACTACCGTATCATTTGGTAGAGCACCTTTGGGACGAGTATTCAAAGCGTGAGAAATTTTCCCTTGTTGCACCTCCAAGTTCCAGATAGATGCATTATGAGAAGCCAATTGCGCATCGGAATCTTGGTTCTTTTTCATCATTTGATCGAACATATTCTCAATTCTCCCCATATCACTCCCGGAGATACTCGGACCTTGAGAAGGAAAGAGAGGTGGATTGTTCGGTTATTGGTACATGGGGGGGCCTTTGAAAGCCTTGCCCCCGGTTGCCTTGATTTCCACTATTGTTCCATCCACCTTGATTGTTGTTGTTTCTCCAATTATTGTTGTTCCCGTTCCAATTGCCTTGATTGTTACGTTGATTACCCCAATTGTTGTTTTGATTGTTGTTGTTCCAATTGCCATCACCTTGTTGTTGGTTGTTAATATTCCAATTACCGCCGCCTTGTTGTTGATTGCCCCAATTTCCTTGGGGACGCCATTGTTGGTTCGAAGAGTTTCCTCTATTCCCTTGGTAGTTATTGACATATTGGACCTCCTCGCTTTGATCATCAAAACAATCATTTGAATAACTGCCACCATCATTGTTGTTGTCATATTGTTCATAACTACCTTGAGGTTGTTGCCCTATTTACCTCCTTTTCAACATAGAAACACCTTCCATTGCATTGACTTGGCGCGGATTTTGGACTTATTGCAATTGCGCCTTCGCCAATTGATTCATAGTTGTTGTAAGCTCGGCAGTAACTTGGCCATGATCGTGCAATTCCTTGTGCAAATGGATGACCTGGGGTCACCTTGGGGCACATTTGCTCGGCTTTGCCTTGCCGAAGAAGTGTCGGCCATTTCATCAAGTACATCACATGCCTCTTGGTAAGAAAGTTTCATAAAGTTCCCTCCGGCCAATTTGTTCACAATGCATTGATTTGTGGTGTTGATGCCCCGATAAAAGGTTTGTTGAATCATCGCCTCGGTCATGTCATTATTAGGGCACTCTTTCACCATTGTTCTATACCTTTCCCACATCTCGTGCAAAGGTTCCGTTGGCTCTTGCTTGAAAGCTAGAATTTCATCCCGAAGAGCCACCATATGACTTGGAGAAAAGAACTTGGCAATAAATTTGTCCGCCAATTCATCCCATGTTGTGATAGAATGATTGGGAGCCTTTCTAACAAATCCAATGCTTTACCCCGAAGAGAGAAAGGGAAAATCCTCAATCTCAATGCATCCTCGGACACGTTTGTCTGCTTGCTTGTATCCACGAACCCTTTCAAGTGCTTGTAGGCATTTTGATCGGAGGTGCCCATGAAATACCCTCTTTGCTCGAGCAAGGTCAACATAACATTTGTGATTTGAAAGTTCCCCGCCCGGATTCGGGGAGGAACAATAGCACTGGCGTATCCTTGATTTGGTAGAACTCTGGGAGCCACTCTCGGCGGTGGCGGAGGAGGGTCTGGAATATTGTTGTTCTCATTTGCATTGGCCTGACGGCCTCTATGTTGAGCTTGAGGTAAAACCTCGTCTTGTTCTAAATCCTCTACCTCCTCCCCCACTATCACATTGCCTAGAGGGTCATTTGCATTAAGAGCCATTGTACCTGAGTGATCGACACATACAAAATTAGTAAACAAGAAGGAAAGAGAAGCAAAACACAAAACTAACTAAACAGATAGTCAACATCGTAAGCTCCCCGGCAACGGCGCCAAAAAAGTGATCGCTGCCAACTCGATGCTACACCAAGGTAGGAAGAGTGGGTCGCAATACCTTTTACCCGATATGAGGGCCGGGATCGATTTCCTCAGGGAGCTAGTAGTGGAGTTGGATTGTCTGTCTAGCCTAGAGATGTGTTTGTACTCCTAATGTCACTTCAAACTTTTTTGGGTTTTCAAATTATAAATACTTTTATAAAACTAATGATTAACACTAAATTATACTACGAGAAGATTGCTAAGTTGTATCTAATAGGAATAAGGGCATTAGGGTCGTGACACTACCTAGGTGGCTAATTGACGGGTAGATGTTACTTAGGTTCGATTGACATAATTGGGGCTTATGCTATAACCGTTGCACAATTTTACCCACTCTCACACCTCTCGGTAGAGAGAGTGATTTTTCCCAATTGACCCTCTCGAGACCAAATGGGTAGGCAAATTAGACCAAGCAACTAGGGTTCAAGTAGGGTGATTACTCTCTCGAGATTTAACCCGTTAATTGGGACTATCATTTCTCATGAGTCCATCACAATTCCTTGTTGGGTCAATTTTGGGGATATAGACTCTCTTTCTCAAGTAGAGTTAAACCCACAAAGCTTGAATCAGTGTTTGCAACCACCAATTCTAGATTAAAACATAAAATCAACCCAAATAGCAAACACCCATAGTCAATCTAACCTTAGATGGAAACACCCATCAATTACCCACACTAGGGTTGAGCCACAACCCTAGCTAATGGGTTTAGCTACTCATGCTAGATAAAGAAATTGAAGAAATAGATGAAGAACTAAGCATATTAATTAATTGCTAAAATGAAACTACAATAATCTATCGTAATTGTAAAGCAAAAATGCCAAAAATGGCTACAATAATCGTTCCTAGGAGCGCAGCTCTCGTCTGAAGAAAAAAGATACAAAGATAACCTAAAAATGGTAAAATGTTCTATTTATACTAGGCTGGAAAAATTGGACAAAAATACCCCTGCAGGGTTAGTGCGGGCCGCACTAAATGGACCGCGGCCGCACTGGGCCCTTTGACTTTGACTTTTGCTTCTCTGAATTTGGACTCCACAGACCACGTAGAATGGAGCGTGGCCGCAGAGGGAGCTGTCGCGGTCCACACAATCACGACCGCGGACCGCATGGCATTGGCTTGGCAAAATATCGACTCTCTGAATCTCTTGCCCGCGGACCGCACAAAAGAGTAGTGTGGCTGCGGAGCCTTGACCGTGGACCACGAGATATGTACCGCGGCTGCGTTGCTTGGAGCCTAGTTTAGCCAACTCTCTGAACCACCTAGTGCGGCCGCATTCAACTTTGCGCGGTCCGCACTAGACCTTCTTCCCTTAGATTTCTTGGTCTTTGATACTTAAGCAGGTTTCACTCCTTTTTGAGCCGATCTTTGACATTTCGTCACTTTGTCGATCAAACCTGCAATCAAGCACAACTTGTGAGCCTTTTAGGACTATTTTGTAACAATATATGATCAAAGCATAGGCAAGTAGGGGCATAAAACATGTTAAAATCCTAACTTATCAAACACCAACTCATGGGTCCACACCCGAGTTTGAGGAAATTAATTTAAATAGCGCGCCTAAAGCAACTACGCACTTTCAAGTTTGCGAGGGCCATGGAAAATTTAACTAATGGCACACCTCGATTCTAATTTTAAAGGAAGTTCGAACTAAGCTTTTGAGGGCCATAAACTATATCTTACTTAATATGACACGCCTCAAATCTAATTGTTTAAAAGATTTCTTATTCTAAAATTATTAGGGATATAGACTAATGGTGTTATTTAATATGGCACACCTCACTTAAGTAAAGAATTATTTTAAACAAACACAATTTGGAACTATTATTTGCCTAACCGTTGAAGTTACGCATGGATTTTCAGCATTTGGGCCATGCTTGCTACACACAAAACTGGCCGCATCATTAAAATAACCAAATGGGCCCGAACCAAACTGTGTTTTTTACATTAGCCCAAATTCAAATCATTTCCCCTTTGTCACACCTCCTTTTTACTACACCCCGTAAAGGGTGTAAATAAAGGGAGTTTTTCCAATTAAAGGACAATCGAAACAGGATTTATTATAAAGATTCAGAGTCGCCACCTGGGAGATTTATGGTGTCCCAAGTCACCGGTTCGAATCCCGAGTTGAGGAAAAAGTTGACTCTGTAATACAGTTCGCGAACCAGAAATCCGGGTAAGGAATTCTGTTAACCCGGGAGAAGGTGTTAAGCATTCCCGAGTTCCGTGGTTCTAGCACGGTCGCTCAACTGTTATAACTGGATTAATTATCTGATTTTAATACATTTGAACCTATGTGCAAATTTTAACTCTTTAATCGCTTTTAATCATTTTTAGGAAGATTCAACGTTATTTAAAACACGCCTTGAACCACGTCACATGAAATGCACCCGCGGTTCGCGACACGTTCTATTTAACGTTGTTGAGAATGGAAATTGGGTCACATGAAATACACACCAGAATTTTAGACTTACGTATCATGATCATACCATGGGAACCGGATCCATAGTCACAATAATTTTATTTACGCGCCTAGAAGTTTGCCCACCCCTACGATTATCTAAAAGCTTGATCACATGAAAAGGTTCTCAAGAAAAGCTAACTGGAAAGACATGCTACAAATGATTAAAGATAATTCAGTACATCACCGAATCTACAATTTTATAACTTTGCATTGTGAACAAGACCATTGATTTAGTAACTCACGTTATCTAACCTTAACCAAAAAAGAACCTTCTAAAGAAATGAAGCAGGCCTCATTCCCAGCCAGTAGGAGTTGGGGTGCGAGGACTTAAGGGAAATTCACGTTGAAACAAAAGAAAACCAACAAGAAAAAGACTTTAAACATTTTGCCGAATCAACGTATCAAATACTAGATTTTAACTAGACAGTTTCAAAAGAAAAGAAAGCAATCTCAACATGATTTGGGCCTGAGTCTGCCTTAGACTCATATGACCTCTTTATTTGAAAGACAAGCATTGGCCCAGGAACGTGCCAGAGATATGGAAATGCAGCCTAATGGCCCAAGAGGCCCGTCTCAATGTGTTGCCTGCTGCATGTCCGCAGGTGAACAGATATACTATTACAGTTATCCCATAACACACATTGTCCAAATAACCATTTCAGCATTTCGAAACTATATGATATGAACTTTAATTTACTTGAATCTAAACCTCACACTCATACTCCCCCAGAATCAAACCGACAAGTAAACATAAATTCACTTTACGATATTCAGCAATGTGAGAAAGGGTTGTACTAAACATGCATAATATATGATTACAGACTTAATAATACAGCAGTAGATGAAATAGTGGAAGTAAACTTGAAATATAACTTGCATCTCAAGTGTTTCGTATCCAAAGTGTAGATTCACATTCACATGTTGTCATTGGTTCCCAAAATATACCTGGAAAACAAAGAAAATAGGTTAAATGAGGGATCAGCAGCAACAGGACAATACCAGCAACAATGTAACAGTGCTTGCACACTTGAACCCAACCCTAAACTTCCAAAAATCAGCTTTCAGCAGTTCAAACCAAGCTTCTAAACCCAGATTAAAGCCAGGTTTCCGGGTAGATGCACAACTTGGAAATTATTTTTAGAAAAAGTTCCAGAGTAACAAGGATTCAGGGAGTCAAAACCAAAACCAATTCAAACCATTTCTAACATTTCTAGGACATTTCAGAAGAAAATCAATTACTTCTCCAACTCAGTATATTTTCTTTTTCTTTTCAGTCTCTCTAAGGTGTAAAACAACTGTGCGTTGAATGAGAAGAAGGCTTCCTTTATAAGGCTGAGGGTCTGCTGTGTGCCTTCCAAGGAAAGGCAGTCAGAGTTTTTCCAAAATACCCTCATAGGGCATCTTTTAAAACTGATTTTTGGACAACTGTCCATTTCCTTGAGATATTTTCAATTTACAGCCTGTTTTCCCTAACCATTTTGGGCAGCTGTCCATTTAGGAAGCTTCCCATCAGTTATTAAAGATTCTTCAAGTTAAAACAATCTCCAAAATTACCCCCTAAAGTTCCCCATTATTCACTTATCCCCCTTAAATTCTGAATGCTCACAATCACAATAACAGTAAACAAACGAGCTGACACTTTCAAACAGATTGAAATTCAAAACAACTATTGAAATTATGAAGAACTAGCCTGAATATCCTTCACACATAAACAATGAATTCAAAAAATATTCTTGAAACAAGGATTAATGCGAACGATGAACTATACTTGACTAATCTCAATGCTTCGGTCCCAAAATTAATTCATAAATGTGAAATGAAACCTAGTGGAAAGAAGAAAATCTCATGAATTTAAACCAAATTAAACTCAAACCTTACGAAGCCGATTGTCATTAAAAATTAAGCAAACAAGTTAACTAACGAATTTACAACCAGAACATAATGCAATTAAGCAAGAAACGAAACTTCTAAAGGACGAAAACTGGAAAAACAAACAACCAAGCAAACAAACAGAAATGATCAAAAGGAAACCAATCGACGCAAAGGAAATTATCCCAAACCTGCTTCGGCAAGAACTACATGAACTCGAACAAACCTTGAAGAAAAAAGTGAACCTTTGACGGCCATTAATCAGTTGTCCTTAACAAAAGACAAACGATTAATGACGGTTTTGGGTTCACTCGACCTTGCTGAGCCAGAAAGGAACCCAAGGAGAGACTTGGCTATCCGGACCTCTGCTCTACCACTGACGGACCAGTTTGAAATGAAACAAACACGTATTTGAGGCAGGAAGGAGATGAGGGGTTGCATGGTGTGATTCTGGGTGGATCTGGGAATTTTTAGGGTTTCAGGTGCTGACCTCAGATCTAAGATTCGAGGCGATGGAGGGGGATTTGAGAGGAACTGTTTGGAGATTTGGGATGGGGAGGTGGAAGGGAGTTCAAGGTGTTAATTTGGTGGCGATTGGGCACCGCCACCGCCACCGGACGGTGGGGAATTCTGGGGCAGCTGCTAGGGTTTGGGGGGCAGGTTTCTAAAGATGGGGGTGTTGGGACGATGAAATGAGGAGGGGTAGGGTGCGTTTGGACATATATATATTGAACCCCCCCCCCAGTTCTAATCCATTGGATCAGGCGATATCAACGGCCCAGATCTATCTTAATGAAACGGTGTCGTTTTGTTTGGGAGGGGAATCCAGACCGGATCAGGCGTGGGTTGGGCCGGGTATTGGGTGGAAAATTGCTTGGGCTGGGAAATTTAATTGCAAAAGCCCAAAAATCAGATTTCTTTTTCATTCTTTTCCTCTTCTTTTAATTTCCAATTTTCCTTTAAATTAAAACTAAAAATAAAACTTAGATTAATTCCTAAATCAAATAATCCTACCACAATAAATTAATTAATTCTAACTAACAATTACCACAAATAATTGAATACCAAATAGAAAGAAAAACTCCCAAAATTCGAAACTCAAATTAAAAAGCGTAAAAATGAGTTATTTTTGTGATTTTTCCATTTTTGTAAAGCAACTAAATTACTAATTAATTTTAAAATGCCAAATTAAATCTCAAATGCAAATGCAATGTATTTTTTGTATTTTTTCATGACTTAAACAAAATAAACGTGCGCATACAAATGCAAGCAAATAATGAAAAATGCTACAAAAATCTACGAAATTGCAAATAATGAAAAAAATTCATTTTTCTTGAATTTATGAGAGTAACTCACATAGGGCAAAAATCACGTGCTCACAGCTGCCCCTCTTTGTCCGGAAACACCAAGAGTTTTCGTGCAAAGATAAAGTGAGCGGATACGAGCGATTTTTGCCCGTTTGAATACTCCATGGGAAATATTTTTGAAAGATTTGACCACACCATGCTTCTGAGGTTGCCTACATATCCTTGGCTATAAAGGAATCAGGTCAGTATAGTTCGGGAAGTTTCGGTAGCTGGGACTACCATGAAGCTGTGATTTCACTGTTGTTGTTGCTGCTGCTGCTTACTGAACCTCCTTATTACACCATGTCAAAATAAAACAAGAAGCTAGTCTAGACTATGATCTATGGATTACAAAAATCCTATCTATATCTTCAAACTTGATCTTGTGCTTCCTGTTGCCTTGTTGTTCTCCATTCTTTCAGAGACATTCGTTTGTTGCCACCTTGAATTGTAAACTGAGATGTTTTCCCCTTCTTCAGGTGGGTGACTGACTGCTGAACTTGATATGTGTTCCCTGCTCTCCAGGCGGGCTGCTGACTTCAAAACGTGAATGTATCCCCATGCTATCCAGGCGGGCTCCTGATTGCTGACTTGAAATGTATTCCCTGCTCTTCAGGCGGGCTCCTGACTTCAACATAAACAAAGCAAAGAATCTGAAAGCTAAACTTAAATGGTACTCCCTTGTTCTCCAGGAGGGCTCTTGACTGCTGCATTTGAAAGTATTCCCTACTCTTCAGGCGGGCTCCTGAATTCAACTTGAAATGTATTCCCTGCTCTCCAGGCGGGGTCCTGACTTCAACTTGACAAAACAAAGAATTTGAAAGCTAAACTTAAATGATACTCCCTTGTTCTCCAGGCAGGTTCCTGACTGCTGCGCTTGAAAGTATTCCCTGCTCTCCAGGCGGGCTCCTGACTTCAACTTGAAATATATTCCCTGCTCTCCAGGCGGGCTCCTGACTTCAAAAAAACAGACAAAAACAAAGAAAATTTTCTGCCCCAGTTTGGTGGCAGGGGACAGATGCGATTGTAAAACTAAATCATATTACCAAGTATTACTAAGGATTTGAAAGCTAGGTCCCATTATTCAGGGGGTCCTGACAACTCTTAACTAAACGACAATTTAAAATCTAAGTTATATCTTCTACAGGTGTGACTTCTGCTAAATCTTGTTATCTAAGAGGATCTTTAAACTACTCCCCATTATCCAGGAGGGTCCTGAAAATCAAAAGTTCAATTTTATCTTAAGAGTGACATCTTTCATGTCTGAATTATACTACCTTACAGCAGAGTTTACGTTAAATATTGGTATCTAATCGAAATCTTAAGTTAAGTCCCATTATTCAGGAGGGTCCTGAAAACTCCTAACTGAATCCTATCTCGAACATGCAAATTTCTAAGCCAACTTATATTCCTTTGGGATGCATCTATGCTAGATTATGCTACTTATGTTAAACTAGGTCCCATTTTCCAGGAGGGTCCTGAAAATCAAAACAAACCTGTTTGGTGACTGCCTTTCTCCACGGAGAGTTTCTCCGAATCCAACGAATTTTCTGCCCCTGTTTCAATCAAAGAAAATTTTGTCAGTTTAAAGTGGTGGTTAGCTGATGGCATTCTTGCTG
This sequence comes from Nicotiana tabacum, assembly GCF_000715075.1. Lineage (NCBI taxonomy): Eukaryota > Viridiplantae > Streptophyta > Magnoliopsida > Solanales > Solanaceae > Nicotiana > Nicotiana tabacum. The sequence goes on along the minus strand of NC_134089.1, from coordinate 79,785,740 downwards.
AAGATCTTTTCGCTGCATTATTTTGTTCTGACTGACTTCCCCGAACTGGCCTTGAACCGCTTTGACTTTCTGACTGACTTTCACACCCCATGACCTTTGACGAACCGAGTGTTCTATACCCATGCTGTTGTTTTACCTCTGACCCCTTTATTTGAACCTTTGCATCCCCCATGACATTACCAGTCCCTTCCACTGATGAGACTTCCGATAATTCCTTGTACCCTCCCCTTACATCGTGTTATCCTTAGTATGCTCGGACCACGATGTACTTTACAATTTGGAAGTTGGTAGTGAGTTTTGACTTGCTTTGAACAAGACTGACATTGAAACATCTGACATTGAAACATCTTAGACAAATAAACCCAAAAGAAATGAAATTCAATGAATTTGCGGGTTAAGGATAAGAAGAATCCAAAACCAGATGACTTCTACAAAAGGGAAAAAGAAAAAGAAACTTATCTGAGTGGAACAGCTGGTACCAATGATCATGACATGCATTTCGAATTAATCGGCCCAATCTGTCCAACCAATCAACTTTCAGTTGTCGTACTTTGTTGCCCCGGAATTTCCATGACCTGATTACTTCACCCAAACCTTGACATTGTTCGTCCTGCGGTGCCTTGAAACAGTTTTCCCACCAACAGACCTTTCTCACTTTAAGATTCTCTCGTTTTAATTTCCCTCAACTTGCGTCGCCTTACGGTGCCTGTGAAGGTTTTCACCAATAAGACTCTCTCATTTTATTTCTCTCAACTCCCGTCGCCTTACGGTGCCTGTGAAGGTTTTCACCAATAAGACTCTCTCATTTTTATTTTTCCTGCTTGAACCAGAGTGCTGCCCCTGACATGAATTACCTTTACATGCTTAAAGACTGATCAGAAAGTCTTTCTTTGGACCATAATATGGGCTTTTGGACAGGGTTAAAAAGAAAGGTATCAAAGGCTCGAAAACAATTCAAATGGGTTCAACTTACAACTTTCGGAATCAGGTTTCTCACAACATCCACAACTTCTGCCCTAGTTCCTTGCTTGGGGACTTTTGGACTTTTGTTTTGATGAGACCGAACCGTGAGGCTGCCTACGTATCCTTAAAAGGAATCAGGTTGAAACGTAGTTCATGTCATAGAAATTACTTTGTTGTTGCGATTTTTTCTTTTTTCTCTTCTTCTCTTCTTTTTCTCTTTTGCTTTTCTCTTTTTTCTTTTTATTGTTTTTCTTCTTCTTTTCTCTTTTCCTCTTTCTTTTCCTTCTTTTTTTCTTTTCTTTCTCATTTTTCTTCTCCTTTTCCTTTCTTGTTCATTCTTTTTTTTTCTTTTCACTTACTTATCCTCCGCACTTGCGTTTCTGAATTGTGTCGTTGATCCCGAAAGAGGAGTATGAAAGAAAATAAATAAGGCTCAACAAGGGGTGACAAGGGATAAAGTTTTTAGATAGCAGAACAAAACGTCTTCGTCATTTCAATCTTCAAAATGTGCCAAATACAAACAAGTACAATCAAAGAAAGAAATCATATATAGTATTTTTTGACTGCATCGGAATTGATAGCCATTTATGCACATTTCCCTTCTACATCTGTCAAATATAACGTGCCATGGGACAACACTATAGTTATAACAAATGGCCCCTGCCAGTTTGGGGCGAACTTTCCTTTTGCTTCAGCCTGATGAGGCAAGATACGTCTCAACACTAGTTGACCTACTTCGAACTTCCGTGGACGTACCTTCTTGTTATATTCTCTTACCATTCTTTGTTGGTACAGTTGGCCATGACATACTGCCGCCAATCTCTTTTCATCAATCAGACTTAACTGCTCCAAGCGGGTTTTGACCCATTCAACGTCATCAATTTCTGCCTCAGCAACAATCCAAAGGGATGGGATTTCAATTTCTGCGGGTATTACTGCCTCCGTGCCATACACCAACAAATAAGGAGTAGCCCCTACTGAAATGCGAACAGTAGTGCGATAACCCAGCAACACAAATGGTAGCTTTTCACGCCACTGCCTAGAACCTTCCACCATTTTTCGAAGTATCTTCTTTATATTCTTGTTGGCTGCCTCGACTGCTCCATTCGCCTTAGGGCGATATGGGGTGGAATTGCGATGTATAATCTTAAACTACTGACATGTCTCTGTCATCAGATGACTATTGAGATTAGTGCCATTGTCCGTGATGATTACCTTCGGAATCCCAAACCGACAGATGATATTTGAATGCACAAAATCAACCACTGCTTTCTTGGTCACAGATTTGAAAGTTTTCGCTTCAACCCAATTGGTGAAATAATCGATGGCTACCAGAATAAACCTGTATCCGTTTGATGTTGCTGGTTCGATTGGCCCAATGACATCCATGCCCCAAGCAACAAAAGGACATGGTGCAGACATTGTATATAATTCAGATGGTAGAGAATGAATCAAATCTCCATACACTTGGCACTGATGACATTTACGCACAAAACTTATGCAATCCCGCTCCATAGTGAGCCAGTAATAACCTGCTTGGAGAATCTTCTTTGCTAGAATGCCCACTCATATGTGGTCCACAAACTCCAGAATGTACCTCGGTCATGATAGTTGCGGCCTATCTTGCATCTATGCATCTTAGCAATCCTAGATCTGGAGTTCTTTTATACAATACCCCTCCACTGAAGAAAAATCCACTGGCCAATCGTCGGATTGCTCTTTTCTGATCACCTATGGCCTGCAACGGATATACTTCCATCCTGATGTATTCTTTGATATCATGGAACCATGGCTCCCCATCAAGTTCTTCTTCTACCATATTACAGTAAGCATGCTGGTCACGAACCTAAATCTGCAAAGGGTCCACATAAGCCTTATCTGGATGATGTAGCATTGACGCCAGAGTAGCCAAAGCATCAGCAACTTCATTATGGATCCTTGGGATATGCTTGAATTCGATCGACTAAAACCGTTGGCAAAGATCATGCAAACATTGCCTATACGGTATGAGTTTCAAATCCCGTGTTTCCCAATCTCCCTGAATTTGGTGCACCAGGAGGTCCGAGTCACCCAAGACCAAAACTTCCTGGACACCCATATCCACAGCTAACCTCAAACCCAGAATGCAGGCCTCGTACTCAGCCATGTTATTGGTACAGTAAAAACGAAGTTGAGTCGTAGCAAGATAGTGCTGCCCTGTTTCAGAAATAAGTACTGCTCCTATCCCCACGCCCTTCATGTTTGCAGCCCCATCAAAGAAAAGTTTCCATCCCGGCTTCTCAACTTTCTCCAACTCATCAATGTGCATCACCTCTTCATTAGGGAAATAAGTTTTCAAAGGTTCGTAATCTTCATCAACCGGATTCTCGGCCAGGTGGTCCGCCAAGGCCTGTGCTTTCATTGCAGTTCGAGTCACGTAGACAATGTCAAACTCTGTGAGCAGGATCTGCCACTTTGCAAGCCTCCCTGTGGGCATAGGTTTCTGAAAGATATACTTCAATGGATCCAAGCAAGATATGAGGTAATTAGTATAAGATGACAAATAGTGTTTCAGCTTCTATGCCACCCAAGTTAGGGTGCAACACATCCTCTCAAGATGAGTGTACTTAACCTCGTAGGATGTGAACTTCTTGCTGAGGTAATAGATGGCCTGCTCCTTCCTGCCAGTGATTTCATGTTGACCCAATACACAACCGAATGAATTATCCAAAACCGTCAAGTATAGAATCAAAGGTCGCCCTAGTTCTAGCGGGACCAACACGGGTGGGTTTGACAAATACCCCTTTATCTTATCAAATGCCTCCTGACATTCATCCGTCCACTTGACCGCAACGTCTTTCTTTAATAGTTTGAAGATAGGCTCACAAGTTGTCATGAGCTGAGCGATGAACCTGCTGATTTAATTCAATCTCCCCAACAAACTCATCACCTCGGTCTTGTTCTTTGGAGGTGGCAATTCCTGGATGGACTTGATTTTTGATGGGTCCAATTCAATACCCCGGCGGCTGACTGCAAACCCCAACAACTTTCCAGATGGTACCCCAAAAGCACACTTTGTAGGATTAAGCTTGAGATTGTTCCTGCGAAGCCTTCGGGAGAACCTTTTCAGATCCCTGACATGGTCAGACCGCTTTCTAGACTTCACGATCACATCATCCACGTACACCTCGATTTCCTGGTGTATCATATCATGGAATATTGTTGTCATTGCCCTCATGTAGGTTTCCCCAGCATTTCACTGGAGCGGATCATCATCACCGTCTGCGAGGGTTTCTTAGCCTCTTTTCTGCATCTTCCTCGTCCATTAAGATCTGATGATAACCCGCGTAACAATCCATAAAAGAACCAATCTCATGTTTGTCGCAATTGTCAATCAAGATATGGATATTTGGCAACAGGAAATTATCTTTTGGACTTGCCTTGTTGAGATCTCGATAGTCAACACACACCCTGGTCTTGCCATCCTTCTTCGGTACAGGCACAACATTGGCTAACCAAGTGGGATACCGGGTGACCCGAATGAATTTGGCATCGAACTGCTTGGTGACCTCTTCCTCGATTTTTACACTCATATTCGTCTTGAATTATCTCAGCTTCTGCTTGACAGGAGGGAATGTCGGGTCCGTGGGCAACTTGTGAACCACTAAATCAGTGCTTAGACTCGGCATGTCGTCACAGGACCTTGCAAAAACGTCTTTATATTCGAATAGTGCTTTAATGATCTCCTCCCTGAGTTGGGGTTCCAGATGGACACTTATTTTGGTTTCACGGACATTTTCTTGGTCCCCTAGATTAACTGTTTCTGTGTCATTCAAATTAGGCTTGGGCTTTTCCTCAAAATGACTTAGTTCTTTACTAATTTCTTCATAGGCCTCATCATCCTCAAATTCCAACTCGTCATCACACTCAATTTCTTGTATTATTATTTCAGAGTTACATTGGCTTTTAAAACTGGGCCGAAGATTCCTCACGCATGTCATGTCGTTGATATCAGCATAAAAAGAACTGTACAAAAGAAGAAAACCAAAACAACAAAAATAAAATTAGAAGAAATGAAAGAAAAGGAACAATTGCATTTCATTGAATATAAAGATAATAGGGTTTTAGCACATCCAACTGGACGGAACATAATATCTGAATTATAGACCCTAGAATAATCCAGATAACTAAAAGAAAATCAAAACCCACTACCAAGACTCCCTCCGGATAGGAAGAGGAGTAGCTTCCCAATTGTTGACTTTTGCACGTGGTCCCACAAATTGCACATCTGCCTTGCTGGACCCTTCCCCAGCCTGAACCATATTAACCTCAGCGAATAACCTTTCGAACCCCTTCTCCAAGTCTCCATGGGCTCCAATCAGTGGTCCGGGGACCTTTGACAACAGTTGCTTTCTGGTATCCATCCTGACAAATGACCTAGACAGACGCGAGATTGGCTTTGGCAGTGCCCATACTTTCTTTTTCATTTTTCTAGCTCTTCTCACGTCTGCAACGGTAGGCTTGAACCCAAGACCAAAAGTATCCAGATTCTTTGGAAGAGAAATTGGTTTTACAATACCTTGCAGAGATGCACCTAAACCCTTGCCCGGTATGAAACCATTTTTCAACATTTCAACAGCTACCATAACTGATGCCGCAGCCATCTTTGGAGTTGGAATGCACTTTCCTTCCGGAATTTTCTCTACTGATACTGTGCCGGAAACCAGATAAACCCATGGTCCCTTGTCATCGTCAATCTCTATAAATGGAACAATGGCACCGTTGGGCACACACAGATTATCTTCGCCGTGTACAACAATTTCCTATCGATCTCATTCAAAGTTAACCACTTGGTGTAAAGTAGACGGGACTGCTTTGGCAGCATGGATCCAGGGTCGTCCCAACAACAGATTGTTTGAAACAGCCACATCGAGCACTTGGAATTCCATAGTAAATTCAACTGGCCCTATTGTGAGCTCAAGCACTATGTCCCCGACTGAATCCTTCCCCCCTCCGTCGAATCCCCGAACGCAAATACTGTTCTTATGAATCCTTTCATCCTTCACTTGCAGCTTGTTCAAGGTGGAGAGAGGACAGATATTCACGCTAGACCCGTTATCAACCAGTACCCGAGTAACCACGGAGTCTTCACATTTTACCGTCAGATAGAGGGCTCTATTGTGATCGGTACCCTCCACGGGCAACTCATCATCGAAAAAGGTAACTTAGTTTACCTCAAATATCTTGTTAGCTATCTTTTCCAAGTGGTTTACTGAGATTTTGTCAGGAATGTAAGCCTCGTTCAAGATCTTCATCAAAGCACGACGGTGTTCGTCTGAATGGATCAATAATGACAAGAGCGAGATCTGAGCTGGTGTCTTTCTTAACTTTTCCACAATGGAATTTCTCAGGAATTCTTCTGCTTCTTCCTCAGTTACTGCTTTCTTCACCAACACTAGATTATCTTTTGAGGTCTTAGCTTTTCTCAACTCTTCGGGGGCAAAGCATCTCCCTGATCAAGTCAAACCATGAGTTTCACACACTTCTTCTTTAACCTCATTCCCCTGGTAGGTTACTGTCATTCGTTTATAATTCCACGGGACCGCCTTGCTGTTGACTATCGATAATTGAGTTACTGGTTTTATAATAACAGCCTTTGTGCGAGCACCCTTCACGACCACAACAGGTTTATTGGTATCCCCTGGTACCACCACTTTAGCTTTCTCTGGTTTCACTGTAACAGTACTTGACGGCCCTTTCTCGGCTACCACAACTGGGTTGTCGTCTACCTCTTTTAACTGGACCACTGATTTCCCGCTGATTATCTTTTTTCTTGGGACTGTTTTCACTGGAGCAGATCATCCTCACCGTCTGCGAGGGTTTCTTAGCCTCCCCTCCCTTGTGTATCAACTCAATCATATGGGTCTCATGGTGAGTTGGTAGCGGATTCTGGTTGATGTTTGGTGTTTCTGGGGCCTGAACCTCGATCCGATGAGTATCAATGAGCTCTTGTACAACTGTTTTTAGTTTCCAAAATTTCTATATGTCATGTCCCAGGGCTCCTGAACAATACTCACAACTCACAGAGCGGTCAAGATTTTTGGGAAAGGGATTCGGCATTTTGGCCTCGATCGGATTTAACATACCCAACTGTCTTAGTCTGTGGAATAGGCTGGTATATGATTCTCCCAATGGAGTGAAAGTCTTCTGCTTTTGCAACATTTCATTCTTAAAGGCTTGATTGGGTCGAAAACCTGTTCCAGGCGGGTTTTTGTAGGCTTTTGGGGGTGGATGGGTATTTTGTGGAGCTTGGTAGGGATTCTGTGGAGCTGGCGCACGCCATTGCACGTGAACGGGAGGTTGGGTATAGGTTTGTGCATGATAGATAGAAAAATGGGGATCTGGCGATAGGTAGTAGTGTTGTGGTGGGCTATATGGAGTGTGGGGGTATGTTTGGGGACAGGGTCGAGGCTGGTTGTAGAATGGTGGAAGGTTCCTGGATCCACCCCAAGCTGCCGACTCGATCATTGCAACATCCTCTTTCTTCTTCTTTCCGAGTACACCCCCAGTACCGTTTTGAATGGCCTGAGTGGTTGCTTTGATTGCTGAATAACTCATGATCTTATTGGACTTGAGTCCCTCCTCAACCATGCCTACCATTTTCACAACTTCATTAAAGGACTTGCCTACTGCTGACACCAAATGACCAAAATAAGTGGGCTCCAAAGCCTGCAAGAAATAATCAACCATCTCGCTTTCTTTCATCGGAGGGTCAACCCTCGCCGCTTGTTCTCTCCAATGAAACCCATATTCTCGGAAACTCTCACCGGGCTTCTTCTCAATCTTTGTTAGTGACAAACGGTCTGGGATGATTTCAAGATTGTACTGAAAATGACATGCGAAGGATTGGGCTAAATCGTCCCATATGTACCACCTGCTATGATCTTGTCTGGTGTACCATTCTAGCACCGACCCACTCAAACTTTGGCTGAAATATGCCATCAACGATTCGTCTCTTCCACCTGCTCTTCTCATCTTGCTACAGAATCCTCTTAAGTGTGCTACCGGGTCGCCATGCCCATCGTACATATCAAACTTGGGCATTTTGAACCCTTCTAGCAACTGAACATCTGGGAACGAACACAAATCCTTATAGGCCACACTCACTTGGCCTCCCAGCCCCTTCATATCTCGGAATGATTGTTCTAAGCTTTTGAACTTTCTGATCATCTCTTCATGCTCGAGATTTTTGGGCGATTTCTCGGTCTCTGCCGGGATATCAAGATGAGGAGTGTAAGGATATGGTTCTGGAACTTTGAAGGTGGCTTCAGGGGGATAGTACTGGTTGTCGTGAGTTTGAAACAGGGGTTAACTGGAAGATATGTGTAATGTAGCAGGTGGAGGTGCCACAAAAACAGGTGTAATTGGTGGGGGAGGGTACGGGACTTGTTTGGGTGGTGGAGCTTGAGAAGTATGGGAAGTGGTGCCATGACATTGTTGGTAGAGAGGGAAGGCTAGAGATGAGTTCACAGTGGGAGGCTACGGGGGTTGGGCCGATGGTGGGATATAAGCAGGATTGGCGGGATAAACCGGTGGCGGATGCCCTTTCGCCCAAGATTGGTACATTTCAGCCATCTGCTGTTTCAGATTATACATTTCTTCCCTCATTGCATTAATGTCCATTTCTTCCACCTCTTTCAATGAGTCGACAATACTTGTTTCCGGTTCTTGGTCGACCATATTCAGCTTGTCTTTCGATCGGGTGTTGTAGGAGTGAGTTGCCAGAATGCCAGTCAACTAACCACCTGCCTGGACTTAATACATCAAACAAACAACCTTGTTAGCGATTAGGCTTTAACAGATTGGTAACCACACATTGGGCATGAATGCACCTAAACAGTTAACCGTCTTTATTGTGTATTTGATTGGTTGCAGGCGTCATCCCGACCTTTTCCTTCTTTTAATTGCAAACATCCCCCTTTCTTTTCTTTTCTTTTCCTTTCCTTTCATTCCTGCCTCTGTTCTCTCTTTGTCTTTACTTTCTCTGATTTCTTATTTTCTTTCTCTTTTGTTTTTCCGCTCTTTCTTCTCTTTTCTCTCTTTTATTTGGTTACGGTCAAATCCTATAGAGATTTCTTACGTATCATGACCCCGCATGAATCAGACCAAGCGTAGTTCTTGTAGATAAGTGTGAAATAAAACACATTTTTTTTGGTTGGGATTTTCAGTTTTCATAAAATAAAACAACAAATGCCTCCATTTCAAACTAACAAATTCTAAAAAACTAACATATTTCAATGCAAAGGTGAAACACAGACTCCAAAAATAGACTGTCATACTCCGAAGGAATACAGACTCAAAACAGAAAGAAAATACAAACTCAACATGACTTACAGACTCTGACAGAAAAGGAAATACAGACTCAAACGAAAAATCACGAGTACATCAAAGCTCCTGGTGCCCGCGGGACATCATTCGGTCTCGCCACGGGCCTATGTGCAAGATCCCTTTGAAGCCGGTCTAAGCCGTTCATTATTTGTTTAATAAAGGTCATCATCGCTGCAAAGAATGTAGTGCGAGTGATATCCTCACAGATGTGGCACTTCATAACGATGTAGTCGGCAATGCTTCTAATTCTCTCTCTTATGGCGCCCTTTTTCTTGTAAAAAACGCCCAGTCTGCTAGGCCCTGGCTTCCAAAGTTTGCTCAGCCGCATGATTTTGCTCCTGAAGTTGTTGCAAATCTATTTCTAATTGCACCAATGCGGTATAACAATGTTATTTTTCAACTTTGAAGTCTTTGGCCTGTTTGATCGTTTTTTTTTTCGTGGCGATGACCCTTTTTTTCAACCCTGCAACCTCATCGTCGTACCTTTCTCTCAATTGCTAAACTAGGCATACTTGTTCCTATATGTTTTTAGCCAATTGCTTTTGGGCCTTGGCTAGTTCACTTTCTGCTTTGTTCAAATCAAAACCGTAGTCATTTACTTTCTGCCTCAGGTGAGCTATGAGCTTTTCATCTTTGTCACTTCGGACTAGATTTTCTGCCGCTACTTTCAATTTCTGAATTTGAGCTCGAAGGGCTTCATTTTCTTTGGCTAGCCTTTTCTGTTCCCCTTCATCCGCCTCCACTTGCAAGCTATTCTCGAATCGAAGTTCTCTGACTTGCTTTTCCAACTTGCTTATGGTAGCCCTGTACTCGTTTTCTTTGGTCAGCCAATCCCATTGTACCTGATCTCCGTCAGTGAATTGCTGGACATGGGGTCTCTTTGCGGGCCTGTCAGACTCATGTTGAACTCGGGATCTTTTACCATACCAAGCAATATAACTGGGCTCCACCTCTCCTCTGGATAGGTCTCGTACTTGCGTGTTAGGCCCTAAGAATCTGCACTGATGCCAAACTCGACGCACTTATTCTTCTAGGAAGGCAGCTTTTGGATCTAACTTAATGACTTGCTGACTCAAATCTTCATTGTGTGGGATGGTCTGGTACCAGCCCAACTGACACAAGACTCTGTGCGGAGCATAAGACTGGATACTCCGCAGACCCATCAACAGCAAAAAACACACCTCAGCCGACATATAGATTACTTCGTTGACCGAGAGCCATCCGAATGTCCACTCGATCTTATTTGCGGTCAAAGATCTCAAATAAGCATGCCATGCTTCCGTACCATCTGGAAACTCATAACCCTCTACTCGTTTTTCATGTTTTTAATGCACTCGAGGCCAATCATACCACAATTCAAGTATCCGGGACGGTAGCAAAGGTGTTCCTCCATCCATATTTGTAACAGCATATTGCACCCTTCAAGGAACTTTGCTCCTTCACGACAACGAGTAAGAGCTCGGTAAATTTCTGCCAAGATCAACGGTACTATAGTCCCATTTGCCTTCTTCACCATAAAGTCAGCTATCCCTACTAATCTCATCTCTATGTTCCCATCTTTTCTCGGGCAAACCAAAATACCCAGGAACGCCACTATGAAAGCCAATCCTCTCCAAGCTTCCCACTTGTCTTGATTCCCAACATGAGTAAGACCAGTATCTGGTGTTTCGAAGCCACGTGGATTCTCGCATCATCGGTACAGAAAGTAGAAGGTACAAAATCCTTTGGCCAAATTTCCGTCTCGGACATCCCGACTGATGCTTAACAAGTCCAAAAATTTGTGGGGGGTCACTGTTCTTGGTGCTACCGGGTATTGACTTCTGAGATTCCCTTCGAAACCGGCATAGCCTGCTATCTCTTCTAGCGTAGGAGTTAACTCGAAATTCGCAAAGTGGAACACATTATGTGTTGGGTCCCAAAATGGTATCAAGGCCTCAATCACGTCTTTTCTGGGCTTGACCTTCAAAAGCCCAATAAGACCGCCCAGTGTTTTTGTCACAATTTTTCTGCTGTCGTCCCCCAAGTCATGCCACCACATATGTAGCTCCAAAGGGATTTCTTTACGGACTGAGAAAGGTTCATTTTGATTTGTGCTCATCCTGCACATTTATTAAAGTGATTTTAATTTAAAGAAAACCATGACTCGTTTTGACTTAAGAGAAATGACTACTTCCAAAATTTCCATAAAACATCCGGCCTTGCCAACACGGCCTTTCATCACTTCAAAAACGAAGATTTTAAGGCTGTGTCAGCTAACCGGCCAAAACTTTTGAAAGTGACAAAAGTGGTTGTTCTTGCAAAAATAGCCTTGCGGCGCCCTTTTAGGGACATTCGGCTATTTCTGACAAGAATGACATCATCCTAATTATTTTCTAATTATTTTGTAAACAAGTAATTTTTTTTTTCTTTTGGCTACTTTCGCAAAAAAAAGGAAGTTGGACCCGATGGGGGTTGCCTACGTATCTCACACCCTGTGAGAATCAAACTGGCGTAGTTCGGGCAAATAAAACAAACTATTTTTGAAAACAAGACTCTTTTTTTTTATTTCATTGGAAAATAAAACTATTTTTGAAAACAAAAAGTTTTTCTCTTTTTTTTTTCTTTTTTCGTTTCATTGGTAAATAAAACAATCTATTTTGAAAACAAACAAAAACTTTTTTCCCTTTCATCCCTCTTTTTATTTTCTCGAAAATTCGGCAGGGTTTCGACACTATTTGGACATTGAGCTTTTTTAGAACAGGCGATTAACTCTCTTTAATCCTCATACTGCCATTTCTCTTTCTTCAACCTTTCCCAATATTCATAAGCCGGTCAGCATGCAAGTCCGAAGCAAATAAATACACAAGTAGCAAGTAGGATGCATCAGGATGGTCTTTTTGTTTCGGGTGCACCTGTCCTAGACAGACCCAACCCCTGTGTTGAGTCTCCAAAGTCAAAATGCACATGATGCAAACAAACGTTCCTACTAGGGATCCGGCATGAAGCTGTGTTTTGCTAGGTTTAAATCCTGGGGTTTATTGTTCTAGACTTGGCTTACCCGAGCAGACAGCTCGAGCCGAGGGGGACAGCGTACCGGGAATACAGAAGCTTCACCGGCTTTGTAACTTATCCGAACCTCGTTCTAAATTTGGAATATGACTCTAACAGAAAAGAAGTCACACGAAGTGCACACTTCTTCATGATTTAGAAGACTCAGAGAGAAGAGGAATTTCGCAACAATTTATATACAGTTCACGGAATATCAAAGCAGTAAAAGCAATCAATTAGCACATTAGGCTCAAATCAGGTAACAAAATCAGATAGTGGATAAAGCCAACTATAACAATTATTCTAAGCTCGAATTCTTGAACCCTGAACCAGAGATTCTGGGTTCGATCCCTAGCATAGTCGCCAGAGCTGACACACCTCCTTTTTACTACACCCCGTAAAGAGTGTAAATAAAGGGAGTTTTTCCAATTAAAGGACAATCAAAACGGGATTTATTATAAAGATTCAGAGTCGCCACCTGGGAGATTTATGGTGTCCTAAGTCATCGGTTCGAATCCTGAGTCGAGGAAAAAGTTGACTCTGTAATACAGTCCGCGAACCAGAAATCCGGGTAAGAAATTCTGTTAACTCGGGAGAAGGTGTTAGGCATTCCCGAGTTTTGTGGTTCTAGCACGGTCGCTCAACTGTTATAACTGGCTTAATTATCTGATTTTAATACATTTGAACCTATGTGCAAATTTTAACTCTTTAATCGCTTTTAATCATTTTTAGGAAAATTCAACGTTATTTAAAACACGCCTTGAACCACGTCACATGAAATGCACCCGCGGTTTGCGACACATTCTATTTAACGTTGTTGAGAATGGAAATTGGGTCACATGAAATGCACCCAAATTTTAGACTTACGTATCATAACCATGCCACGGGAACCGGATCCATAGTCACGATGATTTTATTTACGCGCCTAGAAGTTTGCCCACCCCTACGATTATCTAAAAGCTTGATCACATGAAAAGGTTCTCAAGAAAATCTAACTGGAAATACATGCTGCAAATGATTAAAGATAATTCAGTACATCACCGAATCTATAATTTTATAACTTTGCATTGTGAACAAGACCATTGATTATAGTAACTCACGTTATCTAACCTTAACCAAAAAAGAACCTTCTAAAGAAACGAAGCAGGCCTCATTCCCAGCCAGTAGGAGTTGGGGTGCGAGGACTTAAGGGAAATTCACTTTGAAACAAAAGAAAACCAACAAGAAAAAGACTTTAAACATTTTGCCGAATCAACGTATCAAATACTAGATTTTAACTAGACAGTTTCAAAAGAAAAGAAAGCAATCTCAACGTGATTTGGGCCTGAGTCTGCCTTAGACTCGTATGGCCTCTTTATTTGAACGACGAGCATTGGCCCAGGAACGTGCCAGAGAGATGGCAATGCAGCCTAATGGCCCAAGAGGCCCGTCTCGATGTGTTGCCTGCTGCATGTCCGCAGGTGAACAGATATACTATTACAGTTATCCCATAACACACATTGTCCAAATAACCATTTCAGCATTTCGAAACTATATGATATGAACTTTAATTTACTTGAATCTAAACCTCACACTCATACTCCCCCAGAATCAAACCGACAAGTAAACATAAATTCACTTTACGATATTCAGCAATGTGAGAAAGGGTTGTACTAAACATGCACAATATATGATTACAGACTTAATAATACAGTGGTAGATGAAATAGTGGAATAAACTTGAAATATAACTTGCATCTCAAGTGTTTCGTATCCAAAGTGTAGATTCACATTCACATGTTGTCATTGGTTCCCAAAATATAACTGGAAAACAAAGAAAGTAGGGAAAATGAGGGATCAGCAGCAACAGGACAATACCAGCAGCAATGTAACAGTGCTTGCACACTTGAACCCAACCCCAAATTTCCAAAAATCAACTTTCAGCAGTTCAAACCAAGCTTCTAAACCCAGATTAAAGCCAGGTTTCCGGGCAGATGCACAACTTGGAAATTATTTTCAAAAAAAGTTTCAGAGTAACAAGGATTCAGGGAGTCAAAACCAAAACCAATTCAAACCATTTCTAGGACATTTCAGAAGAAAATCAATTACTTCTCCAACTCAGTATATTTTCTTTTTCTTTCCAGTCTCTCTAAGGTGTAAAAAAAACTATGTGTTGAATGAGAAGAAGACTTCCTTTATAAGGCTGAGGGTCTGTTGTGTGCCTTCCAAGGCAAGACAGTCAGATTTTTTCCAAAATACCCTCATAGGGCATCTTTTAAAACTGATTCTTGGACAGCTGTCCATTTCCTTCAGATATTTTCAATTTACAGCCAGAACATAATGCAATTAAGCAAGAAACGAAACTTCTAAAGGACGAAAACTGGAAAAACAAACAACCAAGCAAACAAATAGAAAAGATCAAAAGGAAACCAATCGACGCAAAGGAAATTATCCCAAACCTGCTTTGGCAAGAACTACATGAACTCGAACAAACCTTGAAGAAGAAAGTGACGGTCATTAATCAGTTGTCCTTAACAAAAGACAAACGATTAATGACGGTTTTGGGTTCACTCGGCCTTGCTGAGCCAGAAAGGAACCCAGGGAGAGACTTGGCTATCTGGACCTCTACTCTACCACTGACGGACCAGTTTGAAATGAAACAAATACGTATTTGAGGTAGGAAGGAGATGAGGGGTTGCATGGTGTGATTCTGGGTGGATCTGGGAATTTTTAGGGTTTCAAGTGCTGACCTCAGATCTGAGATTCGAGGCGATGGAGGGGGATTTGAGAGGAACTGTTTAGAGATTTGGGATGGGAAGGTGGAAGGGAGTTCATGGTGTTAATTTGGTGGCGATTGGACGCCGGCGCCGCCACCGGACGGTGGGGGAATTCTGGGGCGGCTGCTAGGGTTTGGAGGGCAGGTTTCTGAAGATGGGGGTGTTGGGATGATGAAATGAGGGGGGTAGGGTGCGTTCGGACATATATATATTGAACCCCCACCCCCCCGTTCTAATCCGTTAGATCAGGCGATATCAACGGCCCAAATCCATCTTAATAAAATAGTGTCGTTTTGTTTGGGAGGGGAATCCAGACCGGGTCAGGCATGGGTTGGGCCGGGTATTGGGTGGAAAATTGCTTGGGCTGGGAAATTTAATTGCAAAAGCCCAAAAATCAGATTTCTTTTTCATTCTTTTCCTCTTCTTTTAATTTTCAATTTTCCTTTAAATTAAAACTAAAAATAAAACCTAGATTAATTCCTAAATCGAATAATCGTACCACAATAAATTAATTAACCCTAACTAACAATTACCACAAATAATTGAATACCAAATTGAAAGAAAAACTCCCAAAATTCGAAACTCAAATTAAAAAGCGTAAAAATGAGTTATTTTTGTGATTTTTCTATTTTTGTAAAGCAACTAAATTACTAATTAATTCAAAAATGCCAAATTAAATCTCAAATGCAAATGCAATGTATTTTTTGTATTTTTTCATGATTTAAATAAAATAAATGTGCGCATACAAATGCAAGAAAATAATGAAAAATGCTACAAAAATCTACGAAATTGCAAATAATGGAAAAAATTCATTTTTCTTGAATTTATGGGAGTAATTCACCTAGGGCAAAAATCCCGTGCTCACACCCTTTTCTTCAAAATAGTCCAGCAACACCCAACGCTTAGCTAAATTAGAGAACCGAGATTATGCATTTCTAATACTACCAATCAACTTTTGAAATATCCAACTTAACACTAATAACCAAACTCAGCCCACTTTATTCTTTATGTCACTCTTCATATACTTCAGGAATTTAAACTTTATAAACAAATTAAAATAGTAATTCATGAGTCAAGGAAATTAAACAATCCTAAGTATTATAAGGCTTGTCATTCCCATCTACAGATTGCCCTCAAAGTCTAAGGCCCAAAAGGGACCTAAACATTGCAAAGCCAAGGCTGAGGAGCGGGGATGCAGGATCGAATCCATACCAAAGCAGAACCAACATTTGCACTCAAAAATAACAAATAAACCTAATGGACCTTCAGCAGTACATATTGGCTTAATACACAAAGAAAAGCTTGAATGTTGTTGACTTTCATTACACTCCCAAAAACAACACAGTCTCGAATTCAATTCTATTGATAACAGAAATATCAAGTATTCATGCTTTAATTCAATTCTAAGCTAACTCACAAATAAACATGTAAAATTTAACCTCAGCTAAATCCTTTCTCAATACCAACAGTAGCAGAAGCCAAAAATTAACATATCACTCACTTGAATCCAAAAATCATACTCAAACCCTCACAGAATCAACTCGACACGCAAACATTGATTCAGTTTACAACATTTTAATAACATGAGAAAGGCTAAACTAAACATGCATAGTATAGGATTTACATACAGAATACTACAGAAATGAAAGAATCAGAAGAAATAAAACTTAAAACACAACTTGTATTCAATCAGGTTTCCACTCGAAATACATATTCACATTCACTTGTTATCCAATGGTTTGAAAAATACCTGGAATGCAATAGGAAAACAAAGAGAAATGAGGAGTTAGCAGCAGCAACAACACCAACTCAAAAACCCAGCAATACCAAACGAAAAATCAGCTTCTTCCAACCAATAGAGAACCCGAATGAACAACAAACTTTTGAATCTCAAAACCCTGATTAGCTAAGAAATTTCAAGGCAGAACTGAACCAATTTTCACCTAAGAAATGCAGGGATTTCAAAATTTTAAAGCTTAGCCGTTTTCAATTTTTCAGTCTCTAAAATCTCTGACTTCATAGTGAAGAAACAATGCCTTTATAATGAAGTTTTAGGGCAGCAGAATGAGTTCAGACTTTTGCCCTTTACCCACTTTGGAATTTTTGTTTTTCCTACTATACCCTTAATTTAAAATCAGTTTTTCAAAATCATCCCCAAACCCACCTTCTAGGAAGCTTCCCAAGTCAGTTACAAATGATTCCCTAACCTAAATTCCCAAAATTAACCCTTAAACCCCCTGTTTTTACCCCAGCCTACCACATGTGTCAATTCTGACCCCAGACTCAAACCACAATGAATGGGCTTCTCTTAAAAATGGGTCAGAAATGACCCCAAGGCCCAAAACCAATCAGAGATCCATTTGGTAATTCATGGGAAGCAGAAGAAGAAACCAATTAAATGATTTCAAAACTAAAATTAACTACATGACTGATTAATAATACAAATAAGCATAGAAGGAACTAGGTTATTAAATCGAAACGACCTAATTAAACTAACTATAAAACTAAAACAAGAAAGACAAAACCAGGATTTTAACATGGCATGAATAAAAGCTAACAGGCCAATGAATAAACCAACAAAAATTAGAGAACAAGCTTTTAAGATTTGAAAAAAAAAAACTGAAAAGCCAACGGAACAAATACGAACAAAAAATTAATCTAAAGGGAAAACCTAGGTTTGAAACTTTTAACAATTTCCAGTCAGAAAACAAACCACTCAAAGAAGCGGAGAAGAAAAGTAGAGGAGTAGGAGGATGAAACAAGAAAGACGGACAGAAAAATAAAAGAAAAACTTACCTAATTAAACTCAAAGTAACACTGGATATCTTGATTTAACCAAAAATAATGCTAATCGTTTGTTCTTGGTCAAGAACAAGTGAACATCATTGCTTTGTGTTAAATCGACCTTGGGAACTTCAGGAAACTCGGGGATTAAACCTTGCATGTTGCAGATTCCATGGAAGTTGATTTTGGGGTTTAGGGTTTCGAACTCAGATTTGAAATTCGAGCAGATGACAAAGGATTCGAGGGAAATTGGTTAGGGATTGGGAAAGGGGAGGTTGTGAGGATTTTGGGGTGTGATTTTGGAACGGATTGGAGGTGGCGCCGCCACCAGGGAGGGTTGGCGTTTTGGGGCGGCGCTCTAGGGTTTTGAGGGCATCTCTAAAGGTAGAGACGAGTGAGAGAGATGGAACGGGGGGTAGGCCATTTAGACACTTAAATACGCTTAGATAAGCCAGTTCCCAGCCGTTCGATGAGTGAAGATCAACGGCTGGGATCATAGACCTCAAAACGGCGTCGTTTGGATACTTGAATGGGTGGACCAGGTTGGGATGCGGGTTTGGGCCTAAATTTGGATGGGTAAAGGGCGTTTAATCAATTAGGCTTGGGGGAATTGAATTAAATTGGCCCAATCAGACTTCTCTTTCAATTCCTTTTTTTTCAAAATAAAATAAATCTAAGGTAACTCCTAAATATTAAACCTACCAAATTATATTAAAAACTCAACATAATATTTAAAAGAAAAAATAACTCCTAATTTAAAAAAAAAAAAAGCTACAAAATTCAAAAATTAAAAAGTTAAAATGCAACATGAACTATTTTTTTGTGATTTTTTTTTCTTCATATTTTATAAAACAACTAATTTACTAATTAATCTAAAAAATGTAAAATTAAATCTAAATGCAAATGCAATGTATTTTTTGTATTTTTTCATGAATTAAATAAAATTAAACATGCACAAAAAAAAATGCAAACAAGAAAAACTCTACAATAATTCCTAAAATAACAAATAATTAAAAGAAAAATTTAATTCTTTGAAATTTTGTAGGAGTAATCCATGTGGGGCCAAAATCACGTGCTCACACTACTAAGACGGTGAATTCGCCTACTTTCCTAACAAAAGAATTACAAATTCGAGTAGACATAAAATTAAGATATACCCCAACTTATTTGAAACAGAGGCATTGTTGTTGGAGTTAAGCAACAAATTGATTTGAGATTATCTTAATTCATCTGGTTCTATGCCTTCAAGGTCTTATAATTATATTGCATGGACAATTCATTTAGATCAATCTTTAGTATGACTTGCTCTAAAATTATGATCATAGTGTTGGACATAAAACTTCACTTTTTCGTATCCAAGTTGCTCATATTTGTATCAGTAGCTCCAAGAGAAGATGTCAAATAAGTAAATAAACTAATACCATACATGATACTGTGTTTTACAGAGCTCTAGCTTGTTAGTTTTTACAGAAGTTACAAGAAAAAAATGGATGAATTTCATTCTCCATTCTAATTTCTGTTACAATATCAAAAAGTTAAAAAACAAAAGAGATTCACCATTTGTAAGAATCCTCTTACTCTTCCCCCTATCCCCACCAGCTCTTACTAAAACGTAAAAACTCTTCCTATTACTTTCTACCTATTCTGCTGGTTGAAGTTAGAGCTACCTCATTTGCCTATTTTCTAGTGAGTGCTTGTCTGGAGAGAAATATGAGATGTCTGATTCGGATGTGTGAAAGGCCGATGATGTACAGGCAGGTGCATGTGATATTTGCCTGATTATTTTCTCACTTACCCGAGGAAATAACCACAAAAACATCATCAAGGGACCACTTGCGTTGCTCTGACTTGCCTGCTGGATTAATCACAGCACGCTCTGCAGCTGCAAGGCGGTATCCAATCACTATCTCTTGTCTTTGACGACCCCTTCTCATGATATCAGTGAAGCAGAGTTCTTCCTGGTCATACAGATAGAACTCTGCTGGCTTAATGCATAATTCATTTCCCTGTATTTGATAATGCAGTCAGATAAAACTGATCCGGACTCAATGAGAAGATAAAAGAGAACTAAATGTAAACTCAGTAAACAAAGAGCTTTATAGCTGTAGCTTCAACCAGGTTAGAACGTCCAAGCTGTGAAGATCTCTTGTCCACCCCCCCCCCCCCCCACCACCACCACCACCACACACACACACACGACCTCCGGTCAAAACCCGGCTCTGTCATGATGAATATGAGAGAGGAAGGAAAGACTAGCTTGTCTCGTATCAGCTAGAAGTAAATGCATCCTAGTAGAATACCTAGCTGAATGCCATGCCTTGCCATTCCACCACAATTTAGCTTATCACTCACTTCAATGTTTTTTTTCATACACATTCTATTCTTGAAAAGGCTGAGTGATAATACATATAAAATCGTACACTATATTAAAGCATGCATTCAGAATATAAGTAAATAAAGGTAAAAACAAATACCTCTTCCGCAAACAATTCTTCTAGCACACGATTAATCTGTTTGTCTTCTGCTACCATTGCAAGTGCCATGCTCACCAGTTCATTTGATAGCACGTAATCGCTTATTCGAGAGACTGAAACAAGATTTCTTGTCCTAGAATCCAATATCTCACTTATTATTATTGATCTGTCTGACGCCTGCTGCATTTCACGAATCCAGGAGCTCTGAGAAAACACAGAATGCCGTAGAGGAATCGACCTAGAATCTTTATTAGGAAGACGCTTCGACTGCATTAAATAACAATTCAGCAATTTCAATCACTATTTGAGGATTAACGACATCAACCTTAGTACTGTAACCCATTTTGACATGGGAAACAAAAAAAAAATTAGGCCAGAGGAAGAGGAAGTGGGGATCATCAGCACTGAAGGGGAGAAAGGAAAAAGGGAAGTGAAGAGAAATTGAAGATGGCGAAAAGAAAAAGTTGCACATTAATAGTGGAAACAAGAAATGTTTCTCAAAAACAAATACTCCAGTGAAGAAGAAAACTTTGGTTATATGTCTCAATTAAAAGTTAGCAACAATGACCTGGATATCTCGGATGAGGAGGAGGGTGGCAAGAGACCGTGAATCAGAGTGAACAATGGAGTCTTCAACAGATTCATCTGCAAGAATCAGAATCTATTCTCTTAGAGTTAGTAAACGGTGAACCAACAAAAACATGAATTAACATGCCAATATACTATCATCTGATATCAGTTTAAATCAAAATGATTCTCGTTTTTGCTTTTGCCACACAAAGGAAAATCAAGAGCAACTAGCCCACTGCATCCAGATCCTTATTCACAAGTTAACACCAAATATCTTGCCGGAATTGGGAAGTGTGTATAATTACTAAAAAGATTCACCAACAATCTAGCACTAGGCTATATCAAATCCAGAAATATTAGTTTTGGCCAGGAAATTTAAAATAAATACACATCTTTCATGCAACCAAATATGACCATGTTTTCTTCCACCTTTAACTGAGAAATGACCTTCTTTTAATATTTTTCTGGTTTTTCTTTTAGGAGATAATCAAAGATCTCAAAGTATGAGCACAACTTGAACTTACCGAATCAAATGTCTCCAAAGGAAGACCCTCCAAATGACGTCTAATCACTGCATTTCCCACATGATGGACAAGTTTTATGTTCTCCAGTCCTGAGATATCAAGGCCCCCATCAGTCAACTTCCTTTCTCTATCTTTCTCAGGAACCTCATTAAGCATCCATAATTCAGACCCTGGAGCCAATAATGCCTCTAGCACCTAACAAACAAAATGTGCAGAAGCCTGTGAAACTCATGTATAGTATCTATCTCACTGTTTAGGATTGAAACAATGTATTTGATTCTTAGAAAAGCTTCGAACACAAAAGTTCCAGTGCTGAGATTTATAAAGAAGATGGCATTAAAAGTTTAACTCGAAATTAAATTTTAAAAAAAACTATGTTCAGCCAAAGGAATATCAGTTTTCTCAAACTATTGTGTAAAGTATACCAGATAAAGAGATGTTGACAAGAAAAGGGAATAACTAGAGAGTTTCATAGCAATTTGTAGTGGCAATTATCAAGCACCTAAAAACAAAGAGTAACCTAGATGATATCCAAGGGCTCGTAGCAGCATTTCTCCACATCAACTGGAAAGAATAGTAGGGCCCAAACTGAAATGTACCACTTTGAAACTGCAAATGGAAGTTTGATTTTTTGGTACAATTTATTTCTGAGTGTCAGAGGAAAAAAAAAAAAAAAAAAAAGAGGGTCTCTATTTTGAGAGGGCAGATGACACTACATCAAGCCATAACGTCCAATCTGAAAACAAAGGAGCATTTAATCCATCTATTAAGAAATTTGACCCTGGGCTTAACTTAACCACAAAAGCAAGCTCATGAGGAGTGAGGATTTGCCCAAAATCATATAAGGAAACAAATCATTTCCTCAACTAACGTGGACACTTTAACACCACTGAAACCCAAGTCTGGACATCTGGAACAAGAATAATATAACATGGGGACCAAAAATTGGCAAAACCAAGAATAACAGTGGGTATGGATCTGGTACCATGTTTAAGAAATGGACATCAGGCCTCACTCAACCCATTACCACAACCAATGTAGGACATTCTAATACCATTGATTAGCTTACTAAGTTGGGATCAAACTGAGTCAATCTAAAACGAAGACTTACAAAAGTTTAGATGTACTAAGGGGTCGGTTTATTGATGGTATTGGAATAATTAATCTCAACATAAAATCTCTCGTAAGATAGTACATCGCGTATACAAATAAATATGTAGTGTTTGATTGGCGGTATTAAATAATACCCACATTGAATCATTTTTTGAGACTGATACCCACATTGATTTATGCGACAATCTATATACTACTTCTGTCCCAACTTATGTGACGTTTTTTCCTTTTCAGTCCATCCCAAAAAGAATGACTACATTCTATATTTAGAAATAATTTTACTTTAAACTTCTCATCTTACCCTTAATAAGATGATTTATAGCTACACAAATGTCCATGGCTTGTTTTAGACTACAAGTTTCAAAAGTTTTTCTTTCTTTCAAAAATTTTGTGAGAATGTACGGGAGAAAAATCCATTATTAGCAATGATACAATGATCCCTATATTATATACATATTCTACTCCTACTACATATGGGACTAGGACATATTCTACTCCTTCTACATATGGGACTAGGACATACTTACTCCTACTACATATGGGACTAAGACTATTTACACATAACTGTCTAACACTCCCCCTCAAGTCGGTGCATACAAATCATATGTACCGAGCCTGTTACATATGTAACTAATATGAGGACCAGTGAGGTACTTGGTGAAAATATCTTCAAGCTGATCATTCGACATACAAGGCCACTAGACTCCCCCTGAGCAACAAAACCAGGTGGTTGCTGATAAATAGAAGTTAGCTGAAAGGTCGACGGAAAAATCTTAAAATAGTGAGACTAAGCCGAATTCTAAACTACAAAATAGGTTTTAAAACACCACCAGAAAACAGATAACTTTTTCTGGAAAATATTGTTCACGTCGTGAAATCACTGTTCACGCCGGTAAAAGTGCACTATTCACACCGGAAAAAATAAAGTTGTCCTAAAGAAGTTTTGTCAAAAAGTGGTCGGAATGGCTCACACGCGTTGGAAAAGTTATTGTAGCTCGCCTGGCGGTGTGAGGGACTTTCTGCCGGAGTGATTGACTAGGGTTTTGTACCTGACTTTTCCAAACAAGATAGTAGTGTTGGTTTTCGCACAACAGTTACCGATGAGGAGATAACGTAAATCAATCTTGAGTCATCAACCGGAAAGACGCACGGTGACTGACTTTTCTGTTCCGATGGGACTGGAATTTCTGGGGTTTGGTCGCACAAGGGTTTTAGATCTGATGGTGGTACTGGTATATGCATCCACTGTAGCACTGATGAACTCTGGGAACAAGGCGAAGTTGCCGGAAAATTGCACAACGATGAGATCTTTCTTCCCGGATGTCGCTGGAATGACACACAACGATAATTTTCTCACTGAAGCTCTGATACCATGTGAGAATGCACGGGAGAAAAATTTATTATTAACAATGAGCTCTATACATAATACATATTTTACTCCTATTACATATGGGACTAGAACTTATTCTACTCCTAATACATATCGCTTTCTAGATCTTCTTACTCAACATATTTAGAATGAAAAAGGGAGGGGAACAAGCCCCCCCCCCCCACACACACAGAGAGAGAGAGAGAGAGAGAGATTGACAGGATAGGCGATCAAGATGTAGGTATGTAAACTATACCATAATCATATCGTCAATATCACGTCTCCAACCACAGAATAAGATTCTTTCTGGATATTTTGGAGGATCAGCTATCCTAGGGAATAGGCCTTTATTTACCTGCAAAAAGCAAGTCATTATATAAGCAAATACAAAAACTGAGCCAGTGTCAACCATGCATTGTTAAAATATCACCAAACAAGGATCACAAATAGTGAACTATAGAAGAGAGCAACCAATAGATTCACAAAATACAAACATACAAGTTATCGCGATACGCGACTCCATTCTTGTCTTTGTTTTCTTATTTAAGGAACCATGAATTATATTGCCTAACAGAGTGATAAATAGAACTAATGTTATACCGCTATCTCTTGGTCACACATGATAAGTACCTTAAGTTCAGAAAAGGAACTAGAATACAGCACTCAATAGATTTTGAAAGCAAGGATAGCCAACCAGTAGTAAAAATTCTTAGGTAGTAAACAAGTTCCTATATATGATCCTTGCAAAACTTCTGCCAGAAATAACTCCTTTATCCTATTTTAGCTTACAGGGACCACCAAGATCAGAACAGGCTTAGCAAATATAATCTCCAAGAATATTGAGAGGGTGTGACCTAATATCATGCAAATATTTATGCAGTAACAGTGGTGTATTTCATCTTCATTTTTGCCATATCTTACGGTTATCATGCTTTACCAGAACCGCCAAACTATGGTAAAGGAACCAATTAACGTCACTAGACCAAAAAACTTTAAGCTTTGTTGTCAACAGCCTCATGCTAGAAACCTATGTTGCAGGGACTCTTCAAGAGTCCTGCACCCGTGTCGACACGACATGGGTGTGGGATCCACATCGGATTTGGTCAACTTATCTTGGGTGCTTTGACTACATCTATGATCAAGAAGTATAGATTGATTGGGTATTTGGTTTGTTTTCTGGGTTTATGTCGTATATAGATATATACACACCAGTGTTATCAAAGGCGAAAAGTGCAAAAAAGCTCTAAGATCCGTGAGGTTTTAAGTGCAAAGCGCAAATAAAGCGTGTTAATGAAAAAAGGCGCAACTGGAGAAAAAGTAAAAATATGTACATGTAATCCAAGACTAATAATTATAAGCATGAATAACAAATATTTGGATAAAGAAATTGAGAAAATTATGATAAATTGAAATTTCAATTGTTTAATGTAGCCTTTTCATGATTACACTCATATTTACCTTAGAGCCTTGATGCGATACTAAAGCGCCCATAAAGCGAGGCGAAGCGCTCAACATGTTTTGAGCTTCGCTTGAAGGCTTAAGCGCGCCTTTGACAACACTAATACACGCGCGCGCGCACACACACATACCAAATATGAGAATTCTTTTGCTATTACAGGAGATATCTTATAAAAAAAGTATTAGGTGTATAGAAAGAATTAAATTTTATTAGTTTGAGTTCAATAACTTTAATTAATCGAAATATATACTTATTTTTATCGAAATATATACTCTATATGTCGAAATAAACATTTATAGGTTGTATCCCAGCACCCATATCCGTAGTTGGATCCATAACCCCAATCCTAAATTTATGTGATGAAGAATCTGACCTCTAGATCCACCCATATCAGATACCCATACCCGAGTCCAAGCATCATAGCTAGAACTCTTAACAAAATCCAGAATATAGTGAATGTTAAACTTGTTTCTGGTCAATGGAAGCTCTTGGAAGATCCTGGTAGATACCGAAGATTGGTCGGTGAACTGAATTACCTCACAATTACACGACCATATATTTCATGTGTAGTACATGTCATCAGTCAATTCCTCCAAGCCCTGTGTAAAGGTTATTGGGATGCAGTAAATCATATCCTCATATACATCAAAGGAGCTCTAGGACAATGATTGTTATATGAAGACAAGAGTCATTTAGAAATTTTTTGAGGAACAATTCCTCACAATAAAACGAGAGTCAATTAGACATTGTTGGATATATTCTGATGACGGTTGGGTCGGTTCTCCATCACGTCTGTGTATCATGTTTAAAGGAAACCTAATCTCTTGGAGAAGTAAAAAAGTAAGATATAGTGCAGAAGTGGAATTTCAAGCTGTCTCTTGCTAAATGTGAGCTTATCTGGTTAAAACAACTTCTCCAAGAGTTAAGGTGTGTAGAAGTCAAGCATATGAAGCTAATGTGCTACGATCAAGATGCTCTTCACATTGCCTCAAATCCTGTTTTTCATCGAGGACAAAGCATATAGAAGAGGCCTATCATTTCATTAGACAGAAGATCGAGTTTGGATGCATAGCCACCAGCTTTGTTGGCTTGAATGATCAGTTGGCAGATGTTCATACTAACCCTTTAGAGGATGTACACGGGAGTGTTAAGATATTTGATGTTTAGCATTAAATCAGGATGATTTGACTATTGATTTAGGGATTTGACTAGGGTTTTTATTTTGTGTTTATATGCTGACCAAATACGTGTACATTGTAATTGCTATAAATTCCCTATCAAGCTTAATTGAATAATCAACCTTCTCCATTCTCACGTCCTCCCTTCTCCTTCTCCTTCTCCTAAAAGAAGAGTAACTAAGTTTGTAAAGCCAAATGACGAGTGTGCTCACATATCCATCAAATCCCTCACCATTCCAGGGACCTATTACATATGTAATAAATTAGGAACATAAGATGTGTACACCACCTTGTATGGAAGTATTAGAAACTTATAGCCTGTTTGGCCAAGCTTCTCCAATCCTAGAAGCACTTTTTTTCAAAACAAAGTACTTTTCTTTTTTTCAAAATTGAAGTGTTTGTCCAAGCTTTTGGAAGAAAAAAAAAGTGTTTTTGAGGAGAAGCAGTTTTGGAGAAGCATAAAATAGTAGCTTCTCTCCAAAAGTACTTTTTTGAAAAGCACTTTTGAGAAGAAGAAAAACACTTATAGCCCGTTTGGCCAAGCTGCAAAAATCAGCTTATTTTGAGAAGTGCTTTTTTCCAAAAGTGTTTTTCTTAAAAGTACTTTTGGTGAGAAGCAGTTTGTGTTTGACTAATTAGTTTGAAAAGTACTTCTGAGCAGCAATTAATGTTTGGCCAAGCTTTAAAAAACTGCTTCTAAGTGTATTTTTCTCAAAAGTGCTTCTCAAAAAAAGTGCTTTTGGAGAGAAGCTACTTTTTCCTGCTTCTCCTCAAAAGCACTTTTTTTCCTTCCAAAAGCTTGGCCAAACACCTCAATTTTTGGCCAAAAGCACTTTTGACCAAAAAAAAGTACTTTTGGCCAAAAAGAAGCTTGGCCAAACAGGCTATTAGAAGCAGTTTTTAAAAGCTTGGCCAAAAATTGTTGCTCAGAAGTGCTTTTCAAATTAATTAGCCAAACACAAACTGCTTCTCATCAAAAGTACTTTTGAGAAAAGCACTTCTCAAAATAAGCTGATTTTTACAGCTTGGCCAAACAGGCTATTAACTCGCATGGAAGTATTAGAAACTTAGTGAAATATGTATAGATGCAGCAATCTAGAAACGTCAGTTAAGTATAACATGTGCAATGTATCTCACACCTATAAATAAGTGTATCTTGCACTTCATTGCCATCAAGTTTTCCATACAGTTTCTTCTCTCATAATTCCCAATATATCCATGACATTTTAAATGCATAAACAAGAGATCATAAGTAGCATTACTGGCTCAACCAAGACTAAACAACATCACATGCTTAATTCATAAAATTTAAGCAAACAATAACAGGACATGGAACTCCACATTAGCTGTGAAGAAGCATGAAGAAAGGAGAACAAGATGCAATAGCAAATCAGCAGAAATACTTGCATCTCATAGTAAAACCGAAAATGTATTTAACTTTTTCCGGAACTAAAGGGAAATATGGAGGTGGATCAGAAAGGTGTAAGAAGGTTTGCGATATTGACCCAAAGAAAAGATTAGAAGGTATTCATCGAAAGGGAACAGTCAATAAATCTAATCACAAAATTCCACAGGAATGCCAGATAACCATCAATTTTAGAGAAGAAAAATACCTCTGGCAAGGGACCTGGTGCATAGGTATCATCATCTTCAGCTATGACAAGGACTTCATCACCTTCTTTTAGAACATATCTATCATCAGGATTTATGATAATCTTCCCCCCATCAGCAGCAACCTTAACTCCACAGGGAATTGCATCTGGAAATGATACCAGTACATCTTCAAAGGGTACACCATCCAATTGAGGCCACCGTTTAATGTAAAATTCTGCATTTTCAAAGCCCAAAATGTCTTCCCAAATCTGCCATATTGGACAACAAAGAGAATTAAACAAGAAAATACGTATTACTCGTCCGCAGAGACCAACAGCTACCAATAACAGGATCAAGCTAAAATTGAGAAATCTATACTACTGTGATATGGCAATCAGTAGTTACCTCTATATTATTGTTACTCTACAATGAGTTTTCTCGTGCATATCAGTTGTACATTAAGTGGGCATGTCATGAGGGTAATCATTATGGTTTTCCAAAACAATTTGGTAAATGGCTGTGATCGTCTTCCATTTTTCTGTTCCTCCTGAACAAAGGTGTATCAACTAAACCGTAACTAAGAATAACTAACTTTAGTAGTATGCAGATGCAAGTATCAGATCATCATTCATTTGCAGCTTGGGAAGGCATGTTCCCAAAAAAGCACTCAAAGAAAGAATAACCTTATACTGGATCTGTAGCCCCGAAAAGACGGTGCATCAAATTTCAGGAGCATTAACGGCAGAACAGTATGAAATAGCAACAGAATTATTTATCGAATGACCACATGTAACTGTCAACATGTTTACAGCAAAAGCAATCTAGAAAATGTTCTCACATTTTCTGGCTATGTATAGGTAAGATTAACAAGGACCTCAACTTCGCCTCTGTAAGCTTAGAATCTATGTGAGGACACATTGCCGGTCCAAAGATCAGATAAAGGAGGGTTGTGGTAGGTAACGCCCAGTATAAAAGAAGTTAATATATGAATTTCATAATATTGAACTTCTACTGGAGTGAAACAGGTACAAATGGAGCAAAATGGGCTTTGCGGATTACAACAGACCCGAAGTAGTTTGGAAAGTGTCATCGTTGTTGTTGTTTTTTCATCAACATGGAACTCAAAAGGAAGAGAATTCTTCTGGTCCAACCTTGCAAGTTTTTCAGGAAATTTAAGGCACAAGTGTGTGCGGATGCACACTCATTGAATGCAACACTAATGAGTATCATTAACCAATACATACAAGAGGAACCAGAAGGACTACAGCATGTCTAGATGACAACATAAGTGGTATAAAGCTGCCAAAGTGAGCAAGTGAAGACAAATGAAGATATAATGTAAGAGAACTATATATAACTGACCTGAGCAAGGCCAGGCTGCAAAGCGCATTGTATCATCAACCTCCCAATCACATCATGAGCAACAACTGTTTCAATAAGTTCACCACCAACAAGCTTCACTAACGGTTCGTTGTCGAGATCACTCATCTCCACAACAACATGACCTCTCAACCCCTCTCTTACTCCAGTTAGGCTAAGTACAACCCTTAAAGCACGTGCATCACTCTAAAAAGAAGAAAAATTGGAATAGTTAGTCTGAATTATCTGCTCTAAAAGGAGGAAAAACTGGAATAATTAGTCTGAATTATCTGCTTGTTTAGAGCCTGAAGATTCATTTGTGAAAAACACCTGATCAGCATTCTCATCAGATGCTAAGACAATGATTCCACGTGCTTTCGAGACTGAGACCTGCATGCGCCATAGAAGAACAAAAACAAAGAGAAATAACTATAAGAAAGAAGGAATTGAAAGGTTAAGGGGATTAAGAAGAATATAAGTCACTAGTTACTTTTACCACAGAGTAAATTAGG
This sequence comes from Nicotiana tabacum, assembly GCF_000715075.1. NCBI lineage: Eukaryota > Viridiplantae > Streptophyta > Magnoliopsida > Solanales > Solanaceae > Nicotiana > Nicotiana tabacum. Next base: position 79,755,693 of record NC_134089.1, on the reverse strand, counting down.
AAATTAGGATAATGAGGTAAAGGAAATGCGATTAAAAGATAAGAGGGGGTATCAGGGTCAACAAGGAAAAGAAAAAAGATAGGCTCTCGCACCCTTTTCAAATCAGCAAGTATTAGCGGACTGCCACTTCTGCAGATCACTGAAGTTCCCATGAAGTCGAATTCTAACTTTGCTATGTCCATCTCCATCTCCTCTTTGTCTCTTTCCGCAAGCACAACGACAACACCACCACCAATGCTCTTGTTTGCTATTGCTAGCTGCTTCAAAAGTGACCCCTGTAATAAGAAAATACCTTTACCCCTCTGTGTCATAATCAGTATCAAAAGTCATGATTAAAGCAGATAATTCCTTCCATATAGCGAAAGCAACACCAAGTGAAGTTTGCAGCTAACGGAAACAAATATGTCCGATCTGAAAGCTATTCTAGAAGTATCTCTTTGCTCTTCTCCACCAAGATCTCTCAAGATTCAATGGTACTATCTTACCTGCAAGCCTACTATCGACGATTTGCAGATCTTCACACTACCAGATAATTGAGAAGGTAATGAGAATTAAAAAGTCATTCTTTCTTGTATAAGGTAGGCTTGCTATCTTTTTTTTCTTTCGTCGTTCTATTATTAAAAGAAAACAAAACCTATATCAAGTCTCTTTTTTTATAAAGTGTAATTTTATAAATCAAATCGATATCAAGCCTACTTGATATTGCTTGCCAAAAGCACCTTTATTCAAGATTTTCATTTTACGAGTCATGTAGGAAAAGAATTCCGCACTAAATACCCAGACAGAGAGTTCAATTAACAGCTGAAAACGGCAAAAGTAGAAGTAAAATGTATTTCTGTAACAAACTATTATCTACGAAGAATAAATCTCACTAACTTAGATTATATTATTTACAAGTCAATGTAAGATTTGGGTCCAACCATACAACCTTGTTGCACAGCCATACAGGTGACAATGTGTGTGAGTGTGTGACTGTATATATTTAAATCAAACGATTCATCAGCGTCCAATATGTTTGAATCGAATGGACTGTGAAAAGGATGAATTTGGACCAAACTTTTTTATGGATCATATAAATCTATTGGATTTCGAATGGATATAGATTGCGGATTGCCCATATCCAATATACATCAATCCAGATCCAATCTCTATCTTTTTCCTACCCAAATAAAGGCATCTTAGAGCAAAAGCCAGATAATACCAAAAAGTCACAACATTTTAAGCGAGATACTATAGACTTACCAATTTATCACTCCACCCAAGAATAAGAATGTGATTACTTTCAATCACCTCACTCTTTCCTTTCCGTAAAGAATCCACTTTTTCTGAAATAGCATCTGAAACAAGCCCCAGCATCATAGCAAATATGAGCATGCCTCCTGAGGTTATCAAAACTGAAACTATCCTTGGCCCTGCACCAGCCATATCAGCATGGGTTCCAGAGTCTGCTACGAAGCTCCAAGAAAGCCAAAGAGCTTCAGTAAAGCTGCCATCACCAACGGCATAAAGTGCCAATCCTCCATAACCAATTAGAAAGAGAGTGGCAAAGAGAAGTGCAAGCAGCTTTGCATAAGGGTAAACTGAGAAACACACATCCACCATGTAAGCAATCTTTTTCTTCAATGGAACCTCCTCCTTTTTGGTAGTTTTCCTCTTTAAGAGATCAATTATTCTCGGAAGAGAGTCAAGATATTTGTAAAATACAAAAGGAGTAACGAGGATGAAAACCACCATGTACAGAGCAACTATTCTACTGTCAGCATTCCCAAAATACACTAGTGAATTAAATTCTTCTAGCTCTGTGATACCAGCACTGGCAAGATCAACATGGCTACAAACTCTGCGAAGACTAACATTCTCCTCCTGCAAACAAACCATTCCTCACCTTCAACTTTCGTACTGAGAACCAACTATTTACTGACAACAAGAAAGCAAGAAATTAAGTAAATTTGAGGGTTTCTTCCAATAAATAGTGGCTCTTTTCTTTATTTTTGGCGATAAGTAGTATTCATGCTTCTTCCAACAAACAGTAATGGAAACTATGTTTATACTTTGAATGAACACCGGAGGAAAAGACTTCGCGAATTTAGCAGTGTTTGTGGGGACTAGGGAGCATACCTGAAGCTTAGAGACTTCATTCTGCAAATATAATGTGTGAGATACTGATAATGTACAAACAAATTTAAGCTGCAATAAGGGGAAATAATTGGTCAATACACTATAAACAAGAACCATAAACCTAACGCATAGAGAACAGAAATGTTTGATATCCAGAAAAGGTTAAATGGGCAAAAAATTCCCATTAACCAAAACATTAAAACATACTACTACACTACTATGCAATCTCTCCATCCAATTTATAAAAATCTTTCCTTTTTGAGATGTCTCAAATGTTTGACATCATTCCATTCTAACAGATTTCATACTTTTCAAGAATTCAAATTCGCTAAACTATTCGTATTTTAAGGTTTAAACTAGAGGCAATCTTTACCAGACTAACAATTCGACCATTACTTTAATTGTTTTTCCAACATCATTTACATAATACTACATATAAGTCAAACTAACATTTCAAATTAATCCAGTCAAACACAAGATACATAGAATGGGACAACAAGGAAGTACTATGCCACTACTTAATATTACTCCCTCTATCTCAATTTATGTGATGCACTTTCCTTTTTACTGTGTCCCAAAAAAAAGATACATTTCTATATTTAGAAACATTGTAGATTTAAACTTCTTATTTTACCCTTAATGAGATGATTTATAGTCACACAAATTCACAAGTTTCAAAAGTCTTTCTTTCTTCCTTCAACTTCATACCCAGTCAAACTGCATATGTAAATTAGGACGCAGGGAGTATTAGATTTCACATTTCTGCAAGTTATTTTGGTTATAATTTTTCCCGCTTACTGGGGAATCGAACAGAAATGCAAGAAGTCAATAGGAAATAGAATGGGAAAAGCATTAAAAACACAAACCAAAAAAAGGAACCAGGAACTGTTATGACCAGAAGCTCTTCGAGCATTAGAGGAGTTAGCTGAAGTAGAAGACTCTGATGACAAAGCTGAAGAAGAAGCTGGATTCGAGACTTGAATTGACAAAGCATTCAAATCTCTCTCAGCTTTCAGCTTCGGCTTCGGCTTCGGCTTCATCTTCGGCTCAGCCTTAGCTCCACCCTCGTCACTAGTCAAATTCAACGGCATAGACTCGCTACGAGCGGGTAATTTCGACAATTCCAGCTGATTCCTCTGTGATTTGGAAGTTGACTTGACGTTGACTCTACTCCTAGCAGTATGAGGTCCCAGAAAAGAAGGATAAACGTAGTCACGATCACCAAATCCGAAGTTTGCATCAACACTCGTGGATGCGGAAGTTGATGTGGAGGTAGAAGGAGCGGAGTATGTATTAGATTCAGAGGAGAAGCGGGGGGAGGATAGTGGAGTAGAAGAGACACGACGAACGGTGGGGAAAAGTGGGCCCGGGAAGTGGGCGACGGTAGGTGTTTTGTCGGCGATGGTTTTCGATTTCTTGAGCAAGGGAGGTTTCTCCGGCTTGTCAGGGTTCGGATTTGGATTTGGAGCTCCATCTCTGTCGGGCATTTGACCGAATGGAAGAAAAACTATATTATGAAGAAGCACGGAGAAAGAGGATTTTGGAGTGAAGGGAAAATGGGTTAAATGAGTGAAGAAGGAAATGGAGAAGCCATGGGACTGAGAGATGAGAGAGAGAGAGAGAGTGACGACTGGAGGTTATGTTAGTTTATTGTTCTTTTTCTTTTTCAGTTGGAGTGAGCTGAGTTTGTAACCTGTGTGATAAAAGCTATTTACTTTTTTGGTATAAATTTGATAACAATTTAGCAACTTACAATTCTATACTTAACGAGAAGCTTTTATAACCACATAAATATTCTGGGCTCCATTTTGATTTGTTTAAGATCATAAATTCCAAAAGTCTTTATTTTTTCTTAAACTCCGTCTTCAATTAAACAAGTTCACATAGATTTGAACGGAGGGATTATTTTATTTACTATGGATGTTTGAATTGGCTTTTAAAAATTAAAACATATTTACAATAAGTTAAAACTGTTTAGAAATTGCTTTTTGTCTTAACAGATATTTTTGCCGAAAAAACAACTATTTTTAAGCTAATTCAAATGGGTTTAAAGTTCTCTTTCCCTTCTTTAATTCATTGAAAAAAAGAAATTATTAAATATTCAAAAATTCCTAAATTAAAATTTTGGAATATGAAATCCACCAAGAGAATATTTTATGACATAGTAATTGCATCGGCCTAGTGAAACAGAAGCCTCTGACCCGCAACAATTCAATGATCATCAAAATATGGACTCGATGAAGTTGAAGTACTTATATTTTGAACAAAGTCACGTTAATGAACTCAATGTTTTATTTGATGAATAGCCTAATAGGCATATCAATTTGTTTTATTTTGATATCCAGATTCTTTTACTCCACGAAGTTTTAATTAGGCACTTGAACTCGACCAAAATATATAGTGTGTGTTGCTTACTCACCCCCACATGAGGAACATATCAGATCCACCTCATATTATTTAATGCTACATTATTGGTTAGTTTAACAACATTATATTTTTTAGAAAATGCATAAATACCCCATTTAACTTGTTCTGAAAAATTATTTACACACTTAAATTTTACAGTTGTCCTAACACCCCATTATTGTTAAAACAATATTTATTTACTCCCTCTTAAGCCCTGGCCAGCTGCGCGTCTTAGACAACGTTTATGAGTGCGTCCTTGCTCTCTTTTAATCGTTAAAAACACCCTAAAAAATAAAAAAATTTAACTTCAAGATAACCCAACGGTAATATCCATTCTTCCTCAGTTTTTTACCAAACCCAAGTGAAGAACCCTAATTTCTTCTTCATCTAAATTCTACCGAAATTGCATCAAATTTCCTTTTGAAGTTTTGATCTTTAAAAGCAAAGGTTAATCTTTCTCCTCCTAAAGAACCAAAATTTCTTTCTTTTATTATTATTATTATGTCTTTCTCCTAAATCCAATTTCTTTTGGTTAAACATTGTAATGTGGCTGATGTTTCTAATATTTTCGTCAGCAAATTATCTGACTTTGGTATCGTCTGTTTGTGTTGTAGTTGTTGCAATGCCTTCAAAAGGCTTGAATTTGACAAGGCTTTGCACCGAAGAGGAAGAAAATGAGTTAAGTGGAGAAATTCGATGCAACCATGGGTATGTGCTGCCTTTGTTAACAGCTTGGACACCTCGGAACCTAGGAAGAAGATATTGGGTTTGTCCATACTATGGGGTAAATAATAATGAAAATTCTTTCAATAACTGAGTTGTGAAAAACTATCTTTGATTAATTTTCTTTTTTTATTCATCTTAGGGTCCACGATCTTGTGATTTTTGAGTTTGGAAGGATTCCGAAATTGATCCTCGGTCGAAATTTGTTATTCCAAAGTTTCTTGACAAAATGGGTGAACTTGAGACCGCAATAGAAGGCTTTGAAATTCTTGCCAAGCCGAGGGTAGCTTTAAAGGTTGAAAATACCATAGAAGGGGAGAAGATGGAGAAGATTGAGGCTCAATTGGTAAAATTACAAGTTGATAGGGAGAAGATGAAAGAGGCAAAAAAGAAGTGGAAGAGCAAATTGGCTAGGTCCAAGGCTAGGGAAAATGTACTTTGGTTCATTATCTTGGGGATATGTATTATACTTGTTGCTTGTAGGTTTCCAGTAATGTCTTTGAAAAAAGATGCAATGGAGTTGCCATTTGAATCTAATGTTCTTGTCTCAATATGTATGTAGTTGTTGCTTGCATGTGTTATTTTGTATGTTTGTAATGGACCTTTTATTTGTATGTAATAAACCTTTCTTGGTAAGTAATGAAGTGTTGTTTCTAGTGAATTGATGTTTGAATGTTTGAAGTGTTGTAGGTGTGTTCTTGTTGCCTAGAAGCAATCAATCAAGCATGTATCTTCATACAACTATTTTTAGTATTTAATCACAACAATAGACAGATAGTAATGAAGTGTTGTTTCTAATGAATTGATGTTTGAATGTTTGAAGTGTTGTAGGTGTGTTCTTGTTGTTTCTTTGTATGCCCAGAAGCAATCAATCAAGCATGTATCTTCATACAACTATTTTTAGTTTCTAATCACAACAATAGACAGACGAGACATAATAGGACAGCTGCATAAACAGTATAAAAACACATATTTAGCCTCATTGATCTAAAAGAAACAAACCTAATAAACAGTCACAGCTGCATATTTAGTTACATAAACACTTTTTGTTCTCATTGTAGCAGCAACAAAACAGACATCATAAGCTAACAAAATGAAATATGCAGTCTATAGCTGCCTAAAAATCCTTATCAAAATGTAGTCTATTGCAGTACAGTCAGCCACAAAATAGACTCTTGAACAATTGGATGGTTTTGCAGTGGTGCTTTCCAGGCTCAACTTAGCAGCACTAGACTTTGTTTGAATAATTTTTTTGCCTTTCAATTATTGAAGTTGCCTTGATGTCATAGCTTATTTGCCTTTCCATTTAACACCTCTTGTTGGTTGATGACCTAGATCTCCAGTTACTTCTGTTGAAGACCTCACATTTTTAAAGTTTGTAGAGGACATTCCAGGCTGCCAAAATCCAACAGAAAATCAGACTACCTAAATATGAGATGTAGTCTTAGAACTTACATTTTGAATTTTGAAGCCACTTTGAGTGTGTAAAACTCTCATCCCAACTATCATTGGCTTGTTATATTGTGTTCTTATATTACTACTAGTACCAATATCCTACATCAACCAATTAAAAGTAAGAATCTGTTTATAATTTAAAAATTCTTAAGATGACCTTAAAGGGAAAAAATTTACCTTTTTTTAGAATCTTTTGGCCTACCCCTTCCTCTTTTAGTAATTTGCTTTTGTGCCTTTGAACTACCAACACTTGCAGGCACAGAACCTGCTAAAGTAGCAGCAGTATTACTTCCAGTAGCTTTATGACATCCCCTCTTGTTATGACAATTGCTACATGTCATTTCCACTCCACTTTTGGACAATTTTCCTGTCTTATTTTTACCTGTCTCTTTTCTTCTCACCTTTTTTGGCCTACCTGACATAATCTTAACATGGGGGGGGGGGGGGGGGGGTTATAACAGTTGGGTTTCGTGACTCTAGCTTTCATACCCAAAACAGGCTGAAGAAAGTAATTGTATGTTTTCATGTAAGTGAAATTACTGTACCAGTGAGAAATATAGTTCAAAGGCTCCAGATTTTTATAATGCAGGGCAGCAACTGCATGAGCGCATGGTATACCTTTTAACATTCAAGCTCTCCAAGTGCATGTTTGCTTGTTGATGTCCACCAGATGGTTCACTTTACTTGCACCTGGTCCTTGCTTCAATTCAAATCCAAACTCACCACTCCAAAAAATGTTACATTTCATTGATCTTTCTTCGTTCTCTTCCAAGACTTTCATAGTCATTGGTGAAAAATCTGTAATCCAAGTTTTCGAAACTGTCTAAGTTGACATATTTTGTTCATCATCTTCGCCCTTATTTCTTCAAGCATTGTCACTATAGTCTTCTGCCTTGCTGCCAAAATTCAAGCATTGCAACATTCTGCCATATTATTGTCAACACTATCACACTTGCAGAATGTATTGAAATACACTTTGCTCTATCTTTTTATGTTTTAGTACAACAGTTCATCAACTATCTTATTACCCAATTTATTCATTTCATCCAGATTTTTCTTTTAATTCCCACTCATAGGTAGACCTTGCACACCTCCAAAAGCAGTTCCTTCTCTTTATGCCCCTCCCCAGTTAGCTAGGATGTGCCTTGCACACATCCTATGTTCAGAATTTGGAAGTATATCTATTAGCCCCTGCAAAATGAACAATAACGGTTAATTTTAAAGTTAATTAGCAGTAGAAAAATAACAATAAACTACCAATTCTTACTTTTTTTATGTCTGTTATAATGGTCAGATTTATACCGTCTCCAAGCTGAAGATCATCCTTTAAAAGGTTGACAAACCACCTCCAAGTGTGCATATTTTCAATCTCAACAACATTCCAAGCAAGTGAAAGCATCTAATTATATTCATCTTTGCAAACTGCTACAAGTAGTTGGCCTCTACATACACCTTTTAAAAAATATCCATCTAACCCAATGCATGACCTACAACCAGCTAAGTAGGACTTCTTCATGGCATCAAAATAAATATAGAACCCAACAAACATTTCTTCCCACCTTCAAATGTTTCATCACTAAGCTTCACTACACATGTACTCCCTAGATTAGATCTAAGCAACTCATCCCTATAATCTAATATTCTGCCATACTCCAATTTATGATCACCCAATATCTCATTGAACAGAATATTTCTTGCCCTACTACAAATAGTCCTCCCAACATACAATTTTTTTCTAATAATCTCCTAAAGCTTGATGCACACTGTTATTGGCACTATTTTCAGCAACATTCGATTCCTTTTCAGAAGTTCACAAACCCTCACAACCCCCTAAATCTTGACTAGATTCCTTCTCAAAAGTAACATTACTATCACCTCTCACTTTCCTGACATATTCTAATAGAGGGGGGACCACTACAGTATCATCAACCATGTGATCTACATATACCTCCAAAATATTCCCACTTTTTAACTTTTCGCAAATACTCATAAGGTCCCTATCAACTTTAATTACTACTAAACCAGGACAATTAGATAGTCTAACATAAATAACAACAGAAGAACTATTGTACCCAAACTCTTTCACATAACCTAGAAACTCAAAATATGAGAACATATCAACATCAAGACAATCAGTAATCATCCCACCAACATAATTCTCCATTGAAAAGGAATGTAACTTATCCATGGAGATTTTTCCGCCACGGAAAAACCTCAGTGTAACAAGTACAAAAGACATTAAAATACCTGAATATAGTAGAAAATAAACTAATTAAGGATTAGCAGTTACTATAAGATTCCGACATAACTAAGTGACAACACATGCAACAAGAAAAAACTAAAATTTGGTTGTTATTACGCCTTAAAAATTGTATTTCTATTACTGAATTTTACATTAAAAAAGTTACAGTGAAGAAATTTGAAGCAAGTTCAAGACCCTAGTTACAGACGATATTAAACAAACCAAAACAGAGATAATGTTTAGGGTTGATGATAGAAAAGGATATGATTAATGGATTGACCTCCAAATATAGATAATGTTTCACAGGTAATTCAACTTCAACATTTGAACTTGATTCTTTAAAGACCTTCAGCTTCGAATGGGTCTTCCACCAACTAGTCAAATGAAACAATAACAACAAAAGGAACCCTAAAGAACAATGAAATCGAAGGATTTTGCAATAGGTCCCTTCAATTTTGGTCAGGCAAATCGATTTTAGTCAGGCAAATTGTTGCTCCAAAATGCACACGCAAGTATACGTGGTCGACAAGTAATATAGGATTGTAAGTCCAGATATCGTACCCACAGGGACTTGTTATTAACTATCAACTAAATTAACCCACAAAATTAATCTATTCAAGTGAATCCTAAAGTATGAATATTTAACTATAATTAATTTAGAGTAACAAATTAAGAGATTAAGGAAAAAACGACAAGCTTAAAGACGAACTCAATGGGAGAAAATATTCTAGAGCTATGGGTTAGCTAACAATCCCGTTGAGTTTTCTACCTAAATTGTCTAATTAATTTATCTAGTTTATTGATTGACGGAGTTAATATTGCTCGTAGCCTTCTCCCAAAGTACAACAGTCCTATTCATGCTAACCTAACACCTATATTCCTATGAAATTAGGATTAACAAGAACACATTCATAATTTTCGTATAATAACCAAGAAACGCGATTAGGTATGTTCTTATCCTAACCGTAAATTCGTTCCCGATACTCGAGTTCAAGATCTTGCTCTAGTCAATCTTATATGCAATCTAGAATTTTATCTCCCGAGTTCAATCCTAGATTCGTAAATAGTATTCAATTGGTGATCAGACAATCTAATAATTAAGCACAAATAGAATAAATAACCCAATATGATAAAATAATAAGAACAGTTCAAGCTTCAACTACAACGTTCATGTAGCACCCAAAACTCTAGAACTAATAAACTATGAAATTAAAGGAAGAGAAGAGAAGAGAAAAAAAACTAGTTAGAAGCCTCTTACAAGTGTGGTGTGTCTTCCTTAGGTCTAAAGTATGTCCAAAGTCCTCAAAATAACGTTTTACATGTGTTTATACCAAGTAGGGTTGAGCCAAGACGAAATCTTCTTTTCCTAGACGAAATAGGAAAACTTGCAAATTTATTGATTTTCATGTGTCGCCCCATGCGTCGCACTAGTGCTTTTTCCTGTCAGACCACAAAAAATCCAGTCTCTGAACTTTGGAAATTTTTGACAAAAATTTGCACTAGTGCATCGCACAGTGCCTCGCACTAGTGCATTTCTTCAGCAATTGTTTCTTCCTTGAATTTTGACGTCCAGAATTGATCCTCGACCCTTGAACACGATCTCGGTTTAATCCTTTGAGATTTTACTCAGACTTCAAAGCTCCAAATAGCTCGAATTAGTTCCACAACATCTACATAAATCAGAATCGCTCCTACAAGTCATAAAATACACAATTAGTGCAAAACACTAGCGATTAAAGTTCAAACACAATAAAAGTGCAGTAAATTAGAGTGTGATAAGAGACTAAAATACGTAATTATAGCCTACTATCACAAATAGAATCTTCTAAGGTTGGGCTTTATGGTTCTTCAATTTGGAAATTTTTAACTAACGGGGTGAATGAGAGTGTTAGTAAATAGTGGGAAGACTGTTATTTTTATTTACTGAATAGTTTAATTACGTGGCTTCATAATAAAGCGTGTGTTCCCACTCAAATTATTATAGTTGGGTTAGGGCTTAAGAGGGAGTAAATAGATATAATTGTTCTAACAATAGCGGGGTGTTAGGACACCCGTAAAGTTTAGGTATGTAAATAATTTTTCAGGACAAGTTGAATGGGTCTTTATGCATTTTCTCTATTTTTTATAAAAATCTCAATTTCATCTCCTTTTTCTCCAACAAAAAAAAGTATCCCCCACCTTCCTCCTCTCTCTTTTTCCCATTTCATCTCTCCCTCTTCCACCTACCACCACCACACACCACCACCCATTCGTCCTCCATCTGCAAACACACAAGCAAACTCACCTTATATTCATTTTGTTACGATTTTTTACATTGATATAAGTCCACTCGACCAACTTTGCTAGCTGTCTACCTCCTCTTTTCTCTTCTTTACCTTTACGCCACCCTCTTAAAGCCCAGGCATCTAAGAAATCAGGGGCCATGACCAGCGAGTAAAATCATAGATCCTCGGGATATCAAACATCACTAGGAGACCACCTCGAATCTTGAGGGACTTTGCTGGAAAAGACTCACTATGACGACCCTTTTTTTTCCTTTCTCTTTCTCACCATAGATCCCCATTTTCATTGGAGTTCTAGCTGGTTTTGGTTGCTAAAAATAGTGACTACGGACGGTATTACTAGTGTTGTATTTTCAAAAATGGGAGGATTAATGGCTATATATGGAGTTGTTTTAGGTGGGATTCTCGTTCAAATTTTAGGGAAGTGTCTACTGAATTCTAACTTTCACAAACACCAAATCTCAATTCCGGTTGTAAAAGATCAAGTATCTGGTCTAAACTGGAAACTTTATGGAGTATGGGGACCGAAATATCAAAACAAAATAAGTAGAGGTGTCTATCAGGCTATTCTGCATTTTCTCTTTAAGAGTTTTTGACGCTCTACATTTATGTTATTTTTTCATGTAAACTAACTAATTATTAACTTTACCATTCTTTATTCAATAACTTTTAAGGTTTATACAAAGATCTTACCAGGATTCTTATTGGTTTCCAAATAGAGAATTTTAAAGGATATATATATATTGTAACGACCCGACCAGTCGTTTTTAGAATTTGCACTTCGCTCGATTGTTTCAGGGCATGAGTAGTTCTGTATGATGTATTATGACTTATGTGAATCGTCGGTTTTGGTTTTCAGGTTATTCAGAATTGATTTTGAGGAATGATTCTTAACTAGAAGCTTTAAATTTGAAAGGTTTGACCAAGTTTTGACTTTGTAGTATTTGACCTTGGATTGGATTTTTGATGGTTCTGTTAGCTCCGTTGGGTGATTTTGGACTTAGGAGCACATCCAGATCGTGATTTGGAGGTCTGTAGCAGAATTTTGCTTGAAAAGGCAGAAGTTGGAATTTTGGAAAGTTTGACCGGGAGTGGATTTTTTAATATCGGGGTCAAATTTCAATTCCAGAAGTGGGAGCAGGTTCGTAATATCAAATGTTACTTGTTTGCAAAAATTGAGGTCAATCGAACGTGATTTGATAGGTTTCAACATCAGTTGTGGAAGTTTGAAGTTTCAAGTTTATTGATTTCGAATTGAGGTGTGATTCGTCGTTTCGATGTTGTTATGTGTGATTTGAAACCTCGAGTAGGTCTGTGTTATGTTATTGGACTTGTTGGTATGTTTGGATGGGGTCCCAAGGGGCTCGGGCGTGTTTCGGATGGATTTCAAGTAATTTGTCTTTCATTTTGCACTGCTGTGTTCTGCTGGTATCTGGTGTTGCGTTTCTTCATCGCGTTCGCGTGGTATGTATCGCGAACACGTAATGTATTCTTATGGTAGCAGAAAATTGTTCTTCGGGATCGCGAAGTATGTCCCACGTTCGCGTAGTGTTGGGGAAAGACTTATTCGCGTTCGCGTATGGGTTATTGTGTTTGCATAGAGTCGAGCTAGGAGCTGGGCTGGAGGACCTTTCTTCATCGCGTTCATGAGGCTTGGGCCACGTTCGCGTAGTTCTGTCTCCGATGTGTATCACTTTGGCGAGACTTGTGCCGCGAACTCGTAGAGCATTTTGGTGGATGATATTTTTGTTCATCGCGAACGCGATGGTGTTCCCGTGTTCGCAAAAGAGGATGTCTGGGCAGAAGTATAAAGTACTCTATTTTGAGGGTTTCAGCCATTTTTGCATTTTTGGAGTTATGGAGCTCGGATTGATGCGATTCTTGAAGCAATTTTCACCATATGAATTGGGGTAAGTATTCTCTACTTGGTTTTGATTATATTCCATGAATCTATTGTCAATTTTACCTTTTGGTTGATAAATGTTAAAGAGGAAATTGGGGGTTTTGGCCTAAAGTTTCATAATATGAATTTTTGAGTTTTAAACATTGATTTGGAGTCTGAATTGAGTGAAACTAGTATGGTTGGACTCGTAATTGAATGGGTTGTCGGATTTTGTAAGTTTTCTCGGGTTCCGGGGTGTGGGCCCAGGTGTGATTTTTGGCCGATTTTGGGTTTTGATTAAGGATACGATCTTTACTATTTGGAATTGTTTTCTTTAGCATTATTTGACGTATTTGAGTTGTTTTAGGCTAGTTTTGAACCGTTCGGATGTTGCTACACATGTGATGGTACTTTTGGAGCATCGCTTGGCTTGCTTGGTGTTGGAATTAGCATGTTTAAGATAAGTAACTCTTCTAAACTTAGTGCTGAGGGCATGGAACCCCAAATTTTGTGTTGCGTGATTGGTATTAAGGTAACGCACATGCTAGGTGACGGGCGTGTGGGCGTGCACCCTGTGAATTATGACTTTGTTATTTCCCTGGCACTGTATAGTGGCCCTATTTTGTTGATATCTGTGTTTTTACCATGTGATTAAGTAACTGAGAAATCAATCATGCTAGACATCATGCCTAGGCTTTATGCTGATATTGTTAGGACCCATAGTGGTCATTTCTTGCTGTCATCTCACTGATTTCATTGATATTTCGTACTCAGTCATATTCATGCATTCATATCATATCTCAGTCTCAGTTGTTATTTATTGATATATCATATCATTGTTCCGGGTTAGCCTTCATGACATTGTGAGCCCGTGGGTGAGACTGGAGAGATTGATGACTGAGTGAGGCCGGGAGCCTGATTATGAGTGATAGTTATGGGATCGGGCTGCACGCGGTAGCGGTTATATTGATGATTATGATAGCGCTTGGGCTGTAGGAGCCCCTCTAGAGTCTGTAACACACTCCTAGTGAGCGCGAATAATACTATTGAGGGATGGATTTCTCTGGACATGGATTTGTCCGAAGTACTTACTATCTAGAGATGGATTTCTCCACAAGGTTGGATTGCCCTTTTTTCTCGGTACTGGATGACTTGTTGTATATGTTCCTGGATGGATTTCACTAGGTCGTATGGGCCATATACAGTACTGAGTGGTTGAGCATGATGAGTGAAAAGTGTGAGGCAGTGAGACTAAGTACTCTGAGAGTGTGAGTACATGATTCATCACTGAGATACATGGCATTGGAATGCACACATGACATACATGCATAGACAGGCATTTTTCTTGTACGGTATCACATCATTCATAACTTTTTACACACATTAATATGTGGGCATAGAGGGGTATTTCACACTTGCTATCTGGAAAGAAAATGAAACTTCTTATCTACTGTAAAAAGGATTTTGGAAAAATTATAGCTTTTAAACTATCTCATATTTTTCGACTATTTTGGTAAAGGATTTGGGTTTTCACTATTATTCTTGAAAAGCAGAACTATTTTCGGAAAATTGTGAAACAGCTGAGCATTTTTACTTCTGAATTACTTCCTTATTTATATGCTCTACATTGTTATAAATTGTTGATTGGCTATTGGTGTTGGACCCGACCATGTTCTAGCTTGTCACTACATTCAACCTAAGGTTAGGTTTGTTACTTATTGAGTACATGGGGTCGGTTGTACTCATACTACACTTCCTGCACATTGCGTGCAAATTTTGGATGTCGATATTGCTGTGTTCAATGAGAGCAGGATTGGAATATGTACTTGCGTCCCTGTTGTAGCTGCCCCTTGTTCATGGTAGCCTTTGATTTTAAAACTCTGCTTATGTACTTTTCAAACAGAAAGTGTATTCCGTTCATATTAGCTTTGTAAACTCTATTCTTAGAAGCTCATGATTTGTACTACCGGTCCTTGGGAAATGTATAAGATTCAAATAATTCCTTTGTTTAATTGTCTTATTAATATTA
The DNA here is from genome assembly GCF_000715075.1 of Nicotiana tabacum. Lineage (NCBI taxonomy): Eukaryota > Viridiplantae > Streptophyta > Magnoliopsida > Solanales > Solanaceae > Nicotiana > Nicotiana tabacum. The sequence goes on along the minus strand of NC_134089.1, from coordinate 79,740,556 downwards.
TTAAAGTTGGATAGTTATTAGTTGTCTTACCTAGAGGGTTGGGTTAGGTGATATCACGACTAGTGGATTTTGGGTCGTGACAGATTGGTATCAGAGCTCTAGGTTCATAGGTTCTACAAGTCATGAGCAAGTGTCTAGTAGAGTCTTGCGGATCGGTATGATGACGTCCATACCTATCTTCGAGAGGCTACGGGGCATTTAAGATATACTTCCCATCTTTCTTTCCTTATCGTGCTGCATTAATTTAGCTTGAAGCGTAATCCTTTGAATTCCTTCTACACATTCATATGCGCGCTCGGTATCAGCTATGCATCGAAGGCTTGTGACTCCATGGATGAGGTGCGAGATGTGATTTTGTGTGTTAATGATGGGACAGTCTGGAGGACTTGAGGCAGGGTTTTGATTGTAGCTTGAGCATAGAGGTGTTGATTGTGTGAGCACGTGTTTTTGGATTTATATGTCCGGTAGTGTCCCTATTGGTGGAATTTGTGGTTGGACGGCTATGTAACGAGTATGATATGACCATGAGAAGTGTTTAGATGGTTTGAATGTAACGAAAGGAGTTTGATTGAGATGTAAATTGGTGCTTGATCTCTGTCTTGATTTGACGTATAATCTCGAGTCATGGGTGTGTTGAAGGACCTTTCATGTCGTTTAATTGTGGAGTGAAGTAGATTTTTCATGTCTTGTTAATGCGTTCAGAATCAGGAAGACTAAGTATTTGCGTAGTAGTTGTGACTGTGGAAGGGTATAGAAAGATGTCAGTTTGAGGCTAAGCAGGTGATTTATCTCCTGTGGGGTGTGAGGTTGTATGATCCCTATGTTGCTTTGTTGAGAGTTCTCTTTTACCAGTGGATTATATGTGCGTGATTTTGAGTTTGGATCTTTTAGAAGAGTTGGCTTGACTGTTACAAGGGCGAATGTGATATTTGCAGATGATTTGAGATGCTAGATGGTTTGTGCTACATGAGCTTATGGAGGATTTAGTTGAATCTCACTACGGTATTATGGCTGTAATAAAGTATGGGCATTGTGAGTTATGGTGTGTTTTGATCTACAGATTTGAGCCAAGTGGGGGAGTTTGCTATTGATATGTTGATTTCATGGTTATGTGTTATATTAGTTTCGGTTTAAGGTATACTTTTGAATGAGTTATGTTCTGTAGAGGTTGAGATCGAGGAGGACTCGAGTAAGGGAATTCTGGATACGAGTTGTATTAGGCTTTATGGATATATTAGGATTACGGGATGACTTGAGTTGTTATTGGTGAAGGATGTAATGCGCTTGGAGCAGGAATTCATTTGGTTTCATTAATGTGGGGTTACTTCCATGGGTGTTGTGCTAATGGAGCACGGGTCATTCGGTCCATTTGGGCGGTGTTATTGAGATTCGAGTAGAGTGGATGACTCTCGAGAATGGTTCTTATGAATTCAAGATTTATATGTGGCAATTAAGAATGTTGCGGACTTGTATATGGCTAGAAGCTGGGAGTTACATTAAGTATTTCTATATCATTATGGATTCTACATTCAGTATTAGGAAGGTAAGATAAACAACTTTAAATATACAGAAGGTCTCTTCAGAGTGGGTATCTCGGCTGCGGTACTTTTGGGGTGCTTAAGAGAGCATTCAACGTCTTATGAGCCTTAGAGCGGTGTTGTTTTATTCTAGGGTCTCGTGTGGTGAGTCTTGGTTTAGGATTTTGGTATTATGGCGAGGAGGAGTATCAATTTGAAGGTAATTCAGAAGGAACTCGGAGAAATAGGACAACTTGGTAGTAGGTTGGATCGGCATGGTAATGGATATGATCAACTCTTTGGGTGCTTATGATGTGGTGGGTTTCTACAGGTGTTTCGTGACAATGCTCTTAGGTTTTTAGTGACCTGCGTAGCTTGGTTGAGTTAGAGGGATTCAGTCCTGATGGTTTGGTTTTGTTCAAATGGGATTCAGAAAGTTCTTGACCGTTTCTACCACGTTTTGAGATGTATATTTCCTACTGGTGTGAGGAGCATGTGATATATAGTGATTTTCTCCTGGATGGGATTAAATGGAAAGTTCTTGGCTAATTAAATATGCAGTTGCTTTTGACTCAGAGTGGATTACAAAGTTCTCGTGCTTTTCGTATGGTGGCATGGTATATGTGGTATATTGTGTAGGATTGAGTTTTGCATGTGTAAGGTCATAGTTCGGTTTTGAAGGGAAGGTCATGAGTCCTTAGGCAGCATGGACAATTTTAGATGACAAGGTAAATAATATTACTATCAGGTATGGCTTGATGAGAGTATACATTTTAGAAGAGGCAATGTGTTTTGATTTATGGATACTTTATTGGTATTGCGGCACTCTCCTGGTTGATCGACTGCTGATGTTCAAATTTTGCTTTGTGGCACAAAAGAATTATAGAAGTATTCCTCGTGGAATAATCGTATATGATAGATGCGTTAGACATTCAGGCGGTGGAGTTGGGATCGGATATGGAGATTCGTTTGTTCTGTGGATTTAGAGACTGGGAGTTCTCAGGAGCAGATTGTTTCATGGTTGTGGACTGTGAAAATGTGGCCAAAGTTAGCCAAAGGATAGTATGTGTTAAGATTCAGCCAGTGGACTTTCAAAGGGTTATTCATCTATTGTGTGTGACCAGAGTTGATTTGGGGTTCATTGGTAGGCCCAATATGAATGTGTGTATGCACCGAACCGGATTGGTTGGCTCTATACTACTACTGTTGAGGGATGTTCCATTCAGTTGTTGTGGAGCTTATTCGTGTTCTGAAATGATCTGTGAGTTACCCCTTTGTGTTATGAGTGGATTTCTAGTGGTTATGAGTTTTGAGCAGGGGGCTTGAGGTATATAATGGCCCAATGTTTGGATGGGGTCATGCATTGTAGCGAAGTTATATAGAGGTATGATCCTTTGTGTTAGATTCGTGTGTTTTGGTTCTGCGGTGTGTGATGGGTTCTTAGTATTGCATTGTGATGATACCCGTTGAGCTTGCGGGACCGTTCTCTCGTTTGAGTCATTTTCTGTGATTTGAGTACATTAGAATGTTGCTTATGGTTACACGGATTACATGAGTTGCGGCTTTAGAATGTATTGATGTGTCATGTCACTAGACTGGTCGTGTTGGATAAGATGGGGTCATTGGATATATAATGAATACTATCGAAAATTGATTACAATATGGCTGGGAGAGTAATATCGAAAGTCGGCTTAGAAATTTGCTATAATCCTTGTCGAAGGAGAGGGAGCTCCATGGCTGGTTGATCGAACGAATGGTTATGAGTTTCTACGTGTTTCTTTCATCATTGGCAGTACATGAAGGTTTTAGAACGAGGCTTTGTTTGATAAGAGGTTTGTTACAGGCATTGGGTTGTTTTGAGCAGCTACTGTGATTAGAAGTTACCGCTATGAGTGTTTGAGTTATGTGGTATATCATGTGATTACATCTTGAGTTATGGATATGTCTTGATACAGCGTATTTAGACTTATATAGTGTGTAGATGCGAGATTCTAATTTTATGGAAAAATTTCGGATGTGGAAAAAAATTTGGTTCTAAGGCTTATGGGCTAGGTTGAATTATGAAATTTCAGTTATGTTGTGTTATCGGACTAATATGGGATATGGTGACTTGGGATTACCCCCGGGATATGTGCATGTTAAGGTTTCACGACGATTTGATGGCTTTTAGAACAACTCTGGCACGTTCGAGGATGAACGTATGTTCAAGTGGGGGAGGATGTAACGACCCGACCTGTCGTTTTGAGCATTTGCACTTTGCTCGATTGTTTGAGGGCATAAGTAGCTCCGTATGATGTATTAAGACTTATGTGAATCGTCGGTTTTGATTTTCAGGTTATCCAGAATTGATTTGGAGGAATAATTCTCAACTAGAAACTTTAAATTTGAAATGTTTGACCAAGTTTTGACTTTGTAGTATTTGACCTCGGATTAGATTTTTGATAGTTTTGTTAGCTCCGTTGGGTGATTTTGGACTTAGAAGCGCGTCCGGATCGTTATTTGGAGGTCTGTAGCAAAATTTGGCTTGAAATGGCAAAAGTTGGAATTTTAGAAAGTTTGACCGGGAGTGGAACTTTTGATATCGGGGTTGGATTCTGATTCCGACAGTGGGAGCAGGTCTGTAATGTCAAATGTGACTTGTGTACAAAAATTGAGGTCAATCAGACATTATTTGGTAGGTTTCAGCATCGGTTGTGAAAGTTTGAAGTTCATTGATTTTGAATTGAGGTGTGATTCATCGTTTCGATGTTGCTAAGTATGATTTGAGGCCTCGAGTAGGTCCGTGTTATGTTATTGAACTTGTTGGTATGTTTGGACGGGGTCCCAAAGGGCTTGGTCGTGTTTCAGATTGATTTCGGGCTATTTTTCCTTCAGTTTGCACTGTTGTGTTCTGCTGGTATCTGGTGTCGCGTTTCTTCATCACGTCCGCGTGGTATGTATTGTGAATGCGTAGTGTATTATTATGGCAACAGCAAATTGTTCTTCACGATCGTGAAATATGTCCGGCATTCGTGTAGTGTTGGGGCAAGACTTCTTCGTGTTCGTGTATGGGTTATTGCGTTCGCGTAGAGTCGAGCTAGGAGCTGGGCTGGAGGACCTTCCTTCATCGTGTTCGCAAGGCTTGGGCCGTGTTCGTGCATTTCTGTCTCCAGTGTGTATCGCGTTCGCGAGGCTTATTGCGCGAACGCGTAGAGCATTTTGGTGGATGATATTTTTGTTCATCGCGAATGGAATGGTGTTACCGCGTTCTTGAAAGAGGATGTCTGGGCAGAAGTATAACGTACTCTATTTCGAGGGTTTCAGCCATTTTTGCATTTTTGGAGCTATGGAGCTTGGATTGAGGCGATTCTTGAAGCAATTTTCACAATATGAATTGGGGGTAAGTGTTCTCTACTCGGTTTTGGTTATTTTCCGTGAATCTATCTTCGGAAAAGGGTCAAATATACCCTTGTACTATCGAATATAGTATTTAGAAAGGCTCCGTTATACTATTGGTACTTTTGACTCCCTACCGTTACAGTATTGAATATTTCTACCCTTTCATTAACGGAGGGGAAACGTGTTCAATGCCTGTGCAATTTTCAGATCCAACAATACCCATCTCACAATTAACTACCCGACCCACCCATTTCAATAACCCAATACCCAATTAAATGAAAACCCCACATAAATAAAAACACTTCTCATTTTACACCGGTCAGCCCTAGTTTTGTCTCTCTTTTCTAAGTCCGAGTTCTTTACTGAAGTTTGGCGATAGAAGGTTTGCACATGAAGTTTGTCGATTTAAGATTGGACGAGTTCAAAGGTACCATCCTTCTTCATGAAATTGTTCACTTTTTTGTTTTTTTAGTCGATTTGTTATGCTATTTTGTTGAATGTTCTAGCTGGTATAGGTTTTGTGTTCTAGGGTTTCGAATAATTTCTTAAAGGTGGTTTAGGGTTTCTTATTTTTGTATTGTTTACATTTTTTGTTGTTATCTAGATAGTCCCATATAAATTTGGTTACTTTTTGTTTGGTAGTATAGAAATGGGTCCTTTAAATCACTTGCATGTCGGGCATTTTTGGGGTTATTTGTTGTGTTGTGAATTCTTTATTAAGGGAGGACCCTCATAGTGCCACTGTAAATGCAAATTCTGTCTTTCTTTATTGTTGGGGAGGGGGGACTTCACATATTTATTCCTATTTTTATGCCTCTTTTGCTAGAATTCTTTATTGTTTCTAAATTTTTTCTGTCTTTTCTTTGTTGTATGTTTGCAGAAAGTCAGTGATGGTATTAATTGACTTAATATTTAATTATGGCGGTGACTGGATTTGTAACCCACAAGTGCCATACCCAAAGAAAGTGCAACACATTAAGAAAGGGTATGACCTAGACCTTCTATCTTTTGCTGATTTAGTCAATGAGTTTGTAGAAAATCTGGGGTATGTAGGGGTTCAACAACTAATAGTTGAAGGCCCTTGTGGTACACTTTATGAGATATTAGGGGATGAGGGTATTAGACATTTGTTGAAGCTAATTTGTATGAATAAAAAGTAATCAACTTGTTTGTTGTTGATGAATGTGATCCTCCCTTGCATAGTATATCCAATATTGTAGACCATAATGTGGATGAGGTTGGCACTGATTGCAGCTTGAGTGATATAGGGTCTGACTCTAGTTCTGATTCTGATGGGTATGATTCTGAAGAACTGAAACTGTTAAAATCACAAAAAATAGGGACATAACTGAACAACTTAACGAGTATAAGGAGTTGTATAAGGGTATAACCTTTAAGGATATTGCAGAAGCTAGGAAGTGTCTTAAGTTGTATTCTTTGGCCAATAAGAAAGAACTGAAATTGGAAAAGAGTGACAAGATTAGGGTTAGGTATACTTGCACAAACACAAAAGACTGCCCTTTTGTTTGTTTAGTATCCAAGGAAGGGGATGCTAGGGTTAAAATTAAGACCCTAAATCCAGACCATAGTTGTGGCACTTCATTTAATAATCCTACTGTTGACTATCACACAATAGCTCAATATTTTAAGAGGAATTTACAAGATGATCCAAAATATAAGGTAAGGGAGATGAGGGCTGACTTGAAGAGGATATTTGAGTTAAATGTTAGTCATGGGAAGTGCAAGAGGGCAAAGAGGATGGTATTGGAGACTCTAGAGGGCAGTTTTACTGATGAATACAATAAGCTTGAGGCTTATGCTATTGCATTAAGGGAAAGTAATCCTGGAAGTAATATTGTTATCAATCTTTCAAAAAATGCACTTGCTGAAGGGAAAAGAATATTTCTTAGGATGTAAATTTGCTTTCAAGCAATGAAAATGGGTTTTAGTTTGGGGCTTAGACCATATATTGGTGTTGATGGTACATTTTTGAAGGGTAAGGCCAAGGGAATATTGCTAGTTGTTATTGGTCAGGATAGTAGCAATCACTTCTACCCTTTGGCATGGGCAGTTGTTGACAAAGAAACAAAGGCAATCTGGATTTGGTTTATGGAATTGCTAAAGAATTCCTTGAACCTCAAAGATGGTGAAGGGATCACTTTCATGTCAGACATGCAAAAAGTAAATTTCCTGTTTTATTGTATTTCTTCTGTCATTTACTTTGTTGTTTTATGCACACTAGCTGATACAATTTTTTTTGGTTGACTTGAAAATATCTAGGGATTAACTGAAGCTGTCAGAACTGTCCTTCCAGAAGCACACTATAGATTGTGTGTCAGGCATATTGAGGCCAACTGGTGCAAATCATTTAATACTGGAGAACACAAGAAGTTGCTTTGGTGGTGTGCATGAGCCACATAGGAAGAGGAATTCAAAGATCAACTAAAGAAATTAGGAGAATTGAAGAAGGAAGCTGCTGACGGTCTGTTGAAGTATCCACCTTAAGCTTGGTGTAGAGCTTACTTGGATACTATATACAAGAATCAATCAGTTGATAACAACCTGACTGAATCATTTAATAATTGGATTCTGGAAACTAGATTCAAGACAATAATTAAGATATTGGAGGATATAAGACTCAAGGTCATGAATATGATTAGGGTACATGAAGAGGAAGTGAAGACATGGACTACTGATTTCAGTCCAAAAAGCATGCAATTATATAGTGAGTATCTACAGATTGGTCAATGTTGTAAAGTCAATGCCAATGGTTACCATGGGTATGAAGTGTTTGAGGGAGGTGATAAACATTGTGTTAGGTTGGATTTGGGTTTGTGTACTTGTTGGGCATGGGATCTTAGTGGAATCCCATGCCCTCATGCTATTGCAGCTATGCTCTATAAGAATATAGACACACTAACAGGAATGCATTGGTGGTTTAGCAAGGAGGCATACTTATTGACTTACAAAAATAAGTTACAGCCTGTTCCAGGAGAAAATTTTTGGAAAATTGAACCTTCCCAAAAAATGGAACCACCAGATTTTGTGATGATGGCTGACAGGCCAAAGGTTAAGAGGGACAGGGAGAAGAATGAAGCAATTAAAAGGCAAGGAGGGTGGTCTTTGTCCAGAAAGGGTAGGGTGATGACTTGTAGTAAATGTGGACAATCAGACCATAATGCAATGACCTGTGGCATGATAATTTACATCAATTATCTAGCTGTGTTTAGATTTATTTGTGTTTGTGTATATTACCTGAATTATCTTCTTTGTTTAACAGCCATCAAAAGGGAAAGGCAAGGCAAAACAACCTCAAAAGAAGGAAAGATCTTTAATAGATGAGGAAACACAAGAATATATAAGCTTATCAAATCCTCCAGTATCTTAACCCAGTCAAGGCATATAATTTACCTTTATGCCAACACCTACAACTAGGAGAGTTGGGCAGTCAAGCAAGAATGTAGATGCTAACATCCCAGAACTTGGCAATGATGAAGATGTTGTTGTTAGGCTTATGCCTATCTCAGAAATTATGACAAGACTTCAAAAGAGGCAAGAAATAGCTATACCAACTGGGACAAGATCAATTAACTTCACAGGTGACACCAATGGTGTTAGTGAGCCCAGAGATCTTCCATATACACCACCATCACTTACTTGGAAGGGACAGTCTGCTACAACTGGGAATCAGCTAGAGAAGCAAATGCAACTGAGGATTGGGAAGCTGAAAGCAAGGAAAGGAAAATGAACCTCAAATTTGGAACTATTTTGTTTTGTTTTTGGGATGTAATTAGTGCAATCCGACTATACGTTTGTAGTATTTAATGGTCTTTGATGTTGTTAGTACTGAAACTTAAAATGGATGTCATCTTATAACTTAGTATTGTAAGTTTTTGGGGTTATAGAATGACATCCAATTATCAAGACATATATTTACTGCTGTGACAGTACATTTTAGATGGTTAATGTTGAATGTCAATGATGTTGCCTTTGTTTTGCTAATTACTGCAATTGTCAATGATGTTGTCTTTATTTTGCTAATTCTGCTGTTATGCTAATTACTGCAATTGGTATAGTTACTGCAGTTGTAGCCATTTGTGTGCTAATTATTGCAGTTGGTATAGTTATTGCAGTTAAAGTCAATTATGTGCTAATTACTGTAGTTGGTATTGTTAAGGAAATATGCAGGTATGTTCTGCAGTTCTGCAGTTGATTTACTCAAAATATGTAGTTGTGTAAATATGCAGTTGTATTCAGCAGGTATAAATATGCAGTTCTGCAGTTGTGTTCACTTGAAATAGCAAGCAACTAGTGCATTCAATACCTTTTTAATACACACTAAGTAAGAAGAACTGGACGCAAAGGACATGAAATCAAAAACTTCATTGCAATTAACTTTATCCAAAATACAAAATAAATTAATGAAATCAAAAACTTCATTACAAAATACTACATAATGTCCACCAACACAATGCTACATATTCTGAGCTTCATTTCATCAAGAAAGCCGTAACAAATCCAACAAATAGCGCGCATGAAATTATAATGAACATCTTCAACTTCAACACTTTTTCTTCCAACTCTCTTGCTTTGTTTGCTTCAACAATATTTATAGCCTCTAATGCATCCACTTTTTGCATCAGTCTTTCCCTTTCAATCTTGCACGCATCTAATGCCTTATTCAGGGTAATAAGCTGAACTTGAGCAACATCAAACTTCGACTTGAAATTGTTAATAACAACCAAAGCTCTGTCAAGTAAGACTTCGTCTTGCCACTCCCAAAAACCACATGATTCATTCTTACAAACCAAATCAATACAAAATAGCTCAGAAAACTAACAAAATTGGAATTTTGTAACAAATGTCAGAATTATATAAACGGCATATAAATCTATAGATATATATCACTTACTTCAGGTTTCGCGCACTTATAGAATCTCCTACCAGGGTTATAAACAGTGGTTGAAGTGAAGTTGTTGGCAATATCACCACAAAAGCACCTTCTTTTCGAAGAACAACTGGATTCAGACATGGGTGGAGGACACAATTTCAGTGTAGAGAGGAGTTAGATTATGAATAAAACTGATACAGACAAGGGTTTTTATTTAAGTGGGGTTTTCATTTAATTGGGTATTGGGTTATTGAAATGGGTGGGTCGGGTAGTTATTTGTCCGCAAATGCGGAAAGTGTTGGGCAGAGGCTATAGAATCGAGGGTTTTGGTCTTTCTCCATATTTTGAGATGAGGGACTCAGATTGATGCGATTCTTGGAGCAATTTTCATCACAAGGATCGAGGTAAGTGTTCTCTACTCGGTTTTGGTTATATTCCGTGAATCTATCTTCGATTTTAGCTTTTGGTTGATGAATTTTAAAGAGGAAATTGGGGGTTTTGGCCTAAAGTTTCATAATATGAATTTTTGAGTTTTGAACATCGAATTGGAGTTGGATTTGAGTGAAACTAGTATGGTTGGACTAGTAATTGAATGAGTTGTTGAATTTTATAAGTTTTGTCAGGTTTCGAGGTGTGGGCCCGGGTGTGATTTTTGGCTTGTTTTGGGTTTTGATTAAGGATTCGATCTTTACCATTTGGAATTATTTTCTTTAGCATTGTTTGATGTATTTGAGTTGTTTTGGGCTAGCTTTTAACCGTCCGGAGATTGTTACGCGTGTGATGGCACTTTTGGAGCATCACTTGGCTTGCTCGATGTTGGAATTGGCCTGTTCAAGATAAGTAACTCTTCTAAGCTTAGTGCCGAGGGTATGAAACCCCAAAGTTTGTGTTGTGTGATTGGTATTGAGGTGATGCACATGCTAGGTGACGGGCGTATGGGTGTGCACCCTATGAATTATGACTTCGTTGTTTCCCTGGCATTGTATAGTGGCCCTATTTTGTTGATATCTGTGTTTTCACCATGTGATAAAGTAACTGAGCTATCAATCATGCTAGATATCATGCCTAGGCTTTAAGATGATATTGTTAGGACCCATAGCGGTCGTTTTCTTGTTGTCATCTCACTGATTTCGTTGATATTTAGTACTCAGTCATATTCATGCATTCATATCATATCTCAATCTCAGCTGTTATTTATTGATACATCATATCATTGTTCCCGGTTAATGATCAAAGCCAACCCGATACTACTACAGAGTAGCAAGAGAGGTCAAAGCAGCTTTTACCCGGTAAGGTCGGGATCGATTTCCACAGGGAGCTAGAAATTAGAATTGAGTGTCTATCTAAGTCAGAGTTGTGGAATTGATCCTAATGGTACTTCTAAACATTTTTGGGTTTTTGATTAACTTCTAAATTTATACTACCAATATGCTAAACTGAGCTACGTTATGCTAAGAGAAAGCTATTGAAGATGTTCTAATGAGTTAAAAGACACTAGGAAAGTGACCTTCACCTAGGTGGATAATTAACGGGTTCTTATGTCTAAGGCTAGTTTGTCATACTCGGGGATTATGATATAATCATTGCACGATTCTACCTACTATATAACTCTCGGTAGTTCGAGTGATTCTGCCCTAATTGACTTTCTCAAGATCAATTGGGTATGCACATTTGTGCAAGGAATTAAGGTTCAAGTCGGGTATTACAATCTCTCGGTTTAACCCTTTAATTGGGGCTATCAATTCTCTTGAGTACGCCCAAATTCCTTGTTGGACTAATTCTAGAGACTTAGGCTCTCTTTCTCAAGAAGAGCCAAAACCAACAAAGCCTAAACTAGTGTTTGCAACCACTAATTCAACAATAAAACCATAAATTTGTCCAAATATCAAATACCTATAGACAATCAAACCTTAAAACATAAGACTCATCAATTACCCACACTAGGGTTGAGCCACAACCTTAGCTGATGGGTCTAGCTACTCATGATTAAAGAGAAAAATAAAGAAATAGATGAAGATAAGCTCATAATAATTAATTGCTAAATAAAACTTGAAGATTCAATGGTGAAATTAAGCTAAAATTACTCAAAATAGTAAAAGAAAGGAGTTCACGAGCGCAGCTCTACGTCCAAAATTATCTGATGACCTAAAAATGAAAAAAGAAACTATTTATACTAGGCTGAAAATTCTGGACAAAAATACCCATGCGGGGCTAGTGCGGACCGCACAAATCGAGTGCGGCAGCACTAAGGCTCTTGGCTTGACTTTTCTGCTCTCTGAAGTTTGGCCACCGTAGACCGCACAAAATGCACTGCGGCCGCGGTGGCTTCTACTGCGGTCCGCACAAAATGGATTGCGGACCGCAATGGGCATAATTCTTCAATTGTCATCTCTCTGAACCTTAGCTCTGCGGACCGCACGAAATCGAGTGCGGCCGCAATAAATCCATGCGCACCGCACAAAACTCTTTGCGGCCGCATTGCCTGATGGACTGAAAAGCATAGTCTCTGAACTTCATCCTTCCGAACCGCACAGAATGGTGTGCGGTCGCACTGGCTCTGTTTGATGTCTTGGTACTTGTGCAAGTTTCACTCCTTTAGAGCTGGTTTTTGACACCTTGTCACCTTGATGATCAAACCTGCAATCAAGCACAACTTGTGAGCCTTTGGGACTATTTTGTACACATTTCTAATCAAAACTTAAGCAAGAAGGAGTGTAAAATGCATCATAATCCCTAGTATCAGTTAACCTTCATGACTTTGTCAGCCCGTGGGTGAGACTGGAGAGATTGATGACTGAGTGATGTCGGGAGCCTGATTATAAGTGACAATTATGGGATCGGGCCTCACGCCGCAGCGGTTATATTTATGATTATGATAGCGCTTGGGCTGTAGGAGCCCCTTTGGAGTCTGTAACACATCCCCAGTGAGAGCGGATAATACTATTGAGGGATGGATTTCCCTGGACATGGAGTTGTCCGAAGTACTTACTATCTGGAGATGGATTTCTCTACGGGGTTGGGTTGCCCTTTTTCCTCGGTATTGGTTTGACTTGTAGTCAGTGTTGTATATATTCGGGGATGAATTTTCCTGGGCCGTATAGACCATATACAGTACCGAGTGGTTGAGCATGATGAGTGGAAAGTGTGAGGCAGTGAGATTGAGTACTCTGAGAGTTTGAGTACATGATTCATCACTGAGATACATGACATTGGCATGCACTCATAATATACATGCATAGACATGTATTTTTCTTGTACGGTATCACATCATTCATGACTTTTTACGTACATTGATATGTGGGCGTATAGGGGTATTTCACACTTTCTATCTGGAACGAAAATGAAACATCTTATCTACTGTAAAAAGGATTTTGGAAAAAATATAGTTTTCAAATTATCTCATATTTTTTGACAATTTTAGTAAAAGGATTTGGGTTTTCACAGTTATTCTTGAAAGACAGAACTATTTTCGAAAAATTGTGAAAAAACTGAGCATTTTTACTTCTGAATTGCTTTCTTATTTATATGCTCTACATTGTTATAAATTGTTGATTGGCTATTGGTGTTGAACCCGATCATGTTCTAGCTCATCACTACTTTCAACCTAATGATAGGTTTGTTACTTATTAAGTACAAGAGGTCGGTTGTACTCATACTACACTTCCTACACATTGCGTGCATATTTTGGATGTCGATGTTGCTATGTTCGATGAGAGCTGGATTGGAAAATGTACCTGCGTCCATGTTGTAGCTGCCTCTTGATCATGGTAGCCTTAGATTTTAAAACTCTACTTATGTACTTTTCAAACAGAAAGTGTATTCAGTTCATATCAGCTTTGTAAACTTTATTCTTAGAAGCTCATGATTTGTACTACCGGTCCTTGGGAAGTGTATAAGATTCAGATAATTCCTTTGTTTAATTGTCTTATTAATATTATTGAAATTGGATATTTATTAGTTGGCTTACCTAGCGGGTTGAGTTAGGTGTCATCACGACTAGTGGATTTTGGGTCGTGACATATACATACACACACACACACACACACACACACACACACACACACACACACACACACACATATATATATATATATATATCCAATTATAATTACTCATTTATTAAGTTTCTTTTTTTAACTTTTTTTTAATTTAAAAGATCTTATGCTATAAACAAGAGGTTCCTCTATGAAAATTATGATGGTACCACCACAGACTGTGATGGAATAAACGGGATCACTCTAATTTTAACAGGAGATCTCGAGTTTCAATGTTAGGCACAAAAATTGGGATAATTTCACATTAATACAACTCACACATCTGACTTGCAACATAATAGCCCAGTCATAACTTTATAAATCTGTAGCCCAAAAATAATAGGCTAAGATTTGAAAAAGAGTATTTTCTGGCTTTTTTATTCAGCAACGGAGTTTAATCAAGACAATTATCTTATTTAGATGAAGTCATGAGATTTTCTAATTCTTCCGTCATCTAATTTTGATATTTCTCTCCCACTTTGTCTTTAGTGATCTCTCCTAATATATCATCCTATAATCAAAACATAAAATTGATCGAGCTGCTTGCGAAATTGCAATTATATAATGACAATAAAGAGTTTGGGCTAAAACAGACTACGTATAATTGTAAAAAAATCATCACAAATAGTGAGCATAGACAAGTTTGTAACCTTTCCCAAAGGATTCTTCCTCAAAAATGGTAAACAAGATAAAGAACCGAGTAGCTTACATTTTTTCAATTTTACCGATTCAACTTATATGGTAAAAGTGAAAAACAATTGCTGCAAGTTCGTGATTTGGCGGAGAAATCAACAGGGAAAGTAGATTTCTACATGAATTATTCTAGAAAAAGTAAGAAAATATGAAGAAAAAAAATTAATTTGATTATACATATGCAATGCATGTATAATGATGTATAACTATGTATAAACTTGTATATGGAATGTATAATAATGTATATCAAAAGAATAAGAGAAAGAAGAAGAAGATAAGTGTCAAACTTCCGTGGAAGCCTCTTATATAATAACAATGTATATATATCCTTATACATTGAGAAATAAATAATTATGTGATGTTATGAACATATATACACATTTATACACAATTATACAATAATGTATAAGTGTGTATAAATAGTGGTTATACAATATTTATACCAGAACACATCTTATGTTCAATATTATACCTCTATTTCAGTACCAAAATATCAAAAAAGAGTTTTTCAGAGGAAGTTAGATCTGAAAATTAAAGAGGAGAGAAGATGGAGATGGAATTGTTTTATAAAAGAAGATAAATAACTGGAACATCATCTGAATAACTTGAAAATTGTCTGAATACAACACCAGAGCAAATCATTTGCTAAAACACAAAATGGTTCAATTTTAAATGGATTCTTTTCCGGCAGAACAAAAATAACATAAAGTGGGTAAAAACGGTTATTCACCATCGGAGATTCATTCTCCGATGACTTCACTAACTTTATCGTCGACCTATTTACCTTGAAAATTGAAGGAAAAAAATGGGTAAAGGATGTTATCCACCGCCATATTTATTTTTCGATGACTTCGTCATCGATATCTTTACTCTGAAAGTTGAAGAAAGAGAAAAAAAAAAGGATAAAAGAGGTTGTCTAGTTCTCTTCTCCACGCTAGGTTAACCGATGAAATCTTTTTTACGCATTATCTGCAAAATAGGCTATATCGGGTAAAGTTTAAAAACATGGGCTATTTTTGATTGTGAGATTGGGCCGACTGACATAGGATGTAATTCCACCCATAGAAAATATTTAGTGAGTCATATGCAAGGTGAATTTGTATTAATTGAATCAATGGGTACTAGAAAAGTTTATACTACCTAATTAATTACTTCCTCCGTTTCATATTAGATGAGGTATTTTTTTTAGTCTGTTCCAAAACAAATGACACATTTCTAAATTTGGAAATAATTCAACTTTAAACTCTTTCATTTTACTCATTTACCCTTAATGAGAAACTTTTATAGCCACACAAATGTCATGGCCCTACAAACTTTTTACCCCTTAAGCTTTTAAGACCATAAGTTTCAAAAGTCTTTTTTTTCTTTCTTAAACTCCGTGCCGAATTAAATTACCTCATCTAATATAAAACAGGGGAATATTACTTTTAGAAGGCAAAATGATGATAGCATGTGTACTATGGGGTGGTATCCTATGACCGTAAGTAATTGTTCAATGAATGAATGGAACGTACAATCAAGTTAACAGATGGATATTTTTCGAAAATATTTTGTCGACAGAAGGACAAGAAATTGACGTACTTTGTGCGTTTAACTTTTTTCCTTTTTCAGAGCGAAAGTTATAAAATTATACCGTGAAGAAAAAGGATACATTTCATTTCGTAATGTGAAAAAGGTGGGACAAAAATCTTTTCCATTTTTGTCTTTTTCTTATTTAGTCGAGAATCGAATCGAGTATATCAGTAACACTCGTGATTTTTTGACAAGCACACATACACCCCAAAAATTCAAAAGCCTCTAACTAATCGGGTAGCATCTTCAATAATTCTCTAATTTGTATCTATCACTCCATATTGTGATCAATCGAAATATTCCAAATAATTTATTTGAGGGATAAACGATATATATATAAAATAATTATAATGATAGTATAAGATGGTAAGGTCTGGTCTTTATATAAGATGATATAGAATAAATAATTATAATGATAGAATAAGATGGTAAGGTCTGGTCTTTATATAAGGTGGTATAAAATAATTAATGATTAGTATATAAGATGGTAAGGTCTGGTATTTATTAAGATTATAATCTTATTCTTAGATGGTATGACCTTTGATGATATGATATTGTTTTTACGGTACGGTAAAATTTATAAGGTAAAAAGGTAAGGATTTTTTGCGGTAAAAATATTTTTGTGATTAAAGTCTTATGTTGTAAAATCCTACTCGATACTCTCTCTCTTATTTTGTAGACCTATATTGTTACAGTATTATCAGAATTATGAACTGAAATTACCTCTTCTATACTCTTTTTTTTTACTCTACTCTGTTCATCTTTTTTTCCCAACCTTTTAAAGAAATAATCTTTTCTTAACTCTTTTTTCTTTAACCTCACTCTGGCCACGGTTAAATGTATATACTCATTCTTGGTTAATTTTTGGGTTTGACTTAACCGATTTCTCCTAGGAATTTATAGGTTAATCCATCAAAATTATTAAGAAATTGGAAAGATAACCATATACTAAGAGTGATGTCTAGTTATTTACAAACTAATATTTAAGGAATAATAAACATAAAACTTTACATAATAACATAAAATTGTAAAAACAAGGGTAATATCCAAAAACATAATTTAGATAAAATAAGTAACTTACATGTTTACAGGAGAGAGATTTCTCTTTCGGGAAACCCGAAAGAGTTTACTGAACTTGGGAATTAAGAACTTGCACACACAAGCATAAGGATTTATTTATTTTACAAGCTCGAGGTAGAAACAACTAAGGCATACATAAGGAAATATTTTACAAAGGTATAGTACAAGGTGTTGGAGAATGGTTGGTGATGAAAGAGGGTATTTTTATGGCTTTCTTCAGGGTGTTTTTTCTCTTCTTCTTTCTTCCCTTTTTTGTAGCTAAGTTTTTTAAATGGATTTGAGAATGGACTTCAAACATTTTCAGAAATCTTTCTTGTCTAGCCTTGTAGGGTACTTCATTGGGCTCCATCTTCACATGGCTTGGGCAGAGATTCCCTTAGTGTTTGTAACTATTTCTTCCACTCAAAAATTCAGTTTGTCTTGTAGCACTACCTTTTGTCACATCTTCTTTTCTTTATGTCATTTTTTTATGTCACTTCTTCTTTTTCAATTGTCTCTCACATTATTGCTCTTGGTTTTCTTTGTCTATGCTGCTCTCAATTGCTTCTGACTGAGACCTTGCTTTTTTACGTGTCTAAGTTGTGTAGAGCAAACTCATTCCTGAATCATCTTCGTATGGATCTTGAGCATCTTGATAATTTAGGTGGTTTTCATCTTCGTAATTATCTTCTTCCCCTGAGCTTTGAGACCTTTCTGGACTTGAATTGAGATTGAGATTCTTAATATATGTTTGTCTTGTTTTTCTTTTTCTTGAAAGAAATTTTCTAATGTCTGCTTAATTATGTTTTCTATTTTCTCATTTTTTTTCTTTATAGAGATTATGCCCTTCTTTTTTAATGTTTTTCCATGTGTTAGTGTTCTAGGTAGTCTTCGTCTTGATGAACCTTCATCTTCACTTTTTGGCAAAGTGACAGCCATAAACGGATTTGATGTGTCTTTACTGGTCACCATTTGAACCGGACTAGCTATATCATTATCCGATACAGTAGATTTTACTGCATTCATTGGGGAATGCACACCTTTCTCATCTATTTTTTCTTGAGATGGAGAACTCTGTTTTGGACTACTCATCTCCGTGTCTTGTTGAGAAATAACTTGAGTCTAGGATTGTGTTAATTCAAATTTTAATGCATGTACTCTCTGTTCTAGTACCTTCACTTGCTCCGTAAGTCTTGTTTTTTCCTGTGACAGGATTTCATTCTTCCGGTTTATTCGTTTGAAGGCTTCCGTCATTGATGAGCAATGATCACAAAATATTATCTTATCGTTGTCTTTTTGGATGATATATTGGAGGATTTTTTCTGGGTTTTGTCTGAGTGCTGGTGAGATATAGTAGTTTGGTCCTAGTATTCCTCTTGCATAGTCTAATGATTCAGTGAAGTCATTAAAACCTTTGAAAAGTGGGTTTTCCAAATCTTTAATAGGGTCTAGTACTTCTAACCATGTCTGAAAAATACCATTTGTCTTACCATGTATAACTACATAGTATTTAAATCGTTTTTCTTGGTTTTGGTCTGTAAAATACTGTCCTAAGGCATTAAGAGCCGCTATCAAATATTTAGTGTCTTTTTTTATTATATGCTATCCATAAGTTATTAATTAAATATTTTTGAGGTCTATCTATGACACATTCTGGTAAAACTCTAAATGATATGTTTGATGGTGAAAAGAATATTAAATTATATTTTCCAAAACTTATCCTATCCATATTAATTTGTTCAGCAAAAGATTGTGGCTTAAAATGAAGATTACCTAATACTGTCTGCAAGTATTTGTCTGAGGGTGAGGCTTGAATGCCCTTTCCCTTGTCTTCAGTTTTGGGAACTGTTGGTCTCATGCTGTACATGTAAAATACTTATTAATTAACAGCAATTTTAAGCCTGCTTAACTGATCTGCTAGATTATTATTTTTTCCTTTAATATGTTCAAAAACCAAATTATATATTGGTATAGTATCAATAAAATTTAACCATCTTCTTCTACTACTATTCTTTGCATTTATCTTTTGGTGAAACTTAACTATACCTTCGCAGTCAGTTCTAATTGTTACTTCTTGTTTATTCAATATATATAATTTAAAACTATTTAATCCGTAGATTACAGCTAAAATTTCTGCATCTATACTACTCATATTTCTTTTTTCTCTATATTTACCACTTTGGTAAGCACATATTTTTTCTTATTCTTATCACTATATTTATTTGGTTTTGCCTTCAAAACTGCTCCCCATTCTTCAAAGCTCCCGTCTGTTTCTATAATTAAGTAGTCTGTTTCTAATGGCAGGTAGAAGATGTAGTCGAAGTAATGAGAAATAAAGGGATAAAATTAATAAAATCTATTAAGATAAGCCCAGAAGAATATGCTGGATTAGAGTGGAATCTAGAAGATTTCGCAAAATCAAAAATATTCAAACCAGAATCTCATTTGATGTACACAAACTCAAATGGAGAAACTTCAATTAAGTTTACTGATTATAACTATTCTACCCATAGAGAAATAGATAATGAAACTGAAAGTACGGTAGAAGATACTGAATGTATAAATATTGAAATAATAGAAGATGAATTTGAAGTAGACATAGCATTAGAAAAAGAAAGGAAACTAGTTAAAGAAAATAAAAGTAGGACATTCCAATGTAAATGATGTAAACTTGGAAGATTAACCTTAAGTAAAACAGAAGAACATTTTAAGAAATGCGAATTAAGAACAGATAATTGGGGATATAGAAAAGAAAATATTTCACAAAATAAATCGGATAAATTTGATCAATTTTTTGAAGAAATGCAAGATAGTTATGAAGAAAAAGAAACAGAATCCCTAATAAGTCTAAAAGAATTAATGAAATCGACTAGTTCTAGTCCCAGTCCATTTCAAAGAACAATTCATCAAAGTACAGTAGATACTAGCACGTGAAATGTACCTAGAAGAAGAGTATATAGACTAAACCAAGAAATAGAAACAGAAAATGTAAAACCATCAGGTAAAAGGATGCCTATAGAAGAACCTATAAGGTTACAAGAAGGAGGAAGTAAAGGTAAAATACTAAATATAGCAGCTCATGATCCACAAATGTGGAACTCGGTAATAGACCTTTAGAAAGGAATAGTAGTAGCAGACTATATAAAAACTTATAATGACACAGATGCAGAAACGATGTATAAATATATGGAGACTTTCTTAGGAGAATCAACAAAAGGATTATGGGAAGCCTATAAGTCTGAATTTCCACAAGATTTTCAAACCCTAATAGCAACAGGACCAAATCCTTATAAGTTTACAAATAAAATACATAGTTTAATTACATGCGAAGATCCAAATAGTGGATTAGTAGTATTACAGAAGAACACTTTAATAAAATTAGAACAATTAAGTATAAGCAGTTGGTTTCACATAAAAAAGTTTTTAAATGATTATTTTTATTATTGTACTATTAGTGGAAATGTTTTTGATCAAGATTTAGGTAAAAAATTATTTAATAAACTCCCAGGAGTTTTAGGAAGAGAAATAGAAGAACGATGGTATAAAAGAGATGGAGTAATACAAAATCCAAATGCAAAATGGTCTATATGACACAAAATACAACATATAATGGAAATACTACAAGAAAAATGTGCCCATATACAAATACAAAAACAACTAAAACAGAATAATATGAGTTTCTGCAGATCAACTGTGTATATAACACAAAGTTATGACAAGAATGAATATAAAAAGAAGAAATATAGATATCACGACCCTAATCCCGAACCCGGTTGTGATGGTGCCTCTCATGAAGACAAAGCCAGCCAACTAAACCCAATTCACTTGTAAAGCAGTTAAACAACATATAAGCAGTTCAAAACATGGTCTAATGATAATAAATAGCGGAAATGCAACCCGACACAGCCCTAACCGGGGGTGTCACAAGTCACGAGCATCTAATAGTACCAAATCCTCAAAGGTAACTACAGAGTTTAAAATACTGAACTAAATTTTAAAAGAAATAGATAGAGAGGAGCTTCAGGCTGCGAAGCGCTAATAGCTACCTAAAGACTCCTCGAAGATCCGCCTGAGTTGGAATGAATCAGCACTCGGGAGAGGGACCAGCTACGCCTGAATCTGCACACAGGGTGCAGGGAGTAAAGTGAGTACTCTAACTCAGTGAGTAACGAATATAAATAATGACTAAAAGTAAGAAAACACGTAAGGCACAAGGAATTCTATAATGAAGCAGTAAAGTCTTTTAAGGAACAGTAAAACAGTAAAAAATCAGATAAAATCCCCTTACAACAAGTAAACAAGAAATAACAGGTAATTAAGGAAAAGTAATCAAATAGAAGTTTGCCCCTCGGGCACAGTAACACCACATCCGCCCCTCGGGCAACGTCTCACAACAGTAACAGCCCATCGAGCTCAATCTCATATCACAATGGGTACCCACGCTCACTGGGGGTGTGCAGACTCCTGGAGGAGCCCCTTACAGCCCAACCGCAATAACAAGCCATCTCGTGGCATCAAATCTAGGCCCTCGGCCTCACATCAATCAAGCTACCTCGTGACGTACATATCTCAGGCCCTCGGCCTCCAATCAGTATCAGTGTCTCCTCACAATATAGGCCCTCGGCCTTACTCAGTCAAAAGTCATCACAAGCCCCTCGGGCAATAGTAAAACAATGTTTCTCAGCCCAAACATCATTTAAAAATATCATTTAAGTCTCAAAACTGAGTAGTAAAACAGTGAAAATTGATATGACTGAGTTCAAGTAGTAAGTCAAAACAGCAAGGAAATACCAAATAAAAGCCCCGAAGGTTTCAAATAGTTGGCATGAAGCCCAAATATGGCATTCAACCCAATAAATGATGATAACAAATAGTTTTCAATCAAATACGCGATAAATTCATCAATCGAGACGGAGCAAGTCTCAATACCTAATAGTGCATGACCCCACGCTCGTCATCGAGCATGTGCCTCGCCTCAATATAGTACTACGATGCACAATCCGGGGTTTCAAACCCTCCGAACATCATTTACAATTATTACTCACCTCGAACCGGCTAAATCTCTAGCTCACGACGCCTTTTCCCTTCGAATTGGCCTCCACATGCGTCGAATCTATCCAAAATCAGAACGAGAACATCAAAATATGATAAGGGAACAAAACTCAAGCGAAAACAATCAATAAAGGGCACAAATCCCGAAATTACCAAAACCCGAGTCTGGGCCCACTTCTCGAAACTCAGAAATTTTTACACCAATAGGTTCCTTATCTTCCCACGAGTTCATATATACTAAAAGCATCAAAATCCGTCCACAAATGACCCTTCAAATCCCAAATCAAAAGTCCAATTTCTCAAGCCCCAATTCTTCAATTTTTGGCTTAGTTTTCATGATTTTCTAGGTGGAATTCACATAATAATCGAGTTTTTAGTCCAAGAATCTTACCTCCCAATGATTCCCCTTGAATCCCTCTTTAATATCATTCAAAAATCTCCAAAAACGAGCAGCTATGGGTGAAAATAGACCGACATTCGCGAACAAGACGAGTTAAAAACATTCTGCCTAGGCCTGAATTCCCTTCTTCGCGAACACGGTTGTCACACCTCCTTTTTCCTACACCCGGAAGGGTATAAGAGAGTTTTTCCAATTTAAGTGACATTATTCGAAATGAGATTATTTATTTTATTCTAGAGTCGCCACTTGGAATATTGTAAATGGTGTCCCAAGTCACCTGTTTATTTTAAATTCCAAATCGAGGAAATTTCGACTTTCCTTTTTGAAGTCTGCGAACCAGAAATTCTAAGTAAGGAATTCTGTTAACCCGGAAGAAGGTGTTAGGCATTCCCGGGTTCCATGGTTCTAGCACGGTCGCTTACCAATTTATACTCGACTTAAATTGTCTAATTACTTATTTTAGAACCTATATGCAATTATCTTTTTACCGCATTTAAATTACTTGATTTCTTCATAATTAAAGAATTGAGTTACGTGTACGTATACTCTTTTCCTTTGGCGCGTCAAAAATCAAGTCACGCGAACGTGTCCACAATTAATAACGTTTCGTTTATTTATTTAAGAAAATTTGATTGAGGTTGCGCGAACACATCCCTCGAGTCTTTTTTTAGAGTTAAATTCGCAATTTATGTTACGCGAACGTATACATAATCACAATACTAATCTAAATCGAGCCTAAAGCAAACTACGAGATTTATTAATATTTTTTTTAAAGCTAATTTAAGATTATTGTGAAGGTCATGGTTATGGAAATTAATATAGAAAAAGAGATAGATTATTTACAGAAAGATGAAACTAGCTTGTGATTTTTATTAGCTCTTGGCCAACCAGACTTGAATTATCTAAATCCAAACGGTCAAAAATCTTTATTGCTTCAAACCAAAATATGAGGTTCGGTTGCTAAACAATTTTAAAACAAAAGGCTCAAGTATGGAAATAAACCATCTACTAATTGAATGTATAAAAAAAATGGATCAATCATGCCAAACAAACAACAGAGAAAGAAACTTCACAATTGCCTACATTTACTCTAATTTGTGTTATACGTAATGTGTAGAACCCAAAATCAAAAGCAAAAGCTAAATTCAAAGTTATTTAAAACACATCGTAAGCCACGCTACATAAATGCATCCACGGTTCGCAACACATTTTATTTAACGTTGTTGAGATTTGGATTTGGGTCATATAAATGCACACCCAAGTTTAGGGAAGTAATTTTTAAATAGTGCACCTAAAGAAACTACACACTTTTAAGTTTGCGAGGGGCATGAAAAATTCAACTAATGGCACACCTCGATTCTAATTTCAAAGTATTGTACTTAAGAAAGGAAGATTGGCACAAGTATTGGTAATCAGGCACCCACCTGGAGGAACGAGGGAGAACAAGTCAAAGAAAGGCAGTTGTAAGAAGAAGATGATTCAAATTTCAGAAATCAGGCATCCACCTGGAGAACAAGGAAAAACAGTTAAAGATTCAACAATCGGGCATCCACCTGGAGAACAAGGAAAAACAATTAAAGATTCAGCAATCAGGTATCCACCTGGAGAACAAGGAAAAATAGTTAAAGATTCAGCAATCAGGCGTCCACCTGGAGAACAAGGAAAGGCAGTTGAAATATCAGCAATCAGGCGTCCACCTGGAGAACAAGGAGAAACTGTTCAAATCAAGCAATCAGGCGTCCACCTGGAGAACAAGGAATAACGATTGAAATATCAGCAATCAGGAGCCCACCTGGAGAGCATGGGAGTATAATTCAAGTTCAACGGTCATGCATCTACCTGGAGGAAAGGGAAAACATCTCAGATTACAATTCAAGTCAGCAACAAAAGAAGCTCGTAGGTAAGAATGCGAGTCAACAGTCCGAGGTGATCAACAGAAGTTAGTCACAATAAAAAAAAAAGAGAAAGGCAAGAAGTTAATCCAAATATAGAAGTTGATGAAAGATATGAGCTTCTCAAGACATGGTTGAGGTCACAAGCACTACATGTCCCATTTTGAACTGCTTTTTATCTTTAATATCTGGGTTGTTCTTCTGTGTTCTTCAGACGGGCATCTGACTTCAGCAAAAATAGATAACAAAAGAAAATTTTCTATCCCAGTTTGGTACCGGGCGCATCTGTGAGTGTTAATTGAATCCTTGTACCAAATATCTCTAACAATCTGCAAGCTATATCCCATTATCCAGGAGGGTCCTGAAAATCTCTAGTATGTTTCCAAAGCTACATTATATTTTTTAGAGGTATGACTTCTGTCGAATCTTGTTATCTAAGACAGTCTTAAAGCTACATCCCATTATCCAGGAGGGTCCTGAAATATTGAATTAAAGCTTATCTTACGAATGACAATTTCAACACTAAACTGTACTCTCTTATAACAACACTTACTTATCTAATGTAATTGCGGTGTGTAATCTTAAACTGTTGACATACCTCTTTCATCAAATTGCTGTTAAGATTAGCACCATTGTCCGTGATGATCACCTTTGGGATTCCAAATCGACAGATGATATTTGAGTGAACAAAATCAACCACTGCTTTCTTGGTTACAGACTTGAAAGTTTTAGCCTCAACCCACTTGGTGAAATAATCAATGGCTACCAGAATGAACCTATGCCCATTGGATGCTGCTGACTCAATTGGTCCAATGACATCCATGCCCCAAGCAACGAGGGCCCATGGTGCCGACATTGTGTGTATTTCCTGTAGGCATAGGCCTAAATTAAATATTTACATGCTAAAATATAAAAAATCTTGGGTATGGTCAAAAATTACATGTCTACATTGGTCAAACCTTCGCATTCGTGAAGCACAAACTTACTTTGACCAGCTTTTCCTCTATGTGAACGCGACATGGCATCCGCAAACGTGATGCCTTCCCCAGTCCACTATTCGCGAACGCGTCCTCAACCTCGCGAACGTGATGGGCAATTGACCTTGAACCCATCTGACCCAAATTACTCTACGCGATCGCGATGTCCTTCTCGCGAACGCGATGACCTACTTCCCAACCTTCCGCCAATGCGATGCCCCTCTCGTAAACGCGAAGGCTTAATTCTGGCCATCCTCAAATCCTTATACGCGAATGCAATGCACCTCTCGCGAACGCGAAGGGATAAATCTCTGCAATAGCTGAGCAGATTTTTCTGTAATTTTCCAAACTCCAAAATGATCCGAATGACCACCCGAAACTCACCTGAGGCCCCCGGTACCTCAACCAAAGGCACAAACATATCCCAATACATTATTCAAACTAGTTCCAATCATCAAAACACTTCAAACAACATGAAATCAACCAAAACACCTCGGATTCAAGCCTAAGTTTCTAAAAACTTCAAAATTCCGCTTTTGATAAAAAATCCAACCAAATCACGTCCGAATAACCTGAAATTTTGCACACACATACCAAATGACATACCAAAGCTACTACAACTCTCGAAATTCCATTCCGACCCCTATATCTATATCTCGCCTATCAACCGGAAATTGCCAAAATATCAACTTCGCCAATTCAAGCCTAATTCTACTCCAAACCTCCAAAACCCATTCCGATCACACTCCTAAGTCATAAATCACCTCCCGAAGCTAACCGAACCATCAGAACTCACATTCAAGCCCTCTAACACATAAGTCAATATCCGGTTGACTTTTCCAACTTAGACTTCCTTAAAAGAGACTAAGTGTCTCAAACCTTACCAAAATCACTCCGGATTCGATCCGACCAACCCGATACCACAAAACACGGATAACGAAGCATAAAGAAGCAGAAATGGGGGAAACAGACTGGTAACTCATGAGACGACTGGTCGGGTCATCACAATAGAAAATATAAACCTCAATATAATAGGGGATATAATAGAAAATTATTATCTTAGAAAATCATCAGCTAGAAAACCATACCTAGATAAAAATAGACATGTTAGAAAATATAGAACAAAAAGAAAATATAAAAATAAACTAGAATGTTTTACTTGTGGAAGTGTAGAACACTTAGCAAATACGTGCCCAAAAAAATCAATAATAAAACAAGAAATTCACAATTAATAGAAGATTTTCAAGAAACTTTAATAAACGTAGACGAATACATGTCAGATAATGAAAGTATATATTCGATAGTAAGTGTAGATATAGAAGAAAAAACTCAAATAGACACCTCAAAATCAGAAAAAGAAGAATTAATAAATGAGATAGGATTAGAAAAATTAGATTTAGAAGGAATACAAGCAAATAACTTTTGTAAAGATATCAGAAGAATGTACCCATAGTTTCGAAAGAAATAAAGGATTAGATAGTAATCAGTGTTTTATATGCAAATGGTACCCTAGTAAAGATAAAAGGGCTAAATGTAAACTATGCTATCTAGAGGGATGTATTTCATGTATAGAAAAGGAATTTGAAACAAAAATAAATAAAGAAGAAAAATACCAAGAGATAAATGATTCTACTATGAATTTGAAAATAATAACATTGGAAACCAGAATAAATGAATTAGAAAAAAGAATACAAAAAATGGAAAAGGGAAAACAAAAATTAGAAGACATTAGAGAAAATACAACAGAAGTACATGAAGAACTAACGAGTATAGAAAACTATAACATACTGATATGTAATGAAGACAAAAGATTAAGTACAATAAATTTTTTAGCAAGAATCAAAATAGAAGATTACGAAATAGAAACGCTAGCTTTAGTAGATTCCGGATGTACAAGATGTATAATAAATAAAAATATAGTTCCACCAAATTTAATCAAAACCTTAGATAAGCCAGTTGCGGCTATGCAGATGGATGGAACCCACAAGGTAGATAAAATTGGGGTTAGAGACTTAAACATAACGTAGACTTTGTGTTAGGATTAAGTTTTATATTACATAACAATGGTAGCTGCCTACTCAGCAGAGATGGAGTAATATTTTTTAAAAATATTACACATACACCAGTACAAACAATAGAAACTGCAACCAGGATAAGGACACGATTGAACGCAAATCAGAAAAACTTGCAAGAAAATCAGCAAGAATGTTGTAAAGAATATAAAGATAAAAATACATGTTGTAAGATTAAAGAAAAATCTAAAACCTTAATGCTAGAAGAAAATGAAGACAAAGATATATTAGAAAAAGACTATACTTTAATAGATATCGAAACAAAATTATATAATTTTAAGACAGGAATACAAAAAATAGGAATAATAAAAAATGAAAAGGATCTAGATAATATAATAAAAATATTAGATGAAATAGAAATAATAGGAGAAAAACCCTTAAAACATCGGAAAAACAATAAAGTTATGTGTAAATTAGATATAATTAATCCAGAGTATATAATTAAAACAGCTTCAATAGAAGCTACATATCAAGATCTAGAAGACTTTAAAATTCAAATTAAAGAACTCATGAATTTAGGCGTAATAAGGAGATCTACTTCCAAACATAGGTCAGCAGCCTTCATGGTTAGAAATCATAGTGAAATAATAAGAGGAAAAGCAAGAATGGTAATAAATTATAAGGGACTTAATGATAATACTAGAACAGACGAATATAAGTTACCTGATAAAATAGAACTGATAAATAGAATACAAGAAAAAAAGATATTCAGTAAGTTTGATTGTAAATCAGGGTATTGACAAGTAAAAATGCATGAAGAAAGTATTGAATGGACATCATTTACTGGTCCAGAAGGGCATTTCGAATGGTTAGTAATGCCGTTCGGACTAAAAATAGCTCCACCAATTTTCCAACAAAAATTGAATAGTATATTTGAAGAATATAAGAGATTTGTTTTAGTATATGTAGACGATATATTAGTATTTAGTAAGGATATCAAAAAACACTTAGGACATCTGTCGTGCCCCCTTTTTCTCGCGAAATCGGGTTTGTGACATTTGGGAGGACAACTCATTCCTTTTGGGAATTGGGTTTGATTAAAGAGTCGCCACCTAATGATTTGGGTGCATTAGGACACCAAGGAGGTTTGATTTGAGTAACCAGAGTTTGGGTAAGGGCTTAAAATTATTCTAAGGGAAAGGTGTTAGGCACCCCTCAGAATCCAGTAGTGTGGTTCCCGGCCAGACTATTATTGTGAATTTGGGTACAATTAGCATATAGACAAATAGGGCTCAAATAAGAGGGGATTTTATCACATAAAGGTTTGAAAGTAAGCAAGGTTTGAAAGAACAATTAGAAAAACTGATTTTTAGAAAATAAAGAGTTAAAATGCTGAAAAGAAAGAAATAAAAAATAAAGGGAGGGGGGTCTTAGGTTTATTAATAATATGGATCATCCCACACAATGTCCGATAATCACTCCTTAATGAGGGGATACACGTGACATTATCGTGTGGTCATCATATCCATATCTACCTTTCCCACCCCGTTAAGGTATTAAAGTGCAGAATGGTTTCGCTTACCTATTGCATGCTACTACCCGTCCCAATCCTATCAGTCCCGGGACATTTAGGACTACTAATCCTAAGGGAGGTAGGGATGTTAGGCTTATTTGTGATTCTAAAGGCAAAAAATTCTAAGGCGACATACAAAACATGTATACCAAGTTGGGGAAAAGCACATAACAAGCAAAGGCTCAGATATACCCCCTTTAACAAAGAAACACGTATTTAGCATGACTTACACATACTAGTTAAGGTCTGATTAAACATTAAACATGCGAGAAGTTAAAGGTTGAGGCAGACTTATTTATTACATAATTCAGATAAGAAGCTCAAATCAGGCTTGCCTGCTGGTTGTAGTTATTAGAACAGATTCTGACTTAATTTTACCTTAAGGCTTACCTAAGTGTTGAGACGAGGTCCTATAGGCATGATATCTACTGAATTCAGAAATAGTAAAGCTTGAAAGAAACTGTTTGAATGCATACTCGTTAAACTTGCTAAGTGTGGAAATCAGATTATTAAAAGAGAGGCCAGACTTAAATGAACTAATTATTAGATCTGCAACTGACAGTACCCTTATTATTGGTTTTTATATCCATATGTGAATGAAGCGGCTCAGATTTGATTAGGAATTCCTATAGGCACGCTTTCTACGCGTAGTTGATTTTAAACGTGGTGCAAAATGTAGAAGTCTCGTTTTAAAACTTATGAACATGATATCTAAGTGCTGAATTGATTTTAAGAAACTATAGGCATGATTTCTATATTCAGAAATTGTTTGAAACCTATGAACATGATATCTAAATGCAGAAATTATTTTAAGAACCTATGAACATGATATCTAAATGCAAAATTTATTTTAAGAACCTATAGGCATGATTTCCATATGCAGAAATTGTTTGAAACCTATGAACATGATATCTAAATACAGAATTTATTTTAAGAGCCTATAGGCATGATTTCTATATGAAATTGTTTGAAACCTATGAACATGATATCTAAATGCAGAAATTATTTTAAGAACCTATAGGCATGATTGCTATATGCAGAAATTGTTTGAAACCTATGAACATGATATCTAAATGCAGAAATCATTTTAAGAACCCATAGGCATGATTTCTACCTTTTTTCATACATAGTTACCCGCCCTTTTCACTAGCCATCCCCAAGAGTTTATTACAAATTATTACAGCCCAGATTAAAGTAAAAAAATATATCAAAAAAATATAAATAAAAATATAACCAAGGAGAGCCTGATTCAGACTTCATGTCTGAAATATGAGGTAAACCAACTCCATGAGATCATGATCCAAAGCCTTTCTCCTATTTGAGTGTGTCAAAGTTCCCTAAGAGCCTCAAAGGGACTCCGAGCAATGCTCACACCCAAATGTATTATCAGATTGGGACAAGTGCAGTGTGGAAGGGCCAGCCCTCAAGTTTCCAAGTTTAGAGGGAGCTAAAAGGGTCCCAAGGCAAGGCTCACAAGAGGGGGGCATAACTTAAAGACTAAGAAAGTGTGCAATTGCAGAATAGAGTACTGAAAGGGAAAAGGAAGAGGGAATCAACTACAAATGAGCACACACAAGGGGATTCAGGGGAACAAGGGATTGTAAAAAGCCTGTCACTTAGGCAAAAGCAGACTTTGGGCATGCCCAACAATGGGGAATGCTGACACACCTATAAGCTTGCCAAAACACATACTGGTAGAGGCTAGGATCCCAGGGGATCAAGTTCAATTCATGGACAATAGCTTGCATATTGTCATGCCTCAAACCATAGCTTAAACACATAGGGGCAAGGGTTTGGGATTCATAACAGAACATGCAGAAAGAAATCATTAAGCTAGAATGCATGTTGAACTATACATAAACAGTAAACAGGGATACAAAAGCAATAAATAAACATATTGTTGTGGTGCTAAAACTTAAATAAGGATATACTAGTTTCAAAGAAACAAATAGAGAGAAAGCAAGCAACAGGTCTTGTAACAGGCCACAGTGTAAGCAAACAAAAGAGAATACTTTTTTGAGTATAAGTGTAAGTTCAGGAAGGACTGTGTGTCTGTTGTGTCAATGAAGGGGTCGTGTATTTATAGTGTGAAGAACAGGCAGAAACAAGGTAAGAAAACAATTAAGGAACTAAATATCAATTAAAAATCAATCAATACAAGACTTCCTTTAATTAAGGAATTCAGACTCAAACGGTAAAACTATTTAAGGAAAGAATCAAATAAACAACTTGTGCAAAGTACGCAATTAGGGGTAAATACATAGAGGTTTTAATTAAGGGAAGAATTTTGAAATACACGGTTAAAACAAATAAGGTAAGGATCCATCAGTATATAGTAAATCAAGGGGGTCAGAGATTTTGTAAGCATTGGTCCACGAATGAACCAAGTCAGAAAAACTAAGGAAAACTTTTGACTCAAATCGGGTAACAGGGAAGTCAGCAAACATGGAAAGAAAATCAATCAAACTTATACAAAGGAAGTCTGAAACCAATCACAGTTGAAAGCCATTTAGATGGGAAGTTCAACACATATAAAGAGTACACAAGTATCAGGCATGCGAGGCTGAATTTAGGACAACGTGAAAGTGTCATGCAATTGCAAAGTAAGTGAGTAGTAGACTATAGGAATATGGTAATTCAGCGATAGCATGCAAAAAAGGGGGTCAAGTAAAGGTCTTATAGAGTTTAGCAAAAGTCAAAATCATATGAAGAAACAAAATTGAAGCAATGATTTTGAAACTTAATGAAGCAGTAGATGAAACAACTCTAGGAACTCAAATAGGTCCAAAAGATTAGAGTTTTTGAAATCAAGCAAGTTCAAAGATGAAGCACAAGCAAGTCACATAGCCAAATTTAGGGTTCTTGCCATTAACCGAGTGCAGAGACGAAATGGCAAGTGATTAATGGAAAAGATACTAATTGAAACAGGTTCAGAGGTCTCAGAAAGGAAATGAGGCCTTTAGCATGCTCTCTTAGTAGTAGGAATTCATGATAAGCATAGTAAAAGAACAACATGCGAAATTAGTAGAAGAACTAGTAGAAGAAAGAAATAAGAACATGGTGAACAACTTAACAAGAACACAGTAGGAGAAAACAAGGTAGACGAAACACACAAATAACACAGTAGAAGCAACTAATAAGAACATGGTAGAAGAACTTAACAAGAACACAGTAGGAGAAACATAGTAGAAGAAACACACAAGAGAAAATAAAATCAGAGAAGCACACAAGAGAAAAAGAAAATCAGAGAAACAAAACTCAAAAACCCTAGATCAGAAAAAATGAAGGTTTTGAAAGCATGGTTTTTAAAAGAAATATCCAGAAATCGTTTTAAAAGTTTAGGGAAAACCTGGATCTAGAACAGATCTAAAGAAATCGTAAGGACCACAGAAGTTAGGGTTTCAGAGAAACCCAAACGGTGAGAAAGACTTGGATCGCCGTTGATCTAAGCAGGAGGGGCCGAAGCCAGGCTCGAAACAGACATGGCTTTCCGGAACAAGGCCAGAGATGGCCATAGAACTTGAATCGACAAGTCTGGATGAAGCTTCGTCGTATTCAGACCATGAAACCTTAGCAAACAGGTGTGTAGGGACCATAAGAGGCTGGTGGGTGGTGAGACCACCATAGATTCAGGCCAGGAGGTGGCCGGAGAAGGTGAGTGAAACTCATCCAAGCGAAGGGGAAGGGGGAAGGTTCTAGAGAGAACCAGAGATAGAGAGATAGAGACGAGTGAGGCAAATGAGGGGTTTGGGAGGGGTCGTTTGGTTAAAAAAGGTAATGGCGGATCTAGACCGTTGATCAAAATTGATAAACGATCAAGATTTGATCCGGGTTGAGTCGGGTAGACTTAGAATTGGGTCTGGGTCTTGGGTTGGTTTAATTGGGTTGGGGTATTGGGTTTTAATTAGGCTAAATTAGGAAGCCAAAATCTGGCTATAAGTTAAATAACCCCTTTTTCCCATTTAATCTATAAAAATAGTAAATAAATTTCTAAAAACTAATTAAAAGTACTAAAATGATTTAAAAATACAGGACTCAATTTTATGAATATAAAACACAATTGAACCTTAAAAAGGGCTAATATTGCAATTATATGCAATTTGGCTAAAAAAATACTAAATAAATTTGTAAAAATATGAAAAAATTATCTTAGCTATATATTTGCATAAATATAAAATTCCAATAACTGATACCAAAATAATAATTTTGGAAATAATTATTGGATTTTTTATGGATGAAAAAGGGAAATAAATCAGTTAAAAAACCTTACAAAATTATGGGAAAAATAGTGAAATGCTTGGACAAACTTATATCTGCATATATATGCTATTTTAAAGATATTTTGCACATAAAAAATATACAGAAAAAAATTTGGGTATCAACAACATCTACAGACAGTATTTAGATTATTTGTAGATAATGGAATAATAATTAGTAAAAATAAAATGGAACTATGTAAAAATTATATAAATTTTCTAGGGGTAGTTTTAGGAGATGGAAAAATTAAATTACAACCCCACATAGCTAAAAAGGCTCTAGAAATGCCAGATAAATTAGAGGATACTAAAGAACTACAAAAGTTTTTAGGAATAGTAAATTATGCAATAAATTTTATAAAAGACTTAGGAAAAATTGCAGGACCACTATATGCTAAGACAGGCTCTACATGACAAAAACATTTCAACACAGAAGATATTAAATTAGTACAAAAAATTAAAGAAAAAATAAAAAATCTTAAAGCTCAGGGGAAGAAGATAATTACGAAGATTAAAACCACCTAAATTATCAAGATGATCAAGATCCATACGAAGAAGATTCAGGAATGAGTTTTGATTCAATAGCTCTACACAACTTAAACACGTAAAAAAGCAAGGTCTCAGTCAGAAGCAATTGAGAGCAGCAAAGACAAAGAAAACCAAGAGCAATAACGTGAGAGACAATTGAAAAAGAAGAAGTGACATAAAGAAAAGAAGAAATGACATAAAGAAAAGAAGATGTGACAAAAGGTAGTGCTACAAGACAAGCTGAATTTTTGAGTGGAAGAAATAGTTACAAACAATAAGGGAATCTCTACCCAAGCCATGTGAAGATGAGGCCCAATGAAGTACCCTACAAGGCTTAGACAAGAAAGATTTCTGGAAATGTTTGCACTCCATTCTCAAATCCGTTTAAAAAACTTAGCTATAAAAAGGGGAAGAAAGAAGAAGAGAAAGACACAAGTATAAGAGAAAAAAACACCTTGAAGAAAGCCATAAAAACACCCTCTTTCATCACCAACCATTCTCCAACACCTTGTACTATACCTTTGTAAAATATTTCCTTATGTATGCCTCAGTTGTTTCTACCTCGAGCTTGTAAAATAAATAAATCCTTATGCTTGTGTGTGCAAGTTCTTAATTCCCAAGTTCAGTAAACTCTTTCGGGTTTCCCGAAAGGGAAATCTCTCTCCTGTAAACATGTAAGTTACTTATTTTATCTAAATTATATTTTTGGATATTACCCCTATTTTTACAGTTTTATGTTATTATTTAAAGTTTTATGTTTATTATTCCTTAAATATTAGTTTGTAAATAACTAGACATCATTCTTAGTATATGGTTATCTTTCCAATTTCTTAATAATTTTGATGGATTAACCTATAAATTTCTAGGAGAAACCGGTTAAGCCAAACCCAAAAATTAACCAAGAATGGGTATATACATTTAACCGTGGCCAGGGTGAGATTAAAGAAAAAAGAGTTAAGAAAAGATTATTTCTTGAAGAGATGAACTGTCACGACCTGGATTTCCCACCCCCGGGAGTCGTGATGGCGCCTACTCGTGAAAGCTAGGCAAGCCAACCAGTTTCACTATTTACCTTGTTTCCATTTTTAATCTGATAACAATTAAGAACCAACATTGAAATAACAACAGAATTTAAATAGGCGGAAGACTAACTTGCAAAGTTTTAATAATACTGCTAATACCAATCCATAACAAATCTACCCAAGACTGGTGTCACAACTTCACAGACTATCTAAAAGTACTACAAATAAAGGTCTGAAAGAAATAACACAACTCTGTCTCTGGAAATACATGAAAGAAACAGGAGTAATAGATAGAAGGAGACGCCAAGGCCTGCGAACGCCTGCAGGACTACCTCGGGTCGCCTGATGAACACGAAACAACTATCTCACTGCTGTCTGTAATCTACAGCACTGGGATCTGCACAAAAGAGTGCAGAGTGTAGTATCAGTACAACTGACCTCATGTGCTAGTAAGTGCCTAGCCTAAACTCGGCGAAGTAGTGACGAGGCTAGGACCAGACCACCAAATAAACCTGTGCAGTTAATCATATACAATGGAAAAGAAGAACAGTAATGTACAGTTAAGCATGGGAGGGGGTAACATGATGCGGGGACATCGAATAATAACAGAATAACAACAATTAAATATGAGGATTACCATAGTTCAATTGAAATTAGGAAGGGGGAATCATGTTGCGGGGTACAACAAGTATCAACAGGAAACAAACAATTAAATGTAGAGAAACCGT
Source organism: Nicotiana tabacum (assembly GCF_000715075.1). Taxonomy (NCBI): domain Eukaryota; kingdom Viridiplantae; phylum Streptophyta; class Magnoliopsida; order Solanales; family Solanaceae; genus Nicotiana; species Nicotiana tabacum. The sequence continues at coordinate 79,704,972 of NC_134089.1, read as the reverse complement.
AACTCAGTTACCAATAGAAATCAGGAAATCAAGGACAAGTGCACGGATTCACCCATCGTGCTTTAATACTCTCTCACCAAAACAATACACGGCATCACCCTTCGTGTTTTAACATTCTCTCACCAAAACAATACACGGCATCACCCTTCGTTCTTTACACTCTTCCTCACCCAAGCAACAATCACAAGGCAAATAGGGTAAGGGAATCTATAGCATCAAAATAAAAACAAGTAACAATAGAAAATCAGTAAATAAACGTAAGAGACAACATAACTCAATTATAAGCAAGAATCAGGAAAATCAAGGACAAGTGCACGACATCACCCTTCGTGCTTTTACTCTCGTCCTCACCATAAGAATCAATATAAACTGCACAGCATCACCCTTCGTGCTTTTACTCTCATCCTCACCATAAAATCAATATAATCGGCACAGAATTGCACATCGTGCGACACGACATCACCCTTCGTGTTTTACACTCTTCCTCACAAAATCATACACGGCATCACCCTTCGTGATTAACACTCTTCCTCACCCAAACAACAATCAAAAGAAATAAGGGCAAGGAAATAAATAAAATCACAATAAAATCTCGGCAAGGGAACAATAGTACAACAATCAAATCCCGGCAAGGGAAACAATATCAAAACAATAACATCCCGGCAAGGGAGACAATACCATGATTCTCTCTCTCCTTTCTTCTTTCACATTTACTTCACAACTCAATTCACAACTTGAGTCAATGCTCTATAATGTTCAACAATTCTATTCTTAACTTGAGCAAATGCTCGACAACGTTCAACAATTCAATTCTCAACTTGAGCCAATGCTCTACAATATTCAACAATTCAATTTTCAACTTGAGCCAATGCTCTACCATGTTCAACAATTAAATTCTCAACTTCATCCAACGCTCTACCATGTTCAATTAACAATAATACTTCCACAAGTCATATTCCTCAATACAAATTATCATATAGAGCATGAACAATATGAAACGGAGTCACATTAAACATAGTATAAGACTCACGGGCATGCTTGATACCAACGTATAGATACTCGTCACCATGCCTATACGTCGTACTCAACAAATAAAACAAAGCAAATAGGACTCAACTCCTAATCCCTCAAGCTAAGGTTAGACCAAACACTTACCTCGATGCCACGAACACAACTCAAGCCTCAACTATCGCTTTACCTCTTGATTCCACCACCAACTCGCTCGTATCTAGCCACAAGTTAGTTAATTATATTAATAAATGCTAAATGAATCAATTATAATGCATGAAAATAAGTTTTCTAAAGTTTTACCCCAAAAAGTCAAAAATCGCCCTCGGACCCACATGGTCAAAACCCGATTACCCATTCACCCCGAGCCCGGATATATAATTGATTTGGAATCCGACCTCAATTTGAGGTCTAACTCCCCAAATTTCAATATTCTTAGGTTTTTCCCAAAGTTCCCAATTCCGCCATGAAAACCCTAAATTTTAAGCCTAAGACATCCCGAAACCTACCCGAAACTCACCCGAGCCCTCGGGACTCCAAACCAAATGAGCATACTAACTCAAAAACATCATATGGACCTACTCGTGCGATCACATCATCAAAATAACATGTAAAATCATGAATTAAATCTCAAAACTCAATATTTTCATCAAGAACTCTCAAAGTTCATAACTCTTCAATCGGAAGTCCAACTCACGTCAAATAAACTCCATTTTCACCAAATTTCACAATTATCTTTCAAATACTATAACAAGTTTGTACCGGGCTCCAGAACCAAAATACAGGCCCGATAACAATGATTTCAAACATTAATTCTTTTCTTTATTTCTTAGCTAATTCAGTAAAACAATTTCTTTCAAAAATTGATTTCTAAGACTTGGGACCATGGAATTCATTTCCGGCATACGCCCAAGTCCGATATTTTACTGCGGACCTCCCGGGATCGTCGAAATATGGATTCGGGTTCGTTTGCTCAAAATATTGACCAAAGTCAAGCATAATCAAATTTTTTTAACTCTAGAAATTTCTATTTATCATATTTTCACATAGAAGGCTTTCCGGATATAGGTCCGGACCACGCACGCAAATCAAGGTAAGGTAAAAAATAAGGTTTTTAGACCTTGGAATATTGAATTTACTTGCAACACAAGTGATGACCTTTTGGGGTCTTCACATTCTCCACCTCTAAAATCACTGTTCGCCCTCGAACGGACTTAAGGAGGAAGTACCTGAGTCAGGAAAAAGATGGGGATAACGGCTCCGCATATCGGACTCGGACTCCCAGGTCGATGCCTCAGCAGGCTGATCTCTCCACTGAACACGGACAGAATGAAAACTCTTTGATCTCAACTAACGAACCTGCCGGTCTAGAATAGCTACCGGCTCCTCCTCATAAGACAAGTCCTTGTCCAACTAGACAGTGCTAAAATCTAACACGTAGGATGGATCGCCATGATACTTCCGAAGCATGGACACATGAAACACTGGATGCATGGCTGACAAGCTCGGTGGCAATGCAAGTCCATAAGCCACCTCTCCCACTCAATCAAGGATCTCAAACGGACCAATGAACCTAGGGCTATGCTTGCCCTTCTTCCCAAATCTTATCACACCCTTCATAGGCGACACTCGAAGCAATACCCGCTCACCGACCATGGAAGCCAAATCTTGAACCTTGCGGTCGGCATAACTCTTTTGCCTGGACTGAGCTGTACGAAGCCTATCCTGAATGATCCTGACCTTGTCCAAGGCATCCTGAACCAGATCCGTACCCAACAACCGAGCCTCTCATGGCTCAAACCATCTAACCGGAGACCGACACCGTCTACCATATAAAGCCTCATAGGGAGCCATCTGAATACTCGACTGGTAGCTGTTGTTGTAGGCAAACTCTGCTAAGGGCAAAAACTAATCCCACGAGCCTCCAAAGTCAATGACACAAGCTCGGAGCATATCCTCCAAAATCTGAATGGTCCACTCGGACTGCCCGTCCGTCTGAGGATGAAACACTGTGCTCAATTCAACCGGTGTGCCCAACTCTTGCTGAACTGCCCTCCAAAAATGTGAGGTAAACTGCATACCTCGATCCGAAATGATAGACACGTGCACACCATGAAGGCAAACAATCTCCCGGATATATATCTCAGCTAACCTCTCGGAAGAATAGGAGACTACCAAAGGAATGAAATGTGCTGACTTGGTCAACCTATCAACAATAACCCACAATGCATCAAACTTCCTCTGAGTCCGTGGGAGTCCAACAACGAAGTCCATGGTAATATGCTCCCACTTCCACTCAGTGATCTCAATCTTCTGGAATAACCCATCGGGCCTCTGATGCTCGTACTTAACCTGCTGACAATTCAAACACCGAGCCACATATGCAATGATATCCTTCTTTATTCTCCTCCACCAATAATGTTGCCGCAGATCCTGATACATCTTTGCGGTGCCCCGATGAATAGAGTACCGGGATCTATGGGTCTCCTCTAAAATCAACTCTCGAAGCTCATCACAATAGGCACACAAACTCGACCCTGCAACCTTAGAACTCCATCATCCCTAAGGTAACCTGCTTGGCACCTCTATGTTGCACTATCTCTAAGGACACACAAATGGGGATCATCATATTGCCAATCTCGGATACACTCCAATAATGAAGAACGAGCGACTGTACAAGCTAACACACAGCTGGGCTCAGAAACATCCAACCTCATGAACTGATTGGCCAAAGCCTGAACATCCAAGGCAAGCGGTCTCTCACCGACTGGAATATAAGCTAAACTGCCCATACTAGCTGACTTCCTACTCAAGGCATCGGCCACCACATTGGCCTTTTCCGGATGATATAAAATGGTGATATCATAATCTTTCAACAACTCCAACCACCTCCTCTGCCTCAAATTCAACTCCTTTTGCTTGAATAAGTACTACAGACTCTTGTGATCTGTGAACACCTTACATGCCACGCCATACAGATAATGCCTCCAGATCTTCAACGCGTGGACAATGGATGCTAACTCCAAATCATGAACCGGATAGTTCTTCTTATGAATTTTCAACTGCCGTGAAGCATAGGCAATGACCTTGCCATTTTGCATCAATACCGCACCAAGCCCAATACGAGAAGCATCGCAATAAACTATATAAGGCCCTGAACCTGTGGGCAAAACCAACATCGGTGCCGTAGTCAGAGCTGTCTTAAGCCTCTGAAATCTCGCCTCATACTCGTCCGACCATCTGAACTGGGCACCCTTCTGGGTCAATCTGGTCATCGGGGTTGCGATAGATGAAAACCCCTCTACGAACCGACGATAGTAGCCTGCCAAACCCAAGAAACTCCGGATCTCTGTAGCTAATGCTAGTCGAGGCCAGTTCTTGACTGCCTCAATCTTCTTTAGATCAACTTGAATACCTTCTGCTGACAACACATGACCCAGGAATGCAACTGAGCTCAACTAGAACTCGCACTTCGAAAACTTGGCGTACAACTGACTGTCCCTCAAAGTCTGAAGAACCACTCTAAGATGTTGTTCGTGTTCCTCCCGGCTACGGGAATATATCAAAATATCATCAATAAAGACTATCAGGAGAATCCAAGTAAGGCCTAAACACTCGGTTCATCAAATCCATAAAAGGTGCTGGGGCATTTGCCAACCCGAATGACATCACCAAGAACTCATAATGCCCGTACCGAGTGCGAAAAGCTGTCTTAGGGACATTGGATGCCCTAATCCTCAACTGATGGTAGCCGGATCTCAAGTCAATCTTTGAAAATACCTTGGCACCCTGAAGCTGATCGAACAAATCATCAATCCTCGGCAACAGATACTTATTCTTGATTGTAACCTTGTTCAATTATCAGTAATCTATACATATTCGCATCGATCCATACTTCTTCTTAATGAACAACAACGACGCACCCCAAGGTGAAATACTGGGCCTAATGAAACCCTTTTCAAGCAAGTCTTGCAACTGCTCCTTCAACTCTTTCAACTCAGGCGGGGCCATACGATATGGCGGGATAGAAATGGGCTGAGTGCCCGGAGCCAAATCAATGTAAAAGTCAATATCCCTGTCGGGTGGCATACCTGGAAGGTCTGAAGGGAATACCTCAGTAAACTCACGGACAACGGGCACGAACTCAATAGAAGGAACCTCAGCACTAGAATCACGAACATAGGCCAAATAGGCCAAACACCCTTCCCGACCATACACCTAGCCTTCATATAAAAGAGATAACACTACGGGTAGGATGACCAGGAGTCCCTCTCCACTTTAAACGAGGTAAAACCGGTAAGGCTAAGGTCACAATATTGGCATGACAGTCCAAGATAGCGTGGTAAGGTGATAGCCAGTCCATCCCCAATATGACATCAAAATCAACTATATCCATAAGTAACAAATCTGCAAGAGTCTCAAGACCCCCAATCACAACTATACATGAACGATGGACACAATCTACCATAATAGAATTCACCCACCGGTGTAGACACATAACCAGGAGCACTCAAAGAATCACTAGGCATGACCAGATACGGTGCAAAATAAGATGACAATAGGAGTATGTAGATCCTGGATCAAATAAAACCAAAGCATCTCTACTACAACCTAGAACAGTACCTGTACCTCCACCTCTAGCACCTCTACCTCCATCTCTAGCTGACTGAGCAGGCTGAACGAGTCCCTTAATGAACCTCCTCACTCTCTCTCTCTCAGTGACAGGAAGAAACTTCTCCAGAAATAACTGAGAAAACTGATCCCAAGTCAAAGCTGATAACCTAACTGGTCTAGCCAAACAATAATCTCTCCAACAAGTCTTGGCGGATCCAGACGAGCAAAAAGTAGCAAAGTCGACCCCATTGGTCTCCACTGTCCCCATGTTCCTGGGAACCTCGTGACAGCTGCCTAAATAGTCTTGGGGATCCTCAGAAGATGCACCGCTGAAAGTGGTAGTGAAGAGATTGGTGAAACTTATCTAACCTCCACAAAGCCTCTGAAGACGTAGCTGATCCATCACCGGTTTGTGCGGCTGCTTTGCTGAAAAAGCGATACGTGACCTCGCCATTCGCAAAAGAACAAGAGTAGAGGTTTTAACTTAGCAGTGAAAGAACAAAATCGCACGATAGGATAGAATAAATGTAAAGTTTTTCCTAACTTTGTAGCCTCTGGGGGATAAATACAGATGTCTCTGTACCGATCCCTTAGACTCTACTAAGCTTGTCTATGAGTTGTGAGACCTATGTAACCTAGAGCTTTGATACCAACTTGTCACGACCCGTATTTCCCACCCTCGGGAGTCGTGATGGCGCCTACTCGTGAAAGCTAGGCAAGCCAACCAGTTTAACTATTTACCTTGTTTCCATTTTTAATCCAATAACAATTAAGAACCATCATTGAAATAACAACAAAATTTAAATAGGCGAAAGACTAAGTTGCAAAGTTTTAATAATACTGCTAATACCAATCCATAACAAATCTACCCAAGACTGGTGTCACAACTTCACATACTATCTAAGAGTACTACAAATAAAGGTCTGAAAGAAATAACACAACTCTATCTCTAGAAATACATGAAAGAAACATGAATAATAGATAGAAGGAGACGCCAAGGCCTGCGGACGCTTGCAGGACTACCTCGGGTCGCCTGATGAACACAAAATAGCTATCTCACTGTGGTCCGTAAACTACAGCACTGGGATCTGCACAAAAGAGTGTAGAGTGTAGTATCAGCACAACCGACCCCATGTGCTGGTAACTGCCTAGCCTAACTTTGACGAAGTAGTGTGAGGCTAGGACCAGACCACCAAATAAAATTATGCAGTTAATCATATACAACAGAAAAGAAGAACAGTAATGTACAGTTAAGCATAGGAGGGGGTAACATGCTGCGGGGACATCGAATAATAACAGAAGAACAACAAATAAATATGAGGATCACCATAGTTCAATTGAAATTAGGAAGGGGGAATCATGTTACGGGGTACAACAAGTATACAGGAAACCAACAATTAAATGTAGAGAAACCGTAACTCAGTTATCAATAGAAATTAGGAAATCAAGGACAAGTGCACGTTATCACCCTTCATGCTTTAATACTCTCTCACCAAAACAATACACGACATCACCTTCATTCTTTAACACTCTCTCACCAAAACAATATACGGCATCACCCTTCGTGCTTTACACTCTTCCTCACCCAAGAAACAATCACAAGGCAAATAGGGTAAGGGAATCTATAACATCAAAATAAAAAGAAGTAACAACAGAAAATTAGTAAATAAATGTAAGGGACAACATAACTCAATTATCAACAAGAATCAGGAAAATTAAGGACAAGTGCACGGCATCACCCTTCGTGCTTTTACTCTCGTCCTCACCATAAGAATCAGTATAAACTGCACGGCATCACCCTTCACGCTTTTACTCTCATCCTAACCATAAAATCAATATAATCGGCACGAAATTGTACATCGTGCGGCACGGCATCACCCTTCATGCTTTACACTCTTCCTCACAAAATCATATACGGCATCACTGTGATGATCCAAACGGTCATCACTTGTTTTTAAATTGAATTCTGTATTTTCAAGGCCTTGAAAATCTCATTTAGAGTCACATCGATTTGCGTGCACAGTCTGGGCACGTAGACGGAAAGCTTAAATATAAAATCTGTGAAAATGATAAAATTTGGCTAATAAATGAATTAAATTGACTTCGGTCAGCGTTTTGGGCAAACGGATCCGAATTCGTGATTTGACAGTCCTTGAGGGTCCGTAGGAAAATATGGGACTTGAGCGTATGCCCGGAATCAAATTTCGAGGTCCCAAGCCCGAGAAATGATTTTTTTAAAGGAAATTATTTTCTGAAATTGTTTAAGGAAATTTGACATGAAATTTGATTAGACCATGATGGTATCGGGCTCATATTTTGAATCCGGCGCCTGGTACAGGTCTTATATATGATTTAAGACATTTATGTAAAATTGGGTGAAAAATGGATGTCATTTGACGTGATTCAGACCTAAATTGCTAAAGCTGATGTTTTGTGAAGTTTGAGAAAAGTTCTTTGATTTTGAGGTTTAATTCGTTGTTATTGAGGTTATTTTGGCGATTTGATCGCACAAATAAGTTTGTATAATGTTGTTGAGTTAGTGCGTGTGTTTGGTTAGGAGCCCCGAGGGTTCAGGTATGTTTCGGATGTGTTCCCGGAAGTTTTGGACTTAAGAAAAAAATTGTAGAAAACAACTGATCTGGTGTACTGATGCTTTCTTCTTCGCGTTCGCTGGCCACGCGAACGCGATGCATTAATTTTTACTGAAGGAAAATCCTTCTACGCGAACGCATAGCTCAGGTCGCGAATGCGAGGTAGTGGGGGTTATCCCTTTGCGAAGGTAGTCCTGGCCACGCGAACGCGAAGGCCAAGTGGGCCTGGGCAGGGGGTGGGGCAATTACCCTACGCAAACGCGATACCTTGAACGCGAATGCGAGGCTCGAGGAGTTTCTACTCCACGAACGCGAAGGCTTATCCAGCCTAACCCATCGCGAACGCGAAGGGTGTGTCGCGAACGCGAAGAACATTTTTGCACAGTGATTTTTAAAAGACCAAAACAAAACACTTACGGGATTTTTACAAAATTTCATAAACCTCTTCTTTCAAAGCTCTCAGGCAATTTTTGAAGCATCTCCTCACCATAATCTTTTGGGTAAGTAATCTTTAACTTGTTTTCTTCCATTTTTAAAAACACCCACTAGATTTCTAGGCCTAAAACATGAGATTAAGGGTAGAAAATTAGGGATTTGGATAGAGTTAGGGCTTTTTGATTAATTGTGATTTAGTCCTCGCTTTGGGGTTGAATTCTAGAAATAATTATATATTTGGGCTCGTGGGTGAATGGGGGATCGGATTTTGGTTCGAACCTCGTGTTTTGACCAAACGGGCCTGGGTCGATTTTTGGATTTTTGGGAAGAATGATTAGAAAGCTATAATTAGGCATTGGAATTGAATTGTTTAGCGTTTATTGATATTATAAAGTCGATTATGTATAGATACGATTGATTATGATCTGAATTCAAAAGGAAAAGCGGTGTTTGAGGCTTGAGTTGGCCGTGGAAGTTCGAGGTAAGTGTTTGGTCTAACCTTAGCTTGAGGGATTAGGAGTTATGTCTATTTGCTACGTGTTAATTGTGGAGTACGACGTATAGGCATGGTGACGAGTATCTATACATCGGTGTCTAGCATGCCCATGAGACTTTATATTGTGATTATCATGACTTTGTTGTATTTTTCATCCCTTAGTGGTGGTTTCTATTTGTGGTATAAAGTTTGTGGAAAGAATTGTGACCTACGAACATTGAGGAGCGTTGGCTCAAGTTGTATAACGAATTGTGAAAGTATAAGTGAAAATTGAACTTTTAGAGCATTGGCTCGAGTTGTGAAGTGAAATGCGAAGTAAAAGTGAGAAAGAGAAGAGATCATTATGTTGTCACACTTGTCGGGCTATTGTTGATTTATTTGTTATCTCCCTTGCCGGAATGTTGATGTTATTGATGTTGTTCCCTTGCAGGGGTTTAATTGTTGAGTTATTGTTCCCTTGTCGGGATGTTTGTTTGATATTATTGTTACCCTTGCCGAGATATTGTTGAGATATTATTGTTCCCTTGTCAGGATGTTTGTTTGATATTGTTGTTCCCTTGCCGGGATTCCTTGTAATTATTGTTGGCTTTTAACTGGGAGCGGGTGGTACGCCTACCACAAGATATAATGAAATGGGAGCAGGTGGTACGCCTACCACAAGATATAATGAAACGGGAGCGGGTGGTACGCCTACCACAAGATAAATGAAATGGGAGCGGGTGGTACGCCTACCACAAGATAAGTGAAATGGGAGCGGGTGGCACGCCTGCCACGAGATACAGGAAATATGATCGGGTTGCACGCCTGCAACAAGATGTGAAAAGAGAGTGAAATCCGCTTTGTTTTCTTTATTCTTGTTAGTGGTTGGATTTTGATTCCTTCATAATTCTCTTGATATTCTATTTTTACTTGTTAATCCTCGAAGCATGTTTCCCCCTCCCATCTTTATTTGTTTATTTCTGCTTTACTTTTCGGTGTATGTTATATAACTGCATAGGTTTATTTGGTAGTCTGGTCCTAGCCTCATCACTACTTCGCCGAGGTTAGGCTAGGCACTTACCAACACATGGGTTCAGTTGTGTTGATACTACACTCTGCACCCTTTTGTGCAGAGCCCAGTGTTGTCGACTTTGGACCACAGTGGGATTGCTGATTCTTGATCATCAGGCAACCCGAGGTAGTCCTGCAGGCGTACGCAGGCCTTGGCGTCTCCCTCTATTTATTATCCCTATTTCTTTCATGTATTTCTAGAGACAGTGTTGTATTTATTTCTTTCAGACCCTCTATTTGTAGTATTCTTAGACCGTCTGTGAAATTAGGACACCAGTTCTGGGTAGACGAGACTTAAATAGTCGTATTAGATATTCATGTTCAGATAGCTTATGGCTTCTTTCTTCCGCTTATGTTATATTCCGCTGTTTTAAATTTTATTAATGTTATTAAAATTGATAATGAATATAAAATGGGTAAAAAGGTAAATTGTGCAATTAATTGGCTTGCCTAGCTCGTATTAGTAGGCGTCGTCACGACTCCTGAGGATGGGAATCCGGGTCGCGACAAGTTGGTCTCAAAGCTCTAGGTTATGGGTCTCATAGTTCACAAACAAGCTTAGTAGAGTCTGAGGGGTCGGTACAGAGACGTCTGTATTTATCCCCTAGAGGCTACAGAGTTAGGAAAAGTTTCACTTCTATTCTTCCCTGTCGTGCGATTTTGTTCTCTCAATGCTAAATTGAAACCTCTACTCTTGTCCTTTCACGAATGGCGAAGTCATGTACCGCTTCTTTAGCCGAGCAGCAGCACAAACTGGTGATAGATTAGCTACGTCTTCGGAGGCTTTTGGGAGGTTGGATAGGTTTCACCAAGCTCTTCGCTACTACTTTCAGCGGCGCATCTTTTAAGGATCCCCGATATTATCTATACAGCTGTCATGAAGTTCTCAGGGACATAGGGATCGTGGAGACAAATGGGGGTCGATTTTGCTACTTTTCGCTTGTCTAGATCCACCAAGACCTGTTGGAGAGATTATTGATTGGCTATACCAGTTATGTCATCAGCTTTGACTTGAGAATAGTTCACGCAGCTATTTCTGGAGAAGTTTCTCCCCATCACTCAAAGAGAGGCCTATCGGAGGCAGTTTGAGCATCTTCAACAGGGTTCTATGATTGTTACTCAGTACGAGATTAAATTCATCGACTTGGCTCGTCATGCTCTTATCATACTTCCCACTATGAGAGAGAGTGGGGAGGTTCATTGAGGGACTCGTCCAGCCCGCTCAATTAGCTAGAGGTGGAGGTATAGGTATTAGAGGTAGAGGTAGAGATGCTAGAAGTGGAGGTAAAGGTATTAGAGATAGAGGTACAGGTACTGTTCTGGTTCGTGGTAGAGAAGCTTCGGTCATTTTGCGTCGTATCTGGTCATGCCTAGTAATTCTTTGAGTGCCCCTGTTTATGTGTCTACACCGGTGGGGGATTCTATTGCAGTGGATCGCGTCCATTGTTCATGTATAGTGGTTATTGGAGGTCTTGATACTCGTGTAGATTTGCTTTTTTGGGCATGGTTGAATTTGGTGTCATATTAGGGATGAACTGGTTATCACCTTACCACGCTATCTTGGACTGTCATGCCAAGATTGCGACCTTAGCTTTGCCGGGTTTGCCTCGTTTAGAGTGGAGAGTGACTCTTGGTCATTCTACTCGTAGTGTGATTTCTTATGTGAAATCTTGGCATATGGTCGAGAAGGGGTGTTTGGCCTATTTGGCATATGTTTGTGATTCTAGTGATGAGGTTCCTTCTATTGGTTTTGTGCCCGTTGTACGTGAGTTTCTTGAGGTTTTCCCTTCGGACCTGCCGGGTATGCCACCCGATAGGGATATTGACTTTTGCATTGATTTGGCTCCTAGAACTTAGCCCATTTCTATCCCGCCGTGTCATATGGCCCCGCCTGAATTGAAAGAGTTAAAAGAGCAGTTGCAAGACTTGCTTGAGAAGGGTTTCATTAGGCCGAGTGTTTCGCCTTGGGGTGCGCCAATGTTGTTTGTTAAGAAGAAGGACAGATCGATGAGGATGTGTATTGATTACCGACAGTTGAACAAGGTTATAATCAAGAATAAGTATCCATTGCCTAGGATTGATGATTTGTTTGATCAGTTTTAGGGTGCTAAGGTATTTTTGAAGATACTTTAGATCTAGCTACCATCGTTGAGGATCAGAGCATCCAATGTCCCTAAGATAGCTTTCCGCACTCGGTACAGGCATTATGAGTTCTTGGTGATGTCATTCGGATTGACAAATGCCCCAGTAGCTTTTATGGATTTGATGAACCAAGTGTTCAGGCCTTATTTGGATTCATTCATGATAGTCTTCATTGACAACATTTTGATATGTTCCCGTAGCCGGGAGGAGCAAGAGCAGCATCTCGGAGTGGTTCTTAAGACCGTGAGGGATAGTCAGTTATATGCTAAGTTCTCAAAGTATGAGTACTGGTTGAGTTTAGTTGCATTCTTGGGTCATGTTGTATCAGCAGAGGGCATTCAGGTTGATCCGAAGAAGATTGAGGCAATCAAGAACTAGCCTAGACCAGCATCAGCTACAGAGATTCAGAATTTCTTAGGATTGGCAGGCTACTATCGTCGATTCGTGGAGGGGTTTTCATCTATCGCAGCCCCAATGACCAGGTTGACCCAGAAGGGTGCCTAGTTTAGATGGTCGGATGAGTGTGAGGCGAGCTTTCAGAAGCTCAAAACAGCTTTGACTACGGCACTGGTGTTGGTTTTGCCCACAGGTTCAGGGCCTTATACCGTTTATTGTGATGCATCTCGTATTGTACTTGGTGCAGTGTTGATGCACGATGGAAAGGTCATTTCCTATGCTTCACGGTAGTTGAAGATTCATGAGAAGAACTATCCTGTTCATGATTGGGATCCGGCAACCATCGTTCACGCATTGAAGATTTGGAAGCATTATCGGTATGGCATGGCATGCGAGGTGTTCACAGATCACAAAAGTCTTCAGTATTTGTTCAAGCAAAAGGAGTTGAATTTGAGGTAGAAGAGGTGGTTGGAGTTATTGAAAGATTATGATATCACCATCTTATATCATCCGGGAAAGTCCAATGTGGTGGCCGATGCTTTGAGTAGGAAGTCAGCCAGTATGGGCAATCTCGCTTATATTCCGGTCGGTGAGAGACCGCTTGCTTTGGATGTTCAGGCTTTGGCCAATCAGTTCGTGAGGTTGGATGTTTTTGAGCCCAGCCGTGTGTTAGCTTGCACATTCACTTGTTCTTCTTTATTGGAGCGTATCCGTGATCGACAATATGATGATCCCCATTTGTGTGTCCTTAGAGACACGGTGTAACACGGAGGTGCCAAGTAGGTTATCTTAGGTGATGATGGAGTCTTGAGATTGCAGGGTCGAGTTTGTGTGCCTAATGTGGATGGACTCCAAGAGTTGATTTTAGAGGAGGCCCATAGTTCCCGGTACTCTATTCATCCGGGCACCGCAAAGATGTATCAGGATTTACGGCAGTATTATTGGTGGCGGAGAATGAAGAATGATATTGTTGCATATGTGGATCGGTGTTTGAATTGTCAGTAGGTTAAGTACGAGCATTAGAGGCCTGGTGGTTCATTTCAAAGGATTGAGCTTCCCGAGTGGAAGTGGGAGCGGATCACAATGGATTTCGTTGTACGATCCCGCAGACCGGGAAGAAGTTCGACGCAGTATGGGTCATTGTTGATAGGCTGACCAAGTCACCGCATTTCATTCATATGGCAGTCTCCTATTCTTCCGAGAGGTTAGCTGAGATCTATATTCGAGAGATTGTTCGTCTTCACGGTGTACCCGTGTCTATCATTTCGGACCGAGGTACGCAGTTTACCTCGCATTTCTGGAGAGTAGTTCAGTGAGAGTTCACACGGGTTGAGTTGAGCACAACATTTCATCCTCAGACGGACGGGCAGTCCGAGCACACTATTCAGATTTTGGAGGATATGCTCCGAGCTTGTGTCATTGACTTTGGAGGCTCGTGGGATCAGTTTTTACCTTTAGCGGAGTTTGCCTACAACAACAGCTACCGGTCGAGTATCCAGATGGCTCCTTATGAGGCTTTGTATGGTAGGAGATGTCGGTCGCCAGTTGGATGGTTTGAGCCGGGAGAGGCTCGGTTGTTGGGTACGGATCTGGTTTAGGATGCCTTGGACAAGGTCAGGATCATTCAGGATAGGCTTTGTACAGCTCAGTCCAGGCAAAAGAGTTATGTCGACCGCAAGGTTCGAGATTTGGCTTTCATGGTCGGTGAGCGGGTATTGCTTCGAGTGTCGCCTATGAAGGGCGTGATGAGATTTGGGAAGAAGGGCAAGCTTAGCCCTAGGTTCATTGGTCCGTTTGAGATTCTTGATCGAGTGGGGGAGGTGGCTTATAGACTTGCATTGCCGCCGAGCTTATCAACCATGCATCCAGTGTTTCATGTGTCCATGCTTCGGAAGTATCACGGTGATCCATCCCACGTGTTAGATTTCAGCACTGTCCAGTTGGACAAGGACTTGTCTTATGAGGAGGAGCCGGTGGCAATTCTAGATCGGCAGGTTCGTCAGTTGAGATCGAAGAGTTTTCCTTCTGTTCGTGTACAGTGGAGAGGTCAGCCTCCTGAGGCATCGACCTGGGAGTCCGAGTCCGATATGCGAAGCCGTTATCCCCATCTTTTCCCCGACTCAGGTACTTCCTTCTTATATCCATTCGAAGGCGAACGATTGTTTTAGAGGTGGAGAATGTGATGACCTTTTGGTCATCACTTGTTTTTAAATTGAATTTTGTATTTCCGAGGTCTTGAAAACCTTATTTAGAGTCACCTCAATTTGCATGCGCAGTCCGGGCGCGTAGCCGGAAAGCTTAAATATGAAAATCTATGAAAAAAGATAAAATTTGGCTAATAAATGAATTAAATTGACTTCGGTCAGCGTTTTGGGCAAACGGACCCGGACCCATGATTTGACGGTCCCGGAGGGTCTATAGGAAAATACGGGACTTGGGCGTATGCCCGGAATCGAATTCCGAGGTCCCAAGCCCAAGCAATGATTTTTTAAAAGGAAATTATTTTCTGAAATTGCTTAAGGAAATTTGACATGAAATTTGATTAGACCACGATGGTATCGGGCCCATATTTTGGTTCCGGCGCTCGGTACAGGTTTTATATATGATTTAAGATATTTATGTAAAATTTGGTGAAAAACGAATGTCATTTGACGTGATTCGGACCTAAATTGCTAAAGTTGATGTTTTATGAAGTTTGAGAAAAGTTCTTTGATTTTGAGATTTAATTTGTTGTTATTGAGGTTATTTTGGTAATTTGATCGCACAGATAAGTTCGTATGATGTTGTTGAGTTAGTGCATGTGTTTGGTTAGGAGCCCCAAGGACTCGGGTGTGTTTTAGATGTGTTCCGGGAAGTTTTGGACTTAAGAAAAAAATTGCAGAAAACGACTGATCTGGTGTATTGATGCTTTCTTCTTCGCGTTCGCGGGAGAACCCACGCGAACGTGATGCATTAATTTTTACTGAAGGAAAATCCTTCTACGCGAACGCGTAACTCAGGTCGCGAGCGTGAGGCAGTGGGGGGTTATCCCTTCGCGAATACGGTCCTGGCCACGCGAACGCGAAGGCCAAGTGGGCCTGGGCAGGGGTGGGGCAATTACCCTACGGGAACACGATACCTTGAAAGCGAACGCGAGGCTCGAGGAGTTTCTACTCCGCGAATGCGAGCCATTGTCCGCGAACGCGAAGGCTTGTCCAGCCTAACCCATCGCGAACGCGAAGAATATTTTTGCCCAGTGATTTTTAAAAGACCAAAACAGAACACTTACGGGATTTTTACAAAATTTCATAAACCTCTTCTTCTCCAAAGCTCTTAGGCGATTTTTGAAGCATCTCCTCACCATAATCTTTTGGGTAAGTAATCTTTAACTTGTTTTCTTCCATTTTTATCAACACCCACTAGATTTCTAGGCCTAAAATATGAGATTAAGGGTAGAAAATTAGGGATTTGGGTAGAGTTAGGGCTTTTTGATTAATTGTGATTTAGTCCTCGTTTTGGGGTCGAATTCTGGAAATAATTATATATTTGGGCACGTGGGTTAATGGGGGATCGGATTTTGGTTCGAACCTCGTATTTTGACCAAGCGGTCTCGGGGTCGATTTTTTAATTTTTGGGAAGAATGATTAGAAAGCTATAATTAGGCATTGGAATTGAATTGTTTAGCGTTTATTGATGTTATAAAGTTGATTATGTATAGATACGATTTATTTGGAGCCGAATTCAAAAGGAAACGCGGTGTTTGAGGCTTGAGTTGGCCATGGAAGTTCGAGGTAAGTGTTTTGTCTAACCTTAGCTTGAGGGATTAGGAGTTGTGTCTATTTGATATGTGTTAATTGTAGAGTACGACGTATAGGCATGGTGACGAGTATCTATACGTCGGTGTCTAGCATGCCCGTGAGTCTTTATATTGTGATTATCATGACTTCGTTGTATCTTTCATGCCTTAGTGGTGGTTTCTATTTGTGGTATAAAGTTTGTCGAAAGAATTGTGACCAACGAACATTGAGGAGCGTTGGATCAAGTTGTATAACGAATTGTGAAAGTATAAGTGAAAATTGAACTTTTAGAGCATTGGCTCGAGTTGTGAAGTGAATTGTGAAGTAAAAGTGAGAAAGAGAAGAGATTATTATGTTGTCACCCTTGCCGGGATATTGTTGATTTATTTGTTATCTCCCTTGCCGGAATGTTGATGTTATTGATGTTGTTCCCTTGCTGGGGTTTAATTGTTGACTTATTGTTCCCTTGTCGGGATGTTTGTTTGATATTATTGTTTCCCTTGCCGATATATAGTTGAGATATTATTGTTCCTTTGCCGGGATGTTTGTTTGATATTGTTGTTCCCTTGCCGGGATTCCTTGTAATTATTGTTGGCTTGTAACTGGGAGCGGGTGGTATGCCTACCACAAGATATAATGAAATGGGAGTGGGTGGTACGCCTACCACAAGATATAATGAAATGGGAGCGGGTGGTACGCCTACCACAAGATATAATGAAATGGGAGCGGGCGGTACGCCTACCACAAGATATAATGAAATGGGAGCGGGCGGTACGCCTACCACAAGATATAATGAAATGGGAGCGGGCGGTACGCCTACCACAAGATAAATAAAATGGGAGCGGGTGGTACGCCTACCACAAGATAAGTGAAATGGGAGCGAGTGGCACGCCTGCCACGAGATATAGGAAATGGGATCGGGTTGCATGCCTGCAACAAGATGTGAAAAGAGAGTGAAATCCGCTTTGTTTTTCTTATTCTTGTTAGTGGTTGGATTTTGATTCCTTCATAATTCTCTTGATATTCTATTTTTACCTGTTATTCTTCGAAGCATGTTTTCCCCTCCCATCTTTATTTGTTTATTTCTGATTTACTTTTCGGTGTATATTATATAACTGCATAGGTTTATTTGGTAGTCTGGTCCTAGCCACATCACTACTTCGCCAAGGTTAGGCTAGGTACTTACCAGCACATGGGGTCGGTTGTGCTGATACTACACTCTGCACTCTTTTGTGCAGACTCTAGTGTTGTCGACTTTGGACCATAGTGGGATTGCTGATTCTTGATCATCAGGCGATCCGAGGTAGTCCTGCAGGCGTCCGCAGGCCTTAGCGTCTCCTTCTATTTATTATCCCTGTTTCTTTCATGTATTTCTAGAGTGTTGTATTTATTTCTTTCAGACCCTCTATTTGTAGTATTCTTAGACCGTCTGTGAAACTGGGACACCAGTTCTGGGTAGTTGAGACTCAAACAATCGTATTAGATATTCATGTTCATATAGCTTATGGCTTCTTTCTTCCGAAAATGTTATATTCCACTATTTTAAATGTTATTAATGTTATTAAAATTGCTAATGAATATAAAATGGGTAAAAAGATAAATTGTGCAATTAATTGGCTTGCCTAGCTTGTATTAGTAGGTGTCATCACGACTCCCGAGGATGGGAATCCGGGTCGTGACAATCACCCTTCGTGCTTTAACACTCTTCCTCACCCAAACAACAATCAAAAGAAATAAGGGCAAGGAAATAAATGAAATCACTATAAAATCCCCGCAAGGGAATAATAGTACAACAATCAAATCCCGGCAAGGAAAACAATATCAAAACAATAGCATCCCGGCAAGGGAGACAATACCATGATTCTCTCTCTCCTTTCTTCTTTCACATTTACTTCACAACTCAATTCACAACTTGAGCCAATGCTCTATAATGTTCAACAATTCAATTCTCATCTTGAGCCAACGCTCTACCATGTCCAATTAATAATAATACTTCCACAAGTCATATTCCTCAATAGAAATTATCATATAGAGCATGAGCAATATGAAACGGAGTCACATTAAACATAGTATAAGACTCACGGGCATGCTTGATACCAACGTATAGATACTCGTCACCATGCCTATACGTCGTACTCAACAAATAAAACAAAGCAAATAGGACTCAACTCCTAATCCCTCAAGCTAAGGTTAGACCAAACACTTACCTCGATGCCACGAACACAACTCAAGCCTCAACTATCGCTTTACCTCTTGATTCCACCACCAACTCGCTCGTATCTAGCCACAAGTTACTTAATTATATTAATAAATGCTAAATGAATCAATTCTAATGCATGGAAATAAGTTTTCTAAAGTTTTACCCAAAAAGTCAAAAATTTCCCTCGGGCCCACATGGTCGAAACCCCAGGTTCGAACCAAAACCCGATTACCCATTCACCCCCGAGCCCGGATATATAATTGGTTTTGGAATCCGACCTCAATTTGAGGTCTTACTCCCCAAATTTCAATATTCTTAGGTTTTTCCCAAAGTTCCCAATCCCACCATGAAAACCCTAGATTCTACGATGAAATCTTGTAAAAAGAAGTTAAGAAGTAAAGAAAATAAGTTAGAAATCACTTACCAATATTTTGGAGAACAAAGGTTGTTTGAAAAATCACCTCTTATATTTTTGGGGTTTTGAAAAATTAAAAATAACTGAAAATCCCGTTTAAATATACTCCTCTAAGACCCCCTGTGCGGACAATACAAAATTGACTGCGGCCGCACGACCCTTCCTGTGTACTACAGTGACATATTTTAGTATTTTGGCCATAACATTCTCTACAGATGTCCAAATTGTAATTTCTTTAGCTTTCTGGAAACTAGACACGAAGGACTACAACTTTTGTTTTTGAATCATCTCAAAAGTCCTTGAAGATCAAAAGATATAGGCTTCCGAAGTCGGACTAGTGAACCTGTGTGGACCGCACAAAATCGAGTGCGGCCGCACAGCCCCCAATGCGGACAACACAAAAATCAGATGCGGACCGCACTAGCAAGTTCAGAGATTTGCACTTCTTTGAACCTCCAATAGCCATGTTTTAAGCCTAAGATACCCCGGAACCTACCCCGAAACTCACCCGAGCCCTCGAAACTCCAAACCAAATGTGCACACTAACTCAAAAACATCATATGGACCTACTCGTGCGATCACATCATCAAAATAACATGTAAAATCATGAATTAAATCTCAAAACTCAACATTTTCATCAAGAACTCTCAAAGTTCATAACTCTTCAATCGGAAGTCCAACTCATGCCAAATAAACTCCGTTTTTTACCAAATACTATAACAAGTTTGTACCGGGCTCCAGAACCAAAATACGAGCCCGATAACAATGGTGTCAAACATTAATTTTTTTCTTCATTTCTTAGCTAATTCAGTAAAGCAATTTCTTTCAAAAATTGATTTCTAAAACTTGGGACCACGAAATTCATTTTCGGGCATACGCCCAAGTCCCATGTTTTACTGCGAACCTCTCCAGATCGTCGGAACACGGATCCGGATCCGTTTGCTCAAAATGTTGACCAAAGTCAACCATAAAAAAAAAAATTTAACTCTAGAAATTTCTATTTCTCATATATTTTCACATAGAAGGCTTTCCGGATATAGGTCTGGATCACACACGCAAATCAAGGTGAGGTAAAAAAATGAGGTTTTTAGCCCTCGGAACACTGAATTTACTTGCAACACAAATGATGACCCAAAAGGACATCACATGAACAGAGTGGAGTAAAAAATAAATAGAGTATAGAAGGGTTAATTTCAGTTCATAATTTTGATAATACTGTAACAATATAGGTCTACAGAATAAGAGAAAGAGAGTACCGAGTAGGATTTTACAACATAAGACTTTAATCACAAAAATATTTTTACCGCAAAAAATTCTTACCTTTTTACCTTATAAATTTTACCGTACCGTAAAAACAATATCATATCATCAAAGGTCATACCATCTAAGAAGAAGATTATAATCTTAATAAAGATCAGACCTTACCATCTTATATACTAAACATTAATTATTTTATACCATCTTATATAAAGACTAGACCTTACCATCTTATACTGTCATTATAATTATTTATTTTATATTAATTTATTTTATATCATCTTATATAAAGACCAGACCTTACCATCTTATACTATCATTATAATTATTTATTTTATATTGGTATGGTGTGGTGAAGTGGTTTTTCCAAATCTTTAATAGAGTCTAGTATTTCTAATCATGTCTGAAAAATACCATTTGTCTTACCATGTATAACTACATAGTATTTAAATCTTTTTTTTTTGTTTTTTGTCTGTAAAATATTGTCCTAAGACATTAATATATATATATATATATATATATATATATATATATATATATATATATATATATATATATATATATATATATATATATTGCTTCTTTTATATTTACCAATTATTTATGTACGTCTAATATCATTTCACAAATGATAAATGTTGCTTCATTAATACGGCAATTACAATTAAGAATCTTGTGCTTTTGATAAATCATATTTGGTACTCCCTTCGATCCACAATAAATGTTTTTTTTTTGCCTTTTTCTTGTGGTCCAAAATATCGGATTTTTCAGATTTCAAGAATAAAGTAATAATTATTTTTCCTATATTGCCCTTGGAGTAAATAATATTGGAGTATGTATTCAGAGTGTTTATGTGAAGAGATAGTAAATGTTAATATGATCAATTTCATTGTTAATTAATATTAAAAGGTAAATTTTCTTAATTTGTGTGAAAACAACAAAAAAAACCCTCTTATTGTGGACCGGAGGGAGTAGTACTTTCTACTTGTTGAAACTTTGATTTCAATTGGTATATGAATAAAATTTGTTATGATTTATTACGTCTCCGTGGAAGATTTTAAATTTACTACTGATGAATGATGATATTAATTCTTTCTTTCCTTTTCAACTGTCAAAACAAATACTAATAACTTTCTTATTTTGTGACCATTCTCATCATCTCTTTTCTTGTTACTTTTACCTTAAATGCTTCACTTAATTTCGGGGAACAAAAAGGAAAAAGGAGTATTAGCTTAATTTCATTGTTATCCTTCTATCAGAAGAAAAAGGAAAAAGGAAAAAAAAAAGGAATACTGTATCAGCTCTTGCTTTGAAGCTAGTGAACTCCATTTGCAAATGTTTCTTGGAAAATGGAAATACACATATCTCCTTGTCTTAATTTTGTTTCACTAATACTCCCTCATGTCTATAATATGTGATTTTTTCAGATTTAACAAATAAATTAAATTTTTTTCCCTACATTATCTTTAAAGTATATAGTGTTGGAGTATGTGTTAAGAGTATTTATGTGAAGAGATAGTAAAGATTAATACAGTTAATTTCATTACTAATTAATATTAAAAAGTGGATTTCTTATAATCTGTATGAAAACAATATATTGCATGAGAAGAAAAATAGACATTGAGATTTACAATTTACAGGGGCGGCTTTTGGGTAAATCCAATGAAGCCCAAGCTTTAGGCTCCCAACTTTAGGGGCCTCCACTTTTTACCCTATATTTTTTTTTTATATATAATTAAGTATTTTAACTTTATTACATATTTTGGTAAAGCGTGAAAAGAAAAAATATCTAAGTTCCTTAAAATTGGGTCCCTAACATGTAAATGCAAAATTTATAAAAGGAATCAAATGATTATATCTTTTCCTCATTAAATATATGTAACCCTTTCTACTTTCTTTTTATTGGTTTCCATAATATTCAAAAAAAAAATTATGTTTCTCAGTTCTCACCAATCATTATTACTATTATATTTTTTCCTTTGTGCCTCCAAGAGATCCTATTATTATGTATTTTTCGTCTATCAAGCTAAAACCTACGAGAAGTGTATTGTGAAAGCAACAAATATTTATTTTCACATCAAGTTAATCAATCAGGTTTTTCTATTCCAACTTTTTAGTATTAGTTTTCATCTAACATTTATTTTTCTTGATATTTCAATACGTATGCATATATTATCCTTTTAGTATTTATCAAAAATTAAATATGTCAAATAGAAAGTATGAATTCGGTTATTCAAAACTTAAGAAAAAAAAGTTATATCATTATACAATCCCAAAAAAGTGAGTTGTTAGTACTCTAGTCGATATACTCAATCAGATAAAAAGACTTGATTCTTTTCCAAATACTTATATTGCTTATAGAATAATAATACCAGTTCCTGTAACAATTGCCTCTGGCTGCCCTCGACCACAAACTAGAAACTGGAAAAAAGGTTTTTAAAACTAAAATTGATAAAATCTTACTTAAAATCAACCACAGCGCAAGAAAAATTAAATAGATTAGCTATATTACCGATTGAAAAATAATTATTGAAAAGATTTATGATAAAATAATTATTCATAATTTTGCATCTCAAAAAGCTAGAAAATTAGATTTTAAATAAATTATAAGTATATAAGAAAGTTGTTTTTTTTTTTGGAAAAAAAGGTTAAAGGCCTCTTATGCTAGTTTGGCTTTAGGCCTCCAATAGTGTTGAGCAGCCCCGACACTTTATATCTCAAAATTCCAAAAAAGTCTAAGATTCTTCATTTTTGCTCTGTTTTATCGTCGCAAATTTATTGATATGGTTTCCGTTTTTGTTTGTCTATTTATTTTACTAGGTATTGCCAATTAATCGATCGAATCATTTGGCACTAATGAAAAGGCATTTTCACATGCGAGGCATGTATACCTTATTATCAGGGATTGTATGTGTAATTTTTAGTATGAGTTTTGAACAAGTATTTTAAATAGGATACGCCAGCTTTATTTTTTGCTATCTTTAGTCTCAAGAATCTCTTTAATCTTTTAGGTAAGAATCTTTTGGTAGTAATTAGTGCCCTGTTACTAATTAATAATTAGCTCCATAGTGTTATACTATGCACCCCTCCTCCCAACGAACAAAGAAAACGAAAAAGAAAAAACTGAAGGCAACTGTGACACATTACTTAATTGTAAAATTTCACAATTCTTATGTCCAAACGCTCATTTAATTTGAATGTTTCATAGAAACTCCTATGCTTGGACGACAAACATAAGGAGAATCCTGTTTTGTCCAGTGGCGAAGACTTTTCTTTAGCATGCTGCTTCTGGAAAAAAAGAATGATATGGATGTGTAGATAATATTATTTTTCTTTTTTAAATATGCATATATAATAGGCCAACTCAGCAGTCTCACTACGAAGTTCACATCCATGCAGTGGCCTACCTACTCATGATCAAATGGTGAATTAAATGCCCTTTGTTGTAAAATTAAATATTGCTTTTTATAAAGATATATCAAATCTTGAATACCTTTAACATAAATGAGATAGGTAGCCCGTCAACAGTGTATTTGCTTCTAAAATATTCTGTTCTCTCTCTCTCTCCCTTTTTTCATTTGTTGGTAATTAAAAGATTTTTATATGGAATAATTTAGGCTTAAAAAGAGTTGTATGGTTGGACATCATTGCCAACCGATACCGAAAATCACTTGCAAGACGAGTTTTTAAGTTCTACGTGTTCTAACTTTTAAGCTTTTTAACATTGAATTCATTGACTTATAAAAAGTAGCTTTTAAGCTATAAGACAAAAGCCATAAGTTGATAATACCCAATTTTTGGCTTTTGACTTATTTTTGTACTTTTTATGACTAAAAGCGAGTGCTTTTAAGTATTTTTTATTATTGCCAAACACCACACAAACTAAAAGAGTGCTTAGAAGCCAATAAGCACTTAAAATAAGTCAATCCAAACACCCTCGATATTTTTAATGTTATGGATTTATATTGCTATATATTATAATATTAGTAAATTTTACACATAAATTTATGCTCCGCGTGAAAAATACTAGGTTCAGTTGAATGCGCTATTGATACATTGCATCCGGCTCTGGCACTGTGTTGCGGAAGCGAAATGTATAGAGTGTGAATAAGTCACAACTACTATACCAAAAATTATGACAGCCACCAAATAATAAATAAGACAATAAAGCAATAATAAAGGGAACACCAGAATTTACGAGGTTCGGCTAATTCTGCCTACTCCTCGGACACAACCAAATATTTTATTCCACTCCAAAATACAAGTGAAATAATACTAAAGAGAGAAGATACAAATGCCTTAAACAGATGAGAAGGCAAATGAGAGGTGTGTTTCAATCCTAAACATTAGGCCTTCTTTTATAGGGGAAAAATCCCCCCAAACTTAACTCCCAACCAATGTGGGACTTTGGCATTTTGCCAAACATCAACAAATCTCCACCTTGGCAAAATTCCACATTTTCAATTCTCTCTCAATAACAAATTTTGGTTGTGTCTTCATCTTCAATCTTCAGTGTTCAACAATGTTGATCAAATCCAAACAATGTTGAAACTTGACCGCAGTCACCACCTTTGTCAGCATATCAGCAGGATTCTCTGTAGTATGAATTTTCTTCACCGTGACTCCACCTTCTTCTATGATTTCTCGTACGAAATGATACCGAACATCAATGTGCTTCGTCCTTGCATGATAAACTTGGTTCTTCGCTAATTGAATAGCACTTTGACTATCACAAAAAATTGTGATACCTTTTTGTTCAACACCAAGCTCCTTTAGCAATCCTTGAAGCCAAATTGCCTCTTTCACAGCATCTGTAATAGCCATGTACTCTGCCTCTGTTGTAGACAAAGCAACTGTTGACTGCAAAGTAGACTTCCAACTAACTGGTGCCTTTGCAAAAGTAAACACATAACCAGTAGTTGATCTTCGTTTGTCCATATCACCCGCAAAATCTGAGTCACAATATCCAACTACAAACTGATTGTCTTCCTGCTCAAAAACTAACCCGACATCTACAGTATTATGAATATACCGTAGAATCCACTTCACAGCTTGCCAATGCTCCTTCCCTGGATTGTGCATATATCTGCTAATAACTCCAACAGCTTGTGAAATGTCAGGCCTTGTGCAAACCATTGCATACATCAAGCTACCAACAGCATTTGCGTATGGTACCTTTGACATATACTCTTGTTCAGCTTCATCCATTGGCGACATAGTAGTACTTAGCTTAAAATGGGAAGCAAGTGGAGTACTAACTGGCTTAGTCTTGTCATCTATGCCAAAACGTTGAAGTACTCTCTTCAAATATTCCTTTTGAGATAAACAGAGTTTCTTTGAACGTCTATCTCTAATTATCTCCATGCCAAGAATTTTCTTTGCCTCACCCAAATCCTTCATCTCGAACTCCTTCTTCAGTTGAATCTTCAACTTATCAATTTCTTCCGAATTCTTGGAAGCTATCAACATATCATCAACATATAGGAGAAGATATACAAAGGAACCATCTTTAAGCTTGTGCAAATACACACAATGATCGTATTTGCTTCTCTTGTACCCTTGCCGCAACATAAACTCGTCAAATCGCTTGTACCATTGTCTAGAAGATTGTTTCAATCCGTACAACGATTTTTCAAGTTTGCACACCATATTTTCTTTTCCAGCAACTTTGAATCCTTCTGGCTGAGTCATGTAGATTTCCTCCTCCAAGTTTCCATGTAAAAACGCAGTTTTTACATCCATCTGAACTAGTTCCAAATCCAATTGTGCTACCAAAGCCAACATAATTCTAATGGAGGAATGTTTTACAACTGGAGAAAACACTTCATTGTAATCAATTCCCTCCTTTTGAGCATATCCTTTGGCCACCAATCTTGCTTTGTAGCGAACATCTACTTGGTTAGGAAATCCTTCCTTCTTTGCAAATACCCATTTGCACCCAATTGCTTTCTTTCCCTTCGGGAGATTGGCCAATCTCCATGTATGATTCTGATGAAGGGACTGTATCTCATCATTCATGGCAATCCTCCACTTATCTTCTTCTGAACTTTGAACAACGTCTTTATAAGTAGTAGGAACATCATCAGCTACAATTGAGGTTGCACAAGCAACCGTCTCTATGAGACGAACAGGTTTCGTTATTGTTCTTTTTGGCCTGCTGGTTGCTATTGATTCAAGTTGTTGTTGAGATTCCTGAGTTGGAATCTCCTCTACTGGCTCTCCTTCCAGAGGGTAATCTTCATTTGTTTCCTCCTCTGCTTCTTGTGTAGGAAAAATAAATTTTCCCTCAAACTCCACCTGCTTAGAAGCACCTTCATTTTGTTTGGTATCTTCTGTTACCTTATTTACCATAGCAAATTCATCAAAGGTAACATCTCTGCTGAATATTACTTTCTTTGTCATAGGGCACCATAAGCGATATCCTTTGACTCCAGAAGTAATTCCCATAAAAATAGCCTTCTTTGCCCTTGGATCCAATTTTGACTCCGTCACATGATAATATGCAGTTGAGCCAAACACGTGCAAAGAGTTATAATCTACAGCAGGTTTTCCGTACCATTTTTCAAATGGTGTTTTGCCATCAATAGCAGTAGATGGTAGACGATTAATGAGGTGACATGCATATGTAATTGCCTCAGCCCAAAATTCTTTGCCCAAGCCAGCATTGGACAACATACACCGTACCTTCTCCAGCAAGGTCCGGTTCATACGTTCTGCCACTCCATTCTGTTGTGGTGTATGTCTAACAGTGAAGTGTCGGACGATGCCATCATTTTCACAGACCTTATTGAAATGATCATTTTTGTATTCACCTCCATTGTCTGTGCGAATACACTTGATCCTCCTGCCTGTTTGATTCTCCACCATCGTCTTCCATTTGAGAAAAATTCCCAGCACTTCATCTTTGTTTTTCATTGTATACACCCACACTCTTCGAGAAAAATCATCAACAAAGGTTACAAAATAGTGCTTCCCACCCAATGAAGGTGTTTTGGAAGGACCCCAAACATCAGAGTGTACATAATCCAAAATGCCTTTAGTATTATGGATCGCTGTACCAAATTTAACCCTTGTCTGTTTCCCTTTGACACAATGCTCACAAAACTCCAAGTTGCAAGCCTTTACTCCTTTTAACAATCCTTGATCTGATAGAGTTTTCAAGGATTTTCCTCCAGCATGTCCCAAGCGCATGTGCCATAGCTTGGTTGCTTCTGCCTCTTTGTCGTCACTGGATGTCACTGTCGCTGTCCCAATAACTGTACTGCCACGATAGCGGTACATATTATTATTCTTCCGATTAGCCTTCATTACCACTAGTGCACCGGAGCATACTCTCATCACTCCATTTTCTGCAATGATTTTGAACCCTTTTGATTCTAGGGCTCCCACAGAGATGAGATTCTTCTTCAAATCCGGTACATATCGAACATCTATCAATGTTCTGATCATTCCATCATGGTTCCTTAATCGTATTGAACCAATGCCATATGAGGTAAGAGGGCTGTTATCCGCTGTGTGGACGACTCCATATTCTCCTTCTTGAAATTCCACGAACCAGTCCCTGTTGGGACACATATGATAGCTACAAGCCGAGTCCATCAATCATATGTCTGAAGATGTTGATGACTCTGTTGTAACTAATGAGAAGTCTGAATCATCACAATCAGCTACATTTGAATCCATAATGGCCTTTCCATTGTTATGTTTGGCCTTATTCTTCAACTTCGGACAGTCTTTCTTCCAGTGCCCTTTTTCTCGACAAAAGGCACATTCATCTTTGCTGGGTCTGGATCTTGACTTGGATCTTCCCTTCTTTGTCCTCGTTTGATTTTGAGGACGACCCCTCACAAATAGTGCTTCTCCTTCTCCGCCCTTCTGTTTTTCTCGCTTTCTTTGTTCATAGCTGTACAAAGCCGAACAAACTTCTCTGAGAGAAACTTCGTCATTTCCATGGAGTAGAGTAGTTTCAAGGTGCTCGTACTCATCAGGAAGTGACGCCAACAACATCAAGGCCAAGTCACCATCATCATAAGTTGTATCCATATTTTGCAAATCTGTAACCAACTTATTGAAACTGGTGATATGTTCATTCATCGTGGTACCAGGAACATAGGTGAAGTGAAACAGTCTCTTCTTCATGTACAATTTATTTTCACTGTTTTTCTTCAAAAATTTATCCTCCAGTGCTTTCCATAATTTACTTGCAGAAGTTTCCTTTGTGTATGGATATTTCTGCTCTCTAGCAAGGTAGGATCGAATGGTACCGCAAGCAACACGGTTGATAATTCTCCAATCTTCTTCTCCAATAACATCTGGTTTCTTTTCTTCAATGGCCAGATCTAGCCCTTGTTGAAAAAGGACATCTAGAACCTCGCCTTGCCACATCCCAAAATGTCCGGACCCGTCAAATATTTCGACCGCAAATTTCGCATTTGACACAATTCTTGTCATAAGCGAAGATGCCAATGATGACGTATTGTTGACACTTGATGTAGATTCTTCTTGTTTATTGTCTCCCATCTTTGACACAAATATTATTTAATAGCTGACGACACAAATCAAGATTATTTCCTTTCTGGTGTGGAAGATCAGACTAAGCTGCAACCACAGAGCATACTCAGACAGAACCTTGACTCAGTTACCAAGATAAATCTTTTCTGATGTGGAAGATCAGACTATGCTGCAACCACAGAGCATACTTAGACAGTACCTTGGCTCTGATACCAATTGTTGCGGAAGCCAAATGTATAGAGTGTGAATAAGTCACAACTACTATACCAAAAATTATGACAGCCACCAAATAATAAATAAGACAATAAAGCAATAATAAAGGGAACACCAGAATTTACGAGGTTCGGCTAATTCTGCCTACTCCTCGGACACAACCAAATATTTTATTCCACTCCAAAATACAAGTGAAATAATACTAAAGAGAGAAGATACAAATGCCTTAAACAGATGAGAAGGCAAATGAGAGGTGTGTTTTAATCCTAAACATTAGGCCTTCTTTTATAGGGGAAAAATCCCCCCCAAACTTAACTCCCAACCAATGTGGGACTTTGGCATTTTGCCAAACATCAACACACTGCATGTTTGGATTCTTTCAAACATGTAATTACTGCAGGATGCTGCCAAACTGCTAACAGAGGTTTTTCATGTACAATATAATGCCTTAGTCATGACGTCTTGTGTACTGAATTGTATTAAAGACATAACCTTAATGTTTCAGATTTTATCTGTTCGACCTCCCATATACTTTTGTAATGACCTCTCTTACAAAGTGATCTTGTCAATGATTCAGAAGACATGCAAACTGGCAACATTAGCTTTCTACGCAAGCAATGTGAATGTTCTAAGTGAAATTAGTAACCTGGAAAAATTTGGCAGGCCACTTGGAACAACAACAACAATAACAACCGAGTGGGATCCCACAAATGGGATTTGGGGAGGGTAATGTGTACACAGACCTTACCCCTACCCTGGAGGATAGAGAGTCAGTTTCCGAAAGACCGCCACTTGGAACAACAAACTAAATTATACTGATAGTGTTGAAAATTCTCTGAGATTGTCAGGGTAGATGAGCTAAATCCAACACGAATTTGTATTGAACTCATTTGGGCCAGAGTATAAACAGAGAGGAGTTACCAAGTTCACAACAACTGTAGCAGCAGGAAAAACTGGTTACCCCATGTTTGAACATGAATTTTA
This sequence comes from Nicotiana tabacum, assembly GCF_000715075.1. Taxonomy (NCBI): domain Eukaryota; kingdom Viridiplantae; phylum Streptophyta; class Magnoliopsida; order Solanales; family Solanaceae; genus Nicotiana; species Nicotiana tabacum. The sequence goes on along the minus strand of NC_134089.1, from coordinate 79,674,884 downwards.
TCATCCAACTATGATTTATCAGTGGCTTCCACACTAGTCTTTGAATCACAAGGGTCAATATATCTCCAAAAGAAACCTAATGTACTGCCCATTATGTTCATAATAACTGCTGACATTGCAGGAGGTAATGCAACCAATGGGGATGCAAAATGCGCGGTCGCTAGAACCACTCCCAAGGAGGAATTCTGCATGCCAACCTGCAAGGGAATATAGAAAGGAAGTGAAATACTGTTGCTGCATATGTTGATCACTATAGAAAAATCAATTTAAGGAGCAGGGAAATGAAAACTAAATCTTTCTTGAAATATGTTTAATAAGGAATCGTAAGCTGTTTTCCAGGTTTCAGTTCATATTGGTTCTAGGTTTCATACAGTGGAGGCTATAGCAGGAACAAAAGGGCGAAAACTGCAGATATAAATGTCATCAGCAGCTAGTGGTTTTCACCTTTTGTAGCAGCGACTAAGTCATGAAAAAAATTGCTTATGCCCTCATAAACTGAAAGCCATATTCTACCTTTCTGAATATAATATTTGCCCCTATGAGAGGTGCTGTATTTTAGATGACAAAACATTAAAAAGAACTACCTCCATTGCTAATTTAATGTCTACATAGACTACAATGTCCAGTGTCTGCTGATTTTTAGTTAGCTCATAGTCATTGCCAAAAAGAGTCAAAGGTTATCGAATGTATATATATGATACATAGAATAAAATGCCAAAGGACAGGAAGTTTTAAGTCCATTAGGAGAATAATCAAGTACCTCAATGGATATAGCACGTCTCTGAGGTTCACCGAAACCACCAAAGGCTGCAGCCAGGTACCTGCAGAAGGTCCTTATCACTCGACAAATTCCTACGGGTTGCTGAAATCAGGGACAATAAACAATTGAGTGTAAAAAAAAGGAGTATGTTCTTACCCTACGAGGAATCCAGCAGAATGAAGCAAAAGTACAGAGATCACTATTGCCCCATATTCACTCGCAAGTATTGCTTGAGCCCGATGAAATAGAGATAAATCAGAAGAGACTGACATGCCAACCATTGAAGATCTCAGACGAACAACATTTTCTGAGAATACACTGAGATAAGAGAAGAAAAAAAAAGGTTTAGGACATAAAGAAATGAAATGTACGATGGTTGAGAGTAAAAACATCAATTTGATAATGACGAAGCTTAAACAACTAAACCTGCAAGCAAGAAGTGATGAAGTTAAGACTGCTAGAAGGGGAGCAAATGGTGTAACCATTTTCACGGCTCTTGGAAATTTGCTCTGCAGATAAGAACCTAGGAGAATTGGAGCAACCACCACCTAAAAGAGTACCATGAAAAGGAACCAAATAAATAACTGAAGAATAGAAACAAATTATTTGATGAATCAAAATGTAAGAATTGTAGGAAAACAATAAAGTGAAAGTGAAGTAACCTGTAGAGTGCTGATGGAAAGCTTAATAGCATCGACAGGAACATATGTGCCAGCCAGAATCATTGTCAAGAAGGGAGTGAGAACAACTGCTCCAAGTGTCGTACATAATGTCATCACTACTGATAGTGGTACATCTCCTTGCGCAATTAAGGTTACCTGTAATACTATCAGAAACGAAAAAATGATTAAATGTGGTAAGCCCATGGTTTTCTGTAAGACGGATTTCCTATTAACCAGAGCTTAATAGTCATTTTTCTCAATTCCTAAACGGCAAGGTTGAGAGATCTAATATTTATGGTAAGACTGCAGATTGGCAAGCTAACTCAAATAATTTCGGTAATTTCACTATAACTATCAAACTATATAACTCAACCATTTACTAGGTACCCTACCTAGTGGTGCAGCAAGTTAAAAAGAAAAACTAAGCACATGCATACACCTAATAAATTTTTGCTGTTGTCTGTGTCCTTAAGCAATTTTTTACGACTGATCATGTTAATGAAGTAAATTTGACTTTAGAGATACAGATCCAATATTTCACATTGTGATGCTACACAGCAGAAAGTCGTCCGATGTTAAAAATAATGTAATGGAAGGGAAAAGAATGAGAAACCAATCATAAATGACTTGCTTTTTCCAGCTTAAGAGATGGCGCCAACACAAAGCTGCATCTACGTAAGTATACATAAATCTATCTGTAGATTCTAGAGTAACTCGGCTAGTTTAGTCCGATCTAAACAGAATCGAACCTAAAGGTCATAAAGTCGAGGGAACTAGAACTTATCAAAGGAAATATATTCTAGTCTAGGTTAAATAGGTAATTCATTTTTTATTTGTTGAGAGCTTAAACTAAATGTAGGTGTAGGATCGCTGGCAACTTCTCCTAATTTATCAGAATCACTTGAAGCATTGCTGGTTCATGCAAGATCACCCGATACAACATTACTAGACCACATGAAAAGAATTAGAAGAAAGCTATCTAACTCTCCTACTCAATGCCAATTCATGACAATAGATGCAATTTTACACAATTAGGAGTTGATTAAGATTCGAAAAAATTGTAAACATGTGTTCATTTCCCACCGAAATTCATGCCATTAAAATTTAAACACTTCCAAAAGATATTAAACCTAATATACTAGCCTAATAAGGATAAAAACACAAGAAAGTGTCATTCTTACCACGTTGGACGCAGTACCTCCAGGGCAACAAGCAAGCAATATTAGACCAACGGAAATTGAAGGAGGGAGACCCAAAGATTTGCTAACTAGCACTCCGAAGGCTGGCATAATTGTATATTGAGCAGCACAACCAAAAAGAATCTGAAAGATGGAACATCAAAGATGTATTCGGCCTGCTATAGTTGTACCACTCTTTGGAAACTTACCATAGAAACTAAGTAATGACAATATCCCTTCTATTTTCATTAGTCCTTCACTGAGAAATGAGAGTCTTATTGCGACAGGCGAAATGAAAGGGAAAGGCAGTGGGAATCACTCAAAGAGGAGGAAAAGGTAGCGATATTTGCAACTAGCAGTGAACCTTAGAAGGCACTGTATGCTGCTGGTTTATGATGCGAATTTTATTTTTTGTTTTGTTTTTGTTGGTGGAGCATAGTCAATGGCTCATATTTCTGCTTTGGTTATACACCGGACCACACTTTAGCCACATTTGAATAAAATCGAACTCACTAGAAGAAAAAGATTGCATTTGTAACAGCTATTGAACTCATTTCCTGCGCTGCTATTATCGCTATTTGACATTAGTTACCCGATATCACTCTTTAGAACAAGTTAACTGAATAATCTGTGGAGTCATGTAGTGAAGAAAACAGAATTCTGATTCAATATTACATTTAAATGCACTAAATTTCATCAACACGCTAACATTAAGTACCCTACAATTGATTTGCATACTTGTATATAGTCTAACAATTAGAAACTTGCGTTAAACCTGATATTGGTCTAAAGCAAATGTACCTTGGACCTAACTTAACGCAAAGGCTGTTGTGTTTTTCTTTAAAGGGTGTGAATGGGAAATGAAAAATGCACCTTTTGTATTTCACCTCTCCATATCAGCCTTCCATTGTCTATAAATTTAGAGGCTTGGCCTCATTTTTTAGATATGGAAAATCTGAAAATTTCTCCTGCCTTTTCTACATTGTTGCATTATTTTTCCAAATAAAATTAAGTGTCAAGTGTGATTTGCTCCATTTGTTGAGTTTGCTGAAGTTTCCGTTTTATCCTGGGAGGAATTAATCCGTATACCTAAATTCCGTAAGACTTAAAGAACACACACGCAACTTGTGGGTTCGGAATTATTTTACGATTTGTTTGTTGAACTAACGTTTCTTTTTCCTTATTCTGGTTTCGAACACAAATTACCAACAATCTTAAGGAATTTAATGTTTTTAGGGAATCTTAAAGGATGGCAAAAGAAAATGAAGGAGAAGTAGACTCACAGAAAGAGGCCTTTGCAAGAACAAGTTGAATAAGTCTTTGAGCTCCAAAGTGAGACCCATAGACAGCATTATAAACCCAAGAGCTAAGCTATAAGAAGTAGGACCTGCATTTACACACCATGAAAAAGTAGATGGCCTCAAGCAGGCAACAATTCCACCAACAGTTACATAAACAGGGTAAAGGCTAGCTGCAGTTGACAGCCATTCTTCCCATCTAGATTTTACTTGAACCACTGCCGCAGGAAGATTATTATGAGAATTTTCTTCAACACAATTGACAGTCAACACCCTCTGCCTTGACATTTTTGGCCTTGTTGAAATGATGTAGTTCTTGAAGGGTATCCTTGGCCTGTCTTTTTTGTATGAAAATGGTGGAAAGAAGCAAAGTGATAACGTCATTCTTGAATTCAAGGAGCAAAAATCCAAGACTTTTTGTAAGGCTTCACATGAAGACTTTTCTGTGCATGACCATGGTGATATGTGGATTTTTGTTTTGGAGATTGTTGGAGTTTTTGGTAGTGGATTTAGACAGAAAAAAGTAATGATGGGGAATTCATGGGGATTACTAATATCAAGTAGCTTAATGAATCAGGTGGGTCCCATAAACGACTTTGACATAACAGGTGTATTGTGGCGGAAATCCAGTCGGCTAACTATGGCCGTGAATACAGACCTCGTGGCACCAAAGGGCTTTCCAAATTCTCATCATTCTATAGTGGCCTGTCGAAGGGTAAATATGTAAATTAGTTAGGCATTTTCTTTTCCTTTTTTCTTTCCTTAGCATGATAAATTCTGCATGATTGCCTATGATTTATGGCATCTAAATCGTTAAACCCTCTCGTGATAATTCTAAAATCTACTCTCTCCGTTCCAATTTATGTGGACATGTTTGACTGTGCACGAAGTTTAAGAAAAAATGAAGACTTTTAGAATTTGTGGTCCTAAACAAGTCAAAAAGGGGTCCAAAATATTTATGTGGTTATAAAAGCTTCCCATTAAGGGTAGAATTGGAAGTTTAAGCTAAATTGTTTCCTAATTTAGAAACGAGTCATTCTTTTTGAAACAGACCAAAAAAAAAATAGGTTCACATAAACTAAAACAGAGGAAGTAATTAAGTATGAATAACTACCGAGAATTAGGGTGTAATTGCGTGGATCTCTCGCACAATAATATTGACTTAATTTTTACTGTCTCTCCTCCTCTTCCCAATGTAATAGAATTTCTTTTATTTCTTAAATAAAAGTTAAGTATGAACAAAATTGAAGTTTATTAGTTGCACTTGAACCTGTATACGGTCGAAATCAGGTATGTCCGATTTCACAGCTCGATGGATCAAGCTCGTTCCCGATGATAGAGTACAAGGCCCGAGGATCGAAGTACGTGATGAGTATCGAAACCGAGTATACCCAACCCCGAGAAGGTGCTGTTATGGGTTTATAACAAAATGAGCAAGATTCCCGCCATGGCTCCAAAATCATGGTGTAAATCCCGGAATAGATTTGTACGAGGTAGTATTAATCCGAGGTTAGACAACTGTCCCAATAAGATTCTTTACTGTAAATAGAAATGTACTTTATTTAGGGTTTCCTTATTATATAAAGGGGACCCCAATCATTTGTATCTATAATCAATCATTGGCAATAGAATATACTCTCTTACTTTCTTGCTCATTGGTCATCAGAATTGTCATTTAACTTTATTGTTCTTGACCTACCTCGAGGCCACCTTAGCTTGAGGTCGAGACTGTCTTGCATACTGGTTTGATTTCACTTATTTCTTTCATTTATACGTTAGGTTTCTTGGTTATTAATTAGTATTAGACTAAATCATATATCTTTAAAATCATAAACAAGTTTAATAGTTACTCGTATTTTCGAGGTAAACAGTTTGGCGCCCACCGTGGGGCTAAAGATAATAGTGGTTATTTCAGTACTGATTCTGATAACACACGTTATTTTCACACTTGTTCTTGTCAAGAATTTTTTGTTCTCAGGATAAAATATGTCAAACTCACAAAATACACATGTACACGGCGATGATGGTCTTGAATTTCATGGGGAAAATGACAATGTAGCCAGTACGGGAGCCGGTGTACCACCAATTAACCTGGGGAAGTGCCAAATGTGGAACCAGTCGATGTTACTTCACACATTGCTTTAAATGCGGATTTAGGCGCAAATCCTGGGGGAAGTGTACGCAGGGAAGTCAAATCTGGTGGCCAAGGAACACAGGATATAGGAGACGGGAGAGTCAGCCTCCAAGTAATATTCGAGATGTTACAAGCTCAACAGATTGCTATCGCTCAGCTTCAAAGTCAGCATAAAACTCCGAGTGCGGTCGAACCAAAAGTCACTCACCGAAATGAACCTGTGCCAGAAAGATCAAACGAAAATGGCTCGGGGACTGATCCCACGATTATGAAGATGCTCGAGGAACTCACCAAGAGAATCGAATCAGGGGAGAAAAAGATTAAGGATAATGACAAAAAAGTGGAGACTTATAATTCCCATGTTGATCAAATACCGGGGGCACCCCTAGTCTTGAAAGGTTTGGATGCCAAGAAATTCATACAAAAACCATTCCCCCAAGTGCGGCTCTGAAGCCCATCCCTAAAATATTTTGTATGCCCTATATACCCAAATACTACGGGACAACCGATCCTAATGAACATATTACCTCATACACTTCCGGGATTAAAGGAAACGACTTAAATGATAATGAAATTGAGTCAATATTGTTGAAAAAATTTGGGGAAACTTTGTCAAAGGGAGCCATAATTTGGTATCACAACTTGTCACCGAACTTTATCGATTCGTTTGCTATGCTAGCAGATGCCTTCGTGAAAGCATATGCCGGGCCAATAAAGGTTGCGACAAGAAAATCGGACGTTTTTAAGATAAAACAGAGGAATGATGAGATGCTAAGGGAGTTTGTGTGCCGATTTCAAATAGAGCGAATGGAATTACCACCGGTCTCGGATGATTGGGCGGTACAAGCTTTTATGCAGGGGTTGAACGAGCGGATTTCGATCGCGTCACGACAGTTGAAGCAAAATCTGATTGAGTACCCAGCTATGACTTGGTCAGACGTACATAATCGTCACCAATCGAAGATCAGGGTCGATGACGACCAGTTGGGAGCCCCTTCGGGTTAATTTTATCTTAATAGATTAGCAGTTAAGGCCTCGAGGGATATGGACAGGGAACCAAGATCAAACAAGGAACATTATCAGCCATATGTCAGTTGGAGAAACAACGGTTCGGGGCATAACGCTCCTCGGAACGATCGAAGAAATGATCGAGGTCAAAGCTCTCGAGGATTTATGAGTAAGAACGTTTTTGATAGACACACTGATCCCACGGAAGCACCTCGATTGTCGGAGTATAATTTCAATGTAGATGCATCGGGAATCGTGTCAACTATTAGAAGAATCAAAGACACCAGGTGGCCCAGGCCTATACAAACTTATCCTTTTCAAAGGAATCCAAACTTGATATGTAAATATCATGGCACTCATGGACATAAGACCGAAGACTGCAGGCAGCTAAGGGAGGAGGTGGCTCAATTGGTCAATGAGGGTCATCTTTGAGAGTTTCTCAGTGATCTAGCTAAGAACCACTTCAAGGAAAGAGATACAAACAGAAAAAAATGAGCAGGAAGAACCACAACATGTAATTCATATGATCGTTGGCGGTGTCGATGTTCCACAAGGGCCTATATTCAAACGCACCAAGGTGTCGATTACTAGAGAAAAACGAACTCTGAGTTATGTGCCCGAGGGCATCCTATCATTCAATGACGAGGAAGTGGAAGACATATCTCATCCGCACAATGACGCCCTAGTAATTTCTATTTTGTTAAATAAAGTTCAAGTTAAACGTGTTCTAGTGGCAGCTATGTGTAAGCACGTGATTTTTGACCCTCCCCGAGAATTTTCACATTTTTTGCGTGAATATGTGAAATTGGGTCCAATATAGTCATTTTAACTATTTTACTTTATTTCGTTGCTCAAAAGAAAAATCACAAAAAATATATATATAATTTTAGTTTATGTATTTCTCATAAACTTGAAAAATACAAAAAAAATTGTACTTTATTTTGGTACTTTATATAAATTCGAAAATTACAAAAAATATAGTTCTATTAATGTTTGCAGTCATTATAACTTTGAAAAATACAAAAAAATTACTTCATATTTTATCTTAAAAACGAAAATTACAAATAGTTTTATTAATATTTTGTAGCTATTTTAAACCTTGAAAAATATTTAAAAAGATATAGTTTTGTTTAAATACTAGTCTTATTTTTGGTAGTTATTTTGCTTACATAGGACTAGTTAAGCAACGTGTTCCTATTTCTCGGGTCCTGGCAAAAGAATAATATTCGGGTTTAAACTACCCGGTTTTAGGCCTAATTTTCGGACCTAGCCCATAATAAACCGTGTCCAGGACACGTGGGGAACCCCACCACGCGTGGGGGACATATGCCTCGAACCCCACCACGCGTGGGGCTCATTTTTCTGGGCAGAGACTATACAAATACACGGACAAAACTTTGAAAGAGGGGACTTTTGGATTTTGGGTCAGAAAAAGAAAAAAAAAACGGAAAAATTCTTTTTGCACTGTTCATCTTCTTCTTCACAAAGAAGAAGAAGAGAAAACCCTACCGGACCCCCCCCCTTCACCTTCCCCACGTCCAAACGCTCCAAACACCACCACCACACGGACCCTCCTCTTCCCAGCTCCACCATCGTCACTACCCAGTCCGACGAGTAGCAGCAGCGTCGTCACCTCCACTGTCCGAACACCACCCCGTCACCTTCCCCCAGCCCGCGAGCTCCAGCTCCATCACTGCATCGCCACCACCAAACGACGCCATAACCACCATCGTCAACCTCCAGCCCTCCGTCGACCACTACCCAAACCAGTCGACTCTATTGCATCGCCACCACCAAACGACGCCATAACCACCATCGTCAACCTCCAGCCCTCCGTCGACCACTACCCAAACCAGTCGACTCTACTGCATCGCCACCACCAAGCGACGCCATAACCACCATCGTCAACCTCCAGTTCCGTCGACCCTACTGCCCAGCCCGTCGTCAAATACCACCGTCAACAAACCACCAGCCAAATGACCCTCCATAGCCTCCTCCTTCCTCACATCCAAACGACCCCTTTGTTGCCTTTTGTCGAACTAGTTGCTGCGTCAAAAAATACACAGCAGCAACCAACAATCTCAGGTCGTTGACAGACTTGGTCCGAGTTTTCTTTTTCCGTCGTGGTCGACTTTGGCTCGTCGAGGTCCGGTACGCCGAGTTGCTGTCCGAGGTTCCATCGTTGTTCTTCGTTTAGAGAGGTCCGGCTCGAGTTCCGTCGGAATCGTGTTTGTCGTTCTGAGTTTGTTGAGGTTCAAAGGTTAGTAAACCTCGATGTATTGGATTAAAGAAATTTTACGTTCAATGTTTGAAGTTGCAATATATCAATTGATATGATAATTTTCTGCTTATGTTTCACCGTATGCATTTTCGTTCAATGTGTTATGTTATTATTGTCTTAGTTTATTTGGACAAAATTAGTATTAGTACATGTTGTTGCTACGCCCGAAACACTCATTCGCTTAACTTCCTTTGTTAAATCTTGACAAGTTATGAGATTGTATTTGTAAAGAGGCTGTAAGATTTAGTATGGTTAAAGGCGTAAAAATGGCATCCCTTTAAAAATATAAAAAAAATAAAAAATAAATAATATAAAAAATAATAATAAAAAAGAGGCGAGCTTCGCTAAATAAAAATGTACGAATTGCGGAGCCCTCGCAAAATATATGTATTAAATACTTAGATTCCGGGACGGGCCGTTTAGTAAATTTCACGGCCCTGCCCCAAAAATAATAATGCGCTAGTTGCTTTAGGCGCGCCTTTAATAATGTTATCTCCCTAAACTCGGGTGCACATTTATGTGACCCAAATCCAAATCTCAACGAAATCGAAATGTGTCTCTAATCACGGGTACATTGACTGTGACGTGGTATGAGATGCATTTCCATGACGTTGCAAATTCCTTTAAAAAAAATAAGGATGAGACGAGCCTCGCCGAATAAAAACACAAATTGCGGGGCCCTCAGTAAATACTTTGTTTAAAATTACTTAGAATTCAGGAGGGTCGTTTAGCGAACTTCACGGCCTCCGCAAAATAATAACGCGATAGTCTCTTTAGGCGCGTGTTTAATAATTTACTTTCTTAAACTTGGGTGTGCATTTCATGCGACCCAAATCCAAATCCTAAAACATCAAATAAAATATGTTTCGGGTTGTGGGTGCATTTCATGTGACACAGTCCAAAGATATATTTTAAGCGATGTTCACATTCCTAAAAAAATAATAGTAAAGCGGTTAAAAGATAAATTTGCACATAAGTTCATATTGTATTTAAAATTAGATAAATAAGCCGAATATGACAGTTGAGCGACCGTGCTAGAACCACGGAACTCGGGAATGCCTAACACCTTCTCCCGGGTTAATAGAATTCCTTATCCGGATTTCTGGTGCGCAGACTGTAATATGGAGTCATTCTTTTCCTCGATTCGGGATTAAAATTGGTGACTTGGGACACCCTAAATCTCCCAAGTGGCGACTCTGAAATTAATAAACCAATCCCATTTCGATTGTCCTTTAATTGGAAAAAACCCCTCGCGCCCCTCGGGCGCGGAAAAAGGAGGTGTGACAGCTCTGGCGACTCTGCTGGGGATTTCAACCCAGAACCACTGGTTCAGGGTTAAGAATTCGAGCTTAGAATAATTGTTGTTATTTGGCTTTATTTATTATCTGATTTTATTACGTGTTTTGAGCCTAATGTGCTAAATGCTGCTTTTACCGCTTTGATATTATTTGAACTGTATATAAACTGTGCCGAAACCTTTCTCTTCTTACCTCCGGGGATGTGCTTACTGGTTGAGACTCCCTATTCTGTTAGTGTCATACCCTAAATAAAAGAGGCTCGGAAAGTTTCTAAGCCGGCTGGCCTTTTGGTTCCCGGAAAGGAGCTCCTTCCTCAGCTCGAGTTGTCCGCTCGGGTACACTGTCTAGAACACCGACCCAGGTTTTTGAACCTAGTATAACAAAGCCACATGCCGGATCCCTAGTAGGAACGTTTATTTGCATCATGTGCATTTGACTTAGGGGACTCAACATAGGGGTTGGGTCCGTCTAGGACAAGCAACCTGAAAATAATAGACAATCTTTCGGCATCCTATGTGCTACATGTTATATTTAGTCAAGGGCGTATGTGTCATTTGGTCATTTCCAGCATGATGTTATTTTAATCGAAGCATGAGGAACATTTGTGGAATCCAAGAAGTCTTGGAATTCCCATATGTCCCCCACGCTTCATATGTTGGGAAAAGCGCATAGGGAGCATTTGCGGAATCCAAGAAGTCTTGGAAATCGTTATGTCTCCCATGCCACATTTTTGAAAGAAATAATAAATATAAAAAATAAAAATACCAATAAAAAAACAAAGCATGAAAATTCAAAAAAAAAAAAAAGATTTTGTATGTTGTCATCATTTTCCACATATAAGAAAATCGTGAAAAAAGGAGAAAATAACAGCATAGAAGTACGAGTAGAGTCGAAACTCTGCCGAAATTTTGAAAATGAAAAAGTATCTTATTAGTTTGTTTTATTAAAAACAAGGAAAAATAGAAAAAAAGAGTAGTTGTCTTGTTTTTCGAAAAAAAACAAATTAAAAATAGTTTGTCTTGCCATAAAAATAAAAAATAAAAAAGTCTTGTTTTAAAATGGGTTTTTATTTATTTATTTGTTTATGAAAATGCCATAATAAAAATAAAAATAATAAAATAAAATGAGTTGGGCGTTGAAAGTGGTTTTATTATTTGTTGCAAATATATATATATATAAATCCAAAAAGTTTTTCTTTATTTCCAAAAAAATATATATATCTTTATTTATTGCAAAAATATTTGTCTTGCCAAAAAGTCTAGAAAAGTTTTTAGACTCCCAATTTTCAAAACAAAAAATCCAAAAATATTTTCCATTATTGACTTCTTTAGAAAGTCTTTTTAATTGTTAAAATATATATATATAATAAAATAAAATAAAAATCCGAAAATATTTCAAAAATATTTTTTTAGAAAGCATTTCTTTTATTACAAAAAATATTTTTTTTTAGAAAGCATTTCTTTTATCAAAGGTAAAATTCCAAAAAATATTTTCTTTCTTCTTTAGAATAAGAGAAAACAAATGAAAATTCAAACAAAAAATATCTTCCTTTTTACTTTTGCAATTCTCAAAGTTCAAATCAAAAGAAAAGGAATTCTTACAAGTCTTTCTTTCAAAAAGAAAATCAATCAAAAAAATACTTCCTTTCTTATTTTGAAGCAGTTCTTTCACAAATTCCAATTAAAAAAAATGTGTTAGTTCATTTACTTATTCATGATCTGACCGAACTACGCGGGTTTGATTCTCACCGGATGTGAGATACGTAGGCAACCCTCATCGGGTCCAACCCCACCTTCTCAAAAAAAGAAGGAATGTTTTATGTTTTTCGTTAAGTTGTTTGTTTGTTATGAATGAAAAATAATAGTCTATTTGATTGTTGTGAAAAAAGAATAATAATAAAAAAAATAGAAATGGAAAAGGGTCTTCTCAAAAATAGTTTATTCGACCGAACTACGCGGGTTTGATTCTCACCGGGTGTGAGATACGTAGGCAACCCTCATCGGGTCCAACCCCCCCTTTTGCTAAAAACCCAAAAAAAAAAAACAAATAATAAATAATAATAAAAAAAAACATGTCAATTTTTTATTCATAAATAAGTCGGGTGATGTCCAACTTCCCCTTTTACAAAAAATAGCAAAAATATATGTCAAATTTCATAAAGAAGTCGGGTGACGCTGTTTTATCAAGACATAGCCGAATGTTCCTGAAAGGGACGCCGGAAGGCTGACTTTGCATAAACAGCCACTTTTGGGTCATTTTTAAGACTTGGTCCAGTTGACCCCCACAGCCTAAAAATCTTCGTCCCCGAGACGTTGAAAGGCCGTGTTTGCAATATTGACTTTTCTAATTTGAAAAACAATGAAAAAAGAGTTATAAATAAGTCAGGTGATGCTGTTTTGTCATAAATAGCCGAATGTTCCCGAAAGGGACGCCGGAAGGCTGACTTGGCATAAACAGGAACCTTTGGGTCATTTTGAGATATGGACCCACACAGCCTTAAGAAAGCTTCGTCCCCGAGACGCTGAAGGGCCGTGTTTTGCAACACCAAGTTTTTATCATAATTTGAAAAAAAAAGAGTCAACGGTCGGGTGAATGCCGTTTGGATGTTTAGTCAAAAAATATATGAAAAAATAAAATAAGCCGAGCCAGTTTCGGCCGCGTCTTAAACCGTTCTTGCCGAAATAGCCTTAGAGTATCTTTCAGTTGTCGAAGGGTTATTTTCGTAAAAGAACGGACAAGTTTGTAAAAGTGTCATAAAATAATCCTCCTCGGCCTCAAATTTATGTGAAATTTGGAAGGGGCCACATTTGCAAAAATAACCGTTTGGTTGTGCATTTGTCGAACAGAGAAAGGGAGCTAGCCTTTTGTTTGTGAAGTTTGTAAACCTTTTGATTAAAATAGGCGAGTTGTTTGATTTTCAAGTTTGCAGGTGATATAAACCTTTGAAACCCAGTTTGTTTCAATATGAAAATTGAAAAAATGTTCATTATTGTTTATCTTTTATTGGTCCGAACTACGCAAGGTCTGATTCATGCGGGGTCATGATACGTAGGCAATCTCCATAAGATTCGACCACAACAAAAAAAGAAATGAAAAAAAAAGAAATGGGAAAAAGAAATGAAAAAAAAAATGAAAAAAACAAAATGAAAAAGAGAATGAAAAAAGAAGGAAAAAGCGAAAGAAAAAAAGAGAAATGAAAAGGAAAAAAAAGAAAAAAATCGAAAAAGAAAAAAAAATATTTGAAAAATCTAAAGAAAAAGAAAATACAAAATATAATAAAATACAGGGGTTCCCAAAGTACTTCAAAGGGGCGAATAAGCAAGTCGGGATGACGCATGTTTTTTGAAGCAAAGCATGTTAGGAACCGTTAACTGCCTAGGGGCATTGCATCCTCAATGTGTTGTTATCAAATCTTTTAAACTTTAAACGCTAACAAGTTTGTTGTTTTCCGAATCTCAAACAGTTAGTTGTTAAAGAATTCTGGCAACACACCCTTACCAAACTAGATCCAAAGGACCGATAACAACAAGCATGACTACTTCAGAGAATAGTACCGAGGAAGAAAGGCCGATGAGCCAGTTGTTAAAGGAAGCGATGGGAAAGATAGAAAGGATGGGACTAGAGATGAATGGAATGCAGCTAGCTCTAGCCAAAGCACAAAAGAGCCCTGAGCCATTGGGGCACATGCCGGAATACCCTCACTCCGGCCCTTCAACAAGCCTCCCAAATCCCCATTACCATCAAGAAAGAAGCCCTCATGATTCCCAGGCTCCACCACCCCATCAACCTCTCCCCACACCCGATATCCCCACTTTTGTGGGACCCACATCAACCCCTTTGCACAGAACGACCAGTGAGCCATTGTTTCAGGCTCACGATACGCAATACTATCCCCCTGAGCCTACATTCCATGCCCCCGAACCACATGCTTACAATCCACACTTAGAGGTACCGGCAGAGATCGAAAAGCCGGTTAAAGCCCCTGAACAGGATGAGGTGTTGAGAAAGTTCAAAAGCCTGGAGCAGTCCTTCAGGAACCTGCACGGTTTGGGCAACCAGGTCAGCGTAGCATACAAAGATCTATGCCCTTTCCCAGACGTCCAACTCCCGGCTGGGTTCAAGATGCCTAAGTTTGATTTATATGAAGGGCACTGTGATCCCATGGCACATTTGCGGGGATTCTGTAGCAAAATGAGAGGGGCAGGCGACAAGGATGAGCTGCTAATAGCTTATTTCGGCCAGAGTCTGAGCGGATCTGCGCTAGAATGGTATACCAGGCAGGATTCCAGTAGGTGGTATACTTGGGATGATCTGGCGCAGGTTTTCGCAGGTCATTTCCAGTACAATCTCGAGATAGTCCCTGACCGTCTCACATTGCTGAGGACTGAAAAGAAGCCCGGGGAAAGTTTTCGTGAGTTTGGTTTCCGCTGGAGAGAACAAGCGGCCAGAGTTGATCCTCCCATGAAAGAGGGAGAAATGGTGGACTACTTCTTGCAAACACTTGATCCAACTTACTTTGGTCACTTGGTGACAACGGTTGGGAAATCCTTCAATGAAGTGGTAAAGATAGGGGTCATGATATAGGAGGGCCTAAGGTCTGACAAAATCCTAAATTACTCAGCGCTCAAGGCAACGACCCAAGCTATTCAGAGCGGCGCGGGAGGTGTGCTCGAGGTCGCATCAGTCGAAGCAGGTACTGGGTCCAAATTCAGAGGTCCTTCCCCTCACTACCAGCCCAGGCCCCACACTCCATACAACCTTCCACAACCCTACTATCCACCATCAGAGCCACTCTTTTCAGACCATCATGCCCAAGCCTGCCCCCGAGCTCCATATAATCCGCCTCAATATTATCCTCCGAACAAGGTCCGGTCGCAGGGTCAACCATCAGGTCACCCCCGCTGGCGAGATCCAGCACCACGTAATGCATTCTTGCCTTCACAACGTTTTCAAGCACCCAACGACCCTAGAAAATAGGGGCATGGGGGAAAACAAAGGCAAGGAAACAATTTCACGCCAATTGGGGAGTCCTACGCGAGTTTGTTTGAAAAGCTAAAGCTTTCAGGACTGATTGAGCCGCTCCTTGGCTATACTCCAGATCCATATGCAAAAGGGTTCAATCCTGCTGTACGATGCATGTACCACTCTAATGTCCAAGGACATAGCATTGAAGATTGTCGTTCTTTGAAAAAGGAAATCGAAAGAATGATTCAGGAAGGGGCAATTGTGATCGACGATAGTGACAGGGAGCAGGCGAATCATCTTGAGAACTTGTTGATTGATGTTGATAATACTGAAGTTGGGGATGGTCTTGGCAATGTTGATATAGAGCTCAATGGCTAAAATGTCATGCTTTGCAGTTGGAAAATACTCCATTTTGGGTCAGCCGGAGATGCCGTGCTTGGATAGTTGGAAAGACACTCCATTTTGGGTCAACCGGAGAGGATCTTTGATGGTCTATTTTGTTGTCATTTCCGTTGTTCGGATTATTAGGATTGTAATTCGGATTTGTTTTGTGTCAATGTCTTTCCGCGTATCTTTCCGTTTTGTCATAGCGGTTTGTTTAAGTTTTGTCCAAGTTGTTTAGGATTTTATTCCGGTTTGCTTTGTTTTTTAAAACCATTTGTTCAGTCCAATGCAAAAAATTCAGTCTTTGATTATTCCCAGTCATCTTTCTGTTTAGTCATTATGTCATTCTTATTCAGCACCGATTCTAGTGACATGACATGCGCACACAGTTTGGGCCTAGTCTTTAAAGTTAATCATAAAACCCCAGAAAGGCGATCAGACCATTTAAAGAAAATAAGGACGGTTTGAGATTATTCAGAGCCCGAGTCATGTGGAACTGGGGCGAGTTAAACACAAAGAAAACCGTTAAAGAAAGATTCGCCTAAATTGGCATGAGGGTCGTTCATAATAATGAGAATGAGAGTGTCGCCCAACGGTGCTTTAGAAGTGACAAATGAACAAACAGATGTTGAATCTAATTGTCAAGTCCAGCACCATCAGAAGAGACTACAAATTTAAATCGTGTTGTTTGCATTTGGCATATTTTGAAGACTGGAATGACGAAGGCATTTTGTTCTGCTACCCAAACACTTTATCCTTCATTAGCCCTTTGCGCCTTATTTATTTTCTTTCATACCCCTCGTTCGGAATTAGTAGCAACGAATAAAATACGCAAGCATGGCAGGTAAGAGAAAAGAAAACAACAAAATGGAAAAAGAAGAATAAAAGAAAAAGAGAGAAAGAGAAAAAAAAATGACAAAAAGAAAGGAGAAATGAGAAAGGAAAAGAAGAAAGAAAAGAAAAGTGATAACAAAAAAAAAAAAAGAAGAAGAAGAAGAAGAAAGTCAAATAGAAAAGAGGAATTGGGAACTACGTTTGACCTGATTCCTCAAAGAGGATACGTAGGCGCTTCACGGCTCGGTCATAGTTTTGAAAAATGAAAAAAAACAATTAAAATATCCCCAAGCAAGAAACTGGGGCAGATGTTGCGTTTGATGTAAATAAATCTAATTCCGAAGGTTGTAATTAATAACCCAAAATGAATGCATTTTTGAGCCTTTAATACCCTTTCTTTCTAGCCTAATCCAAAAACCCACATTACGGTCCAAAGAAAGACCTTCCGATCAGTCTTCAAAAGATGCCAAGTCAGACAAATGAAGAATCTTACCGGCGAACATAACATTCTGTTCCACAGCAGAAAGGACTCTAATCTCCAGCAGAAAGAGTCGTACCGGCGACACTCCAAATCCCCAGCTGGAAAGTGATACAAATGAGAGAGTCTTATCGGTGAAAACCTTCACAGGCACCATAAGGCGATGAAAGCTGAGAGAAAACCAAAATGAGAGAGACTTGATAGTGAAAACCCTTCGGGCACTACAAGTCGAATAAGATTGAGAATCAGAGGGGGAATCGCCAATGGAAGATCTTGAAAGATGATTGACGGTAGATGATAGGCCACATACGCATGTCATGGCTATTAGAGTCGGTATCTGCGTTTGATAGGTTTTTATTTATAGTTTCTTTTGTAAAAGAGTCATCGTGTCCTTTGTCTTTTATTTTGTTTCTGTTGTTTTTCTCCTTTCACAAAAAATTTCCCCAATAGAGTCTGTCCGGTCAGAACAAGTATGAAATGACTTCAAAAATATGCCATCAGCTTTCCAAGATGAGATCTGACTAGTATATCCAAATGGTATAGTCAGCAAGGAACAAGCGCGAGGCCAGTGTCAAAAAAGATATCCCCAGCAAAGGGAATTGACAAAAGGATTGACGAGCATCAAGAGGGATATCCTTGCCAAAACCAAGGGTATAAACCTCAAAGACAAGGCCCGTGAACAGAGCAAGGAGAACAGTGAGCATAATTTGGCGAAATCCATACTAAACTAAAAGGTCGGGAAAATGCCAGTTTCCGAGCTATGCCACAAAAGAATATGGATATCCCCAGCAGGAAGGGATTATCCCCAGCACATAATATCATCCCCAACAAGTTGTGGAACACAGAGCAAGGAGGGAGAAAGGGAAAACCATCCCAGCAGGAGTATCACAACAACCACCATGTTTTAAATTAACAATTTTGTTTGATTTGAAACAGTTAAAAGGAATGACATTGATGCAGAACTGCATGCCACAAGGGATATTATCAAACTGGGGCAGAAAATTTTCCTTCCATTTAGAAAAATTTTCTGGAAGTCAGGTACCCCCAGCTGATAACATTTTATCCCCCAGCAGGTAAGTAAATAATCCCCAAGTGTTGAGGTAAGACATTTTCAAGCCTTAAGGATATTTTGGGTTCATCCGCCCTCAAATAGGATATGTCGGGTTCATCCGCCCTCAAACAGGATATGTTGGGTTCATCCGCCCTCAAACAGGATACGTCGGGTTTTTCCGCCCTCAAATAGGATATGTCGGGTTCATCCGCCCTCAAATAGGATATGTCGGGTTCATCCGCCCTCAAATAGGATATGTTGGGTTCATCCGCCCTCAAATAGGATATGTCGGGTTCATCCGCCCTCAAATAGGATATGTTTGGGTTCATCCGCCCTCAAATAGGATATGTTCGGGTTCATCCACCCTCAAATAGGATCTGTCGGGTTCATCCGCCCTCAAACAGGATATGTCGGGTTCATCCGCCCTCAAACAGGATATGTCGGGTTCATCCGCCCTCAAACAGGATATGTCGGGTTCATCCGCCCTCAAATAGGATATGTCGGGTTCATCCGCCCTCAAACAGGATATGTCGGGTTCATCCGCCCTCAAACAGGATATATTTGGGTTCATCCGCCCTCAAATAGGATATGTTGGGTTCATCCGCCCTCAAATAGGATATGTTGGGTTCATCCACCCTCAAATAGGATATGTTGGGATCATCCGCCCTCAAATAGGATCTTATTTTCAAAATTATTATTGAAGACAGGCGCCCACTTGAATAACGAGAGGAATACATTTTTGTCTTTTCATTTCTGTTCTAGGTCACCCACCAGTATAATGCGGGAATACATTTTTGTCTTTTCATTTATGTTCTAGGTCACCCACCAGTATAATGCGGGAATACATTTTTGTCTTTTCATTTCTGTTCTAGGTCACCCACCAGTATAATGCGGGAATACATTTTTGTCTTTTCATTTATGTTCTAGGTCACCCACCAGTATAATGCGGGCATACATTTTCTATCTTTTCATTTCTGTTCAAGGTCACCCACCAGTATAATGCGGGCATATCATTTTTCATATCTTTACCACCAGGCGCCCACCTGAATAACGAGAGGAATACATTTCAGTATTTGCATTTCATGTTCCAGGCGCCCACCTGTATAACGAGAGGAATACATTTCAGTCTTTTTATTTTCAAGTGTTGAAATTGGGAGCCCGCCCAGATAATAGAGGCATACATTCAGTCTTTACTTTCAAGTGTTGAAATTGGGAGCCCGCCCAGATAACAGAGGCATACATTCAGTTTTTTTACTTTTAAGTGTTGAAGTTGGGAGCCCGCCCATAATAACAGAGGAATACATTCAGTCTTTACTTTCAAGTGTTGAAATTGGGAGCCCGCCCAGATAACAGAGGCATACATTCAGTTTTTTTTACTTTTAAGTGTTGAAGTTGGGAGCCCGCCCATAATAACAGAGGAATACATTCAGTCTTTACTTTTAAGTATTGAAATTGGGAGCCCGCCCAGATAACAGAGGCATACATTCCACGTATTTACCCATAGGAGATGCATTTCCTCCTAAGTTCATTTCACCCATAGGAGACGCATTTCCTCCTAAGTTTCAGTTTCACCAATAGGAGACGCACTTCCTAAGTTTCAGTTTCACCAATAGGAGACGCACTTCCTAAGCAAGTTTCACCAATAGGAGACGCACTTCCTAAGCAAGTTTCACCAATAGGAGACACACTTCCTAAGTTCAGCTTTACCATTAGGAGACGCACTTCCTAAGAACAAGTTTTACCAGTAGGAGACGCACTTCCTAAGAAAAGTTTCACCCAGTAGGAGACGCACTTCCTAAGGACAGTTTTCCCCAATAGGAGACGCACTTCCTAAGTTTATTTCACCAACAGGAGACGCACTTCCTAAGTTCAGTTCTACCAAGAGGAGACGCACTTCCTAAGTTTAATTTCATGCACAGGAAACACACTTCCTGAATTAAGTTTTCATTATTAGGAGACACACTTCCTAGTCTGGTTCACTCAGGTTATGCTTTTGCTTTAGGGGACGCACTCCCGAGTTTGGCTTTTTAGATTATATTTTATTTCAGGAGACGCACTTCCGGGATTGAGATTTCACCTCTAGGAGATGCACTTCCTAGTTTGATTCATTTTAAGTTCGACCATAGGAGACACAATTCCTAGTCCAGTTTTTTGAAGTTTACCCGTAGGAGACGCACTTCCTAATCGAGATTTTATTCATAGGAGACGCACTTCCTAGTTCTAGTCACTGAAGTTTGCACCCTTAGGAGACGCACTTCCTAGTTTAGCTCATTCCGATTCAACCATAGAAGACGAACTTTCTAGTTTGAGTCATTGAGGTTTTTATTTTAGCAGACACATTTGATAGCAAGAATTTTGGTTTTACTCCTAGGAGATGCACATCCTAGCCTAGTCTTTAGTTTACTCTCATCATTGCATCAGTAGTGTAAGTGAGTTACAATTTTGCTAACGACTCACAAACCTTCCCAGTACAAACTGGGTTAGGAAATTTTGTTTGTTTTGTTTGTTTTGATTGTCAGGGACCCGCTGTAGAACGGAGAAAACATTTTTCAAAATCAAGCAGTGACCCACTGGAGAGCCGAAGGATTACAACAAAAATCCCCAGCACTCAATCCAAGATAGAAGCAACAAGAATCTCGCCCCAAGAATGCGAGTCAACAGTCTGAGAGGGTCAACAAAAGCTAGTCACAAAAAAAAAACAAAAAGAAAAAAAAAAGAAGAAGAAAAAGAAAAAGAGAAAAATGAATGAATCCGAAGCACGGATGTGGAAAACAAATGTGATCTGCTCAAGAACTAGCGCCTACAACTAGCAAGTATCAAGGTTCAAGTCCAAAAGTCTGTATGAAGCACCATTCAAGACTCAAGACCAAGTTTCAGAAGACTTAAGAGATAGGAATCCTTGTAACTAGTAGCTGATAGGCTTAGTTAGTCTTTTTCAGTTTTCATTTTTGTTGTAATGACAGGACCGCGGACCGGAACCTCGACGGAACGGCACCTCGATCGGCTCTCCACCTCGGTACACTTCACTATCTCTCTCATTCCCGAACTACACGTGGCCTGATTCCTGTATAACCAAGGATATGTAGGCAGCTCAGGTACCAGGGCTCGGTCACATTCCCTCCCTTTCCTTAAGTGTAGTCCGTCCAAGTAATGGTCGGGTCAAAAACACGTCCAGTCGTTCTTTGTCGGAAAACTCTTCGTGTTTCCAGTCAAAGAGGGGCAGCTGTAAGCACGTGATTTTTGACCCTCCCCGAGAATTTTCACATTTTTTGCGTGAATATGTGAAATTGGGTCCAATATAGTCATTTTAACTATTTTACTTTATTTCGTTGCTCAAAAGAAAAATCACAAAAAATATATATATAATTTTAGTTTATGTATTTCTCATAAACTTGAAAAATACAAAAAAAATTGTACTTTATTTTGGTACTTTATATAAATTCGAAAATTACAAAAAATATAGTTCTATTAATGTTTGCAGTCATTATAACTTTGAAAAATACAAAAAAATTACTTCATATTTTATCTTAAAAACGAAAATTACAAATAGTTTTATTAATATTTTGTAGCTATTTTAAACCTTGAAAAATATTTAAAAAGATATAGTTTTGTTTAAATACTAGTCTTATTTTTGGTAGTTATTTTGCTTACATAGGACTAGTTAAGCAACGTGTTCCTATTTCTCGGGTCCTGGCAAAAGAATAATATTCGGGTTTAAACTACCCGGTTTTAGGCCTAATTTTCGGACCTAGCCCATAATAAACCGTGTCCAGGACACGTGGGGAACCCCACCACGCGTGGGGGACATATGCCTCGAACCCCACCACGCGTGGGGCTCATTTTTCTGGGCAGAGACTATACAAATACACGGACAAAACTTTGAAAGAGGGGACTTTTGGATTTTGGGTCAGAAAAAGAAAAAAAAAACGGAAAAATTCTTTTTGCACTGTTCATCTTCTTCTTCACAAAGAAGAAGAAGAGAAAACCCTACCGGACCCCCCCCCCCTTCACCTTCCCCACGTCCAAACGCTCCAAACACCACCACCACACGGACCCTCCTCTTCCCAGCTCCACCATCGTCACTACCCAGTCCGACGAGTAGCAGCAGCGTCGTCACCTCCACTGTCCGAACACCACCCCGTCACCTTCCCCCAGCCCGCGAGCTCCAGCTCCATCACTGCATCGCCACCACCAAACGACGCCATAACCACCATCGTCAACCTCCAGCCCTCCGTCGACCACTACCCAAACCAGTCGACTCTATTGCATCGCCACCACCAAACGACGCCATAACCACCATCGTCAACCTCCAGCCCTCCGTCGACCACTACCCAAACCAGTCGACTCTACTGCATCGCCACCACCAAGCGACGCCATAACCACCATCGTCAACCTCCAGTTCCGTCGACCCTACTGCCCAGCCCGTCGTCAAATACCACCGTCAACAAACCACCAGCCAAATGACCCTCCATAGCCTCCTCCTTCCTCACATCCAAACGACCCCTTTGTTGCCTTTTGTCGAACTAGTTGCTGCGTCAAAAAATACACAGCAGCAACCAACAATCTCAGGTCGTTGACAGACTTGGTCCGAGTTTTCTTTTTCCGTCGTGGTCGACTTTGGCTCGTCGAGGTCCGGTACGCCGAGTTGCTGTCCGAGGTTCCATCGTTGTTCTTCGTTTAGAGAGGTCCGGCTCGAGTTCCGTCGGAATCGTGTTTGTCGTTCTGAGTTTGTTGAGGTTCAAAGGTTAGTAAACCTCGATGTATTGGATTAAAGAAATTTTACGTTCAATGTTTGAAGTTGCAATATATCAATTGATATGATAATTTTCTGCTTATGTTTCACCGTATGCATTTTCGTTCAATGTGTTATGTTATTATTGTCTTAGTTTATTTGGACAAAATTAGTATTAGTACATGTTGTTGCTACGCCCGAAACACTCATTCGCTTAACTTCCTTTGTTAAATCTTGACAAGTTATGAGATTGTATTTGTAAAGAGGCTGTAAGATTTAGTATGGTTAAAGGCGTAAAAATGGCATCCCTTTAAAAATATAAAAAAAATAAAAAATAAATAATATAAAAAATAATAATAAAAAAGAGGCGAGCTTCGCTAAATAAAAATGTACGAATTGCGGAGCCCTCGCAAAATATATGTATTAAATACTTAGATTCCGGGACGGGCCGTTTAGTAAATTTCACGGCCCTGCCCCAAAAATAATAATGCGCTAGTTGCTTTAGGCGCGCCTTTAATAATGTTATCTCCCTAAACTCGGGTGCACATTTATGTGACCCAAATCCAAATCTCAACGAAATCGAAATGTGTCTCTAATCACGGGTACATTGACTGTGACGTGGTATGAGATGCATTTCCATGACGTTGCAAATTCCTTTAAAAAAAATAAGGATGAGACGAGCCTCGCCGAATAAAAACACAAATTGCGGGGCCCTCAGTAAATACTTTGTTTAAAATTACTTAGAATTCAGGAGGGTCGTTTAGCGAACTTCACGGCCTCCGCAAAATAATAACGCGATAGTCTCTTTAGGCGCGTGTTTAATAATTTACTTTCTTAAACTTGGGTGTGCATTTCATGCGACCCAAATCCAAATTCTAAAACATCAAATAAAATATGTTTCGGGTTGTGGGTGCATTTCATGTGACACAGTCCAAAGATATATTTTAAGCGATGTTCACATTCCTAAAAAAAATAATAGTAAAGCGGTTAAAAGATAAATTTGCACATAAGTTCATATTGTATTTAAAATTAGATAAATAAGCCGAATATGACAGTTGAGCGACCGTGCTAGAACCACGGAACTCGGGAATGCCTAACACCTTCTCCCGGGTTAATAGAATTCCTTATCCGGATTTCTGGTGCGCAGACTGTAATATGGAGTCATTCTTTTCCTCGATTCGGGATTAAAATTGGTGACTTGGGACACCCTAAATCTCCCAAGTGGCGACTCTGAAATTAATAAACCAATCCCATTTCGATTGTCCTTTAATTGGAAAAACTCCCTCGTACCCTCACGGGTACGTAAAATGGAGGTGTGACAATAGGTAGCTCAGCAAACATAATCAGATCGAGGGTCGTAAAGCAGCACGACCTACAGGACGAAATTGTACCTGCATCTCGAGTCCTAAATGGCTTCAACATGGCAAGCGAAACAATGAAGGGGGAGATAATCCTACCAATGAACGTGGCCGGGACCATCCAAGATACAAAAATTCCATGTCATCGAAAGCGACATGAGATATAATGCACTACTTGGGAGGCCATGGATCCACAACATGAGGGCGGTACCTTCAACCCTTTATCAGATGATGAAATTACCAACAATGGATGGTGTGTGGAAATAGTTTATGGAGAACAACACGCTGCAAAGTAAATGTTTGCAGTCGATGAGATGACTCCGGTACCAATGCCCTCGACCTCAGAAAAATCAAGCTCCAAAGATAAGCAGACAACCAAATAGCAATCACCGCCCTCAGCCTCGACCGAATCGAATGAACAGGTAGTCGAAGAAGAAGAAGAAGAAGAGGATTTCCTTACTCCTCGAACTTTCATTGTTCCCGAAGAGCCAGATTCAACAAATCTAACGGTCGAGGAACTAGAACAGGTCATACTGATCGAGTACATGCCCGAGAAAAAGGTATACCTGGGAACGGGGTTAACCCCTAAACTCATAAAAAACTTATTCAATTTCTTATCAATAACATGGATTGTTTTGCTTGATCCCATTTAAACATGATAGGGATCCCACCGAAAATAACAACACATCGACTGAGCCTCAACCCCAGGTTCAAACCAATAAAGCAAAAAAGAAGGCCCCAGTCCGAGGTGAAGCATGCATTCATAAAGGATGAGGTAACTAAACTTCTTAAAATAGGGTCTGTTCGGGAGGTAAACTACCCCGAATGGTTAGCCAACGTAGTTGTGGTACCAAAAAAGGTAACAAACTGAGAATGCGCATAGATTATAAGGATTTGAACAAGGCATGCCCTAAAGACTCTTTTCCACTGTCTAACATCGATCGCATGATCGATGCCAAGGTTGGCCATGAGATCCTTACCTTTCTCGGCGCCTAATCCGGGTACAATCAAATTCAGATGAACCCGGAGGACCAGGAGAAGACCTCATTTATCACTAAGTTTGGAACATACTGTTAGTAATGCCCTTCGGGCTAAAAAATACTGGAGCTATATACCAATGCCTAGTTAACAAAATGTTCGAGGAACAGATAGGTAAATCAATGGAAGTTTATATTGACGATATGTTGGTTAAGTTCCTGCGCGCAGAGGGCCATTTAACTCATTTGTAGGAAACATTCAAAATCTTGAAGAAGTACAACATGAAGCTTAACCCAGAAAAATGTGCCTCGGGGTCAGTTCAGGCAAGTTCCTCGGCTTCATGGTATCAAATCAAGGGATCGAAATCAACCCCGACAAGATCAAGGCCATCGAAGATATCACTATCGTAGATAATGTAAAAGCCTTACAAAGGTTAACAGGATGGATAACCACCTTAGGTTGATTCATTTTGAGGTCGTTGGATCGAAGCCACAGGTTCTTTTCCTTGCTCAAAAAGAAAAAAGAATTTTGCATGGACCCCGGAATGCCAGCAAACATTGGAGGAATTGAAGTGACATATATCAAGTCCACTCCATACTCCGAAGGTGGATGAAAAGCTTTACTTATATTTGGTAGTGTCCGAGATAGCGGTAAGTGGGGTACTAGTTCGAGAAGAGCAAGGTACGCAATTCCCTATTTATTATGTACGTAGGACTTTAGGAGATGCTGAAACTAGATACCCGCACTTAGAAAATTTAGCACTTACATTAATAAGCGCATCTAGATAACTGAAGCCATAGTTCCAGTGTCACCTAATATGTGTGCTAACCACCTACCCTCTCTGAAATGTTTTGCATAAGCCCGAACTATCAGGCTGATTGGCCAAATGGGCAGTCAAACTTGACGGGTACGATATCGAATATCAACCCCGAATGACTATCAAGTCTCAAATCTTAGCTGACTTCGTGGCCGATTTTACATCGACCCTCATACCCGAAGTGGAAAAAGAACTTCTGCTGAAATCGGGTACATCATTAGGGGTATGGACCCTCTTCATGGACGGTTCCTCGAATGTGAAACGGTCCAGGCTCAACATAATTTTGAAGCCACCTACAGCTAACACTATTAAACAATCTATTAAAACTTCTAGGTTAACTAATAATAAGGCTGAGTATGAGGCCATGATTGCAGGTCTCGAGCTAGCTAAAAGCTTGGGGGCCGAAGTTATTGAAGCTAAGTGTGATTCTCTATTGGTGGTAAATCAAGTAAATAAAAGCTTTGAAGTTCGAGAGGATAGAATGCAGAGATATTTGGACATTTAACCTTGCACCGCTTCAAGGAGTGGACTCTAGATCATGTGCCTTGAGAACAAAACAGTAAGGATGATTCACTTGCTAACTTAGGGTCATCAGTTGAAGAAGATGATATTGTCCTAGGGACCGTCGTCCAGTTATCGAGATCTGTGGTCGAAGAGGGTCATGCCGAGATAAATTCTACAAGTTTGACTTGGGATTGGAGGAAAAAGTATATCAAATATTTGAAAAATGGAAAGCTCCCATCGGACCATAAAGAGTCGAGGGCTCTACGAACCAAGGCTTCTAGGTTCATATTGGATGAAGGTGGAACATTATACAGGAGGACATTCGATGGACCATTGGCGGTATGTTTGGGGCAGGGAGACACCAATTATGTTCTACGGGAAATCCACGAAGGCACTTGTGGAAATTACTCCGGCGCTGAATCTTTGATTAGTAAAGTTATTAAAGTAGGGTATTACTAGGATAGTATGAAAAAGTATACTAAGGAGTTTGTTAAAAAGTGTGATAAATGTCAAAGGTTTGCACCGATGATTCATCAGCCCGGAGAGCAACTTCACTCAGTCCTGTCCTCGTGGCCTTTCATGAAATGGGGAATGGATATCGTCGACCCTCTACCAACGACCCCAGGTAAAGCTAAATTCATTTTGTTTATGACTTACTACTTTTCTAAATGGGTGGAAGCACAAGCCTTCATTTGGGACCACATCGTGTGTCAATTTGGGATACCTGCCAAAATCGCATGTAACAATGGCAAGCAATTCATCGGCAGCAAGGTAACAAAGTTCCTCGAAGCACACAAAATAAAAAGGATTTTATCAACGCCATATCATCCGACCAGAAACGATCAGGCCGTGTCAACAAACAAAACTATCATTCAGAACCTAAAGAAGAGGTTAGATGATGCAAAAAGAAAATGGAGGAAAGTTCTACCCGAGGTTCTTTGGGCGTATCGAACAACATCAAAGTCCAGCACGGGGGTGACCCCGTTCTCATTAGTATAAGGCTCCGAGGCCTTGATTTCGATCGAGGTCGGGGAACCCAACGCCATATTTCGACATGCATCGGAGAAGTCTAATCACGAGGCTATGAATACTAACATCGAACTACTAGATGAAAAATGAGAAGCTGCACTTGTTAGGATGGCAGCACAGAAACAAAGAATTGGGAGATATTATAATAGAAGGACTAATCTTCGACACTTCAGAATCGAAGCCTTAGTTCTACAGAAAGTCACCCTCGATACTCGAGACCCGAATGAAGGGAAACTAGGCCCGAATTGGGAAGGACCTTACCAAGTTATCGGAGTTGTCGGTAAAGGATCTTACAAACTTGGCACGATGGAAGGCGAACAATTGCCGAACAATTGGAATGTATCACTACTCAAACGATATTACTGCTAAGGTATGACCTTTTCTTTTTTCATTTGAATTTAAAGCTAACTCATAGTAGGTGTCTGATCGAAGACGTCGAAGGCACCTTTATACATGAAGACCTTAGGTTTTAAAGCACGCGTTGCACTCTTTTTCCCTTATATCGAGTTATATCCCAAATGGATTTTTCCAGCGAGGTCTTTAACGAGGCAACAACAATGTGCTACCTAAGGAGAATTCAATAGTATCCAAGGCTTTTTTTCAATCAACCTCAAATACTGGGGTATCACCCTCGGGGGTTATATTTTCAAGGAAAATACTTCATGCCAAAAAGGGCCTCGATAGGAAAACTTTGTAATGGGCCAAAAGGTCAGATGAACTGTGTCAATATAGAATAGTCGAGCCCCGATGGAAAAACATATACGCATGTATCAATTACCCAAGGAAGCATTCTTTCTATATCAAAACACTTTGTGTCTCAAAGAAACTTGCTACTAAATATCATACTTGTGATTTCATGAGAAATGGCTCAAGGGCCAAAATGCAAATACACCTCGAATACTCGGGGACTTCCATCGACAATCAACACATTTGAGTATCTAAATTCGAATTTATAAGACCTCAAAGAGGCATCCCTCGACGCAAAGGCCAAGACCATCATACTCGGGGACTAACCTTTCAGACAAATTCGAAAGGTTATCGGGAAACAAGTCCAAAAGACACATCTGAAGGCTACGGCCATATTAAAGACTATGGTCATATAAAAGGCTATGGCCGAAATCTTGCGGTTCAGAGACGTCCGACTTCCGCCATAAGTTAAAGGCCTTCAAATACTTTGAAAAATCTGTTAAATAAGGCTACCCTTGGCAATAGCAAATAAAAGAGCTTCGATAAAATCAGTCTTTGAACAATTTAAAGGCTTCGATAATATCAGCCTTCGAAAAAGCCTCAAGTGGTATTAACACGAACGTGTTCTTGTCAATTGAACCCTTGAAAAACCCAACGGGTACAAAAAACACATGCTAAGGCATAAAGAAATTTTCACTAAGTCTTTTTAGCCAAAAATAGGGAAAAATTATTGCCGTCTTAGAGGCTGAATTACCCCAACTTAAAGAGCATAAGGGACGACCTAAAAGAACCTAAGGGCCGAAGCATGTAGAGTTTGAGACCTTGCTCTCACTCAACTCGGACTCAAGAGCCCCATCATCCCGAGCTCGCATCAAATTGACTTAAGCATAGCTCGAGGATTGACAAAAACCTTAAGAGGTATTCTATTATAAGTTCAAAGATCGCCTATTGATCACTAAAAAAATAAGGGTTTGTTATATTCTGAGTCCGAGCCAATGCTCAATCGTTGAAGTTGTAATATCAAAAATTTTCACAAATAAAGACGAATCAGAATTCAATACAAATCGGAGATAAAGCGAAAAGAAAGTAAATTCCTTATATTAATAAAGAGTATTTACAATGCCCACAAGGGCCTTATACAAAAACAAAAAACAAAAGATCCTAATCTACTTTAGGAGCCACGTCTTCGAGAACCGCACCCTCGGGAGCCACATCTTTGAGAGCCGCATCTTTGGGAATCTCCTCCTCGGGGACTTCATCCTCATCTCCTCCGCTCTCGGAGCCACTGGAGGAATCTTCGTCATCAGAAAGTAAAGCGACAGCCTCATCCTCCAAAGTTTTTGCCTTTTCAATATCGGCTGAGAGGTCGAAGCCACGAGCGTGCACCTCCTCGAGAGTTTCTCTCCGGGATTGTCACCTGGCATGGTCGAGAGTGTTACGCCCTACAATATTACGATGATGTTACGTCCTGCAGTATTATATTACGATGATGTTACACCTTACAGTATTACATTATGATGATGTTACGCTTCGCAGTATTAAGTTACGACAATGTTGCACCATGCAATATTATATTACGGTGATGTTACGCTTTGCAGTATTAAGTTACGACGATGCTGCACCCTGTAGTATTGTCCGTTAAATTTGTCATAAGGTAATTGACATCAGTCCAAGTAAAAGATTATTTAGAGATTATAAGGATTATGCTATTTCACAAGTAATGAGTAAATTCGTTAAGGTGAAAGCAAGTCAAAGAAAATGAATTTTCGTCAAAGTTTGGCATGTTGGGATAAAATACAACTCGAGCTAAAATACTCGGTATTTATGGGCTAGTGTCATACAAGGTACCATATGACCATGATAGTAAGGAGTATAAGGTATGTGAAAAGTGAGTAGTATTTTAAGTAAGTGGAAATAATTATTAATTATGTGGGTAATTGGTTAATTATTGGGTAATGAGATATTACCTAGTTAATTAATAACTAGTGGTGGATTAATTGAAGTCTTTGGATAAATACTAAACCCAAAAACGTGGCACTTAATTAATAACTTTGGATATGACACTTAATGTATATTGGAAGCTTAGTCTTTAAATGATCAAAAATTGATCATATAGATTTCTTTCAAAGAGTCCAACATTCTAAAAAATCCAGCAATAACATTTCCTACACCATTGAAAGAAAAATGACAATGATCCAACAAGATCCAATGTGAAATTCCAGAGAGAAATCCAACGTGTTATGCTAATTCAAAACAAAGCTCGGTACAATCTTTCTCAAGAATATCATACGGATTTCCCCCCCCCCCTACTTTGATCCGCCGTTATGTGTTTCCGTAAGAGATAATTGGTTTAGGTATGTTAAGGCTATCCCTTCTTTCTTTTTGGCATGATCTATACGACACGAACGAAACGAGCAAATGCACAAATTCCATAAATGACTCTATTCATAGAAGTATTAGAGATGTCTATGTTCTTGAATTCTCATATGTCTTATTATTCTATCATCTGTTCATGGGTCTCAGAAAATATGTAAGTTGATAAAGTTTGTTTTATGATATTAATTAGAGGTATAATGGTCTTATGATGTTCCGAGAGGTTTTATTGACGTACTTCTCATGCATTGCATTCATTTACACATGCACATTGACCCATGACCAGATTATATATATATATATATATATATATATATATATATATATATATATATATATATATATATATATATATATATATATGTGTGTGTGTGTGTGTGTGTGTGTGTGTGTGTGTGTGTGTGTGTGTGTATGGTGTTATATACGCACCACCACCTGATCAGCTGGTATACATTGATGATTTTGCCCATAGTGGCCAAGATGATATGATGGGATGCCCTCAGAGGCTGATGATGTTATGAAACATGTACCTATGTATGACATGACATTCATACGCATATGCATGATACTATAATTATTTCATGATTTATAAAGTTATTCAGACTTACAGGTGGAGTCATTTACTCTATATTTCCTCCATGCCTGTTATGTACTTATTTATGTGCCTTACATACTCAGTACATTATTCGTACTAACGTCCCTTTTTGTCTGGGGACGCTGTGTTTCATGCCTGTAGGTTCCGATCGATAGATCGAGAGCCCTCCAAGTAGGCTATTAACTCAGCGGAAGATGTTGGTGTGCTCTATTTGCTTTGGAGTTGCTCGTTTGGTTAGTATAATTTAGACGTGTATTGTTTTATGGCGGGACTCTATCCCCACCTTTATGAAAATTATGTATTCTTAGAGGCTTGTAGACAAATGTCATGTACGTAAAAGATTGTATGACCTTGTCGGCCTATTTTCAGTGTTCAAGTGGTTATTTTGGTCTTAGAGGTCCATATGTCCTATGTATAAGTCGGCATTACCTGTTGTATTCTACCTATTTCATGGCAGCCTCTCCGGCTTAGTTATTTATGATAATATGATATGAAAAGATATGTTATGTTGGTACTCGGTTGAGTAAGGTATCGGGTGCCCGCCGTGGCTCATCGGTTTAGGTCGTGATAAAAATGGTATCAGAGCAGTTCTGTCCTATAGAGTCTACAAGTCGTGTCTAGTAGAGTCTTGTTTATGGGTGTGTTGTGCACCACACTTATAAGCAGGAGGCTACAGGGCATTTAGGATTGTCACTCTTTCTTCTTACTCTAGATCGTGTGGTAGAGCTCACTTATAAGAATTCAAATTCTGAAATTCTATTTTATTCATAATAAGATGATACCTACATCCGAAAAGAAGGTTGGAAAGAGAGATAGTTGTGGAAGAGCCGAGTCAGAGGAATTGGATTTTTGTATGATGCCTACGATAAGTAAATGTGAGGTCTTTTGCAGATCATGAGTGTATTGAAAGGTATAAGCTTCCTGATAAGAAGCTTTAAGGCAGGAATGCCTATCCACCATTATGGTGAAAGACGATGAGAGATTAAGAAGATTAATACAAGTTTCAACAAGCAAAAGAAGCAAGATGAAGAAGGGTACGAGGCGCTCAATTAATGAAGGTTAACAATGTTTATAATTCAGGCAGAGGAACATAAGCTTTTTGAGTTATATTCAACAGTAACAGAGATATGTACAATTGGTCACACCCATTTCAGTTATGCCCTGTGGGGGCTAACAGGTATAGTTAAGAGAAGGACAGGATATCAAGATCCGACTAGGGTTAGGGTAACCCATATTGGTAAATGGATTGCTTGTGTTAGTTGACATTGTCGAAGGATATTGCAAATATACTAATAGATCTCCTTGTGGGACACCCAGATGGTGTACTCTAGAATATTACAATTAGATGTGAATACTAGCATGATCAAATTGTTTTTCCAGATGATAGGCACTGAAAGGTTGGAAAGGATAAATATTACCTTAGTGCGACTCTCGCCCCTAGTAGAGCGAGGACGTTAAGTAACCTGAAGAGCCGATAAATGAAGTAAGGAGAGCTAAAAGCAAAAGAATGTCATGTTGAAGTTTTCACAAGAAAGGGATAGGCAGAAATATTAGCAGAGTAATTAGAAGATAAATAAGGAAGAATTATGAGTGAGATGTGATACATGGATGACAACAGTAGAGTATTACAGAACCTTTAGTCAAATAAAAAAAGAGACGAAAGGTAATGTGCCTTAAGACAACAAAGAGTATAGGCCATACAGTCACATCCTCATTTCGAGAAATAAGTTCGTGACTCTAACGTGATTAACAGAAGGAAAAGTTAAACCCTAGAAAAATAGAAATCAGTATGGACTGGTGAATAAGATAAACTAAACATGAATTAGGAACTGAGTGATTTGATAATAGTCAACATCATGAGAATTTCAGCTTGCATTCTGGCAATAATAGAATGGACAACAGAAGAAGATCCATGATGAATTCAAAGAATGGTCATTCAGGGAGACGCTTCCCTAAAGCAAGCAATATGAGCAAAGTTAAGCTTAAGGGACTGTATGTGCCAGTTACACTAAGTGTCACTATCGCGAGTGAGGAATTTTGTTATCCTTGGTACAGAAGGATTACCGCAAGGCGAGTAAGGGTCTTGATAATGTGAAAGGATTCCAAAGATAAAAAGGAAAAACATCTATAGTCAGGTCGTCATAGCTCCTGTCACACCTCCTTTTTACCCACACCCTGGAAAGGGTATAAATATAAGAGAGTTTTTCCAATTAAAGGACAATCGAAACAGGATTGTTTATTTATTAAAAATCAGAGTCGCCACTTGGGATAATTTATGGTGTCCCAAGTCACCAGTTTAAAATCCCGAATCGAGGAAATTTGACTCTATTATCGGTCCGCGAACACAGAAATCCGGGTAAGGAATTCTGTTAACCCGGGAGAAGGTGTTAGGCATTCCCGAGTTTTGTGGTTCTAGCACGGCCGCTTTGATCATACTTGGCTTAAAATTGATTAATTACTAAACTTAGATCCTATGTGCATATACCCTTTACCGCTTTTAAATCACTTGATTATTCGTAGTTAAAGAATTGAGTTACGCGTACGTATACTCTTTTCCTTCACGCGTCAAAAATCATGTCACGCGAACGTGTCCATAATTAATAACGCTTTGTTTATTTATTAAGAACGTTTAGCTGAAGTTACACGAACGTATACTCTGATTTATTTTTAAAGAAATCGTAACCGTGTCACGCGAACGTGTCCACAATCACGATAGTATTTTAAACGGCCCTAAAGGTTTCTCTACGAACATTTGTTATTTTACATCTATATTATGAAATTAACACAAGAGTCATTTGTTACTAAGTGTCTAATTATGGATTGCTTCAAATTCCCTTTTCAAGACCCTAATTAATTAAACACTAAAGTACTTGACGCCTACTTTAGGTGAATAATTCAAACAAATCCCTTCCAATCAACAAGGCTTTATTAAACCATTTTTATTAGCGGAGGGGCCTGAATTAAACATGCCCAAACTTCTGAGAAACAGACCTGTCTCAACGTAGGGAAACTCTTTTGACTTAAGAGACTCCAATAATATTCAGGCCAAAGGCCCAACTATTTTGGCAACGCTGACTGCAGGCAAGGACTCCAGGATCGAATCCTTGAAGCCAAAATCTAACAATGACCTTGCTCATAACCTTTTCGACCATTGAGGAGGGGAAAAAACGAGTTGGCGGCATGGAGAAGAACCTTATACAATAATCAATAATAATCTCTTTTAAACTGAGGCGTAAACTGTACGAAAACATCAATTGGCTACAGTTAAAATCAAGCAAACTATACATACATAGCTTAACACATGAATTATAACAGGAACACAAAAGTATAAACAACAGAAGCTAATAGAATCTAACATCTAAACAAAATTTCTATTCGAATTACAATTCAAACATCCAAATCTGCATACAAATTCAGTCTGGTTCCAACTTGTGGCACTTCATTTGTTAGCAAAGGGCATAAGGAAATACCTGAGAGCACAAATAAAAGAGAGGTAATAAGATCAGCAAAGAGCAGTAGCAAGAGCAAGGTTCAGCAGCAAAACCCAATCAACAGATCCAACCAGCTGCTCTAAAATTAAATTTCAAACCCAGAAATTGAAGCAAAACGACCATAAACTAATTCAACCAAAACAAGGGACCAAGCAGAACTTTAGCCAAGCTGATTTTAGTTCATTTCTAAGGTCAGCTAGTCAGAACTTGTTGCACCACCAGGAAAATTGCAGAAATTAACAGAAAACTCAATGAAATAGTAAAATTCCTGCCATTTTTGTATTTTTCTGAACTTTTCTTTTTTTTAGCCCTTAGGTCTGCCTTGAAAGGCAAGAAAAGCTACCTTTATAGGCAAGCTATTAGGGCAGACTTAGTTTTGCACTTTTCCCCCTTTTTAATTTTCGTTATAGCTCAGATACCCTTAAACAAAACCGAAAATCAGAACCAACCCCTTCCCCAGCTTCCTAGAAGCTTCCTAGTCTGTTATAGCAAGATTCCCTTAGGTGAATTACCCAATTTACCCCTATTACCCCTGTATTTTACCCTGAAGCCCGGCCAGACTTGAACATGGGCTTTGAATCCCCGAACGGGCTCAATGCTTAACTAGACATGGGCTCAGACTCAGGCAAAACAGAATGCCTTTAATCATGAGATTTTAGACTGACCTTAGAGCCCAAAGACGAAACCCAAACAAACTCAGAAAACTTTAAAAAAACAAACAAATCAACTAATTAACAATCACAAACAGGCGGGAAACTAATTAAGCTCAGTGACCAAAACAAAGACAAAAATGAGAAATTTAAGCATGGCACTAATGAAAGTTAACCAGACCATAAACTCCAAAACAAAAAGAGCTGAAAAGCCAATGAAACAGATACGAACGCAAAATCCATCTTAGAAGGAAACTAGGTTCAGAACCTTGTTCGAATTTCAATCAAAGTAAAGAAAAACTTAAAGAAAGGGAGAAGAAAAGAAGAGTAACAGAAGGTAAAATCTGGATAGAAAAGAAAAAGGGAAAGAAACGTACCCTAGTAAACCCAAAATGGCATCAGACATCTTGATTTAAACGGAACTGATGCTAATCACTTGTTCTTTGTCAAGAACAAATGAGCAGCATCAATTCGCATTGAATCAGACCTCAAACTCGAACAAATCGGAGGCTTAAGGTCATGCATGCCCACATTTTTGACGGAATATTTAGGGTTCGAACTCAGATTTGAAATTTGGAGAGTTCTGGGGTGATTTGAGGAAATCTAAGTGGAGATTTAGAGTGAGGGAGAGACGGGGGTTCAGGGGTGCGATTTTGGGGTCAAACCAAGGTGGCGCCGCCACCGGAGAACACAGGGGCGGCGCAAGGGGTTTTCTTTCAATCCAAGATTCGAGACGTTCTGGGCTTGTTCGATGGAAGGTGCTTGTAGATTTGGACTGAGGGAGTTAAGGAGGGTATTTGGTGTTAATATGGGGTCAGTTCGTGGTGGCACCGCCTCCGGTGGTAGGGGGATTTAGGGGTGGCGTCGTTAGGGTTTTCAAGGGCGGGTTGTGAGGGAGATGAGTGAGGGGTAGGGGGCAGGTTTGGACATTTAAATACTACGTGACCCGGGCTTCAGGACCGTCCGATCAAGAAACCTCGATGGTCCTGATCTGTTGCACAAGAAACGACGTCATTTGGTTTGGGGGGGACCGACCGGGTCAAGGCGTGGGTTTGGTCTAGGTTTCAGGTAATTTTCATTTGGGTTGGGGACAATTAAATGGGTTTTAGCCCAGATTTGAGTTTCTTTCATTTCTTTTTTTTTTCAATTTCAAAATTCTTTTCTTTTCAAAATTAAAATAAAACATAAATTAATAATTTTTAAACTGAATTAACCTACCCAATTAGATTAATCGCTCATCATGGTATTTACAATAATTAATTAAATCCTAAATTTAAAGAAAACTATACAATTCAAAATTAAAAAGTAAAAATGCAAAATAAATTATTTTTTGTGATTTTCATTTTCTATAAAACAAACTAATTTACTAATTATTCTAAAAATATAAAATGAAATCCTAAATGCAGATGCAACATATTTTTTGTATTTTTCATGAATTAAATAAAATAAACGTGCACAGACAAATGCAAATAATTAACAGGAAATGCCAAAAAATCCAACAAAATTGCAAACACTGAAAGAAATTATTTTGTTTTGAATTTGTTGGAGTAATTCATATAGGGCAAAAATCACGTGCTCACAACTGCCCCTCTTTGCCCGGAAACACGAAGAGTTTTCGTGCAAAGATAAAGTGAGCAGATACGAGCGATTTTTGCCCGTTTGAATACTCCGTGGGAAGCATTTTTGAAAGATTTGACCGCACCCTGCTTCCGAGGTTGCCTACATATCCTTGGCTAAAAAGGAATCAGGTCAGTGTAGTTCGGGAATCTCTGGTAGCTGGGACTACCATGGAACTGTGATTTCACTGTTGTTGTTGTTGTTGTTGCTGCTGCTCACTGAACCCCTTATTACACCATGTGAAAAATAAAAGAAGTTAGACTAGACTATGATCTATGATTTACAAAATTCTATCTAGATCTTCAAACTTGATCTTGTGTTTCTTGTTGCCTTGTTGCCTTGTATTCTCTTGGTAAAATTCCTTAGTTGCCGCCTTGAATTGTAGTATGAGACGTTTTCCCCTTCTTCAGGAGGGTGCCTGACTGCTGAACTTGATATGCATTCCCGTGCTCTCCAGGCGGGCTCCTGATTGTTGAACTTGAATGTATTCTCATGCTATCCAGGCGGGCTCCTGACTTCAACTTGAGATATATTCCCTGCTCTCCAGGTGGCTCCTGACTTCAACATAGACAAACCAAAGAAAATTTTTCTGCCCCAGTTTGGTGGCTGGGTCCATGTGTAAGTGTAGAACGAATCACATTACCAAATATCAATAAGAATTTCGAAAAACCAAAACTTGAATTGTACTCCCTTGTTCTCCAGGCGGGCTCCTGACTGCTAAACTTGAAAGTATTCCCTGCTTTCCAGGCGGGCTCCTGACTTCGACTTGAAAGTACTCCCTGCTCTCTAGGCGGGTTCCTGACTTCAAAATAGACAAAACAAAGAGTTTGAATGCTAAAACTTAAATTGTACTCCTTTGTTCTCCAGGCGGGCTCCTGACTGCTACGCTTGAAAGCATTCCCTGCTCTCCAGGCAGGCTCCTTACTTCACCTTGAAATGTATTCCTTGCTCTCTAGGAGGGCTCCTGACTGCTGCATTTGAAAGTATTCACTGCTCTCCAGGTGGGCTCCTGACTTCAACTTGAAATGTATTCCCTGCTCTCCAGGCGGGCTCCTGACTTCAAAATAGATAAAAACAAAGAAAATATTTCTGCCCCAGTTTGGTGGCTGGGCACAGATGTGAGTGTAAAACTAAATCGTATTACCAAGTATTACTGAGAATTGAAAGCTATGTCCCATTATCCAGGAGGGTCCTGAAATTCCTAGTTAAACGATAATTAAAAATCTAAGTTATATCTTCTAAAGTGTGACTTATGCTAAATCTTGTTATCTAAGAGGGTCTTCAAACTACTCCCCATTATCCAAGAGGGTCCTAAAAATCAAAAGTCAAGTTTTATCTTAAGAGTGACAACTTTCATAGCTGAATTATACTACCCTACAGCAGAACTTACGCTAAATATTATTATCTAATCGAAATCTTAAAGCTAAGTCCCATTATTCAGGAGGGTCCTGGAAGCTCGTAATTGAATTCTATATCGAACATGCAACCTTCTAAGCTAACTTACATTATTTGGGGATACACTTATGCTAGATTATGCTATTTCTGAACTTTAAACTAGGTCCCATTTTCCAGAAGGGTCCTGAAAGTTTACGGTCAAACCTATTTTGATGCTTGCTCTTTTCCTCTACGGAGAGTTTCTCCGACACAAACGAATTTGTCTGCCCCTGCCTTAATCAAAGAAAATTTTGTCAGTTTAAAGTGGTGGTTAGCTAATGGCATTCTTGCTGAAGATCTTTCCACTCATTGTTTTGTTCTGAATGGGTTTCCCGAACTGGCCCTGAACCATTTTGACTTTCCGACTGACTTTCAATTCCCATGACCTTTGACGAACCGAGTGTTCTATACACATGTTGCTATCTCAACCCTTGACCCCTCTATCTGAACCTTTGCCTCTCCTATGACATTACCGGACCATTCCACCGATGAAACTTCCGGTGATTCCTTGTACCTGACCTTACATCATGCTGTCTTTAGTATGCTTTGACCACATTGTGATTTGCAATTTTGGGAGCTGGTAGTGAGCTTTGAAACTCTTTTCCACTTACTTGGGACAAGACTGACATTAAAACCTCTTAGACAAATAAACCCAAAAGAAAATGAAATGCAATGACTTTACGGGTTAAGGATAAGAAGAATTCAAAACCAGATAACTGCTACAAGGGAAAAAGAAAAAGAAACTTATCTAAGTGGAACAACTGGTACCAATGATGATGACATGCATTTCGGATTAATTGTCCCAATCTGTCCAACCAATCAACTTTAAGTTGCCGTACTTTGTCGCCTCAGAATTTCCATGACCTGATTACTTTACCCAAACATTGACCTTGTTCATCCTGCGGTGCCTTGAAACAGTTTTCCACCAACAGGCCTTTCTCACGTTGTTGACTTTTCAACTCACTTTCGCCTCAAGGTTCCTGTGAGGGTTTTCACCAATAAGACTCTCTCATTTTATTTCTCTCAACTCCCGTCGCCTTACGGTGCCTGTGAAGGTTTTTACCAATAAGACTCTCTCATTTTATTTCTCTCAACTCCCGTCGCCTTACGGTGCCTGTGAAGGATTTCACCAATAAGACTCTCTCATTTTTATTTATCCTGCTTGAACCAGAGTGTTGCCCCTAACATGAATTACCTTTACTTGCTCGACTTGGCATTTCTCAAAGACTGATCAGAAGGTCTTTCTTTGGACCATAATGTAGGCTTTTGGACAGGGTTAGAAAGAAAGGGCATAAAAGGCTCAAAATAATTCAAATGGGTTAAAATTACAACTTTTGGAATCAAACTTCTCACAACGACCACGACTTCTGCCCCAGTTTTCTTGCTTGGGGACTTTTGGATTTTAGTTTGATGAAACCGAACTGTGAGGCTGCCTACGTATCCTTAAAAGGAATCAGGTAGAACGTAGTTCATGTCATAGAAATTACCTTGTTTGTTGTGATTTTTCTTTTTCTCTTTTGCTTTTCTCTCTTTTTCTGTTACTGTTTTTCTTCTTCTTTTCCCTTTTTCATTCTTTTCTTTTTCTTTCTTCTCTCCTTTTTATTCTTCTTCTCATTTTCTTATCTTTCACGTCTTTGTTTCTGATATTCACTACTGATTCCGAAAGAGGGGTAAGAAAGAAAATAAATAAGGCTCAAAAAGGGAAGACGAAGGATAAAGTGTTTAGATAGCAGAACAAAATGCCTTCGTCATTTCAATCTTCGAAATATGCCAAATACAAACAAGTACAATCAAACAAAGGAATCATACATAGTATCTCTTGACTGCATCGGAATTGATAGCCATTTCCACATATTTCCCTTCCACATCTATCAAATATAGCACGCCATTGGATAACACCCTAGTTACGACAAATGGCCCCTGCCAGTTTGGGGAGAACTTTCCTTTTACTTTAGCCTGATGAGGCAAGATACGTCTCAACACTAACTGACTCACTTCAAACTTCCGTGGACGTACCTTCTTGTTATATGCTCTCACCATTCTCTGTTGGTACAATTGGATGTGACATACTGCTGCCAATCTCTTTTCGTCAATCAGGCTTAATTGCTCCAAGCGGGTTTTAACCCATTCAATGTCATCAATTTCTGCCTCAGCGGCAATCCAAAGGGATGAGATTTCAATTTCTGCGAGTATTACTGCCTCCGTGCCATACACCAACAAATAAGGAGTGGCCCCTACTGAAGTACGGACAGTAGTGCGATAACCCAATAATGCGAAAGGTAGCTTCTCATGCCATTGTTTGGACCCTTCCACCATTTTCCGAAGTATCTTCTTTATGTTCTTATTGGCCTCTTCAACCGCCCCATTCGCTTTAGGGCGATATGGGGTGGAATTGTGATGTATAATATTAAACTGCTGACAGGTCTCGCTCCATAGTGAGCCAGTAATAACCTGCTCGGAGAATCTTCTTTGCCATAACGTACCCACTCATATGCGATCCACAAACTTCGGAGTGTACTTCAGTCATGATAACTGTGGCCTGTCTAGCATCTATCATCTTAACAATCCAAGATCTGGAGTTCTTTTGTATAACACCCCTCCACTGAAGAAAAATCCACTTGCCAATCGTCGAATTGTTCTTTTCTGATCGCCCATGGCCTGTATCAGATATACCCCCATCCTGATGTATTCTTTTATATCATGGAACCATGGCTCCCCATCAAGTTCTTCTTCTACCATATTACAGTAAGCATGCTGATCACAGACCTGAATCTGCAAAGGGTCCACATAAGCCTTATCTAGATGATGTAACATTGACGCCAGAGTAGCCAAAGCATCGATAACTTCATTATGGATCCTTGGGATATGCCTGAATTCTATTGACTGAAACCGTTGGCAAAGATCATGCAAACATTGTCTATATGGTATGAGTTTCAAATCCCGTGTTTCCCATTCTCCCTGAATTTGGTGCACCAGGAGGTCCGAGTCACCCAAGACCAAGACT
The DNA here is from genome assembly GCF_000715075.1 of Nicotiana tabacum. Lineage (NCBI taxonomy): Eukaryota > Viridiplantae > Streptophyta > Magnoliopsida > Solanales > Solanaceae > Nicotiana > Nicotiana tabacum. The sequence goes on along the minus strand of NC_134089.1, from coordinate 79,633,284 downwards.
TCCTGGACACCCTTATTCACAGCTAACCTCAAACCCAGAATGCATTCCTCGTACTCAGCCATGTTGTTGGTACAGTAAAAGCGAAGCTGGGCCGTAACAGGGTAGTGCTGCCCTGTTTCAGAAATAAGTATTGGTCGTATCCCCACGCCCTTCATGTTTGCAGCCCCATCAAAGAAAAGTTTCCATCCCGGCTTCTCAACTTGCTCCAACTCATCAATGTACATCACATCTTCATCGGGGAAATAAGTTTTCAAAGGTTCATAATCTTCATCAACCGGGTTCTCGGCTAAATGGTCCGCCAAGGCCTGTGCCTTCATTGCAGTTCGAGTCACGTAGACAATGTCAAACTCTGTGAGTAGGATCTGCCATTTTTCAAGCCTCCCTGTGGGCATAGGCTTCTGAAAGATATACTTCAATGGATCCAAGCGAGATATGAGGTAGGTAGTATAAGATGACAAATAATGTTTCAGCTTCTGTGCCACCCAAGTTAGGGCGCAGCATGTCCTCTCAAGCTGAGTGTACTTAACCTCGTATGACGTGAATTTCTTGCTAAGATAATATCTGGCTTGCTCCTTCCTGCCAGTGATGTCATGCTGACCCTATACACAGCCGAATGAATTGTCCAAAACCGTCAAGTATAGAATCAAAGGTTGCCCTGGTTCTGGCGGGACCAACACGGGTGGATTTGACAAATACCCCTTTATTTTATCAAACGCCTCCTAAAATGCATCTGTCCATTTGACCGCAGTGTCTTTCTTTAACAATTTGAAGATGGGTTCGCAAGTTGTCGTGAGCTGAGCGATGAACCTGCTGATATAATTCAATCTTCCCAACAAACTCATCACCTCGGTCTTGTTCCTCGGGGGTGGCAATTCCTTGATGACCTTGACTTTCGATGGATCCAGTTCAATGCCCCGGCGGCTGACTACGAACCCCAACAACTTTCTAGACGGCACCCCAAAAGCACACTTTGCAGGATTAAGCTTTAGATTATACCTGCGAAGCCTTCGGAAGAACTTCTTCAGATCCCCGACATGGTCAGACTACTTTCTAGACTTCACGATCACATCATCCACGTACACCTCGATTTCTTGGTGTATCATATTATGTAATATTGTTGTCGTTGCCCTCATGTAGGTTGCCCCAGCATTTTTCAAACCAAATGGCATGACCCGATAGCAATACGTTCCCCATGGCGTGATGAATGCCATCTTTTCTGCATCTTCCTCGTCCATTAAGATCTGATGATAACCCGCGTAACAATCTACAAAAGAACCAATCTCATGTTTAGCACAATTATCAATTAAGATATGGATGTTCGGCAATGGGAAATTGTCTTTTGGACTCGCCTTGTTGAGATCCCGATAGTCAACACACATCCTGGTCTTTCCATCCTTCTTTGGCACCGGCACGACGTTGGCTAACTAGGTGGGATACCGGGAGACCCGAATGACTTTGGTATCGAACTGCTTGGTGACATCTTCTTTGATCTTTACGCTCATATATGTTTTGAACTTTCTCAGCTTCTATTTGACAGGAGGGAATGCCGGGTTAGTAGGCAACTTGTGAACCACTAAATCAGTGCTTAGACCCGGCATCTCGTCATAGGACCATGCAAAAACATCTTTGTCTTCGAACAATACTTTAATTATCTCCTCCCTGAGTTGAGGTTCCATATGGACACTTATTTTAGTTTCACGGACATTATCTTGGCCCCTTAGATTTACTGCTTCTGTATCGTTCAAATTAGGTTTGGGCTTTTCCTCAAAATGACTTAGTTCCTTACTAATTTCTTCGTAGGCCTCATCATCATCAAATTCCAACTCGTCATCACACTCAATTTCTTGTATTATTATTTCAGAGTTAGATTGGCTTTTAAAACTGGGCCGAAGATTCCTCATGCATGTCATGTCATTGATATCAGCATAAAAAGGACTGTACAAAAGAAGAAAACAAAAATAAAATTAGAAGAGATGAAGGAAAAGGAACAATTGCATTTCATTGAATTTAAAGATAACAGGGTTTTAACACATCCAACTGGACGGAACATAATATCTGAATTACAGACCCTGGAATAATCTAGACAACAAAAGAAAATCAAAACCCACTACTAAGACTCCCTCCGGGTAGGAAGAGGAGTAGCTTCCCAGTTGTTGACTTTTGCACGTGGTCCCACGAATTGCACATCTGCCCCGCTGGACCCTTCCCCAGCCTGAACCATGTTAACCTCCGCGAATAACCTTTCAAACCCCTTCTCCAAGTTTCCATCGACACCAATCAGTGGTCTAGGAACCTTTGACAACAGTTGCTTTCTGATACCCGGACTGACGAATGATCTAGACAGACACGGGATTAGCTTTGGCAATGCCCATGCTTTCTGTTTCATTTTTCTAGCTCTTCTCACGTCTGCAATGGTAGGCTTGAACTCCAGACCAAAAGTATCCAGATTCTTTGGAAGAGAAACTGGCTACACAATACCTTGCAGAGATGCACCCAAACCCTTGCCCGGTACGAAACCATTTTTCAACATTTCAACAGCTACCATAACTGATGCCGCAACCATCTTTGGAGTTGGAACGCACTTTCCTTCCGGAATTTTCTCTACCGATACTATGTCGAAAACCTGATACACCCATGGTCCCTTGTCATCGTCAACCTCTATGAACGGAACAATGGCACCGTTGGGCACACACAAATTATCTTTGCCGTGTACAACAATTCCTGTCGATCCCATTCAAACTTGACCATTTGATGCAGAGTAGACGGTACTGCTTTGGCCGTATGGATCCAAGGTCATCCCAACAACAGATTGTACAAAACAGCCACATCGAGCACCTGGAATTCCATAGTAAATTCAACTTGCCCTATTGTGAACTGAAGCACTATGTCCTTGACTGAATCCTTCCCTCCACCGTCGAATCCCGAACGCAAATACTGTTCTTCTGAATTCATTCATCCTCCACTTTTAGCTTGGTCAATGTGGGGAGAGGACAAATGTTCGTGCTAGACCCATTGTCAACCAGTACCCGAGTAACCACAGAATCTTTGTATTTCACCGTCAGATAATGGGCTCTATTGTGCTCGGTACCCTCCACGGGCAACTCATTATCAGAAAAAGTGACTCTGTTTACCTCAAATATCTTGTTAGCTATCGTTTCCAAGTGGTTTACTGAGATTTTGTCAGGAACGTGGGCTTCGTTCAAGATCTTCATCAAAGCACGACGGTGCTCGTCTGAATGGATCAATAATGACAAGAGCGAGATCTAAGCTGATGTCTTCCTTAACTGTTCCACAATGGAATAGTCTTGCACTTTCATCTTTCTCAGAAATTCTTCTGCTTCTTCCTCAGTCACTACTTTCTTCACCAACACTGAATTATCTTTTGAGGTCTTAGTTTTTCTCAGCTCTTCGGGGGCAAAGCATCTCCCCGATCGAGTCAAACCATGAGTCTCACACACTTCTTCTTTAACCTCTTTCCCTTTGTAAGTCACGGTCACTCGTTCATAATTCCATGGGACTGCCTTGCTATTGACTATCGGTAATTGAGTTACCGGTTTGATAATGACAGGATCTATGGGGGCGCCCTTCACAATTACCACACGCTTGTTTGTCACTCTTGGCACAACCACTTTTTCTCTTTCTTGTTTTCCTGCGACGTCACTAGAGGACCCCTTCTTGACCTCCACAGATGGTTCATTATTTGCCCTGTTCAACTTGATCACAAACTTCTCACTTGTTGACTTTTCAAATGGTCTGGCTTCACTAGCCCGAATCATCATGACGGTTTGCGAAGGCTTCTTAGGCTCCCCTCCCTTATGCACTATCTCAATCACATTTGTTTCATGATGAGCTGGCAAGGGATTCTGATTGATATTGGGCGCCTCCGGAGCTTGGACCTCAATCCGATTGGTGTCAATGAGTTCTTGAATAGTTGTTTTCAATTTCCATCATTTCTCTGTGTTATGTCCCGGGGCCCCTGAACAATACTCACAACTCACCGAGCGGTCAAGATTTCTGGGAGGGGGATTCGGCAATTTAGCCTCGATCGGATTCAACATACCCAACTGTCTCAGTCTATGGAACATACTAGCATATGATTCTCCCAGTGGAGTGAAAGTCTTTTGCTTCTGCAACCTCTCATTCTTAAAGGCTTGGTTAGGTCGAAAACCCATTCCAGGAGGATTTCTGTAGGCTTTTGGGTATGGATGGTTATTTTGTGGAGCTTGGTATGGGTTTTGTGGAGCTGGCGCACGCCATTGCGAGTGAGAGGGTGGCTGGGTATAGGTTTATGTGTGATGGACAGAAAAAATGGGGATCTGGTGGTGGGTAATAGTGTTGTGGTGGGTTATATGGAATGTGGGGGTAAGTTTGGAGATAGGGTCGCGGCTGGTTGTAGTAACGGGGAAGGTTACTGGATCCAACCCAAGCTCCCGACTCAATTGTCGCAACGTCCTCTCCAACAGAATCCATATTTTTTGAAGCTCTCACCGGGCTTCTTTTCCAGCTTTGTCAACGACAGACGATCTGGGATAATTTCGAGGTTGTACTCAAAATGGCAGGCGGAGGCTTGGGCCAAATCGTCCCATGTGTATCACCTATTGTGATCTTGTCTAGTATACCATTCTAAAGCCGATCCACTCAAACTTTGGCTGAAATATGCCATTAGCAATTCATTTCTTCCACCTGCTCCTCTCATCTTGCTACAAAATCCTCTTAAGTGTGCTACCGGGTCACCATGCCCATCGTACATCTGGGAACAGACATAAATCCTTATATGCCACACTTATTTGACCTCCCAACCCCCTCATATCTCGGAATGACTGTTCTAAGCTTTTGACCTTCCTGATCATCTCTTCATGCTCGGGATTTTTTGGGTGGTTTCTCGGTCTCTGTTGGGATATCAAGATGAGGGGTGTAAGGATATAGTTCTGGAACTTTGAAGGTGGGTTTAGGGGGATAGTACTGGTTGTCGTGAGTTTGGAACAGGGGTTCACTAGAAGATTGGTGTAATGTAGCAGGTGGAGGTGCCACAAAAACAGGTGTAATTGGTGGGGGAAGGTATAGGACTTGTTTTGGTGGTGGAGCTTGAGAAGTATGAAAAGTGGCGCCATGGAATTGTTGGTAGAGGGGAAAGACTGGAGATGAGTTCACAGTGGGAGGCTCCGGAGGTTGGGCTGATGGTGGGATATAAGCAGGATTAGCGGGATAAACCGGTGGTGGATGCCCCTTTGCCCAGGCTTGGTACATTTCAGCCATCTGCTGCTTTAGCTTATACATTTCTTCCCTCATCACATTAATGTCCATTTCCTCCACCTCTTTCGATGGGTCAACAATACTTGTTTTCGGTTCCTGGTTGGCCATATTCATCCTGTCTTTCGATCGTGTGTTGTATGAGTGATTTTCCAGAATGCCAATCAACTAACCACCTGCATGGGCTCAATACATCAACAACATCCTTGTTAGCGATTAGGCTTTAACAGATTGGCAACCGCACATTGGGCATGAATGCACCTAAACAGTTAACCGACTCTATTACGTATTTGATCGGTTGCATGCGTCATCCCGACCTTTTCTTTCTTTCGATTGCAAACTTCCCCCTTTTCTTTCTTTTTCCTTTCCTTCCTTTCATTCTCTATTTGTTTTTATTCTCTCTTGATTTTTATTTTCTCTCTTTTCTTTCTTGTTTTTTCTTTACTCTCTTGTTTTTCTACTCTTTCTTTCTCTCTTTTATTTGGTTACGGTCGAATCCTATGGAGATTGCCTACGTATCATGACCCCACATGAATCAGACCAAGCGTAGTTCATGGGGATAAGTGTGAAATAAAGTAAAAAAAATCATTTTGGGATTTTCAGTTTTCATATATATATATATATAAACGATATTACAAAGACTGAAAATAATAGGCTCGAAAAAACTAACAGACTCTGATGAAAGAACGAGATACAGACTCAAAAACAAACAACCCACATACTCTGATAACAGAAATACAGACTCCAAAACAACTGGCAGACTTTAACAGAAAGAAAATACAGACTCAAGAAATCACGAATACATCAAGGCCTCAATTGTCCCCGGGACACGCGGGGCGTCATTCGGCCTTGCTGCGGGCTGACTCGCTAAATCCCCCTGAAGGTGGTAGAGATCTTCCATTACCCGGCGAACAAAAATCATCACAGTAGCGAAGAACATAGATCTCGTCATATCCTCACAGCTATTGCACTTCATTGCGATATAGTTGGTGACCCTTTTGACTCGCTCTCTTATGACGCCCTTCTCTTGCAACAAACGCCCAATTTGTTCGGTTTTGGCTTCCAAAGTTCGTTCGGCTACCTGGTTCTGCTCTTGGAGTTGTTACAAGTCCCTTTCTAGCCATGCCATTAAGGAATAACAATGTTCTCTTTCATCCTTAAAATTTTTGGCTTGTTTAGCCATTTCACCCTCGAGGTTGCCAATTGCCTTCTCCCAACCGGTGACCCATTTTTCATATCTTTCTTTCATCTGTTGAACGAAAGTTGCACGCCCTTCGGCACTTTTAGCCAACCTCGCTCGTGCTTTTGCTAGCTCAGACTCAGCTTTCTGCAGGTCATCTTCATAGTCACGTACCTTTTGAGTGAGATTGTAAATGAGCTTTTCATCTTTCCTGCTTCGACCTGGGTTCTTGGCTTCAATTTTCAACTGTCGAACCTAAGCTCTGAGGGCTTCATTTTCTTGCACCAATCTTCTCCTTTCACCTTCGGCCTCTTGTGCCTGAAAATCATTGTTGAAGGTGACATTTCTCAATTCTTCTCGTAGACCATGGATGATGGCCTTATATTCCTTTTCCTTCTCCCCCCAAGCTAACCTTTCCTGAATTTTATCATCTAAGGCTTGAACATGAGGCCTTTTGGCGGGCCTTTCGGGCTCTGGCTCGTTGTTTACATAAGACATTTTCTCAAACCAAGTAGCATATTTTGGATTTATTTCCCCCTTGGCGATATCTGGTACCTGGGTGCCATTTTTTAGATACCGACAGCTATTCCAATCCTGCTGAACTATAGTCTCGGGCAATGCAGCTTCTGGATGTAACTCTATGACCTGGGTGCTTAGATCTTCATCTTCAGGCACAATCTGATACCTTCCCAATTGCCTCAAGACCCTCTGCGGTGCATATGGATGAATACTCCTTACGCCCATTAACCTCAGGTAGCCTTTGGTAGCAGTCATATAGATGGCTTCTGTCCTTGGGAGCCATCCTATAGTCCACTCGACCTGACCTGCGTTAAGAACTTTCAAATAAGAAACTCATGCTTCAAATCCTTCTGGTGTATTGTAATCTTTTGTCCTCTCCTCATAACTAATGATGAAGTTATTTGGGCTCGAACTGTAACTCATGAATCTGGGATGATGGCGACGGTGCTCGATCAGCCACATTTGCAAAATGATGCTGCAACCTTCAAAAAATTGAGCCCCTGCTTTGCATAAAGTCAATGCTCGATAGATATCTGCCAGCACCAACGAGGCAAGTGTATGATCTTCTTTGGTAGTGAGGATTTGTGCAATTCTAGCCATACGAATATCCACCGTCTCTTTCTCATTTGGAAAAACCATGATCCCCAAGAATGCCACAATAAATGCGAACCGGCGATGAACTTGCCAAAGGCCCTTGTTTTGTTTATTGCTTAAACCCTTTTCATGCGTTTCAAAACCAGCAGAATGCCCGAACCTGAAGTATAAGAAAGGGAAGGCACAACACCCGTTGCTCACACGTTCCTTATTTGTCTGTTTACTAATATTCAGGAGGTCAAAGAACTTATGCGCCGATGGAGCCCTTGGAAATACAAGTTGTTGTTTCCTCAAATCCCGTCCGAATTCAATGTACCCGGCTATCTCCTCCAAAGTAGGGGTGATCTCAAAATCCGAGAAACGAAAGACATTGTGGACAAGATCCCAGAAAGTTACCAAAGCTTTGATCAGATTTTCCCGTGGTTTGATTTCAAAGATGTCTATAAGAGCACCCAAGTGCTCTTTCACCCATTTCTGACCATCTTCGTCTAGATCATTCCACTACATATGCAAGTGTAGCCGAGCCTGTTCCCAGACCACTTCTGGCAGTTCCTGGATGGTATTCATTTGTTCCTATGGAAGATTAAGGTTAGGGTTAACTCGAGTTGACCCTTTTGTAAACCGTTTTTGAAGAAGAAAAGAAAAATGAAAGAGAAAAGAAAAGAAAAAAAGAACCATAATTTCTTCCCCTATATGCCAGCTTTAGCCAAATGGCTGTTTTTTGCAAATGCGGCCCCTTCCCAATTTCGCGCAAATTTTAAGGCCGGGGGAAATTATTTTATGACCCCTTACAAACTTGTCCATTCTTTTACGAAAATAGCCTTTCGACAACTGAAAAATACTCTGAGACTATCTTGGCAAGAACGGTTTAAGACATTGCCGAAGCTGGATTGACTTATTTTGACCAAAAATCAAGATTGCGTTCACTCAACCACCGACTCTCTTTCCTTGTTTTTCTTTTCTCTCTTTTTTTTTCAAAAATAAGGCCGAACCTTATGTAGGTTGCCTACGTATCCCACATCCGGTGAGAATCAGACCTGCGTAGTTCGGTCAGTTTTGACACATTTGAAAGAACACAATGTTTGACTCTTTTGAAATAACTCTTTTTGAAAAATTTTGGGCAGAGTTTCAGGACGCTTTTCAAATACCGGGATGTTTAGAACTGGGTTTTATTTTCTTCCCTATATCACTCTTGGTTTTCCCCTATTTCTTTTGCTTTATTTTCCTTGGCCGGTCAGCATGCAAGCCAAAATAAATGTTCACATAGCACGTAGAATGTATTAGGATGGTCTGTTATTTCGGGCATACATGTCCTAGACGGACCCAACCCCTATGTTGAGTCCCCTAAGTCAAATGCACATGATGCAAACAAACATTCCTACTAGGGATCCGACATGAGGCTGTATTTTTCTAGGTTTAAATCATGGGGTTTTGGTCTAGACTTGGGGTACCTGAGCGGACAACTACGGCCAAGGAGGGGGCGACGTACCGGGAGCACTGAAGTCTACCCAACCTTGTCACTTGCCCATACTCGTTCTATTTGGTATTATTTCTACAAAAAAAGTGGGTTACGCAAACGTATGCACCATTTCCAGAAAACTCAGATGGGTGGCGTAAGAAGATAGTTATATACAATTCAGATAATATTAAAGCAGTAAACAGATAGCATTTAGCACAAAAGATTCACAGAATACAGTAATATTAACAATAAATAAAGCCAAGTAAAAATCATGTTAACAAGCTCGAATTCTTGAACCCTGAACTAGAAATTCTAGGCTTGGTCCCCAACAGAGTCGCCAGAGCTGTCACATCTCCTTTTTACCCACACCCCGGAAAGGGTATAAATATAAGAGAGTTTTTCCAATTAAAGGACAATCAAAACGGGATTGTTTATTTATTAAAAATCAGAGTCGCCACTTGGGATAATTTATGGTGTCCCAAGTCACCGGTTTAAAATCCCGAATCGAGGAAATTTGACTCTATTATCGGTCCGCGAACACAGAAATTTGGTTAAGGAATTTTGTTAACCCGGGAGAAGGTGTTAGGCATTCTCGAGCTCCGTAGTTCTAGCACGGCCGCTTTGATCATACTTGGCTTAAAAAATTTTAATTACTAACCTTAGATCCTATGTGCATTTTCCCTTTACCGCTTTTAAATCACTTGATTATTCGTAGTTAAAGAATTGAGTTACGCGTACGTATACTCTTTTCCTTCGGCGCGTCAAAAATCATGTCACGCGAACATATCAATAATTAATAATGCTTTATTTATTTATTAAGAACGTTTAGCCGAAGTTACGCGAACGTATACTCCGATTTATTTTTAAAGAAATCGTAACCGTGTCACGCGAACGTGTCCACAATCACGATAGTATTTTAAACTGTCCTAAAGGTTTCTCTACGAACATTTGTTATTTTACATCTATATTATGAAATTAACACAAGAGCCATTTGTTACTAAGTGTCTAATTATGGCTTGCCTCAAATTCCCTTTTCAAGACCCTAATTAATTAAACACTAAAGTACTTGACGCCTACTTTAGGTGAATAATTCAAACAAATCCCTTCCAATCAATAAGGCTTCATTAAACCATTTTTATTAGCGGAGGGGCCTGAATTAAACAGGCCCAAACTTTTGAGAAACAAACCTGTCTCAACGTAGGGAAATTCTTTTGACTTAAGAGACTCCAATAATATTCAGGCCCAAAGGCCCAACTATTTTGGCAACGCTGGCTGCAGTCAAGGACTTCAGGATCGAATCCCTGAAGCCAAAATCTAACAATGACCTTGCTCATAACCTTTTCGACCATTAAGGAGGGGAAAAAACGAGTTGGGGTCATGGAGAAGAACCATATATAGCAATCAATAATAATCCTTTTTAAACTGAGGCGTAAACTGTACGGAAACATCAATTGGCTACAGTTAAAATCAAGCAAACTATACATACATAGCTTAACACATGAATTATAACAGGAACACAAAGGTATAAATAGCAAAAGCTAATAGAATCTAACATTTAAACAAAATTTCTATTCGAATTCCAATTCGAACATCCAAATCTGCATACAAATTCAGTCTGGTTCCAACTTGTGGCACTTCATTTGTTAGCAAAAGGCATAAGGAAATACCTGATAGCACAAATAAGAGAGAGGTAATAAGATCAGCAAAGAGCAGTAGCAAGAGCAAGGGTCAGCAGCAAAACCCAATCAACGGATCCAACCAGCTGCTCTAAAATTAAATTTCAAACCCAGAAATTGAAGTAAACGACCATAAACTAATTCAACCCAAACAAGGGACCAAGCAGAACTTCAGCCAAGCTGATTTTAGTTCATTTCTAAGGTCAGTTAGTCAGAACTTGTTGTACCACCAGGAAAATTGCAGAAATTAACAGAAAACTCAATGAAATAGTAAAATTCCTGCCATTTTTGTATTTTTCTGAACTTTTCTTCTTTTTAGCCCTTGGGTCTGCCTTGAAAGGCAAGAAAAGTTGCCTTTATAGGCAAGCTATTAGGGCAGACTTAGTTTTGCACTTTGCCCCCTTTTTAAGTTTCGTTATAGCTCAGATACCCTTAAAAAAACCGAAAATCAGAACCAACCCTTCCCCAGCTTCCTAGAAGCTTCCTAGTCTGTTATAGCAAGATTCCCTTAGGTGAATTACCCAATTTACCCCTATTACCCCTGTATTTTACCCTGAAGCCCGGCCAAACTTGAACATGGGCTTTGAATCCCCGAACGGGCTCAATGCTTAACTAGACATGGGCTCAGACTCAGGCAAAACAGAATGCCTTTAATCATGAGATTTTAGACTGACCTTAGAGCCCAAAGACGAAACCCAAACAAACTCAGAAAACTTAAAAACAAATCAACTAATTAACAATCATAAATAGGCGGGGAACTAATTAAGCTCAGTGACCAAAACAAAGACAAAAATGAGAAATTTAAGCATGACACTAATGAAAGTTAACCAGACCATAAACTCCAAAAAAAAAAACTGAAAAGCCAATGAAACAGATACGAACGCAAAATCCATCTTAGAAGGAAACTAGGTTCAGAACCTTGTTCGAATTTCAATCAAAGTAAAGAAAAACTTAAAGAAAGGGAGAAGAAAAGAAGAGGAACAGAAGGTAAAATCTTGATAGAAAAGAAAAAGGGAAAGAAACGTACTCTAGTAAACCCGAAATGGCATCAGACATCTTGATTTAAACGGAACTGATGCTAATCACTTGTTCTTTGTCAAGAACAAATGAGCAACATCAATTCGCGTTGAATCAGACCTCAAATTCGAACAAATCAGAGGCTTAAGGTCATGCATGCCCACATTTTCGACGGAATATTTAGGGTTCGAACTCAGATTTGAAATTTGGAAAGTTTTGGGGTGATTTGAGGGAATCTAAGTGGGGATTTAGAGTGAGGGAGAGATGGGGGTTCAGGGGTGTGATTTTGGTTTCAAACCGAGGTGGCGCCGCCACCGGAGAACACATGGGCGGCGCTAGGGTTTTCGTTCAATCCAAGATTCGAGACGTTCTGGACTTGTTAGATGGAAGGTTCTTGTAGATTTGGACTGAGGGAGTTGAGGAGGGTATTTGATGTTAATATAGAGTCAGTTCGTGGTGGCGCCGCCTCCGGTGGTGGGGGGATTTAGGGGCGGCGTTGTTAGGGTTTGCAGGGGCAGGGTTGTGAGGGAGATGAGGGGGTTTGGGCCGGGTTTCGGGTAATTTTCATTTGGGCTGGGGACAATTAAATGGGTTTTAGCCCAGATTTGGGTTTCTTTCATTTCTTCTTTTTTTTTCAATTTCAAAATTCTTTTCTTTTCAAAATTAAAATAAAACCTAAATTAATAATTTTTAAACTAAATTAACCTACCCAATTAGATTAATCACTCATCATGGTATTTACAATAATTAATTAAATCCTAAATTTAAAGAAAACTATAGAATTCAAAATTAAAAAGTAAAAATGCAAAATGAATTATTTTTTGTGATATTCATTTTCTATAAAACAAACTAATTAATCTAAAAATATAAAATTAAATCCTAAATGTAGATGCAACATATTTTTCATATTTTTCATGAATAAAATAAAATAAACGTGCACAGACAAATGTAAATAATTAACAGGAAATGCCACGAAATCCAACAAAATTGCAAACACTGAAAGAAATTATTTTGTTTTGAATTTGTCGGATTAATTCATATAGGGCAAAAATCACGTGCTCACAGCTCCAAGTCTTAGTAATCCCCTAAAGGGGAAAATATGGAATGATAAAGGAAGAATGCGATAAAAAATGAGAAAGGGATGAGATTGCACTTATCCAAATGTTACAGATATGCTATGATTCCAGAATGTTATGTAAGCACGACGTCAAAAAAGGAAGTAAGGGTTCGTGCCCGGGATGTTATTGATAGATAAGGAGCCAGTACGTGAGGTAAGTTAAGACAAGGAAATAACCCAAGAAATATTACGTGGAATATGGATATGAGAATGGGCCGGCGAGTAGTTAGTATTTGATTCAGGAAGAGCCTAGTCGTGACTAGACAAGAAGTTACGGACAATCCGCAGATCATGCAAGATAAATGTAGTAAACCCCAACATGGAGAATTCAGCCTCACAGTAATGTCATTATAATACTTGAGATATATTCAAATAGGAGTCGGGGTAGTTAAAGGTACCGTATGAGTGTTATGGGGATAAAAGAAAGTGCCACTGGGAAGACAATCAAAATGTCTGTTCAAAAGCAACCCTACAAGCACAAAGGTCATAGAGGCAAGCAACTACGGATAATTATAGGTAAAGAAGGACATCAAAAGGTCCGTAATAAGCTCACAGCTTTACGAGGGTCAAGGGTTCTCCCTAAGTACTACAACAAAAGACTAGCTGAGGAAATAAGGAAAAAAAGGCTTCAACTTAAGCACAACGACCTAAAGGGTAAATGGTCGTGTAACAACAGTCTCACAACAACATTATAAGCACTCCAAAGGAATGTGGCACCTACCATGACTAATGAACGGAAAGTAAAATTAAAAGTAATATTCGAGATCATATGAGTTGTATGAAAACCCTGGCATGTATGGGCACGAAGATGAGCTAAGTATGGACGCAAGGGGGCAGAAAGACCAGGAAAAGTAATAGCTTACGTTGAAAGAAAGTTAAGTGGAAAGAAAGAAATTATTCGATCAATGATCTAGAGTTGGTTACGTTATGAACTCACTTAAGGGTTCGGAGTTTTATACATGCAGCATATACAGCCGTAGAAGATTCTGGTATATGTTAAAAGAAAGAATTGAGCCTAGATCATAAATGAAAGATTAAATTGTTAAAGGATTGTATCATGCATATTTCTCAGTGCCCATGAAAGGCTAAACAAAATAAATAATACCATGAACCACAGATCAGAAGATAGCTTAAGCCGATGTAAAGGTTGTTCAGAAGAAAGAGGAAACTAAAGAGTTACATCACCCAAGTAAATTAGGAGTTTGATTATTTGACCCAGAAAAACTAAAACATCGTGATCGAGAACATTGCAGGATCTCCCTTAAAATCAGAGGTACGAGAGAGATAGTACAACAACCATAGTTTATAATGACTCTATGATAAAGCCAGTTTAAAAAAGGTAACAGCCTCATAAAAAGTTAGTATGAAGCTCCCACCGGATTGTAGTATTATAATAGAGCTTCAAGTTGTGATGTGAATCATACCTATGTGGAAGGGAGGTTATCAAAAAGATAGAAGATATGTTGCGAGATTTTAAGTAAGTAAGGTAAAGGTGAACAACGTACGAGATACTTAAATGCAGAAAGTTGTGAATGGTCCATACCTTGGATAAAAGGCTAGAAGCGCGGGGATCTAATAACCGGGAATGATAGCGGCATCATCAGCGGCATGTCTTCCAGCCTATGGTTTCTAAGTACTGAGAAATCTAGTTAAGAGAGTAGAGAAAGGTTAGAGACGATGTGATGCCTCGCTTGACATTCCAGAATAACATAAGGAAATCTATGGTGCAAGCAAGTTGAAGGAAAGTTGCGAGTAGTATAAATGGACATGTATAGGACGCAAGCTAAAGTATGATAGAGTGACAAAGTTTTAAGAAAACATGAGTAAGGATAAGGAAAGGCAAGTGAAAAGGTGACGAGAATGGATAAGTCCTCGGGATTAAGTCCATAAAAACAAGAGAGATAATGGTTTCTCTAAGTTATTTAAAGTTCAATATAGCCTGAATGAACTCAAAGAAGTCTAAGATTAATAGCATTTAGAAAGAATGAAATGCTGACTTGGTAATAAAATGAGGGTGTAATTGTGACAGATAAAGGATGACATTTGGGCCTTTGTTTGAATAATGATTTGAAAAAAAAAGAAGAAGATAAGAAGAAAAGATTTCGCTTGAGACAAAAAATTAGGATACCCCCATAAGGTGAATCACATTGAGACACTATGAAAATACGATTATGGAAATCACTTCAAATATTTCTCAATGCAACGTAAGCCCTAGTGGCAAGGTATTAAGTAAGAAGTTTCAAGTTATCAGTGGTATATTGTGGATCAATATTGAGGTGAATCAACAATGGATGGATAAAAGTTACAAAGTACGAGATGAAAATAGGCCATCATTCCTAACATGAACATTAATGAGGAAGCATTAAAGGATAGAGATTTATAAATATATGATAAGCAGTGAAAGAGTAGCCTGGAGTTTGGTCGTAGACCTCAGTAACTATAAATCGAAGTATGAGTCATAGAATAGTATGACCCAGTTAGATGTAGTAAAGTTATATGGATGGATAAACGGATCTATGAAATAAGATATAGTAATATTCGTAAGTTCAACAAAGTATCGAGCAAAGAACTTCAAGTATACCTATAGATTCCCAAAGGGACATCTTGTCAAGCTCTGTATATATTTACAAAGTGAGGTCTAGAGATTGGCTAAAAGCTAGAGGGAAAAGAAAAGAAGAGTCACATAAGGTGCACTTACAAAGTTAGAGTCATACAAGCTGCATGATAGGAGGTAGCAACAGTTACGAGATTGGAAAGATTTCGACCACAAGTTGTGGTATGAAAAGAGGACTAAAGGGGGGAATACCCTAGACTTTGGATTTATTCACAAAACAATTGCCTAAATGGCAAGTAGAGTGTTACGGTATTCAAAAGAGCTATAAGTTATGAAAATGATAAGAGCATCAGTCAACATTCGAGGATGAATGTTCCAAAGGGGGGAATGATGTTACACCTTGCAATATTACGATGATGTTACATCCTACAGTATTATATTACGATGATGTTACGCCTTGCAGTATTATATTACGATGATGTTACGCTTCGCAGTATTAAGTTACGATAATGTTGCACCTTGCAGTATTACATTACGGTGATGTTACGCTTCACAATATTAAGTTACGACGATGTTGCACCATGTAGTATTGTACGTTGAATTTGTCGTAAGGTAATTGACATCAGTCCAAGTAAAAAATTATTTGGAGATTATAAGGATTATGTTATTTCACAAGTGATGAGTAAATTCGTGAAGGTGAAAGGGGAAGGAAGTCAAAGAAAATGAATTTTTGTCAAAGTTTGACATGTTGGGATAAAATATGGCCCGAGCTAAAATACTTGGTATTTATGGGCTAGTGTCATACAAGGTACCATATGACCATGATAGTAAGGAGTATAAGGTATGTGAAAAGTGAGTAGTATTTTAAGTAAGTAGAAATAATTCTTAATTATGTGGGTAATTGGTTAATTATTGGATAATGGGACATTACCTAATTAATTAATAACTAGTGGTCGATTAATTGAAGTCTTTGGATAAATACTAAACCCAAAAATGTGGCAGCCCATTGGAATACACTAAATGACTCATATCTTGGGATGAAAGGTGTCCATTTAAGTGTCATACATATGACACTTAATGTATATTGGAAGCTTGGTCTTTAAATGATCAAAAAAATGATCATATAGCTTTCTTTCAAAAAGTCGAACATTCTAAAAAATTTAGCAATAACATTTCCTACACCATTGAAAGAAAAATGACAATGATCCAACAAGATCCAACTTGAAATTCCAGAGAGAAATCCAACGTGTTATGCTAATTCAAAACAAAGTCGGTACAATCTTTCTCAAGAATATCATACAAATTTTTTCCCTACTTCGATCAGCCATTACGTGTTTTCGCAAGAGAGAATCGGTTTAGGTATGTTAAGTCTATCCCTTCTTTATTTTTGGCATGATCTATACGACAAGAACAAAACGAGCAAATGCACAAATTCCATAAATAACTCTATTCATAGAAGTATTAGAGATGTTTATGTTCTTGAATTCCCATATGTCTTATTATTCTATCGTCTGTTCATGGGTCTCAGAAAATATGTAAGTTGATAAAGTTTGTTTCATGATATTAATCAGAGGTATAATGGTCTTATGACGTTCAGAAAAATTTTATTGGCGTACTTCTCATGCATTGCATTCATTTATACATGCACATTGACCCATGACCAGATGGCGTTATATACGTGTATATATGTATATATATATATATATATATATATATATATATATATATATATATATATATATATATATATGTATGTATATGGGATATGGGAAAAGGTTACGACGTTATATACGCACCACCACCTGATCAGCTGGTATACGTTGATGATTTTGCCTACAGTGGCCAAGATGATATGATGGGATGCCCTCAGAGGCTGATGATGTTATGAAACATGTACCTATGCACGACATGACATTCATATGCATATGCATAATACTATAATTATTTCATGATTTATAAAGTTATTCAGACTTACAGGTGGAGTCATTTACTCTATATTTCCTCCATGTCTGTTTTGTACTTATTTATGTGTCTTACATACTCACTACATTATTTGTACTGGCATCCCTTTTTACTTGGGGATGCTGCATTTCATGCCCGCAGGTCCCGATAGACAGATCGAGAACCCTCCAAGTAGGCTATCAACTCAGCGGAAGACGTTGGTGCGCTCTATTTACTTTGGAGTTGCTCATTTAGTTAGTATGATTTAGACGTGTATTGTTTTATGGCGGGACTATATCCCGGCCTTTATGAAAATTATGTATTCCTAGAGGCTTGTAGACAAATATCATGTACGTAAAAGATTGTATGGCCTTGTCGGCCTATGTTCAGTGTCCGAGTGGTTATTTTGGTCTTAGAGGCTTATATGTCTTATGTATAAGTCGGCATTACCTGTTGTATTCTACCTATTTCATGGCAGCCTCTCCAGCTCAGTTATTTATGAGAATATGACATGAAAAGATACGTTATGTTGGTACTCGGTTGAATAAGGTACCGGGTGCCCATCGCGGCCCATCGGTTTGGGTCGTGATAGAGAGCACATGACAATTGGACTTCAGCCGCAATGGAGATCTCTTGAGCCAGCATCTTCGGCATCAGCTCGATAAGAGGACATAAACGCCTCCGCATCGGATTTGGCCTTCACAAGCTCGGCACCCGATTTAGCTTCGATCTTCTCAATCATTTGGCTCCGATCCAGGCTTTCTCCCTTTACATTTTGAATTTGGCGCTCAATCGAAGTCAGCTAATCCCAAAGCGTGTCTTCTCTAAGGTGAGATGATCCATATGTTTCTTCCACCCTAAGGTCTCGGCCTCTTTCACCTTGAGCTCTTCTCGAAGCTGCTCCACCAGCTTGCCCTTCTGCTGGACCTGCAAAGTTGAAGTATTAATTGCTAAATCAAATGAATGCATAACAGAACCTCAAAGGCTATATTACCTTTTCAATGAGCTCAGTTTGTTCTTGATGAGCCTTCACCAATTCAACTCGGATATCCCTGACCTCCTCCTCTTTTTGTACATAGAGCCGCTTAAGGCCGTCCCTCTCTTCCGCCAGCTTCTTGAGTTCGGCTTCGCATCATGCAAACTCGGCTCAAGATTTGGAAAATGCTTGTCAATGAAGCGTCACGGCCTCACACAAAGAAAAGGAGTCAGACTTAGAAAAATGAGAATAAAACTAGAGCATAATTATGAAGACAAAAACTTACTTGTTTGAGAAGCCTCTGGGCCTCATCAAAGATAAATGAGGCGTCAGGATCAGGACCATCTTCGACCCCTGCAAGGCACTCCCGAAAAATATCACTCCCTTCATGGGTCATTCCCACATCAGGAGTCCGCATGGCCTGGGCATCTCAGAATTGCCCTTCGGAGAACATAGGGCCTGGAGGCGAGTCATCTACATTAATTATCCCAAGTGATTTACTTGGGATATTATCCTCTCTTTGGAGGGCCCCATAACTAGTCTCCTCGGGCTCGCCCGCCAAATATCCCCCGAGACAAGATGAATTTTTACCACCCGATGGCTCGGGGACTCTGCTCGATCTCCCCTCCAAGATTTCTTCGGTTCGAGAATGAACCACATCAGCCATTACTGGTTCGGAGGACTTAGAATCCCCAGTACTTCCTCTTTTCCGAGCTACCAATAGGAAGTCATCATGTTCTCCCTCCTCCTCGTCATCCCGAAGGTGTTGGACTGCTTCTGCAGATAGGGTTGCGGGATTGGCCCTAGGCTTTCGAGCTTTACTTTTCTTGGCCTTCGGGGAATTCACAGGCGAAGCCCTTTTCCTTTTCTTCTCCTTGGTTGGCTTTGGGATTTCTTCTTCATCGGGTGGGGGCAGCCGCATAGAATAGCGTAGTACACGCTTAAGTATCCTAACTTATTGGTGGTAATGTCCTCTTCGGGGGAAGGGATCACAACGTCCTTATTCTCCCAATTGCAATCCTTTTTCACTTGCTCAAGTTCATCTTTAGTTATCAAGCAGATGCATCGAGACATGGTCTCACATCAGCCTAGTGCCGATGCAGGTTTATCGATTTTAAAATTGGAAGTTAGCTCGCATGGCCAGGGAATGCACTCCTCGATACGAGGTGGCACCACTGTTCTACCTCTGGCCAGCCACGATGATGAGGAAGTTTTTTCTTTCTGAGGAAAGGTTTTAGATGTTTTAGCCATTATTATTGAGAAATTCAAAATAAGAGAAGGAAATGATGCTGTAGCAAGAACAAATTGAGGAAAGGGTGAACCCAGAGAAGATGAAGAAACTAGTGAGATTTTATGAATGATATGAGAAGTAAAGATGTAAAAATTGTGAAATTGGCCTATTTATAGAGGCCGCCTTAATGGTTTGGGGAAGCCAACGGACAACAATCAGCCGCCTCCAATTAATGACCTTGGGAACTATGTAGAAGCGACCTTTCAATCACTTCAGTCACCGACGTCACGAGATTGACATCATAATCGAGGCATCTGAGCATCGAGGATCAAATCGTTTCTTATCATCTTACTTTAAGAAACGCGGGGACTATCTGTATACAGTCGAAATAAAGTATGTGTGATTTCGCGGGCTCGAGAGGTCGCCTTAAGCCCGAGTTTAGGATGGGTCGAGTTCAAACTCGAGCCCGATGACAGAGCACAAGGCCCGAGGATCGAAGTACATGATGAGTATCGAAGCCGAGTATACCCAATCCCGAGATGGTACCGTTATGGGTTTGTAACAGAATGAGCAAAAGTCATGCCACGCCCCTAAAATCATAGTGTAAATCCCGAAATAGATTTGTACGAGTTAGTATTAATCCGTACTAGGCGGTTAGACAACTGTCCCAATAAGATTTTTTACTATAAATAGAAATTTACCTTATTTAAGGTTTTCCTATTATATAAGGGGGACCCCAATCATTTGTAACTGTCACGACCCCAAACCAAACTCGGTCGTGATGGCGCCTCTCGTGAAGACAAGGCCAGCTGACACAATTCCCAAATCAACCATTTTCCATTAAAAGTTGTTTGTATACCATTTATAAACCAATAATCTCATAATGAACCTTTAAAAGAAAAATGCGGAATAATTACACAAGCCCGACATTGGGGTATCACTAGTCATGAGCATCTACCAAGGTCTGAATACAACAAGAGTCTAAAAATGTACTAAATACAGTAATAAAATGAGAGGAAGGAAGCAGTGCTGCGAACGTCCTGCAACCACCTTACTAACTTTGATGACTCCGCATCTAATCAATCAACACCCGCAACCGGGTTCTGAAATACCTGAATCTGCACACGAGGGGCAGGGAGTAATGTGAGTAATCCAACCCAGTAAGTAATAAGAGTAAATAAAGACTGAGCAGTAGGAAACAATGAATCCACATTTATGATAAACTCAATAAGCACAACAGGCTTTCAAATCGGAATACGAGTCAATTGTCTCATTTTAAACCCAGCTTTCGGTAAAAATCATTTGAAAATGCCTCCCAATAGTTTCAGTAGGGGTTCAATATCATTTATAATAAAAGAGATGAAAACCATAATCGGCCCCTCGGGCAAAACATAGTTCGCATACTGCCCCTCGAGCAAAACAGAAATTTTACAACCCTTTTCATAACTTAGAAACTTCAGTTTAAATGAAAGATTATTTAAAACGTTTGTTCAACATTTTCAATAGAGGCTCGGTTTAAAGATGAGTGAAAGCAGTAATCAAATCAACATGTTCAATAGAAACTCGCTTAAAGAGGAGTGAAAACAGTAAGTTCATAAACCAGCCCCTTAGGCAAAGCATCACTCATGTACATATATATCTATGTAGCCCCTCGGGCGAGCCTCTCAGTCACTCGTGACTCAACTCTTACCAATCAGAGCTCACACTTAGCACTCACACTCAATATGTACCATATAGTAACCGCTGCGGCATGCAGTTCGATCCATATATATAGTTGACTGCGCTCACTGGGGGTGTGCAGACTCCGGAGGGGCTCCTACATCCCAAGCGCTATATTGGCTGCGGCGTGCAGCCGACCCAACATATCATTGCGGCGTGTAGCCCGATCCATATATATATATATTCCTCACAACCAGGCCCTCAACCTCTCTCCGTCATTAACCTCAATATCAGACTCTCGATCTATCTCAATCATCAACCTCACAATCAGACCCTCGGTCTATCTCAGTCATCAACCTCACGATCACTCGGACCATCAGTAAAACATGGAACTCAACCCAAATAGTTTTCACATTTTTAAGAAATAAAGTGATAAAATCAGGTTTAAACAATAAACAGGTAAAACATGACTGAGGATATGCTTTCAAAACAAATAGAGTGAGGAAAAATAGTGAAAGTGCCCCTAAGGGTCTCAGCATGTTGGCACAAGGCCCCAAACATGGCATACATCCCAAAATATAATATAAATCTCTAGAACATGGAATATCATAAGATTTCAAATCAAATACGCGACTTAACAGTCGTACGGGACGGACCAAGTCACAATCCCCAATGGTGCACCACTCCACGCTCGTCATCTAGCATGTGCGTCACCTCAAAGTAACACAACGATGTGTAATTCGGGGTTTCAAACCCTCAAAGTATTTACAATCATTACTTACCTCGATCCGGTCCAAACTCTAGCCCGTGATACTTTGCCCTCACGAACCGACCTCCGGATGCTCCAAATCTAGCCACAATCAGAACATAACTATTAAAATATGCTAAGGGAACAAAGCCCACTCAAAAATATCCAATTTGCATCAAAATCACGAAATTGCTCAAACCTGGTCCTCGGACCCACATCTCGGAACTCGATAAAATTAACATCAATGGAATCATCATCCTCTCATGAGTTCATACATATCAAATTTACAAAAATTAGACCTCATATGGTCACTCAAATTCTCAAAATCCACTCTCAAATTTCAAGCCCTAATTTCCCAACTCTTCCTCAAATTTTCCACTGATTTTTCATGATTAGACAATGAAATATTCACCATAAACACAAGGTATAAAGCCCAAGTAGCTTACCTCTATGGCAACACTTGACCCCTTCTTGAAATCACAGGTTGGAGCTCTAAAATCGCACAAAAATAGTGAACAAAATGACTGAAAAATCGTGAAGGGGCATTTTTATACATTCTGCCTAGCACTTCCGCACCTACGATCCCATAAGCGCACCTGCAATCCCTCTTCTGTGGAAAAACACCCGCTTTTGCGAATTCCACTTACTTCTTCAGATTCCGCATCTGCAACCCAGGTATCGCACCTGCAGCCTCGCAGATGCGGTAAAATTCTCCACTTCTGCGGCCAGTACCACTTTTGCGGTCTCCATTACGCACCAACGACATCGCACTTGCGGTCACCAAATCCGCAGGTGCGGAAACAACAGAGGCAGCAATTGTTCTGCTGCAAAACTCCAAGTCTGGCTTCCCGATAACCGTCCGAAACCATCCCGAGGCCCCCGAGACCTCAACCAAAAGCACAACCATATCCCATAACCTTATTCAAACTTATATCAATCTTCAAAACACTTCCAACAACATCGGATCAACCAAAACACATCAGATTCAAGCCTAAGTTTTCAAATTCTTCTGAATCACGCTTTTCATAAAAAAAAACAACCAAACCACGTCCGAATGATCTGAAATTTTGCACACACGTCAAAAATGACACAATGGAGCTACTGCAACTTCCATAATTCCATTCCGAATCCTATATCAAAATCTCACCTATCAACCGAAAAATGCCAAAATATCAATTTCGCCAATTCAAGCCTAAACCTTCCACGGACCTCCAAAATGCATTCCGATCACGCTTCTAAGTCCCAAATCACCTAACGGAGTTAACCAAATCATAAAAATTCCAATCCGGTATCATATACAAGCAAGTCAAAACTTGGTCAAACCTTTCAATTTTCAAGCTACAAATTGAGAACTGTTCTTCCAAATTCATTCTGATTACCTTGAAAATCAAAACCAGCGATTTACATAAGTCATAATACATCACACGGAGCAAGTCATGCCCGAGAACCAGCGAGCAAAGTGCAAAATCTCAAAACGACCGGTCGGGTCGTTACATCCTTCCCCACTTAAACATACGTTCGTCGTCGAACGTTCCCAGAGTTGTTCCAAAAGCCAACCAGTCGCTGAATAACCTTACCATGAACATATACCCGGGGGTGATACCATATCACCCTATCTCGTATAGGTATGATGACATAATGTAACTGAAATTTCCCAGTCTAACCTAGCCCATTAACCTTGGAACCACATTTCCACTTCTGAAATCATCCACAAGATCAAAATCTCACATCTATAATCTGAATAAGTCTGAATCAGCTGTAATAACCCATACTTGCAACCTCAGGTGCAATTACATGATATACCACATAACTCAAACACTTGTAACGATAACTTCTGATCACAGCAGTTGCACACAACAACCGAATACCGGTAGGAAACCTCTTATCAGCTAAAGTCTTATTCCAACGCATTCATATACTGCTAATGATAAATAAAACACGCAGTAAGCCATAACCGTTTTCTCAGATCAACCATTCACAAAGCCACTTCTCCTTTAGCAGAGACCATAGCAAATTTTTGAGCTGAACCTTGATATTATCCTTCCAACATGCTGAAATCAAGTCTGTTTGCGGTTATTAAAGATCCTGACGATCTCATCTAATCCAACCAACTACTCTAGTGACATTGACACATCAATACAGACTAAAGCCACGACTTGTGCAATCCGTGCACCAATAAGCCACAACCCGAACTTACTCAATTCATGAAAATGACTCAAATGAAAGAGTTGTACCGCAAGCTCACCAGTACCACCACAACACAAGGTTGCGAACCCGTCACACATCATAGAAACAGAACACATGAATCTAACACGCAAGGTCATACCTCCACATAACTTCGCTCCAATGCGCGACCTCATCCAAACACTGGTCTACATGAGACACCTTAAGTTACTATGCTCAAAATCGACAACCGTGCGCAATATGATATCTAAAACCAAAGTAATCATCATAGCCACCACGAGGCAATTATATAACACCACACAACCCGAAAGGACATAACTGATATGCCATCCACTGAGCAATACCCAGTGCTCTTCCCGCTTGAATTCCACTGAGAGGCCCTAATAACATTGCGCCACATGCGCCTATAATCAACAAATCCTAACGGCTCGCAACATAGAAATGTAACTCATAGATCCCCCTGATTACTAATAGCTCGATAACAACCGAATCAATACATCCCTCACCAATGGCAACTCGAAGTCAACAAAACCGTCTCGATGCAAAACACACATCCATATAGGTATATCAATGAACCACACATCAACTCTAGTCACACACAACAAATAAAAAATCTTCTGAAGGTTCACAATGACTGAATCATAGCACATACTATCATCTGATACCACATTCTTGTCGTCCACAACCACGAGCTAACCTGTATATGAGAACTTCCAATCTCTAAGTCCATAAAGCACACGAATTACCATATCTGATCCCAATTCCGCCGCTCGCATATATAGCACACCTCTAGTACTCAATCATTCCACGAGAGATACTCTAAAATTCTTCTGTGCTGTCAAGCAAACTCGAATATCAGCAGCCGATCTGACAAGAAGTGCTGCAATACTACCGAAGTACCATCAACTTAATCACATTGCCATTTTTAAAACATATACCCTAGTCAAATCACCTTAATTACCATTACCATTTCCTTAATCATCTGAAGCTCATTTCTCTAATTATCTGAAACCGCCCGTACTGCCTAAGAATTGTGACCTTCCTTTCCAAATTGATCCATGACCTTACATATGCAAATCTAAGTCTTGCACAACACACCGCCTATACCATACCGTCCTAAGGTAAACATGAGAACTTCATATCCATTTCGAGCCACACGCAACTACGTACTCAACTAGCCAAGAACTTTTCTATTAGACCTCAGCTGGGGAAAAATCACTATACATCTCATGCTCTTCATGCCCGTGGTAAAATACACACCTCTAACTGTGGTAGAATCATTTAGAACTTTCCGAATTCTATTCACACAAAACAAAACCGTCAGAACTAAATCCTTCCAACTCAACCAAGCTACACAGGCCACTAAAACCCAAGAGCATTGTTGCTAAACACCTGTATAAACTCATTACCTCATAAGCATCCAAAGAACTAATCATGTCCTTACCATACCGATCCGGGCCACTACCAAGCTATCACATCTATCCGAGTTCCCTTCTGACTTACCTTCAACTTGATACTCATTCTTGCCATAACATCACAATTTCTCAACCCAGACTTACCATACGAGACCCAAGCACAAAATCACACCGTTTAAGACTCATAAGCCGTTAAATACTCTCTTAAATATTCCCAAAAGCACCACCTTCAAAATACTTTACTCTGAAGAGACGTCCTACGAATCTAAATCCGTTACCTTTACCTTTCTGATGCTGATACATAGAATACATAATTAATATAGAAAATACCACAAGTCTTGACATCTTCCAATGAAAACTCAGTTCCTAGCCACACATACAACTTGAAAATACCCAATTGTTACATGTAAAATCTTGAACACATTAGAACCATTCTTGAGAGTCATTCACTTTACTCAAACTGCAATTAGCCTGATCAAACGAACAGAACCACCTGCACCTCAATAGCACCCCAACACCGTAGAGTGTAACCTCATCCTAGAACAACCAAGCAATTTCCTGCTCTATGCACTAAGCATCCATTACCAACAACAACTCAAGACATGCCGTGATTCTCATACACCTATGAAGCATGACATAACCTTTGTCAAAATATTTCCTTTACTCAAGCCATCCTCGGTCTAAATCTCCATAAGCCATAACAAATTCACTAGTATGCCTCACACTGGAACCAACATAGCACATAACCGTGCAATCAACTCATCAATAGCGGACTCCCCCACTTGGCTCGAAGCCATAGACCAAAACACACACAATAACTCGTAACGCATATACTCTATTGCTGCCATAATGCCATAGTGAGATTTAAACTCAATCATTCATAAGCTCGTGAAACACAGACCATCTAGTACTTTGAATGTTCTGCAATCTCTCATTCATCCTCACAACAGTCAAGCCCACTCTCTTAAGCATCCCAAATTTAAATTTTCAACACTTATATTTCACTTGTAAATAGAATCTTCTAACAGACAACACAAGGATCACATAACCTTAGAACACTCCGCAGGAGATAACCCCACCCTCTTGGCCTCAAACTAATATTTCTATATAGCTTCCACTGTCATAAACATTATGTAGTCACTTAATCTTCCCGAGTCTGAACTCATACCGTAACATGAAATTTATTTCACTCGCAACTAGAACACATGAAAAGATTCTTCACACACTCATAACTCGGGGCTATACCTCAAATCGAGATGAAAATCAAGCACCTAATAGTTCTTATATCCTCTCGCATACCCTTCTCGTCGCTTCCAAATCATATGAATATATCTCGCAGTCACATCACACTCATCACGTAACTATCCAGTCATTACCACTACCAACAGGGCACTACCGAACGTATAAGTTCAAAAACACTTGCTCACATAATCAACACCTCGGTGCTCAAGCTATAGGAAAAAATCCGGCCTCGAGTCCTCCAGACTGGCCCAACATCAACAAACAGAGATCACATCTCACCCCTCAATCAGGGAATCACAAGCCATCGATGCACATCTGATACCGAGCGCTCATGCACACATACGAACGCGTGGAAGGAATTCCAAGAGTTACTTTTCAAGCTGAATCAAGGACGCATAATAAGAATTCAAGAATGTGAAGTTTTTCCTAAAGGTTTTGCACCCTCCCAAGGATAAGTACAGACGTCTCTGTACCGATTCGCGAGACTCTACTAAACCTGCTCATGACTCGTGAGACCTATGTAACCTAGGCTCTAATACCACCTTGTCACAACCCCAAACCGGACTCGGTTGTGATGGCACCTCTTGTGAAGACAAGGCCAACCGACACAATTCCCAAATCAACCATTTTCCATTAAAAGTTGTTTTTATACCATTTATAAACCAATAATCTCATAATGAACATTTAAAAGAAAAATGCGTAATAATTACACAAGCCCGACATCGGGGTGTCACTAGTCATGAGCATCTACCGAGGTCTGAATACAATAAGAGTCTAAGAATGTACTAAATACAGTAATAAAATGAGAGGAAGGAAGCAGTGCTGCGAAAGTCGTGCAACCACCTTACTAACTTTGATGACTCTACGTCTGAGCAATCAACACCCGCTACCGGGTTCCGAAATACCTGAATCTGCACATAAGGGGCAGGGAGTAATGTGAGTACTCCAACCCAGCAAGTAATAAGAGTAAATAAAGACTGAGCAGTAAGAAACGATGAATCCACATTTATGATAAACTCAATAAGCACAACAGGATTTCAAATCGGAATACGAGTCAATCGTCTCATTTTAAACCCAGCTTTCGGTAAAAATCATTTGAAAATGCCTCCCAACAGTTTTAGTAGGGGTTCAATACCATTTATAATAAAAGAGATGAAAACCATAATCGGCCCCTCGGGCAAAACATAGTTCGCATACCGCCCCTCGAGCAAAACAGAAATATCACAATCCTTTTCATAACTTAGAAACTTTAGTTTAAATGAAAGATTATTTAAAACGTTTGTTCAACATTTTCAATAGAGGCTCGGTTTAAAGATGAGTGAAAGCAGTAATCAAATCAACATGTTCAATAGAAACTCACTTAAAGAGGAGTGAAAACAGTAAGTTCATAAACCAACCCCTTAGGCAAAGCATCACTCATGTACATGTATATCTATGTAGCCCCTCGGGCGAGCCTCTCAGTCACTCGTGACTCAACTCTTACAAATCAGTGCTCACACTTAGCACTCACACTCAATAGGTACCATATAGTAACCGCTGCGGCGTGCAGCCCGATCCATTTATATAGTCGACTGCACTCACTAGGGGTGTACAGACTCCGGAGGAGCTCCTACAGCCCAAGCGCTATATTGGTACGGCGTGCAACCCGACCCAACATATCGTTGCGGCGTGCAGCCCGATCCATATACATATCGCTGCGGCGTGCAGCCTGATCCATATATATATAGTCCTCACAACTATATATATATATATATAATCGTCACAACCAGGCCCTCAGTCTCTCTCAGTCATTAACCTCACAATCAGACTCTCGGTCTATCTCAGTCATCAACCTCACAATCAGACCCTCGGTCTATCTCAGTCATCAACCTCACGATCACTCGGACCATTAGTAAAACAGGGAACTCACCCAAACAATTTTCACATTTTAAGAAATAAAGTGATAAAATCAGGTTTAAACAATAAACAGGTAAAACACGACTGAGGATATGCTTTCAAAACAAATAGAGTGAGGAAAAATAGTGAAAGTGCCCCTAAGGGTCTCAGCAGGTCGGTACAAGGCCCCAAACATGGCATACAACCCAAAATATAATATAAATCTCTAGAACATGGAATATCATAAGATTTCAAATCAAATACGCGACTTAACAATCGTACGGGACGGACCAAGTCACAATCCCCAATGGTGCACCACTCAACGCTCGTCATCTAGCGTGTGCGTCATCTCAAAGTAACATAACGATGTATAATCCAAGATTTCAAACCCTCACGACAGTATTTACAATCATTACTTACCTCGATCCGGTCCAAACTCTAGCTCGCGATGCCTTTGCCCTCACGAATCGACCTCCGGATGCTCCAAATCTAGCCACAATCGGAACATAACTATTAAAATATGCTAAGGGAACAAAGCCCACTCAAAAATATCCAATTTGCATCAAAATCACAAAATTGCTCAAATCCGGCCCTCGGGCCCACATCTCGGAACTCGATAAAATTAACATCAATGGAATCTTCATCCTCTCACGAGTTCATACATATCAAATTTACAAAAATCCAACCTCATATGGTCACTCAAGTTCTCAAAATTCACTCTCCAATTTCAAGCCCTAATTTCCCAACTCTTCCTCAAATTTTCCATGATTAGACAATGAAATAATCACCATAAACACAAGGTATAAAACCCAAGTAGCTTACCTCTATGGAAACACTTGATCCCCTCTTGAAATCACAGTTTGGAGCTCCAAAATCGTACAAAAATGGTGAACAAAATGACTGAAAAATCGCGAAGGGGCATTTTTATACATTCTGCCCAGCACTTCCGCACCTGCAATCCCATAAGCGCACCTGGGCTTCCGCTTCTGCGGAATAACACCTGCTTCTACGGATTCCACTTACTCCTTTAGATTCCGCATCTGCGAACCAGGTATCGCTCTTGCGGCCTCGCAATTGCGGTCAAAGTCTCCACTTCTGCGGCCAGCACCGCTTTTGCGGTCTCCATACGGCATACGCACCAGCAACATCGCACCTGTGGTCACCAAATCCGCAGGTGCGGAAACAACAGAGGCAGCAAATTTTCTGCTGCAAAACTCCAAGTCCGGCTTCCCGATAACCATCCGAAACTATTCCGAGGCCCCCGGGACCTCAACCAAAAGCACAACCATATTCCATAACGTTATTCGAACTTATACCAATCTTCAAAATACTTCCAACAACATTGGATCAACCAAAACACATCGGATTCAAGCCTAAGTTTCCAAATTCTTCCAAATCACGCTTTTGATAAAAAAAAAAAAACCAAACCATGTCCGAATGATCTGAAATTTTACACACACGTCACAAATGACACAACGGAGCTACTGCAACTTCCGGAATTCCATTCCGACTCCTATATCGAAATTTCACTTATCAACCGGAAAACGCCAAAATCTCAATTTCGCCAATTCAAGCCTAAACCTTCCACGGACCTCCAAAATGCATTCCGATCACGCTCCTAAGTTCCAAATCACCTAACGGAGCTAACCAAATCATAAAAATTTCAATCCGAGATCATATACAAGCAAGTCAAAACTTGGTCAAACCTTTCAATTTTCAAGCTACAAATTGAGAACTGTTCTTCCAAATTCATTATGATTACCTTGAAAACCAAAACCAACGACACGGGGCAAGTCATGCCCGAGAACTGGCGAGCAAAGTGCAAAAACTCAAAACGACCGGTCGGGCCGTTACAGTAACGATCATCAATCATTGGCAATAGAATGTACTCTCTTATTTTCTTGCTCATTGCTCATCAGAATTGTCCTTTAACTTTATTGTTCTTTACCTACCTCGAGACCACCTTAGCTCGAGGTCGAGACTGGCTTGCATACCGATTTGATTTTTCGTATTTCTTTCATTTATACGTTAGATTTCTTGATTATTAATTAGTATTTGACTAAATCACATATCTTTAAAACCATAAACAAGCTCGTATTTTCGAGGTAAACAGAACCTCTTATCATTGAATTGCTTATGACTTCAAGTTCACATTCCTATTTTGACTAATTCACATAAAAATTAAAGTGAAACTTTTTTTCCCTTTTTACTTCTTTGTAAATTCTGTTTAAAGGCTGTGGCTTTCATCTAATTAGCTCCACAAAATCTAGGATATGATCACCACCGTAAACTTTTATTTTTTTTAATCTTCCAATCTAACTCTAAGATTATTAAATTCAACAATTTATTGATCAATGAAAACATATGTACAAATAGGATAGGAGTAAAAGACAATCCTCGTAACAAAATAAAGTATTACTTACAATTCCTTAAGAATTTGGTAGTCAAGACTCAAGATACACCAAATTTCTACAGCATCAGCCAGTTAATTTCCCTCCCTGTATGCACGTTGCACTTGCTTTTCTACAAGTAGTTTTATTTTTTGATGAATATGGCATATTAATGTGGCAATTTTCCATGCACCTCCCACTGCTTTCGGACAACTTTGCATGAAAAATTGCAACATTATGCATCATTAATGCACTAGCTTAATTTAGACCCAACAACATAGCGTATGCTTCCGCAAACGTATTTTGCTTTCAATTTTCAAAACTTTTGGACTTGGCACCAGCTCCTCACATGATTCCCTTATTAGCGAGAATCACTTAGCAGTTCTATTTCTCAAGACCAATTTTAGTAATTAGAATTTTCCTTTTCAATGCTTTTAAGAAGGTCTACTGTTATGAGTCAATGTTGTGGCACGTGGCCTGTGTGGGAGTAAGGACTATCTTGTAACTACCTTTGTTCTTCGTATAAACAGGGGAATTAAGGCTTGTAAATGATATTGTGGATTAATATTGAAATTGATTTTCTCCCTCTCGCTTTTTTGTTACGTTTTTGTTAATGACTCTGTTAGCGATTACTAGTTTGCCAGAAAATCTGAACATCATTCTTGCTCTTGGTTCTTTAGGATTTTCTTTCTATTTCATTTGGATTGTAACATTTACATATATACGAAGTTGGCGTCAAACAATCAGGTTTTTGGTATTGAAGATTAAAGGTAGAGGTGAGAAAATGGTTAAAAGAAAATAATTATCCATCCATATTATCCATTAAAAATGGGTTAGATAATGAACTTTTTAAAAACGGGCCGCATAGGGATAACAATCATATTATCTACTTAGAAAATGGTTAACCAAATGGATAACCAATGGATAACTAATGTATTTAACTTTTATAATTGTAAAGCTTCAAATTGGGGGTTCCTCAAGTTTGGAAGACTAGGAATTCTCCCAAAAGTGATCATATTTAAAAAGCCATATATCCATATTATCCGTCGGATAACCCGTTTTTTATCCGTCTCAAATACGGACCGGGTTGGACAATTTATCTGTTTTTTGAATTTTCGATTTTCGACCCATTCATATCCGACCCGCTCGTTTGCCACCCATAATCAAAGGTATTAACTATATATAGACACGAAAACTATTAAGTGATCTAAGGATTATACACACAGTATATAATTTAAGGTAGTTTTGTTTACTAAATTTGACGAGGATAAGCAGTTGTGTTTACCTACAGGAAAAACATGGAGAGAACATTAAGTTGGTTTTTTTTATATTGTTTATCTGTAAAAAAGTACAGTTAAATTTATAATTTGATTTATAGATAAGGGAATCAATTTGATCCAAAAACGATAAAAAAATAAGAACAAAAATAAGATTAACCACTGAAATTAAAAGAAATGACAAGTGTGTTGCTAGGCGCTAACGAGGGCATGACTGAAAAGCCGCCCATTGAGTATAGGCCTTATATTAATTTCGCACAAATAACTTTTATATAATTGTTGTACTCAATCAACAAATTGCAACTGTAGTTCATCTCTATATGTGTCTTAGGTATGTTCTAGGGTTTCATCCTTGACCAGTAACCACTTTCTCAGGCTATTATCGTGTGTATCACTCCCTATTCTATCTTCTTATTCCTCGCTAGTCACTGTTACGAGTCTATTCCATCTTAAAAACTACTAAAAAGAAAAGAAAAGGAAAAGAACGTTAATCGTTTAGGAAAAAAGAAGCAATGCGTGAACTAGAAGAACATACATTATCTTGTAAGCAAGCTAGGTGTGTTGAACATATTTGCACCACTTAGCTTGAGTGAGAGTAATGAGAATACAATATGATAGTGAAGATATATATAGTTGTGTAGAATCTTCTAGAATCAGTTATGTAGTTAGTCAATTAGTTTAGGTGGTTAGTTAGTTAGCTGATACTTCATCTATATATGTATGTGAATACACTGTACAGAAATACAAGTGAAAATTTTCATTTCATTTCTCTCTTTCAATATTTCTCTCTCTCTCTAAGACATTCAACTCCACAATCTCCTTTGCCGAATTAGGGTTCATCAATTACCCCCAAAATCAACAAAAGCAAGATTTTGAAGATAAAGAATATGAGAAAAAGGAGATACTAGAATGAAATAGTTCAACGATTCAGTTAATAGGTGAGCTACAAAATTGAGATTCAACAATGGCGACAAAGACAAATTTGGACCATAATCATCCATTGTTCCTTCATCCTTCAGAAAAGATGGGAGCTCCGATAATATCGATCCAATTGATTGGTTCTAACAATTACATCACCTGGAGTCGAGCGATGGAAATCCAGTTGCTTGGGAAGAACAAGCTAGGGTTAGTTGATGGGACTCCAAAAAAGAGAATTTTGATGCAGAGCTAGGTCATCAGTGGGACCGATGTAACGCCATCGTCTTAGGATGGATCATGAGCTCAGTATCAAACAAATTGATAACAGGGATTGTGTATGTAAAGAATGCTAGAGTTGTTTGGGAAGATTTGAGGGAAAGATTTGATAAGGTGAACACTTCACGAGTGTATCAGTTGCATAAGGCAATAGCTATAATTACTCAAGGAACTGATAGTGTATCAGTATATTTCTCCAAACTTCGTAATCTTTGGGACGAGTTTGACAACATGGTTCCACCTCCATGTGATTGCGCCAAGTCTAAAAATTTCATTTAATTCATGCAAAAATAGAAGGTCTTATAGTTTTTGATATGATTGAATGAAACCTACGAACAATCTAGAAGCCAAATCCTGATGACTAGCCATACACCAAACATTAATAAGGCATATTCAATGCTGGTTGAGAGGGAAAGCCAAAGATCAATGGCCAACATCATGACAGCAGGGGATGCAAATGATTCTGCAGCTCTTTTGGCTGGTAAATGTGATATGCACTAGAATTATCTGAGACAAAAAAAGGAACTGGAATGTGCAGTGTGACTATTGTAAGATGAAAGGTCATACGAAGGAAGGATACTACAAAATTATTGGATATCCTGTAGGTTTCAATGGGAAGAAGAAGATGATGAATAATGCATATAATGCTTGTGCTGAAAACAATCACCCAAATGTAATTGTTGGAAATGCAGGAAGTATTGGTCAACTTGAGGGATTTAAAAAAGGAGAAATGGTCATAGCACTACAATTGACTACAGAGCAGTATGATCAGATCATGAAGATGCTGAGTCTGAATATCAATCGAGAACCACAACAGGAAAATACAGCCAACAAGGCAGGTGATGCTTATTCATTTCTTGTTGATATAGCAAAGGCACATTGGATAATAGACACTGGAGCAACCAATCACATGGTTGCTGATCTAAGACTATTGAATAATGTTAAAGAAGTTAACACTAAAGACGCTAAGAAGGTTAATCTACCAAATAGGGAAGTAGTACATGTGACACATATTGGGAATTGCAGAGTCACAGGAACAGGGAAAATCAAGGATGTGTTGTTTTTACCTAATTTCCAATACAACCTTATGTCGGTGACTAAGATGACAAGAGATCTTAAATGTCTAGTTGCATTCTACCCTGACTTTTGTCTGTTCCAGTACCTCTTCAATGGGGAGGTGAAGGGGATTGGTAGAGAGAAAGATGGACTTTATCTACTGGTATCACAAACAAATAAAGCAGCTGGAGCAGAATCAAGGAAAGTCACAAGAGGATTAACAACACAGGGAAATAAGAAGAAGTGATGGTATGGCACATGCTTCAGGAGGAGCTATGAAAAAACTACTAGGTTACAACTTAGAGATATGCCAATCTCTAATAGATAGCTGTGATGTATGGCCATTAGCCAAACACCACAGGTTACCTTTTCCTTCAAGTACTAATAGATCAAATAAAGTATTTCAATTGTTGCATTTGGATGTTTGGGGACTATATAATACACCAACTTTTGATGGAAATAAGTACTTCTTAACGATAGTAGATGACTATTCTCGTGTGACATGAATTTTTCTGCTGAAATTTAAATCAGATGTCATCATAGTCCTTAAAAGTTTCCTTAAAATCATAGCAACTCAGTTTAGTGCAATGGTTCAGACAGTAAGGTTTGATAATAGAGGGGAGTTTGTGAACTCATAAATGCAGGACTTGTTTAAGTCCTTAGGGATCATACATCAAAGAACATGTGCTTACACAACCCAACAAAGTAGGGTAGCAGAGATAAAACACAGGCACCTCCTTGAAGTTGTCAGGTCAATCAGATTTCAAGGTCACATTCCTATTAGGTTTTGGGAACACTGCATACTAGCTGCAGCTTATGTGATCAACATATTACCATTAGTAGCTCTTGAAGGCAAATTCCCTTATGAGGTGTACCTTCATAAAAAACCTTCTATAAGCCACTTGAAGACTTTGGGATGTTAATGTTTTGCTACTGTCTTGCCAAGGGGAGACAAGTTTGTAAGCAGAGCAATTAGAGCAGTGTTTACGGGTATTCTAGTGTAAACAAAGGTTACATTCTATATGATCTGGAGAAACATCTGTTCTTTGTGATCAGAGATGTCACATTTAGGGAAGATATTTTTCTATTTCAACTACAAGGTACAGAGATGAATCAAACAATGGATCCCTTCCTTGTAAATGATAATGATCAATTAACATTAGGGAGCTCAATACCAGCATGTTCACCTATATTGGAATCTGCTCCAAAAAATATCTCTGTAGTTGATCTAGCAGTAATGTCAGAAGCAGCTCATGTCAATGAAGTTTCACAGGAGAGTTCAACCCTAGGGGTTACTCTTTAGAATGAAACCTTGCAACTCATACATGAATCTGCAGAATCAGCTGACCCTAATGAAGACATACAGAACATTCCTACAATAGATGAGTTAGTAATGCCAACTGACAATCTTGAGCAGGTTTTACCACCCACAAACAACATTGACACTGCAGTTCCTCTGAGAAGATCTCAAAGAGGATCCAAAGAACCTGTGTGGATGACAGACTATATTACTTAGAAACTATCTACTAATTCAGTTTTATATCCTATTGAGAATGATGTCATCTATGATAGTTTATCCTCATCTCATCACATCTACCTTGGAGCTTTTTCAGCAATCACAAAACCTCAAAATTTCCAACATGCATCTCAAGATAAGATATGGGTTGAGACTATGCAGACTAAAATTTGAGCTCTTCCAGAGAACAACACCTGGGAACTGGTTAAGCTGTAACTAGGAAAGAGACCTATAGGATGTAATTGGGTCTACAAAGTGAAACTTAAAGCAGATGGTCAGATAGAGAGGTTCAAAGCTAGGCTGGTAGCTAAATAAAGGAAGGGTTAGACTATAATGAAACCTTCTCCCCAGTGGTTAAAATAGCTACTGTCAGGACTGTTCTATCTCTTGTTGTTGTAAATAACTAGTTCATTTATCAGCTAGACGTCTATAATGCTTTCCTACAGGGAGACCTCAATGATGAAGTCTATATGGAGCTCCCACAGGATTTTACAACTCACGGGGAGCAAGGCATGGTTTGCATACTTATAAAATCCCTTTATGGACTTAAATAAGCTAGTAGACAATGGAACCTCAAGCTAATAGAGGCACTTCTGCATTCTGGCTTTCATCAAAGCAGTTTGGATCACTCTTTGTTCATCAAATAACAAGGGTTAGATATTGTAGTAATTCTAGTCTATGTGGATGACATGCTAGTAACAGGAAGCAATTTACAACTGATTGAAGCAATTAAAAACACTTTGCACCAAGCATTCAAGATCAAAGACTTGGGAGAATTGAAGTTTTCCTTGGAATGGAATTCATCAAATCAAAGAGGTGTATACTAATCAACTAGAGAAAATATGCTTTGGAGATAATCTCTAAGTTAGGGCTCACAGGTGCTAAGCCAGCATGGACTCCTTTAGAGCCAAATGCAAAGTTAACTGTGCTAGAGCTTGACAAACTAACAAAAGTTGACAATGATACTTTGCTAACTAACAGTGGGCAATATCAAAGGCTCATTGAAAAGTTACTGTATCTTACATTAACTAGGCCAGACATAGCATTCTCAGTACAAATACTTAGTCAGTTTTTATAGAGCCTTACGAAGTCTCATTGGATGCAGCATTGAGAGTGGTAAGATACATTAAGAGAGAACCAGGAATGAGAATTCTGTTAAGTAGCAGCAGCTGCAACAGATTGAGTGTATACTGTGATGCTGACTAGGCATCATGTCCCAACACAAGGAAATCAATATCAGGTTTCCTAGTGAAGTATGGAAATTCTTTGATCATGGAAGTCGAAGAAGCAGAACGCAGTGTCAAGAAGTTCAGCTGAAGCTGAATATAGAAGCATGGCAAGCGCAGTATCAGAAGTAGTATGGTTGACAACACTGTTGAAGGAGTTGGGGACAAACGTAGAGTTATGAATTGAAGTGTACAGTGATAGCAGGGCTGCATTGCAAATTGTAGACAATCCAATATTTCATGAAAGAACAAAACATATAGAAATAGATTGTCACTTTATCAAACAAAAGATTCAGGAGGGCTTGATAAAGACAGAACATGTGGGAACTAGAGAAAAGGACGCTGACATTCTAACAAAAGGATTAAGAAGACCACATCATGAATATCTTGTAAGCAAGCTAGGTGTGTTGAACATATTTGCACCACTTAGCTTGAGTGAGAGTAATGAGAATACAATATGATAGTGAAGATATATATAGTTGTGTAGAATCTTCTAGAATCAGTTATGTAGTTAGTCAATTAGTTTAGGTGGTTAGTTAGTTAGCTGATACTTCATCTATATATGTATGTGAATACACTGTACAGAAATACAAGTGAAAATTTTCATTTCATTTCTCTCTTTCAATATTTCTCTCTCTCTCTAAGACATTCAACTCCACAATCTCCTTTGCCGAATTAGGGTTCATCAATTACCCCCAAAATCAACAAAAGCAAGATTTTGAAGATAAAGAATATGAGAAAAAGGAGATACTAGAATGAAATATGGGGCCCTAACTGCCCTAAAAAGCAATTCCTTCCGTTTCAATTTATGTGATGAAGTTCGAATTCTAAGATCAAAGTTCATAATTTGATTCCCAAACTTAAATATGGAATCTTTAAATTTTTTAAATAAATACTTATATATTTAGAAATTATATGAAAATTACTATAAATTACAATAATTAATAATTTAAAATATTCAAATAGCGTATGAAAAAATTATTTTAAAAAAAATCTCATTTGACTCTCCAAATCCGAACTGCATCATATAAATTGGGGCAGAAAGAATTACAAAGAAACTTATCATTGTTATGACAACTGACACAAAGGCAAACACATAGAGTTATTGTTTTACAAATAGTAAGAAACTAACTGCACTCTATTTACTTTTAAAACTTTAGTGAATCATGAATGTTTTATCATTTTGCTCAACAACGTATAAACCAGAAATCAACCAATTTTTGAAGAGAGTAAAAGGGAAAGGAGGGTCATTGTCCAAAAAGACTTCTGGAGACTAGAAACAAGCTTTGGAACTCGGAAGTGAAAACTTTGCTTCTGCTGGAGAAACTTAAACAAGAGAAATGAACAAAGAAAAAGAGTATGGTTCAGTTTTTGAAAAGAAAATATTTCAACTTTTGCTTTATTGTTATTTTATATCATGTATAAGAACAAGGGTGATATCCAAAGTTGTAACAATTATAGGGGTATCAAACTACTGAGTCTTACTATGAAAGTGTGGGAGAGGGTGGTTGAAGCAAGGTTGAGGATGACGGTGTCCGTTTTTGACAACCAGTTTGGGTTCATGCCGGGGCGTTCTACTGCAGAAGCTATACACCTTGTTAGGAGGTTGGTTAAACAGTACAGAGATAGGAAGAAAGACCTACACATGGTGTTTATTGACCTAGAGAAAGCATATGACAAGGTTCATACAGAAGTTCTATGGAGATGCTTGGAGGCAAAAGGCGTGTCGGTTCCCTGTATTATGGCAATTAAGGACATGTATGATGGGGAAAAGACTTGGGTTAGGATAGTAGGAGGCGACTCTGAGGCTTTTCCGGTTGTTATGGGATTACACCAAGGTTTTGCGCTCAGTCCATTCTTATTCACCCTGGTAATGGACGCGTTAACACACCACATTCGAGGGGATGTACCATGGTGCATGCTATTCGCCGATGACATAGTTCTGATTAATGAGTCGCGAGTCGATGTTAACATGAGGCTGGAGGTTTGGAGACAGGCTCTTGAATCTAAGGGTTTCAAGCTTAGCAGGACGAAGACGGAATACCTGGAGTGTAAGTTCAGCGCTGAG
The DNA here is from genome assembly GCF_000715075.1 of Nicotiana tabacum. NCBI lineage: Eukaryota > Viridiplantae > Streptophyta > Magnoliopsida > Solanales > Solanaceae > Nicotiana > Nicotiana tabacum. The sequence goes on along the minus strand of NC_134089.1, from coordinate 79,593,920 downwards.
CAGAGGGAAGTGGGCGTGGATGTGAGGCTTGAATCACAAGTCATCCCGAGTAGAGAAAACTTCAAGTACCTTGAGTCGGTTATCCATGGGGGAGGGGAGATCGACGAGGATGTCACACACCGCATTGGGGTAGGATGGATGAAGTTGAGGTTAACATCTGGAGTATTATATGACAAGAGAGTATCACTGATACTCAAAGGTAAGTTCTACAAAGCGGTGGTTAGACCGGCTATGATGTTTGGGTCTGAGTGTTGGCCGGTTAAGAAATCACATATCCAGAAGATGAAGGCACCAGAAATAAGAATGTTGAGGTGGATGCGCGAGCATTCTATGATGCATAAGATTAGGAATGATGATATTCGGGAGAAGGTGTGCGTGGCTCCCATTAATGACAAGATGCGGGAAGCGAGGCTCGGATGGTTCGGGTATGTTCAGAGGAGAAACTCATATGCTCCGGTAAGGAGCTGCGAATGGCTGGTTGTGGAGGGCACGAGAAGAGGTAGAGGGCGGCCTAAGAAGTATTGGGGGGGTGTAAGCACGTGATTTTTACCCTATATGAGATTTACTCCCAAAAAATTCAAAATAACATGATTTTCCTTGGTGTGCAATTTTGAGTATTTTTGTGACATTTTTGGATAATTATTCGTATTTTTCCTTGTTTGCTTATTTGTTAAATTAATAAAAAAATATAAAAATATGTCGCATTTCGCATGTAGGATTTAATTCTACATTTGTTAGTAATTAAGTTTGTTTACAAAAAATGAAAATTACAAAAATAGGCATCTTTTGCATTTTTAGCATTTAATGTCCAAATGAACAATTTTATGCTTAATTATTAATTAATTGTGCGTTAATTGTTATTGGGAGTTAATTTGCATTACTATAACTTAATTTAGTTCTTAATAATAGTTTAAGTATTTTTAGAATTTAGTTTTAGAAAATAAAAGAAGAAAAGATAACAAAAATACAAAGAAAAATCGGATTGGGCCACTTCTTCAATTTCAAACCACAGGCCCAAATAATTGCCCAATCTTCCCCATGACTCGGTCCACTTCAAACCGGGTCGACCCGGTCCGCCCCATTAACCCAAATACCCAACACCCCTTCTTCATTTTGTCAAAACACAAAACAAAACAAAAAAAAAATAGAAAAACCAAAAACCCTAAAAACTAAGAAAACATCCGCCCTCCACACCCTTTTGCTTCTTCTCCTCCAAAGCTCCAAGCACACAACCATGGCTGACCCTTTTGCTGTTGCTTCGTCTCCAAACAAACTCCATCGACGACCAACTCCTGCTCACCTCAAGCTCTTCATCTTTTTCGTCCAAACGACCATCGCCATGGCCAGTCGCCATTGTTGCTCACGCAGCTGCTACTGCGCTGCCTTCTTCTCCGACCTTCCAACAACCAGTCCGTCGACTCCCTTTCATCATCGTCGCTTCTACTGCTGAGCCAGTCCTCAACCTCACGTCCCAAACAATTCCGCCATGGACTACTACTGTCCGCCATCGTCTTCCTCACCATCTTGCCCAAACGATCCCTCCTTCCACGTCAAGCAGCAGCAACTGCTGCTGCGTTGTCCAAACTCAGTCACGTCCAAACAACCCCGTTGCCATAACCAGCTCCAGCTCTGGTCATCTACCTCCAAACAGACCTCGTCGCCATCGGTGCCTCGTCGCTGCTACTGCTCCGGAACCACCACTGTTTCAGCAGCGATGAACAACCACCACTGTTTCAGCAGCGTTGATGAATTGCTACTGTAACTGTTGCTTCATCTTCTCCACGCTGCTGCGTCGACTGCTCACGCTGCTGCGTCGACTGCTGCTGCTGCGTCGGCGCTACTTTCGGCGTCAACTTCTTAAAGTCGAGTCCGTCGTTGAGTTAGTCGTTAAGTCCGGACAGATTTATTCCCATTTGAGGTTCGTCGAAACAGTCCATACAATCGAATTCGTCGTTGTTCATCTCCGGTTAGTAGTTTTTGAGTTTTATTTTGTCCGTATTTTGTTTTGATATTTTCAAATTTAAAATCCGCAAATGTTTGTTTTGTTCATGTCTATGGTTAGATACTTGATTTTTTGTTTTGTTCATGTTCATGTGCTTTGTTAAATTAATTTTCAAATTTCAAATGGAAGTTAATTAGTTATTTTTCATGTTTATTTCATGTTTGTATTATTGTTTAGGTAAATATTTGTTAGTTTAATGTTTGTTAGATTCAAATTGAAATTTAATTCAATTTGTTTCATGTTGTTATGTATTTTCCAGAAATTATTAATGTTGTTTGAGTCATGTGAATCCGTCATGTTTTGTTGCTTAAAAAATAGATTTAGTTCATGTTCATCTTTGTTTGAAGTTCATGTTTAAATCCAGTGATTTAATGTGAGTTTATGTTTGTTTTTGATTTGTTGATTTAATTTGAATCATATATTTTTGTTAATATTGTTGTATCCTTGCTCATCCATTTTGGTCTAAATTAACCAGGATTGGTTCCCGATATGGTTAATTCATTCCATTAATTTTGAGTTGTGTTGTTCATCGTGTTCATATGATTTGTTGTTGAAGATTGTTGAGAAATTGGTCATCTTGGCTATATTTTGGTTAAGTTATGATTAATTGAGTGTTTAGAGCTGATGGGGGTAATTTGGTAAATTGCATTGCATTCGGGGGTAGAATGGTAATTGCAATAAGGTCAGAGGGTTAGTTTGGTAATTGAACATTATCTTGATTCTTTATGTTAAGCATGGGGGACAAAATATAATGGGGTGGAGTTTTGATGTACTTGTTTAACATAATGGGGGACAAGACAAATTATAATGGGAGGGAATATTGTACTTATTTAATGTAAGCATGGGGGACAAATTGTAATGGGTTGTGGTGGATGTATTTATTTAATGTAGGCATGGGGGACAAAGTTTAAAATAAAGAAAACATTAATAAGTGGGATAAAGCATGCCATTGGGGAAATAATTTGGGGTTGGGAATTGAAGACTTGTCTTGCTATATATAGAGTCATTCTTGACTTGAAGAGGAGTTGTTTTTTGGAGAGAAAAAGGGGGACGGGAATTAGGAAAAAGTTTTGAGAGAGGAGAAAAGGACTTGAACATTGAGAGAAAAAAAAAGGAGAAGATTAGGAGTTGAACATTATTGAGGGGACTTAGGGATTATTATTGAGAGACTTTTACACTTGAGAGCTTATAGATATTTTTTTACATTTGAGAGCTTTAAGACTTAAGAGTTAGACTGAAAAAGAGAAAGACAACTTGAACTTCTACTTGAATAAATTCTGTTTGTCTTTTCTCGAGTGTTATTCAAAATCAGTAAACTACTGCATCTTGTATCCGTCTCTCTTCTGCTTTGACTGTGATTGCACTTTGGTATTGCTGATTTTCAATCCGTTGCTGGGTTATTCTACTGGTTGTTACTGGTTTTGCGGTGTTGCCGAATCTGCTGTTGCTGTGGTATTATTGCTGCTGACTTCTCCTTCTTTTGTTCTTGTACTGCTGTTTCCAGGTACACATTTGTACAATCTCGGCTTGAAGCAAAAAAATGAAATATTAATCAGGCTTTGTTCCTGTTGAATTCCTCCTGTTTAGATTTGTGGTTGAATATAATTTTTCTTTCTTTGTATAAAGATGTAGTTGAATGATTAATGAGTAATGAGGTTGCATATGTATAATTTCTTCATCTAATAATGTTAGTTTAAATTAATCGGAGAATAATTAATTAGTTTTTGATATTATTGTGTATCTATCTCATGTTCTAGCATTAGTAAATAACAGAATATAAAAATGAAAGCAGTTTTTCTTTGTACAAACTCGATCGCAATTTTCCATTCGCATTAGCCGTAAACTAATAACTAATAAGTTACGTTTTTCAGCATGTAAATAATTAAGAGATTTTCTTTTATTTTAGAGACGAATTTAATAGAAAATATAGTCACTGTAGGTTTATCCTTAAAATAAAATGAGACGAGCCTCGCCAAATAAATCACACATCGCTGGGGCCCTCAATAAATACATAATCATTGACTAGACTTTGGATTTGGCCGTTTAATGAACGTTCACGGCCTCTTCCTCAAATAACAATACGTTAGTCTCTTTAGGACGCGCCTTAATAAATCTTACCTTCTTAAACTCGGGTGCACATTTATGTGACCCAAATCCAAATCTCAACGGAGTCGAAATGTGTTTCTAATCACGGGTACATTGATTGTGACGTGGTTCGAGATGCGTGTCCATGACGTTGCAAATTCCTTTTAAAAATAAGAATGAGATGAGCCTCGCCGAATAAAAATACAAAATTGCGGGGCCCTCAGTAAATATTTGATTTAAAATTGCTTAGACTTCAGGATGGACCGTTTAGCAAAAATCCACGGCCCTACCCAAAGTAGATGATACGCTAGTCGCTTTAGGCGCGCCTTTAATAATTTAATTTCCTTAAACTCGGGTGCACATTGATGTGGCCCAAATTCAAATTCCCAACGGCATCAAAAGTGTGTCAACGACCACGGGTACATTGATTGTAACGCGGTTCGAGATACATTTTCACAATGTTGCAATTCCTTGTAAAAAATAATAATAGTAATTATGAAAGCGGTAAAAAGTTAAAATTTGCACATAAGTTCATATTTGTATAAAATCAGATAATCAAGCCGAATATAACAGTTGAGCGACCGTGCTAGAACCACGGAATTCGGGAATGCCTAACACCTTCTCCCGGGTTAACAGAATTCCTTATCCGGATTTCTGGTACGCAGACTGTAATATGGAGTCATTCTTTTCCTCGATTCGGGATTAAAATTGGTGACTTGGGACACCCTAAATCTCCCAAGTGGCGACTCTGAAATAAATAAACAAATCCCGTTTCGATTGTCCTTTAATTGGAAAAAACTCCCTACGCCCCTCGCGGGTACGGAAAAAGGAGGTGCGACAGCTCTGGCGACTCTGCTGGGGATAAAACCCAGAACCACTGGTTCAGGGTTAGAAATTCGAGCTTAGATAAATTGCTATATTTGGTTTTATCTGATTTTTACATGTTTGAGCCTAATGTGCTAAATGCTGCTTTTACCGCTTTGATATTATTTGAACTGTACATATAAACTGTGCCGAAACCCTTCTCTTCTTACCTCCGGGGAGAAGCTCGCTGGTCGAGACTCCCTATTCTGTTAGTGTCAATACCTGAAATAAGAAAGAGGCCGGATAAGTTACAAAGTCGGACGACCCCGCGGGTCCCCGGTACGTAGCCCCCTCCTCGACTCGAGTTGTCCGCTCGGGTACACAGTCTAGAACAAATACCCAGGTTATGAACCTAGAATAACTCAGCTTCATGCCGGATCCCTAGTAGGAACGTTTGTTTGCATCACGTGCATTTGACTTTGGAGGCTCAACACAGGGGTTGGGTCTGTCTAGGACAGGTGTACCAAAAAATGAAAATGACCATCCTGATGCATCTTACTTGCTACTACTTGCGCATTTATTTGATTCGGACTTGTGTGTTGACTGACTTGTGAATATCAGGAATAATATTTTGAAATTGAAGAAAAAAGAAATAGCGGTTAGGGAATTGATTGTTTATTTTTTGAAAAAAACCAATACCCAAATACTGTCAAAAATCTGCCGAAATTTTGAGAAAATGAAAAAATGTCTTATTAGTGTGTTTAATAGAAAAAATAGTTTGTCTTGCCATGAAAATGAAAATGAAAAAAGAGTCTTATTTTTAAAAGAGTTTTTTTTTATGAAAATGCCAATAAAAAATAAAAAATAAAAAGAGTCGGGCGTTGAAAGTGGTTTTATTATTTGTTGCAAATATATCTATATATATATATATAAATCCAAAACGTTTTTCTTTATTTCCAAATATATATATATATATATATATATATATATATATATATAGTATTTGTCTTGCCAAGAAAATTCAAAGTAAAATTCCAAAAAAGATATGTCTTTCAAAAATATATATAAATATCTTTATTTTCCATTGTTGATAAAAAAAAATAATAAAAATGTTTTCTTTTTTAAAAAAAAAATCCGAAAATATTTTGAATCTTCTTTCAAAATTGAAAAGAAAATTCAAAATTCAAAAAATATTTTTTTAGAAGCATTTCTTTTATTAAAGGTAAAATTCCAAAAAAATATTTTCTTTTTTTCTTTAGAATAAGAAAAAAAAAACAAATGAAAATTCAGAAAAAAAATATCTTCCTTTTACTTTTGAAATTCTCAAAGTTCAAATCAAAAGAAAAGGAATTCTTGGAAGTCTTTCTTTCAAAAAGAAAATCAATCAAAAATCCAAAAAAAATAATACTTCCTTTATTCGGCTAAAGCAGTTCTTTCACAAATTCAAAAAAAAACAATTTTTTTTTATTTACTTTATTCATGACTACCCGAACTACGCGGGTTTGATTCTCACCGGATGTGAGATACGTAGGCAACCCTCATCGGGTCCAACCCCCATTTTGCTAAAAAAGCCAAAAACAAATAAATAACAAAAAAATATATGTCAAAATTTTAATTTTGTCATAAAGAAGTCGGGTGACGCTGTTTTATCAAGACATAGCCGAATGTTCTCGAAAGGGACGCCGGAAGGCAGACTTTGCATAAACAGCCACCTTCGGGTCATTTTTTAAGATTTGGTCCAGTTGACCCACACAGCCTTAAAAATCTTCGTCCCCGAGACGTTGAAAGGCCGTGCTTGCAATATTGAGTTTTCTAATTTGGAAAACGATAAAAAAGTCATAAATAAGTCAGGTGATGCTGTTTTGTCATAAATAGCCGAATGTTCCCGAAAGGGACGCCGGAAGGCTGACTTTGCATAAACAGCCACCTTTTGGGTCATGTTTAGGATTTTTGGTCCAGTTGACCCACACAACCTTAAAAATCTTCGTCCCCGAGGCGCTGAAGGGCCGTGTTCGCAACACCAGGTTTTTATTGTAATTTAAAAAGAAGAAAAAACAAAGAGTCAGCGGTCAGGTGAATACCGTTTGGATTTTTAGTCAAGAATAAGCCGAGCCAGCTTCGGCCGTGTCTTAAACCGTTCTTGCCGAAATAGCCTTAGAGTATCTTTCAGTTGTCGAAAGGCTATTTTCGTAAAAGAACGGACAAGTTTGTAAAGTGTCATAAAATAATCCTCCCCGACCTCAAAATTCATGTGAAATTTGGAAGTGGCCACATTTGCAAAAATAACCGTTTGGATGCATTTGTCAAACGGAGAAAGGGAGCTGGCGTTTTGTTTTTGAGTTTGTAAATCTTTTGATTAGAATATGTGGGTTGTTTGATTTTCGAGTTTGTAGGTCATCTTCAAACCTTTGAAACCCAGTTTGTTCTAATATGAAAATTGAAAAAATATTTATTATTGTTTATCTTTTATGGTCCGAACTATGCAAGGTCTAATTCATGTGGGGTCATGATACGTAGGCAATCTCCATAAGATTCGACCACAACAAAAAAAAATCAAAAAAATGAAAAAATCGAAAAAGAAAGAAAAAAATCGAAAAAAAGAAAGAAAAAAAAAGAGAAAAAGAGAAAAGAAAAAAATGGAAAAAAGAAAAACATCGGAAAAAAAAAAGAAAAAGAAAAAGATGTTGTTAATAATGAGGACCGACTGAGTCCATTCTAACCTGTTTGTTTCGCAAATAAAGTTAAGGTGGTTGGTTTGTGGTAACCCGGGGATCAGGCCTGATAACAGAAGCACTCGAATCCTATTGGGGAACTTGTTGATTAAGGTTGACGATATTGAAGCTGGTAACGGTCTTGGCAGTATGGATGCGAAGCTCAGTGGCTAAGATGCCAGTTTTGATAAAGTGGGAGGATGCTCCATTCCTTGGTTAGCAAGAGAGAAGCTTGTGGTGGCTTATTTTGTTGTCATTCCCGTTGTTCGGATTATTAGGATTGTGATTCAGATATTGTTTTTGTGTCAATATCTTTCCGCTTATCTTTCCGTTTTGTCATAGCGGTTTGTTTAAGTTTTGTCCAGGTTGTTTAGGATTTTATTCCGGTTTGTTTTCGTTTTTTCAAACCATTTCACCGGTAATCTAATGCAAAATCCGGTCTTTTACTATTTCCCGTCATCTTTTGTTTAGTCCTTTTATCATTTTTGTTCAATGCCGATTCTAGTAACATGACATGCGCACACAGTTTGGGCCTAATCTTAAAAGTTAATCATAAAACCCTGGAAAGGCGATCAGACCATCTAAAGGAAATAAGGACGGTTGAGATTATTCAGAGCTCGAGTCATATGGAACTGGGGCAAGTAAAATATAAAGAAAACCGTTAAAAGCAAGATTCGCCAAATTGGCATGATAATGAGAGTGTCGCCTAACGGTGTTTTAGAAATGACAAATGAAAAAGCAAATGCGAATATAATTGTCAAATCCAGCACCATCAGAAGAGACTGCAAATCTTTGTTTAATTGTGTTGTTAGCACTTGGCATGTTTTGAAGACTGGAATGACGAAGGCATTTTGTTCTGCTACCTAAACACTTTATCCTTCGTTAACCCCTTTTGAGCCTTATTGTTTTTCTTTCGTACCCCTCGTTCGGAATCAGTAGAAACGACTAGAAAACGCAAGCATGACAGGTAAAGAAAAAAAAAACAAAATGAAAAAAAAAAGAGAAAAGAAAGAAAAATGATAACAAAAACAAACAAAAAAAAAAGAAATAAAGAAAGTCAAATGAAAAAAAAAGAGGAATTGGGAACTACGTTTGACATGATTCCTCAAAGAGGATACGTAGGCGCTTCACGGCTCGGTCATAGTTTTGAAAAAAAATGAAAAAAAAAAATCAATTAAGATATCCCCAAGCAAGAAACTGGGGCAAAGGTTGCGTTTGTTGTAAATAAATCTAATTTCGAAGGTTGTAATTAATAACCCAAAATCGATGCATTTTTTAGCCTTTAATACCTTTTCTTTCTAGCCTTATCCAAAACTCACATTACGGTCCAAAGAAAAACCTTCTGATCAGTCTTCAAAAGATGCCAAGTCAGACAAATGAGAGTCTTACCTGTGAACATAACATTTTGTTCCACAGCAGAAAGGACTCTAATCCCCAGCAGAAAGAGTCATACCGGCAACACTCCAAATCCTCAGCTGGAAAGTGATACAAATGAGAGAGTCTTATCGGTGAAAACCTTCACAGACACCATAAGGCGATGAAAGCTGAGAGACAAACCAAAATGAGAGAGACTTGATAGTGAAAACCCTTCGGGCACTACAAGTCGAATAAGATTGAGAATCAGATGGGGAATCGCCAATTGAAGGTCTTGAAAGACTATTGACGACGGAGGATAGGCCACATGTGCATGTCATGACCATTAGAGTCAGTATCTGCGTTTGATAGGTTTTTATTTATAGTTTCTTTTGTTAAAGAGTCCTCTTTTTCCTTCGTCTTTTTATTCTGTTCCCTTTTATCTTTTTCCTTTCATAGAAAAATTCTCCAATAGAGTCTGTTTGGTCGGAACAAGTGAATTGACTTCAAAATATGCCATCAATTATACAATATGCCAGATGAGATCTGACTAGTACATCCAAGTGGTGTAGTCAGCGAGGAACAAGCGCGAGACCAGTGTCAAGAAAAATATCCCCAGCAAAAGGGAATTGACAGGATTGACGAGTGTCAAGAGGGATATCCTTGTCAAAACCAAGGTTATAAACCTCAAGGCCAAGGCCCATGAACAAAGCAAGGAAAGCAGTGAGCATGATTTGTGGGAAATTCATACAAGACTAAAAGTCGGGGAAATTCCAGTTTCCGAGCTATGCCACAAAAGAAGAGGGATATCCTCAACAGAAAGGGATTATCCCCAGCAAATAATATCATCCCCAACAAGTTGTGGAGCGCAGATCAAGGAAGGAGAAAGGGAAAACCATCCCAGTAGGAGTATCACAACCAACCACCATGTTTTAAACTAACAAATTTTGTTTGATTTGAAACAGGTAAAGGTAATGACATTGATGCCAGAAATGCATGCACAAGGGATATTATCAAACTGGGGCAGAAAATTTTCCTTCCATTTAGGAAATTTTCTGGAAGTCAGGTACCCATTCGGGGAAGAATAAAGATAACGTCAATCTCAAGGGAAGTGGTCGTAGAACCAGTGTTGCCCCAACATAATAAGTTTCAATGTAGGAAGTTGTTCCCCAGCAAAGGGATGAAACTTGAGCTCAGAAAAAGCAAGAGGTCAACATCATTCCCAACAGCCTTCCGAAGAGTGAAGCACTAGTTCTGAAGGAATCAGAATCCCCCAGCAGTGTTATCCTCGACAGCGTTATCCCCAGCTGATAACATTTTACCCCCCAACAGGTAAGTAAATAATTCCCCAACAGTGTTATCCCCAGCGGTTTCGAGGAGTCCAACACAAGTTTGGTGAAAATCGGTATCCTCACCGGTTCCTTTCGGAGAAAGGAAAAACGAGTCTTAAGGGAGTTAGTCTTCAAAGGAAGAAGCTAATAATAATAATAAAAAATAATAAAAATAAAAATAATAATAATAAAATAATAATAATAAAATAATAATAATAATAAGGGGAAGTAGTTTGCAGGGGAATGAAATATCCTACTCAAAAGGAAGTAGTTCTGGAAGGAGTAAGATAACATATTTACTCAGCAGAGTTATCTTCAGCAGTGTTATCCCCAGCGGATCATCGAGATGTAGAAGCATCTTCGACGGATTTTCGACCAAATTTCAAGAGGGTCGGACAACCCATAATGGGGAAGGAAGAAAGGGAAAATTCATCCCCAGCAAAATAATCCCCAGCAAGTTTTGAGGTAAGATATTTTCAAGTCTTAAGGATATGACGGGTTCATCCGCCCTCAAATAGGATATGTTGGGTTCATCCGCCCTCAAACAGGATATTTTGGGTTCATCCGCCCTCGAATAGGATATTTTGGGTTCATCCGCCCTCGAATAGGATATGTCGGGTTCATCCGCCCTCAAACAGGATATGTCGGGTTCATCCGCCCTCGAATAGGATATGTCGGGTTCATCCGCCCTCGAATAGGATATGTCGGGTTCATCCGCCCTCCAACAGGATATGTTGGGTTCATCCGCCCTCGAATAGGATATGTTGGGTTCATCCGCCCTCGAATAGGATAGTTTGGGTTCATCCGCCCTCGAATAGGATATGTTGGGTTCATCCGCCCTCGAATAGGATATGTCGGGTTCATCCGCCCTCGAATAGGATATGTCGGGTTCATCCGCCCTCAAATAGGATATGTCGGGTTCATCCGCCCTCGAATAGGATATGTCGGGTTCATCCGCCCTCGAATAGGATATGTCGGGTTCATCCGCCCTCGAATAGGATATGTCGGGTTCATCCGCCCTCGAATAGGATATGTCGGGTTCATCCGCCCTCGAATAGGATATTTTGGGTTCATCCGCCCTCGAATAGGATATTTTGGGTTCATCCGCCCTCGAATAGGATATGGTGGGTTCATCCGCCCTCGAAAAGGATATGTCGGGATCATCCGCCCTCGAATAGGATATGTCGGGTTCATCCGCCCTCAAATAGGATATGTCGGGTTCATCCACCCTCAAATAGGATATGTCGGGTTCATCCGCCCTCGAATAGGATATGTCGGGTTCATCCGCCCTCAAATAGGATATGTTGGGTTCATCCGCCCTCAAATAGGATCTTATTTTCAAAGTTGTTGTCGAAGCCAGGCGCCCACCTGAATAACGAGAGGAATACTTTTTTCTTGTTCATTTCATGTTCTAGGTCGCCCACCAGTATAATGCGGGAATACTTTCTGTTCTAGGTCGCCCACCAGTATAATGCGGGAATACTTTCTATTCTAGGTCGTCCACCAGTAAAATGCGGGAATACATTCATGTTCTAGGTCGCCCACCAGTATAATGCGGGAATACTTTCTGTTCTAGGTCACCCACCAGTAAAATGCGGGAATACTTTCTGTTCTAGGTCGTCCACCAGTAAAATGCGGGATACATTCATGTTCTAGGTCGCCCACCAGTAAAATGCGGGAATACTTCATGTTCTAGGTCGCCCACCAGTATAATGCGGGAATACTTTCTGTTCTAGGTCGCCCACCAGTAAAATGCGGGAATACATTCATGTTCTAGGTCGCCCACCAGTATAATGCGGGAATACTTTCTGTTCTAGGTCGCCCATCAGTAAAATGCGGGAATACTTTCTATTCTAGGTCGCCCACCAGTAAAATGCGGGAATACTTTCTGTTCTAGGTCACCCACCAGTATAATGCGGGAATACATTCATTTTCTAGGTCGCCCACCAGTATAATGCGGGAATACTTTCTGTTCTAGGTCGCCCACCAGTAAAATGCGGGAATACTTTCTGTTCTAGGTCGCCCACCAGTAAAATGCGGGAATACTTTCTGTTCTAGGTCGCCCACCAGTAAAATGCGGGAATACTTTCTGTTCTAGGTCGCCCACCAGTATAATGCGGGAATAATTTATGTTCTAGGTCGCCCACCAGTAAAATGCGGGAATACATTCATGTTCTAGGTCGCCCACCAGTAAAATGCGGGAATACTTTCTGTTCTAGGTGGCCCACCAGTAAAATGCGGGAATACTTTCTGTTCTAGGTCGCCCACCAGTATAATGCGGGAATACATTCATGTTCTAGGTCGCCCACCAGTATAATGCGGGAATACTTTCTGTTCTAGGTCGCCCACCAGTAAAATGCGGGAATACTTTCTGTTCTAGGTCACCCACCAGTAAAATGCGGGAATACATTTATGTTCTAGGTCTCCCACCAGTAAAATGCGGGAATACTTTTTGTTCTAGGTCGCCCACCAGTAAAATGCGGGAATACATTCATGTTCTAGGTCGCCCACCAGTATAATGCGGGAATACTTTCTGTTCTAGGTCGCCCATCAGTAAAATGCGGGAATACTTTCTATTCTAGGTCGCCCACCAGTAAAATGCGGGAATACTTTCTGTTCTAGGTCACCCACCAGTATAATGCGGGAATACATTCATTTTCTAGGTCGCCCACCAGTATAATGCGGGAATACTTTCTGTTCTAGGTCGCCCACCAGTAAAATGCGGGAATACTTTCTGTTCTAGGTCGCCCACCAGTAAAATGCGGGAATACTTTCTGTTCTAGGTCGCCCACCAGTAAAATGCGGGAATACTTTCTGTTCTAGGTCGCCCACCAGTATAATGCGGGAATAATTTATGTTCTAGGTCGCCCACCAGTAAAATGCGGGAATACATTCATGTTCTAGGTCGCCCACCAGTATAATACGGGAATACTTTCTGTTCTAAGTCGCCCACCAGTAAAATGCGGGAATACTTTCTGTTCTAGGTCGCCCACCAGTATAATGCGGGAATACATTCATGTTCTAGGTCGCCCACCAGTATAATGCGGGAATACTTTCTGTTCTAGGTCGCCCACTAGTAAAATGCGGGAATACTTTCTATTCTAGGTCGCCCACCAGTAAAATGCGGGAATACTTTCTGTTCTAGGTCGCCCACCAGTAAAATGCGGGAATACTTTCTGTTCTAGGTCGCCCACCAGTAAAATGCGGGAATACTTTCTGTTCTAGGTCGCCCACCAGTAAAATGCGGGAATACATTCATGTTCTAGGTCGCCCACCAGTATAATGCGGGAATACTTTCTGTTCTAGGTCGCCCACCAGTAAAATGCGTTAATACTTTCTGTTCTAGGTCGCCCACCAGTATAATGCGGGAATACTTTCTGTTCTAGGTCGCCCATCAGTAAAATGCGGGAATACTTTCTATTCTAGGTCGCCCACCAGTAAAATGCGGGAATACTTTCTGTTCTAGGTCACCCACCAGTATAATGCGGGAATACATTCATTTTCTAGGTCGCCCACCAGTATAATGCGGGAATACTTTCTGTTCTAGGTCGCCCACCAGTATAATGCGGGAATACATTCATGTTCTAGGTCGCCCACCAGTATAATGCGGGAATACTTTCTGTTCTAGGTCGCCCACCAGTAAAATGCGGGAATACTTTCTGTTCTAGGTCACCCACCAGTAAAATGCGGGAATACATTTATGTTCTAGGTCTCCCACCAGTAAAATGCGGGAATACTTTCTGTTCTAGGTCGCCCACCAGTAAAATGCGGGAATACATTCATGTTCTAGGTCGCCCACCAGTATAATGCGGGAATACTTTCTGTTCTAGGTCGCCCATCAGTAAAATGCGGGAATACTTTCTATTCTAGGTCGCCCACCAGTAAAATGCGGGAATACTTTCTGTTCTAGGTCACCCACCAGTATAATGCGGGAATACATTCATTTTCTAGGTCGCCCACCAGTATAATGCGGGAATACTTTCTGTTCTAGGTCGCCCACCAGTAAAATGCGGGAATACTTTCTGTTCTAGGTCGCCCACCAGTAAAATGCGGGAATACTTTCTGTTCTAGGTCGCCCACCAGTAAAATGCGGGAATACTTTCTGTTCTAGGTCGCCCACCAGTATAATGCGGGAATAATTTATGTTCTAGGTCGCCCACCAGTAAAATGCGGGAATACATTCATGTTCTAGGTCGCCCACCAGTATAATACGGGAATACTTTCTGTTCTAAGTCGCCCACCAGTAAAATGCGGGAATACTTTCTGTTCTAGGTCGCCCACCAGTATAATGCGGGAATACATTCATGTTCTAGGTCGCCCACCAGTATAATGCGGGAATACTTTCTGTTCTAGGTCGCCCACTAGTAAAATGCGGGAATACTTTCTATTCTAGGTCGCCCACCAGTAAAATGCGGGAATACTTTCTGTTCTAGGTCGCCCACCAGTAAAATGCGGGAATACTTTCTGTTCTAGGTCGCCCACCAGTAAAATGCGGGAATACTTTCTGTTCTAGGTCGCCCACCAGTAAAATGCGGGAATACATTCATGTTCTAGGTCGCCCACCAGTATAATGCGGGAATACTTTCTGTTCTAGGTCGCCCACCAGTAAAATGCGTTAATACTTTCTGTTCTAGGTCGCCCACCAGTATAATGCGGGAATACATTCATGTTCTAGGTCGCCCACCAGTATAATGTGGGAATACTTTCTGTTCTAGGTCGCCCACCAGTATAATGCGGGAATACATTTCTGTCTTTACATTCATGTTCTAGGTCGCCCACCAGTATAATGCGGGAATACATTTCATGTCTTTACCATTAGGCGCCCACCTGTATAACAAGGGAATACATTCCAGTCTTTACTTTTCAAGTGTTGAAGTTGGGAGCCCGCCCATAGAACAGAGGCATACACTTTAAGATCAAGTCAGAAGACAATAAAACAGAGGGTTAAAATAGGAATCCCCTGCAGGAAACAATAAAAATCCCCAGCACCGGGAAGCAAAAGGGTGCAACAAGAGGTCCCAGCACAAATTCAGGCGCATGAGTCAAAAGGAAGAAAGGACGCGTTTTGAAAGAAGCAGCTGGTGAACATTAAATCATGCCCAGCATAAAAAGTCTGATGAAGAGAGTCGTACCCACCAGAGGAACCGACGAAAAGCTTGATGAAGAAAGCCATGTCCCTAGCGGACCGAGCAAAATGATGAAAACTGGTATTCAGAAAAGCAAAGGGCCAGTATCATTCCCAAATTCACAGAAGAAAAGCACCGGATGAAACACAAGCCGACAAGAAAGCAAGGCAACAAGAACAAATTTCAGTCTAGCCTAGCTTCTTGTTTTCTTTTAAGCACGGTGTAACAAGAAGATCGGTAAGCAGTGATAACAGCATGCAACAGCAGTAACATTGCAGTCCCATGGTAGTCCCAGCTACCAAAATTTCCCGAACTACATTAACCTGATTCCTCTTTAGCCAGGGATATGTAGGAAACCTTTGAAGCAAAGGTTCGGTTAAATCTTTTTCAAAAAATGCTTCACACGGAGTACTCGGATGGGCAAAAATCGCTTGCTTTATCTTTGCACGAAAACCCTTCGTGTCTCCGGGCAAAGAGGGGCAGCTGTAAGCACGTGATTTTTACCCTATATGAGATTTACTCCCAAAAAATTCAAAATAACATGATTTTCCTTGGTGTGCAATTTTGAGTATTTTGTGACATTTTTGGATAATTATTCGTATTTTTCCTTGTTTGCTTATTTGTTAAATTAATAAAAAAATACAAAAATATATCGCATTTCGCATGTAGGATTTAATTCTACAATTGTTAGTAATTAAGTTTGTTTACAAAAAATGAAAATTACAAAAATAGGCATCTTTTGCATTTTTAGCATTTAATGTCCAAATGAACAATTTTATGCTTAATTATTACTTAATTGTGCGTTAATTGTTATTGGGAGTTAATTTGCATTTCTATAACTTAATTTAGTTCTTAATAATAGTTTAAGTATTTTTAGAATTTAGTTTTAGAAAATAAAAGAAGAAAAGATAACAAAAATACAAAGAAAAATCGGATTGGGCCACTTCTTCAATTTCAAACCACAGACCCAAATAATTGCCCAATCTTCCCCATGACCCGGTCCACTTCAAACCGGGTCGACCCGGTCCGCCCCATTAACCTAAATACCCAACACCCCTTCTTCATTTTGTCAAAACCAAAAACCCTAAAAACTAAGAAAACATCCGCCCCCCACACCCTTTTGCTTCTTCTCCTCCAAAGCTCCAAGCACACAAGCATGGCTGACCCTTTTGTTGTTGCTTCGTATCCAAACAAACTCCATCGACGACCAACTCCTGCTCACCTCAAGCTCTTCATCTTTTTCGTCAAAACGACCATCGCCATGGCCAGTCGCCATTGTTGCTCACGCAGCTGCTACTACGCAGCCTTCTTCTCCGACCTTCCAACAATCAGTCCGTCGACTCCCTTTCATCATCGTCGCTTCTACTGCTGAGCCAGTCCTCAACCTCACGTCCCAAACAGTTCCGCCATGGACTACTGCTGTCCGCCATCGTCTTCCTCACCATCTTTCCCAAGCGATCCCTCCTTCCACGTCAAGCAGCAGCAACTGCTGCTGCGTTGTCCAAACTCAGTCACGTCCAAACAACCCCGTCGCCATAACCATCTCCAGCTCCGGTCGTCCACCTCCAAACAGACCTCCTCGCCATCGCTGCCTCGTCGTTGCTACTGCTCCGGAACCGCCACTGTTTCAGTAGCGATGATCAACCACCACTGTTTCATCAGCGTTGATGAATTGCTACTGTAACTGTTGCTTCATCTTCTCCACGCTGCTGCGTCGACTGCTCACGCTGCTGCATCGACTGCTGCTGCTGCGTCGGTGCTACTTTCGGCGTCAACTTCTTAAAGTCGAGTCTGTCGTTGAGTTAGTCGTTGAGTCCGGACAGATTTATTCCCATTTGAGGTTCATCGAAACAGTCCATACAATCGAATTTGTCGTTGTTCATCTCCGGTTTGTAGTTTTTGAGTTTTATTTTGTCCGTATTTTGTTTTGATATTTTCAAATCTAAAATCCGCAAATGTTTGTTTTGTTCATGTCTATGGTTAGATACTTGATTTTTGGTTTTGTTCATGTTCATGTGCTTTGTTAAATTAATTTTCAGATTTCAAATGGAAGTTAATTAGTTGTTTTTCATATTTATTTCATGTTTGTATTATTGTTTAGGTAAATATTTGTTAGTTTAATGTTTGTTAGATTCAAATTGAAATTTAATTCAATTCGTTTCATGTTGTTATGTATTTTCCAGAAATTATTAATGTTGTTTGAGTCATGTGAATCCGTCATGTTTTGTTGCTTAAAAAATAGAATTAGTTCATGTTCATCTTTGTTTGAAGTTCATGTTTAAATCCAGTGATTTAATGTGAGTTTATGTTTGTTTTTGATTTGTTGATTTAATTTGAATCATATATTTTTGTTAATATTGTTGTATCCTTGCTCATCCATTTTGGTCTAAATTAACCAGGATTGGTTCCCGATATGGTTAATTCATTCCATTAATTTTGAGTTGTGTTGTTCATCGTGTTCATATGATTTGTTGTTGAAGATTGTTGAGAAATTGGTCATCTTGGCTATATTTTGGTTAAGTTATGATTAATTGAGTATTTAGAGCTGATGGGGGTAATTTGGTAAATTGCATTGCATTCGGGGGTAGAATGGTAATTGCAATAAGGTCGGAGGGTTAGTTTGGTAATTGAACATTATCTTGATTCTTTATGTTAAGCATGAGGGACAAAATATAATGGGGTGGAGTTTTGATGTACTTGTTTAACATAATGGGGGACAAGACAAATTATAATGGGAGGGAATATTGTACTTATTTAATGTAAGCATGAGGGACAAATTGTAATGGGTTGTGGTGAATGTATTTATTTAATGTAGGCATGAGGGACAAAGTTTAAAATAAAGAAAACATTAATAAGTGGGACAAAGCATGCCATTGGAGGAATAATTTGGGGTTGGGAATTGAAGACTTGTCTTGCTATATATAGAGTCATTCTTGACTTGAAGAGGAGTTTTTTTTTTGGAGAGAAAAAGGGGGACGGGAATTAGGAAAAAGTTTTGAGAGAGGAGAAAAGGACTTGAACATTGAGAGAAAAAAAAAGGAGAAGATTAGGAGTTGAACATTATTGAGGGGACTTAGGGATTATTATTGAGAGACTTGTACACTTGAGATCTTACAGATTTTTTTTACATTTGAGAGCTTTAAGACTTAAGAGTTAGACTGAAAAAGAGAAAGACAACTTAAACTTCTACTTGAATAAATTCTGTTTGTCTTTTCTCGAGTGTTATTCAAAATCAGTAAACTACTGCATCTTGTATCTGTCTCTCTTCTGCTTTGACTATGATTGCACTTTGGTATTGCTGATTTTTCAATCCGTTGCTGGGTTATTCTACTGGTTGTTACTGGTTTTGCGGTGTTGCCGAATCTGTTGTTGCTGTGGTATTATTGCTGCTGACTTCTCCTTCTTTTGTTCTTGTACTGCTGTTTCTAGGTACACATTTGTACAATCTCGGCTTGAAGCAAAAAAAAAAGAAATATTAATCAGACTTTGTTCCTGTTGAATTCCTCCTGTTTAGATTTGTGGTTGAATATAATTTTTCTTTCTTTGTATAAAGATGTAGTTGAATGATTAATGAGTAATGAGGTTGCATATGTATAATTTTTTCATCTAATAATGTTAGTTTAAATTAATCGGAGAATAATTAATCTGATTTTGATATTATTGTGTATCTATCTCATGTTCTAGCATTAGTAAATAACAGAATATAAAAATGAAAGCAGTTTTTCTTTGTACAAACTCGATCGCAATTTTCCATTCGTATTAGCCGTAAACTAATAACTAATAAGTTACGTTTTTCAGCATGTAAATAATTAAGAGATTTTCTTTTATTTTAGAGACGAATTTAATAGAAAATATAGTCACTGTAGGTTTATCCTTAAAATAAAATGAGACGAGCCTCGCCAAATAAATCACACATCGCTGGGGCCCTCAATAAATACATAACCATTGACTAGACTTTGGATTTGGCCATTTAATGAACGTTCACGGCCTCTTCCTAAAATAACAATACGTTAGTCTCTTTAGGACGCGCCTTAATAAATCTTACCTTCTTAAACTCGGGTGCACATTTATGTGACCCAAATCCAAATCTCAACGGAGTCGAAATGTGTTTCTAATCACGGGTACATTGATTGTGACGTGGTTCGAGATGCGTGTCCATGACGTTGCAAATTCCTTTTAAAAATAAGAATGAGATGAGCCTCGCCGAATAAAAATACAAAATTGCGGGGCCCTCAGTAAATATTTGCTTTAAAATTGCTTAGACTTCGGGATGGACCGTTTAGCAAAAATCCACGGCCCTACCCAAAGTAGATGATACGCTAGTCGCTTTAGGCGCGCCTTTAATAATTTAATTTCCTTAAACTCGGGTGCACATTGATGTGGCCCAAATTCAAAATCTCAACGGCGTCAAAAGTGTGTCAACGACCACGGGTACATTGATTGTAACGTGGTTCGAGATACATTTTCACAACGTTGCAATTCCTTGTAAAAAATAATAATAGTAATTATGAAAGCGGTAAAAAGTTAAAATTTGCACATAAGTTCATATTTGTATAAAATTAGATAATCAAGCCGAATATAACAGTTGAGCGACCGTGCTAGAACTACGGAATTCGGGAATGCCTAACACCTTCTCCCGGGTTAACAGAATTCCTTATCCGTATTTCTGGTACGCAGACTGTAATATGGAGTCATTCTTTTCCTCGATTCGGGATTAAAATTGGTGACTTGGGACACCCTAAATCTCCCAAGTGGCGACTCTGAAATAAATAAACAAATCCCGTTTCGATTGTCCTTTAATTGGAAAAAACTCCCTACGCCCCTCGCGGGTACGGAAAAAGGAGGTGCGACAGGGGGGGAGGTGATTAGGCAGGATATGATGATGCTTCATATTTCCGAGGACATGGCACTTGACAGGAACACATAGAGATCGAGTATTAGGGTTGTAGGGTAGGAGGTAGTTGAGTCTTGCCATATGTCGTGACTTTGTGAGACTAGTCCGGTAAGTATACTATTTCGCTTTTGCTTTATATCTTTCTTCTTAATTGCATGTTGTTCCTATTTTTCATATTATTTCTGTGCTATTACTGATATTGTCCCCTTTTATCCTTTTGTCTTCTTGAGCGAGGGTCTTTCGGAAACAGCCTCTCTACTCCTTGGGGGTCGGGGTAAGATCTGCGAATACACTACGCTCCCCTGACCCCACTAATGAAATTTCACCGGGCCATTGTTGTTGTTGTTGTCATACGATGGACCCTCGTTTTCTCTCAGAATTATACTAGTAGAATAGAAATTATGGTTTTGCCCTTTCTTTGAGTTGACCCAAATAAAAAGCAAAGAAAAAAGAAACAGTAAACCAGTGACAAATGGAAAGAGAAAAACACGTCCATATATGTGCTTATTTTCTTTTGGGACTTCTTCGAGTTTAGAAAAAAAAAATAATAAGGGTAGTCCGGTGCACTAAACTCTCGCTATGCGCGGAGTCCAGGAAAGAGTTGGACCACAAGAGTCTATTATATTGTACGCAGCTTTACCCTATATTTCTGCAAAAGATTTATTAGTACGACTGTTTTAGAACGACGCAAAATTTTTTGAGAGTCATTTTATTAATAATATTATTTTATTCGATTTTCATAATTCTTTTGTTTAATTCAAATATTTGTAATTGACTCTTTTTAAGCTTGATCTTATATTTTTTTGGTCAAACTAATTTTAAATTATTATTTTAAGAATTTATTTCCATACTACTTATATACTCCATTATTTCTACTATTTCTACAATAGGATACTCTTTCTATTTTAAAGTGTTCTAAACAATTTGCCACAATCCCACAGCATCAACTTCAAGAATTCAAAATTTCAGTTTGATACTAGCTTTTCGACTATTACTTTAATATTTTCTTTTATTACTTCTAAATATAATATGTAAGTCAAATTTATATCTTATATTTTCAGTCTAATTGTCATATAGAATGGAGAGATTAGTATATAAGTAAAACAAATATCTTAGTCTCCCTATACCTAATAAAACCAGACAGAGAGAATAATAAGTGAAATCTTCAAAAGGTAGTGTCACTTCTAATTCTACTTTTTCTTCCCTATCTTTTTCTCAAATTAAAATTCTGATAATAAATTTATATCATCGACAAGTGCAAAAGTTATTTTTCTTTCAAATGTTGGTGGAATAAATTAGATGATTATTTATGCTACTTTTTATGAATTTTGCTTTATTATCTTATTCTTTTAGTTTCCTCTCTTTATAGTATTATTTTTTGGGGTGGGGGAGAGGAGGGGGGTGAGGGTAAGTGAAAATGCATAATATATATATATATATATATATATATATATATATATATATATATATATATATATATATATATATGGATTTTGCTAACCTAGTGTAGTAGATTAGCATTGTATGCATATTTCCCTTCACAAAAATGCCCTTATTATTTAAGAGCCACCATAATAAGCTTAAGGGCTTTTTGGTCCTTCTCCAAATCCACAATTTCCCAAACCCCTCCACCTCTCTCCTTTCTCATTTTTATCAGATTGTAGAGATGAATTCATTGATAAAATGAGCTTCATCTTTGATTTTCAATATCAATTTTTTACGCCTTATATAAATCGTCAAGGAATTTTTATATTCCCCAATTTTTTCCTCTTCTTTTAAACATAATGTTTAATTCTTTTTTCCTGATTTCCTTGCAAGTTCATCCATGTTTCGGGATTTAGATGTTATGCAAGTAAAATTGATTAGAAACAAAGCTAGCGGCATCAACACCGGTAGCGGTACCAAAACATAAAGTTCTGGTACTGGGTCGATGTAAGAACTATTCGGATTTGCACTTGTCTCACGATCGTTAAAGATAAGTTCACAGTGAATTTTTCAATTCATAGAAAAGTTTTAGTTTCACGGCGGTGGGTCAAAAATAGATCTTTTTAATTATAAAGACATACACTACAGGGAGCATTTTTAGGAAAATTGTGGGTTTGGAGAAGGGCCAAAAAGCCCTTAAGCTTAATACGATGGCTCTTAAATAATAAGGGTATTATTATAAAGTGAAATATGCATACAATGCTAACCTATTATAACTATGTAGTAGGAGCTAAAACCTCAATATATATATATATATATATATATATATATATATATATATATATATATATATATAGAACACATCAAGTACACACGATTGATAAAACTAACTCTGAATAGCTTTTCAAAAACAATGGTCATTAATTATCTTGTTAAAAAGCCTCAATGAATGAAAAGGAGAAAAAGAAAGAGAAATTTTCATAAAGCACAATCTTTTAGTAGTAATCAGTCATCTATAGATATCATTTGCTATATTATGGATTATAGATACTTTTTTCTGTGGTTATAAGATGTATTTGATGTATTTAAGCTATTGTATTCATGAATACAGTAGCAAAAATAGGCGTGAATCAGGGAAGTCCAGCTAATCAGTTGTTGTATTCGAGTGTATTCAACTGTATTCATGGAGTGAACACATGTGATTACAGCAGGACAGATTATTGTATTCGACAGTACTGATGACGTGAAATAGGGGATTATACTGCTTTTAAAACGGAAAGTGAATCAATTAACATAATAGACTCCTAATATAACTCAACAAACTCAATTATAACACACAAATTTTGTATTTTCAGTTATAAAAAAGATTCTTAACCGAATAATATCCCAAAAACATAGCAATCTTCAGAGAAATTATATAATACATCTGAATACATAAATTATATTAATTACAAAAAACATATGAATACATTCATGGCATATAGCGAGATGGTGAATACAATGAAATACATAGAATACAGCGGGATACATTGAAATACAATGAACAAAAAGATAGTGAATACAATGAAATACATGGAATACAACGAGATACACTGAATTACAATAGACAATGAAATACATGAAAATACATTGAAATATATTAACAGAAAATCAAGTTGCTCAGCCCCAAACTCCATCGTCTTTGTTCAAGAACAAACCCTAATTTCCGGCGAATCCGCCGTTCACCGGAAGCCGGTAGTGAAAACGCGCCACCTTCGTGGAAATTTTACTCTGAGTTGTTTGGCAATAAAAATTCCTTTAAATTATTAGAAGCACGCCCTAGTGGACCAATGTCGTCTTTTTTGCCAAAACCTTCTGGAGAAGGATCTCAAGAATGACTCCACAACGCAAACTCTTTCTGATTTCTTAGTTTTTTCGATACAATACCATTAATTGGATCGAAAAACAGAATCGGACCCTTGGTCATGGAATAAAACACAATTTGCGTTGGCTCATCATCTTTTTCAACAGTAATAACAACTTCAAAAAAAGTATCGTACGAATTAAACAATTTGAAATCAACATCTTTGAAGTGGGCTTTGCACAAATCCGGTGGAAGGAGGAGGAGATCGGAAAATTTAATGGGATGGGGAAGAGAATGAGATGTATCAAAGTAGAGAGAGAAAGAAAATAGTGTAACTGATTAGCGTATTTAGTGGCTTAGGGCTAGGAGGTAACCAAAATTAAATATTTTGCTATAAACTTTAAAAGGTATCTATAGAATATAATTTTTTAAAATGATATTTATTTAAAATAAATAAGGTGTTAACCTTTGCTATAGGAGGTAAAAATTCCACCTTCCTCTCTCTTCCTATGATTACCTTGTGGATCGTACTCTCTCTCCGTTTATTTTGACTTTTCACGCCCCTTAAGAAATAATAAAGAAAGTGTATAAATTACCATGATACCCATATTAATCGATGCATATTTGATTGGATTTGAGAAAATGATTTGAAATGAGTAATAAATATTATGGATATAACATGAAATTTTTTTTGTCTTCTCTTGATATGCGTAAAGTGACAGGTAAAAATAAAAATCTATTTTTAGTATAAATACCAAGTAAAAGTGAACGGAGAGAGTATATTACATACTCGCAATAGCCTCATTACTTTTTAAAAGGAAATTATCTTCATTTACATCCATTGATTATTTTGCATTTTTTAATAAAATGGGCTTTCTGGATTTAAGTTATATGAGCAGAACTTAAACTTCTATTCAAATTACTCAGCCACAAGCTAAGTAGTGGACTAGGTTGTGGGAGTTTTTAAAGGAAAACAGAGAGCTAAATGAAGCAAAGTAGTCAAGTAGCGGATACCGGATAAAATAGTCAAGTGCGTGCCACCAACATTTAAAACAATAAAACATAAAAATGTAGATAGGTACGAGCTAGTAAAATCAACAAGCGATATCAGAGTGTCCATATGATTCTGGACATAAGATCATGAGTGATCGTTAAGTAATTGCGTCTAGTGAGAAAAAGAAAGCCTACAAGCTTACGATATCAAAAACAGATAAATCTCCTTTAGAAATTCCTCTACCTGCTTTTTTTTTTTTTTTTTTTTCCCCCTTTTTCCTTGTCTGAGGTGATTCGACTGCTCAGTAATGCGATGCACCATTAAAGTTTACTGGCATTTTATTTGTATTGTAATTATAATTCTATCTGCAGCAGCCTTTTGTGTTTTTTTTTTTTTTAAGTTTTATTTGACAGCTTATGCTTCCTCTAGTGGAAGATCATTTTGTATGTTTTGCCAGCTCTGAGTGCTGAATACTTTTTGTTTTTGGCATTTGACCATCTATTTCTATGGGAACTTCATATGAATGTTCGTTAAGGCAATTTCTTTTTGATGACAAATTGCATATTAATACACCTTTGACTCTATATTCTTTATACACACTTAACTTCTTTTTTTCTAAAAATATATTTCTGAACGAATCAAATGTTAATAATGACTAGCTAGAAATGCTTGGAGAGTTAACAAAAATCATTACGGATGGAAGGATGGGAACACTTGAACTTCTAAGTTAAAAAGTTATGCCAACGAGGTTTATAGAGGAGTGACATCGATGAGAGTCCTTCATATAATAAGTGTATATTCAATTGTCATCGACCCTTTTCCATTTTCCCTAATACAATAGTGGGAAAATACCTTAATAGGCGCATTGGAGCATAGTGTTCAATTATAACGTGGTGGTTCATCTTCCCTCCGCATTATTCGTGGATCCATCAAACCCCAAAATAATAATTTTTTTTTAAAGAAAAGAACCTTAAAGGCATCCCTAGAGGGGGGCAATGAAACGTAACTACTCTTACTATTCTATAGATGAAAATTTGTGTTGAATTTAGCTAAGGGAATGTCATTAATAATGATTATGTAAAGAGTAGTGAATTCTTTTGCAAGCATCAAGAGGGTCACCCTCTGTCTGTCTTCTTTGGACAAGAGGGCCAACACTTTTTCTTTCATTAAAGTTTGCTTCCTCAAATGTCCAAAGATAGTATAGTAGTATTGATTAAGTTAGGCATCAGAATTGTGAACATCAAAGAACAGGAAAAGAAACAAAAACAAAAACAAAAATATACTGTAGTATCTAATATTTTATCATACAACTTTGTCTTTATACTTTCTTTTTGCTGCTAGGTATAAAGCTAGCTATAGCTTGAGCTGCATTCTTCAATAATTCATTTGGAGCCATCTGTTTGGCTTTTTCTTCCAATCCCAGAATATGATCTCTCTGACATTATATTAGCTCTTCCTGTTTCTCAGGATTAAGTTAAAGCCCTTTTCTCTGCAATTTTTCCTGCAAAAAACAGATTGGTTCTTCATATTCTAAATTGGCAAATCCTGAGATTCCTTTGATCCTTCTTCAAGGTGATAGTCTGAATTTTATCACATTTCTTGATTCTTCTATTCAACTTAATTATTCCCTTTGTTTTCCTGTTGTTTCTTATTTTCTGTAAAACTTTCATGCTATCATCTCAATATGGTTCTTTTCTTAGTATCATACTACAAAATTTTGCTCAGTGCCATTGTGTTAATAGTGTTAAAAAATGGGAAATATTTTATGATGCAGCTGATACATTATGATAACTAATATGCTGATACAGGCCAGTGGATAACACCTACTGGCAGGGGAGTACGCAAAAAAAATTGTAAGTGGTGTCAAAATTTATAGAAGTACGAAAATAATAACTTCAGTTATGATAACTAATATGCTCTCTCAAATAAATGCTAGTTGAGGTTTGAACCTCTAACCAACACACTAAGAGACAATTTATGTCAAGTGGTGTCATTTTTTCCTATTTATCCATTTCCTCACAATATTAATAAATATATTTAGTGAAAAAATTCGACGAAGCTACACCGCTTCGTTAAGTGTACATCCGCCCCTGCCTACTGGTACTTGATAATGTAGTGTAGATTGTTTGTGCTAGAAAGGAAAAGGTATCCATAACTAGGCTAAATACCTTCTCTGGGAATCATCATTTGGTATATATACTGATAAACATTATTTGCCATTAGCAGTATAATTCAAACATTTGTAGCATGTTAGTTCTCTATTTTCCTAGTTAGCATATCATATGCAATAAAGCTTAAATGATCTTCTGGTACTTAACAACTGCTCTATTTTTCCTACCAGGATAGGCCTTGTATCCATTTCAAGTAGTGGATTAATTATAAGCCAGTGCCTAGTAGTAGTCAGAGATAGAGCCCTTTGGCTCCATTTATAGAGGTTTGATCAGTGAAGTAAGAGGAAATGAGTGAGTTTGGTTCAGAAAGTCCAAGGGCGTGGAATATATACACAAGTTCAGAATCACAAGCACAAGGGAAGAATTTAGGGTCATCGGCGAATGCCATTTCATTTGGATTTGTAGCTACAGCTATTCTCATATCCATGTTTCTTATCATGGCTCTCTTTGAGCATCTCTTTAAGCCTACTTCAGATATCGTCGACAGTTCCTTGGAATCAGGGCCACTTGAGAAACTTGCAGGTTCCCAAAGAGTAAGGGTTTCTGATCACTAATCTTGAAATAGAGGAATGAATCTGTTTCATACATGCCAATCCTATATACTCTTGGCCTAAGTTTTCGGCAAAATTAGAGTGAGATCTCTATTTGAATGTAGGAATAATTGGCTGATCTGTGTGTCACATGAGTATTCTGTAGTTTTGTATGAACAAATATACCAATGAATCCCTTGTTCCTTTTTCTTTTTATGCAACATATGTTTCTTGATCCCGGAACTTAGGTCCTCTAGGATGAACTGAATACCTTGTAATACTGAACATGAAATATAGCAACACAAGTAATTATGCTTCTGAAGTCGTAGTATCTGACTGATTACTAGTATATTATATCTTTCAGGTATCAACAACATCATATGCATCGGATTACACTGTATTGATGCCAGGACAGCAATATCCGACCTTCATTGCCCAGCCTGCTCCACTTCCTTGTGCAAGGGAAGCAGTTTATTGGCCTTCCCATGATCATAGTTTTGCCTTCCCCTAGGTCAAAGGACTATCATTGTTATTACATACTTAACTCTTACGAATGATCAAGTAGTCTCGTCCTATCAATGATCTACTATGACCGGAAAGGGAAGCCACAAAAGGAAAACTGAATTTTGCAATGTAGAGAAACAAAGGAAAAATCTTTGATGTCAACAAAACTCCCCTGGGCTGAGCTTCAAAATTTATCTTCAAGTTGTGCTCGCAACTGCATGTGGATGGCTAAGTGGTTGCGTACAAACGAAGTCCCGTCATCACTACTGGCCTCTTGCCAACATCAACCTGAAAGCGAGTAGCTATAAGCAAGACTATTCAATAGTATATATATGGACTACAGTTCTGAATTGGTACATGTTTTGGCCACTGTATCAAGCTTCCCAAATTTCTATCATCTTTCCCACCCATGTCTAATCCAATTGCTACTAAAACGAATGAACATCTCTCCTATATATTGCTTTCTAAACTTAATTACCAAGCTAAATGGATGCATGCTAAATAACAGTGAATTCCTACAAGACCAAAACATTTTGCTATACTCTAAGCTGCTCTCTATTCTCTATTATTCACAATGAAGGATATGGAGGATTTTGTTTCTCCAATAAAATACGTTTTATTTGAACTGGAACTTCTCTTTAAAAGGCTTTTTTGGGACTTGTCCGGGAGCGGGACACTATCAAAACGCCTTGAGACTCGTGCGGGGCTTAGTTCTATGAGACTTACAGCCCCAAACGCCGTGCGCCCTAAACATCTTAACGCTCACCGCTCGGGACTCGCCCAACCAGAGGCGGACCCAGGATTCAAGCATGGCGGGGGCACCACTGTATATGCTAATCACCAATGATAAAATTCGGCGTGCAACTCTTTGAAATTTAAATGATTATGATAACTTATCATCCAAGTATTAACAAAAAGAAGTTCTAAAGAAAAAGAAAGCACTAAACGGGGGGGGGGGGGGGGAGTTCTTCACAAAAGAGCGTTCAAATGTAAAGTTATCAAAGACTTACTAAAGAAATTAAGATTAAGAGTATGTTAATACTAAAAGAATTGAAGAAGAGTCTCAAACTCTAAGTTTCCATTGCCAATTTAGAGTGATTGTTAAAGAAGATTTGTATTTTTCTATTTGTGGAGCGATAAGTTGCAATTTGAGGCTTTCAATTTTAAGGAAGGAATTTGCAAAAAAGAATAAAATTAATTAAGTTGACTATTTTGTATTAATACTAAACTATAGTTGAATTTTAAAAAAAGAAGAAGATAAAAGTAAAAGATAAAATAATTTGCTATTAAATAAAAATTACATTGTATTCAAAGAACTAAAATAAAAAAGAGGAGAAAAGACTGAGGAAAGCTTCGGGTGGTTTCGAAACCGCGTCACCACAGCAGAGGAGAGAATTTAAGTGTCCAAAGCAACCACTTCTTCCATTCATTACTTTGTATTAGGGGACATCATTAAAATATTTAAGGGGTCCCGTATATAAGTACATATATATATATTTTTGTCGAGGCTAACGGGGTCACGTGACCCCTCAACCACCAACGTAGGTCTGCCCCTGCGCCCAAGAGTTCCTATGCAAATCATGTGTTAAATTCACTAATTTGCACTGTTGACTCTCAAAATTCTTTAACAAATGAATGACTAAAGTTCTTTTTATCTATAGGAATATAAAAATTGTGAATAGTTCAAATAACGAACTATAGTATTGCATATTTACTAATTGAGAATGTCGTGAAGGTGAATATCATTTGAATATTTCTTCTAAAAACAGATAACCAAAATTTATATGTTTACTTGATATATCTTCACGTCTTAGTTATATGTCTCTCAAAACTATCATATATTTCTTATTTTACTATTTAAACTTCATTTTGTATTTACTCATGAAGGAGTAATATTTTAAATTATGGTGTTGATAAAATTTATTGAATATTTACTTTTAAAGAGGTAAAATATGCAGTTTGATAATATTTTTGAAGAAACTATAATTTTAATTGTTTGAAAGTAAAGAGGTTGCAGTTAATTTATATTTCATAGTAATTTTAACAATATTATATTATTTAAACTTCTAAAACATGCTAAATATTTAATTTTATATGAGTTTACTTAATTCTTTTTAGTTCTCTTGAACTTACAATGTATTGTTTATATTTTTGTTATGTTATAATGCCATATTATTAATTCATAAGTTAAAAAACTAAAGATCCTTGCCTCACGCCCTCGTCTTTAAAACACTGAAAGTAATTAGTGAAATACCGAGCAGGTTCTGGGGAATCTTAACTGCCAACTTAGAGCAGAGATCTACTTTGCCACGAAAATGAATGGTGGTTTCCCTGTGGCAATTGAGGATATAAACACATATTTTTAATCTTTCAACTACCATCACCAGAAAGTATCTATTAAAATTGTACAGAACGAATGCTTTTGCTTCTTCTACTTACATTAAACTTTTTTGGATTTTGTGACATTTATGTTTGTCCAGAGCTTCAGCTATGGACATAGAAATTATGCAAGGTCTTTGTTTTGGAATTAAGCAATTAAGTACCAATGTTTGTAATAGTCTAGTGGCTTTAAACAACAGTAATGTCTTACGGGACTATATAGTTTCTATGTAAGTTTTTGCTATTATTAATATATATGCTTCCTTATCGTTCAAAAATAATAATAATTCAGCTATAATTTTATTTCGTAATAATTGTCATTTGATTATGAAAAAAGTAAGTTAACAGGTTTAATGGTGTTGTGATTATTTTATGAAGTAAATAAATGTAACGACCCAGCCGGTCGTTTTGAGAGTATAAGCTCCGATCCCCTATTTACTGCTTTCTCCGTATCTTTTTCTGCTTATGTGACTTGCCGGGAGGTCTTGTTTTTGGTTTCAGCGTGATATGGGACACTTAGTCCCTAAAATAGAAGCTTAAGTTCTAGGATTTTGACTGTAGTTGGAACTGTGTTAAAACGACTCCAGAACGGAGTTTCGTCTGTTCAGTTAGCTCTGTTGGGTGATTTTAGACTTAGAAGCGTGTCCGGATTGTGAATTGGAGGTTTGTAGCTGAATTAGGCTTGAAATGACGAAAGTTAAATTTTTGGGAAGTTTGACCGGAAGTGGACTTTTTGATATCGGGGTCGGATTTCGATTCCGGAAGTTGGAGCAGGTCCATAATGTCAATTATGACTTGTGTGCAAAAATTAGAGTCAATCGGACCTGATTTGATAGGTTTCGGTATCGGTTGTACAAGTTTGAAGTTTCAAGTTCATTAAGTTTGAATTGAAGTGTGATTCATGTTTTTAGCGTTGTATGATGTGATTTGAAGGCTCGACTAAGTTCGTATAGAGTTTTAGGACTTGTTGGTATGTTTGGTTGAGGACCCGGGGACCTCGGGTTGATTTCGGGTGGTTAACGGATCATTTGGAAATGTGTTGGATTGGTTGAAGTTGCTGCACCTAATGCAATCGCACTTGCGCACTTTGGGCCGCAGGTGTGGCATCGCAGAAGTGGCCATCGAGCCGCAGAAGCGATTATTGGCCTGCCCAGCTGGGATCGCAGAGGCGGTCAGAGTCTCGTAGAAGCGGAGAAAAGAGCGCAAAAGCGGGTGCGTAGAAGCGGCCCTTGTTCGCAGAACCGGACTTTGAGGACTTAACTGAAGTCCGCACCTGCGATGGTTTTTCCGCAGGTGTGAAACCGCAGAAGCGGTGAATCCCTCACAGAAGCGAATTCATTTTCAATTTGGGAGTTTGAGAGCTCGGATTTGGGTAATAATTTGAAGTATTTTTAGAGGAAGCTATTGGGTAACGATTCTTAACTCATTTATGGTTATATTCCACTAATCTATAGTTGATTTCATCATTTAATTAAGGATTTGGGTTGAGAAATTTGGGGGGAAAGTTGGAAAGTTCTTCAACCAAAATTTTGAGTTTTGATAGGATTTTGATATCGGATTTAAGTAATTTTGGTACGAGTGAACTCGTGGTTGAATGAGTGTTCATATTTTGTGACTTTTACCCGATTTCAAGACGTGGTCCCGGGTCGACCTTTTGGGGTGATCTTCTAATTTCTTGTAAAAATCTTGATTTCATTAGTTAGACCAGTTTCTTATAGTTATATTTATGATATGTAATTGCTTTTGGCTAAATTTGTGCCATTCAAAGTCGGAAAATCGTGGAAAAGGCATTGTTACCGATTGATTAAGTTTGGTTCGAGGTAAGTGGCTTGCCTAACCTTGTGTGGGGGAAGGGGAAATCCCCTTAGGATTTGGTACTATTGTAACAATTTGTGATATGTGAGGGCCGTGTACGTGAGGTGACGAGTGCGTACACAGGCTAATTATTGTAAAATTCGGTTTTTACTGAGTAGTAACCTGTTACATCTTAATTGAGTTATACCAGCATGTGTAGTTATCCCTTTTTAGCCTAATATCACATGTCTACATGTCTTAAATGCTTTTTTGAAATCTGTGCAACATGCTTAGTTGATTTTCTGTTTTTCCTTGATTTGTATCAGTCTTAATTGTAGAATACTTGCTGTTAATTGTTGTATTCATCGGTTTCGAAATGAATGTTTACTTTTGGGACTACGAGGCAGTACTTCGGGTTATCCCCCTGCACATTTATTTTTGGGACTACGAAGCAGTACCTCGGGAGATCCCCTGCACATTTACTTTTGGGACTACGAGGCAGTACCTCGGGAGATCTCCTTGCATATTTACTTTTGGGACTACGAGACCGTATCTCGGGAGATCCCCTGTTGTTTATCCCTATGTGTTGTGCCGCTATTTTTCTGTGGTTTTCTCTTGTTAAATTTCTAGTCTCTTATTACATCGCTATATTCTTCTGCCTTATTTATTATATACCAGTAGGGCCCTGACCTGACCTCATCACTACTCGACCGAGGTTAGACTTGGCACTTACTGAATACCATTGTGGTCATGTTACTCTTCTGCGCATGTTTTCTATGCAGATCCAAGTACTTCCTATCATACTCGATAACAGTGAGCAGTGAGATTGTGGAGACTTCAAGGTATATCTGCCCTCGTCCGTAGACCTCGAAATCCCCCTCTATTCCCTCATATGTCATTTACCCTTCGGTACTTTCTTAGACTCCGATGTATAAAGATACTTAGTTTTTCTTCTATAGGTTGTGACTTATGATTAACGGGTTTTGGGAATAATGTGTATACCCAAGTGCTGGGTTACTTGTACATGACGAGTGACATTTTATCATTTTAAGTTATCTGTTGTAGTCTTGTTGTTAAATTTTGGTTTCATTTCTGTTATTCTGTATTCTGTTAGTCTTACCTAGTCGTAGAGACTAGGTGCCATCACAACGTCTTACGGAGGGAAATTTGGGTCGTGACAAGTTAGTATCAGAGCTCTAGGTTCGTAGGTATCGTGAGTCACAAGCAGGTTTTGTAGAGTCTCGCGGATCGGTACAGAGACATCTGTACTTATCTTCGGGAGGCTATGGAATTGTTAGGAAAATTTCACTTTTTTTAATTCCTTGTCGTGAGAAATTGTCGACTTCGAAATTCTAAACTTCTATCTTCTATTCTCTTACAGATGGTGAGGACACGTACATCCGAATCAGATGACCAGGCACCCACGCCCGTGCTAGAGCCGCGAGAGGCTGGGGCCAAGGTAGAGGCCGAGGACGTCCACTTGGTGCAACCAGAGCACCTGCACGAGCTGCTATAGAGGAGCCACCAATAGCTCCAATCAGAGCACAGTCACCTGAGATGCCTGTTACTGCACCAGCTCTTTAGGAGACCCTTGCACAGTTCTTGAGCATGTTTGGTACTCTAGCTCAGGCAGGGTTGATTCCACTTGCTCCTGCCACATCTCAGGCCGGGGGAGGAGCACAGACTCATCGCCACCCACACCCCAGAGCAGCGAGTTCAGGTCGATCAGGTTCTAAAGGTCATACCACTGCAACCGGTAGCCCCAGTTCGACCCGAGGGTAGGGAAGCCGCTTCTGAGGAGGAGCAACTCAAGCTCGAGAGGTACAAAAAGTACCACCCTCCTACTTTTAGTGGCTTGGCGTTAGAGGATGCCCAAGGTTTTCTTGAAGAGTTCCACTGTATCCTCCATATTATGGGTATAGCAGAGTCAAGTGGGGTTTCTTTCATTACGTTCCAGCTTAGAGGGGGGCTTATCACTGGTGGCGTGCTTATGAGTTGGGTAGTCCGGCTGAGGTAGCTTCACTTACTTGGACTCAATTCTCGGATATTTTCTTGAGGTAGTATGTTCCCTAGAGTCTTAGAGATGCATGGCGCACAGAGTTTGAGCAGTTGCGCCAGGGTGCTATGATTGTGTCAGAGTATGCGATTCGCTTCAGTGATTTGGCTAGGCATGCACCAGCCTTGGTTGCTACAGTTTGAGAGAGGATCCGTCAGTTTACCGAGGGGCTCCACCCCTGTATCAGGCTTAGCATGGCCCGGGAGTTGAATATGGATATTTTATACTAGCAGGTTGTGGGTATTTCTAGGAGAGTAGAGGGTATGCTAGCTCGGGAGAGAGAGGAAAGAGAGGCCAAGAGGTCTCGAGAGTCTAGCACTTATAGTGGTACTCGTGCCCTATCGGCAACTCATCATGGTAGGGGCTATGTGAGTCGCCCTGTTCATTCAGCAGTTCCAGCTGCCAGTGGTATTCCGGCCACTCCTAGGCCCCAGGAGCCTTATTATGCACCGTTGGTGTCTAATGTACCTCCTACACGAGGTTCTTTCAATGGTCAGTCCAACAGACCTGGCCTGAGCCAACCACAGCAGCCATGCCTTCCGAGAGCTTGTTTTGAGTGTGGTGCTCACCATATGGTGAGGGATTGCCCTAGACTTAGGAGGGGTGTACCTCCACAGACTTTTCAGGCACCGTGTGCTCCACCGGGTCCTCATGCTATGATTACAGCACCAGCTACCACTCCACCTGCTCAGCTAACTCAAGATGGAGGTCGAGCGGGTAGAGGTAGACCTAGAGGGGGATGCCAAGCCAGATATTATGCTCTTCCTACTCGTACAGAGGCAGTTACTTCCAACTTTGTCATTACATGTATTGTTCCGGTCTGTTATAGAGATGCGTCAGTTTTATTTGATCTAAGATCCACTTATTCCTATGTGTCCTCTTATTTTGCCCTGTATTTGGGTGTACCTCGTGATTCTTTGAGTTCTCCTGTTTATGTGTCTACATCTGTGGGAGATTCTATTATTGTTGATCGTGTTTATCGGTCTTGGTTGGTTGTTCTTAGTGGTTTTGAGACCAAAGCCGATTTATTATTGCTCAGTATGGTAGACTTTGATATTATTTTGGGCATGGATTAGTTATCGCTACATTATGCTATTCTTGATTGACATGCCAAGACCGTGATGCTGGCTTTGCCAAGATTACCGCGATTAGAGTGGAGAGGTACCTTAGATTATACTTCCAGTAGAGTTATTTCATTTCTAAAAGCTTACCGAATGGTTGAGAAGGGGTGTGACGCGTATCTAGCTTATGTGAGAGATGTCAGTATTGATACCCCTACAGTTGAGTCAGTTCCGGTAATAAGGGATTATCCCGATGTATTTCCAGCTGATCTACCGGGCATGTTGCCCGACAGAGATATCGCTTTCGGTATTGACTTCTTACTCGGTACTCAGCCCATATCTATTCCTTTATATCGTATGGATCCTCCTAAGTTGAAGGAATTGAAGGAACAGTTACAGGAATTGCCTGATAAGGGCTTTATTCGACCAAGTGTGTCACCTTGGGGTGCCCCAGTCTTGTTTATGAAGAAGAATAATGGTTCTATGCATATGTGCATTGATTATCTCTAGTTGAACAAAGTTACAGTGAAGATCGGGTATCCATTGCCTCGTATTGATGTCCTATTTGATCAGTTACAGGGTGCCAGAGTGTTTTCCAAAATTGACTTGCGTTCAGGCTATTAACAGTTGAAGATTTGGGAGCCATATATCCCGAAGACTGCTTTCAGGACTCGGTATAGTCACTACGAGTTCCTTGTGATGTTATTTGGGATGACCAACGCCCCAGCAGCATTCATGCATTTTTATGCATAGTGTATTTCGGCCATATCTTGACTTGTTCATCATTGTGTTTATTGACAACATTCTGGTGTACTCCCGGAGTCGGGAGGATCATGAACAGCACCTGAGGACTATGCTTCAGACCTTGAGATAAAAGAAGTTATATGCAAAATTCTCAAAGTGTGAGTTCTGGTTAGATTCAATGGCATTTTTGGGACTCGTAGTTGTGAGGGGATCAAGTGGATCAGAAGAAGGTTGAAGCAGTGCAGAGTTGGCCTAGACCGTCCTCATCTATAGAGATCCAGAGTTTTCTTGGTTTAGTAGGGTATTACCGTCGATTTGTAGAGGATTTCTCATCTATTGCAACACCTATGACCATGCTGACCCAGAAGAGTGCTCTGTTCAGGTGGACAAATGAGTGTGAGGAGAGCTTTCAAAAGCTCAAGACAGCTTTGACTACGACCCCAGTATTGGTATTTCCTACAGGTTCGGGGTCTTATATTGTATATTGTGATGCATCGTGGATTGGTCTCGGCGTGGTGTTGATGCAGGATGGTAGGATGATTGCCTACATATCCAGATAGTTGAAGGTACGTGAAAAGAACTATCCTGTCTACGACCTTGAGTTAGAAGCTATTATTCATGCCTTAAAGATTTGGCGGCACTATTTGTACGGTGTCCCTTATGAGATGAGATCTACACCGATCACCAGAGTTTACAACATCTTTTCAAACAGAAGGATCTTAACTTGCATCAGCGGAGGTGGTTAGAGGTGCTTAAAGATTATGATATCACTATTATATACCATCTCGGGAAGGCCAACTTGAGTCGCATGGCAAAGAGTTTGGGGAGCTTAGTATATTTACCAGCAAGAAAGAGGCCATTGGAATTGGATGTTTGGGCCTTGGCCAACCAGTTTGTTAGGTTGGATATTTCTGAGCCGAGTCGAGTTTTGGCTTGTGTGGTATCCCAGTCTTCTCTTTATGATCGTATGAGGGAGCGTTATATGATGACCCCCATCTGCTTCTCCTAAAGGACACAATTCAACACGATGATGCTAAGATGTCACTATTGGAGATGATGGTGCATTGAGGATGCAGGGTAGGCTGTGTATGCCCAATGTAGACGGATTGCGTGAGTTGATTCTCCAGAAGGCTCACAGTTCACGGTACTCCATTCATCTGAGTGCCACGAGGATGTATCAGAACTTGAGGTAGCATTATTGGTGGAGGAGAATAAAGAAAGACATAGTGGAGTATGTAGCTTGGTGTCTACATTGCCAACAGGTAAAGTATGAGCATCAACGACCAGGTGGGTTGCTTCAGAAGTTAGAGATTCCAGAGTGGAAATGGGAGCGGGTCACTATGAATTTTTTTGTTTGGCTTCCACGGACTTAGTGGAAGTTTGATGCAGTTTAGGTGATCGTGGATAGGTTGACCAAGTCAGCTTATTTCATTCCTATGATGACTACATATTCTTCCCAATAGCTGGCTCGAGTTTATATCCGCAAGATTGTCAAGCTTCATGGTGTGCTGGTATCTATCAGCTCTGACCGGGGTACACAGTTTACATCATGATTCTCGAGGGTCGTACAACATGAGTTAGGTACTGGGTTGAGTTGATCATAACATTTCACCCTCAAACGGATAGACCGTCCGAGCGTACTATTCAGATACTGGAGGATATGCTCTGTGCTTGTGTGATGGAGTTTGGGGGTTCTTGGGATCAGTTCTTTTCACTTGCGAAGTTTTCCTACAACAATAGTTATCAGTCGAGCATTCAGATGGCATCGTATGAGGCTCTGTATGGCAGGCGATGTCGGTCTCCAGTGGGTTGGTTCGAGCCGGGTGAGGATAGGTTATTGGGTACAGACTTGGTGCAGGATGCTTTGGAGAAGGTTAAAGTGATTTAGGACTGTATGCGGAAAAATCAGAGGGCCTAATTTCTTGCTATCGAGTCACTTCATAAGAACACCTCGAGACCCCGAGGACGTGAAGCTATTGTCACACCTCCTTTTTCCGGCCCCGCGAGGGGCGTAGGAGTTTTTTCCAATTAAAGGACAATCAAAACGGGATTTATTTATTTATTTCAGAGTCGTCACTTGGGAGATTTAGGGTGTCCCAAGTCACCAATTTAATCCCGAATCGAGGAAAAGAATGACTCCATATTACAGTCTGCGCACCAGAAATCTGGATAAGGAATTATGTTAGCCCGGGAGAAGGTGTTAGGCATTCCCGAGTTCCATGGTTCTAGCACGGTCGCTCAACTGTCATATTTGGCTTGATTATTTGATTTAATACATGTTGAACCTATGTGCAAAATTTAACTTTTAACCGCTTTTATCATTTACTGTTATTTTTATCAAGAATTGCAACATTGTGAAAACGTATCTCAAACCGCATTACAATCAATGTACCCGTGGTCGTCGACACACTTTGACTCCGTTGAGATTTGGATTTGGGTCACATCAATGTGCACCCGAGTTTAAGGAAATTAAATTATTAAAGGTGCGCCTAAAGCGACTAGCGTATCATATACTTTGGGTAGGGCCGTGGAATTTTACTAAACGGTCCATCCCGAAGTCTAAACAATTTTAAAGCAAATATTTACTGAGGGCCCCGCAATTTTGTATTTTTATTTGGCGAGGCTCATCTCATTTTTATTTTTAAAGGAATTTGCAACGTCGTGGACATACGTCTTGGACCACGTCACAATCAATGTACCCGTGGTTAGAGCCGCATTTCAACTTCGTTGAGATTTGGATTTGGGTCACATAAATGTGCACCCGGATTTAAGAAGGTAGGATTTATTACAGCGTGTCCTAAAGAGACTAACGTATTGTTATTTTAGGAAGAGGCCGTGAAGATTCATTAAACGGCCTAATCCAAAATCTAGTCAATTGATATGTATTTATTGAGGGCCCCGGCGATGTGTGATTTATTTGGCGAGGCTCGTCTCATTTTATTTAAAAGGATAAACCTATAGTGACTACGTTCCTTCTATTAAGTTCGTCTCTAAAATAAAAGAAAAACTCTTAGTTAATTACATGCTTAAACAAACGTAACTTATTAGTTATTAGTTTGTGGTTAATGCAAATAGAAAATTGCAGTCGAGTTTGTACAAAGAAAAAAAAACTGCTTTCATTCTATATTCTATTATTCAATAACACTAGAACATGAGATTCACACACCATAATATCAAAACAAATTAACTAGCATTTGATTAATTTCACTGACTTTATTAAATCAAGAAATTATACATATGTAACCCCATTACTCATTAATAAATCGACTACATCTTTATACAGAGAAAGGAAAATTATATTCAAACACAAATCTAAACATGATGGATTCAACAGGAACAAAGCCTGATTAATATTTCATTTCGCTTCAAGCCGAGAGTGTACAAATGTGTACCTGGAAATGGCAATACAAGAAGAAACGAAGTAGGAGTCAGCAGCAATAATACCACAGCAACAGCAGATTCAGCAACACCGCAAACCAGTAACAACCAGTAGAATAACCCAGTAACAGATTGAAAACTCAGCAAGACCACAGTGCAATCGCAGTCAAAGCAAAAGAGAGACGGAGACAAGATGCAGTGGTTTAATGATTTTTGAATAACACTCGAGAAAAGCAACCGGAAATTATTCAAGTAGAAGTTCAAGTTGTCTTTCTCTTTTACTCTCTAACACTCTTGAAATTTTCCAGAATGTATTACTCTCAAAAATATTCTCCCAATAATAATCTCTAAGTCTTCCAATAATGTTCTCTAACCCCGCTTCAAGTCAAGAAATGACTCTTATTTATAGCAAGACTCTTGTCTTGAATTCCCAACCCCAAATATTCCCCCAATGACATGCTTTGTCCCAGCTACTTAATATTTTCTTTATTTTAAACCTTGTCCCCCATGCCTACATTAAATAAATACATCATCCCCAACCCATTATAATTTGTCCCACATGCCTAACATAAACAAATACAATATTCCCCTCCACTACATTATGTTTTGTCCTATTATGTTAAACAATTATATCAAACACCACCCCATTATATTTTGTCCCCCATGCCTACATAAACAATTATAATAATGTTCAATTACCAAACTACCCCTCCGACCTTGTTGCAATTACCATTTTACCCCTGAATGTAATGTAATTTACCAAACTACCCCCCATCAGCTATAACAATCAATTAATCAAAACTTAACCAAAATATAGCCAAGATGACCAA
The DNA here is from genome assembly GCF_000715075.1 of Nicotiana tabacum. Lineage (NCBI taxonomy): Eukaryota > Viridiplantae > Streptophyta > Magnoliopsida > Solanales > Solanaceae > Nicotiana > Nicotiana tabacum. The sequence goes on along the minus strand of NC_134089.1, from coordinate 79,553,905 downwards.
TTTCTCAACAATCTTCAACAACAAATCACATGAACACGATGAACGACACAACTCAAAATTAATGGAATGAATTAACCATATCGGGAACCAATCCTGGTTAATTTAGACCATGAATGTATGAGCAAGGATACAACAATACAAACAACAAAATACATGATTCAAACTAAATCAACAAATCAAAAACAAACTCACATTAAATTACCGGATTAACAATGAACTTCAAACAAAGATGAACATGAACTAAATCTATTTTTAAACAACAAACATGACGGATTCAAATGATTCAAACAACAATAATAATTTCTGGAAAATACATAACAACACATGAAACAAATTGAAGAAATAATTAATTAAATTTCAATTTGAATCTAACAAACATTAAACTAACAAATTTTTACCTAAACAATAAAACAAACATGAAAAACAACTAATTAAACTTCCATTTGAAATCTGAAAATTAATTTAACAAAGCACATGAACAAACTAAAAAAAAAATTAATTCAAACTATAGACATGAACAAAACAAACATTTGCCGATTTTAGATTCGAGAAATATCAAAACAAAATACGGACAAAACAAAACTCAAAAACTACTAACCGGATCGAAATGAAATATGTACGAACTGTTTTGATGACCAAAGCTTCGAACAAATGACGATGAACTTAGATGAAAAACAATCTGTCCGGAAACGAGTATCGCACCAAGATAACTTGACGCCGAAGACGACCACGAACGGACGACGAACGAGAAGGCTGTTCTATGCAGCCCTTTTCTTTTCTTTTTTTTCTTTTCTTTTTCCAGTGGTGAAGAAAGCAACGGGGTCGACAAAACAGAAGCAAAAGCGTGGTCTGGGGGTTCGTCCATGGCGAGGTTTTGGCTGGTCGACGAAGTAGTGTCGATGGGGGTTTGGTTTAGACTCAAGCTACTCGGCGACGCAACAGCTACTCAGCAGAAGCGATGGGGTTTGGGTTTAGGCGTGAAGGAGATGGTTGGACATCGTTGAGGCAGCAGATGCAGTCGAAGCAACTGGAACGGAGAAGAAATAGCAGCAGCACGGACTGAAGAAGCAGGCGATGCAGCATTGGCAGCCATGGATGTCGACGGACTGCCTCATGTCGCTGAAAAGTGGTCGACGAGGACGACGAAGATGCAGTAGTAGCGACCATGATAATGGTCGTTTGGCCATGCGAAGGGGCTGGCTGGAGGCGGGTCACGACGGGAAGCTGGGCAGCAGGGTCGTGGGTGTGGCTACGGAGGTTCGATGACGGGGGAAAGGCAGGGCGGCCATGGATGATGCTTGGAGAAGAAGAAGCCAAGGTTAGGGAGGTGGATGGCTTTTTTTAGTTTTTTAGGGTTTTTGTCTTGTTTTTTTTTTGTGTTAGGACAAAAATGAAGAAGGGGTGTTGGGTTAATGGAGCGGACCGGGTCGACCCGGTTTGAAGTGGACCGGGTCATGGGGAAAGTTGGGCAATTATTTGGGCCTTTGGTTTGAAATTGAAGAAGTGGCCCAATCCGATTTTTCTTTGTATTTTTGTTCTCTTTTCTTCTTTTATTTTCTAAAACTAAATTATAAAAATACTTAAATTATTATTAAGAACTAAATTAAGTTATAAAAGCGCAAATTAACTCCCAATAATAATTAACGCACAATTAAATAATAATTAAGCATAAAATTGTTCATTTGGACATTAAATGCTAAAAATGCAAAAGATGCCTATTTTTGTGATTTTTAATTTTTGTAAAACTAATTTAATTACTAACAATTGTAGAATTAAATCCTACATGCAAAATGCGACATATTTTTGTATTTTTTATTAATTTAACAAATAAGCAAACACAGACAAATACAAATAAATATCCAAAAATATCACAAAATCTCACAAAATTGCACACCAAGGAAAATCATTTGATTTTGAAGTTTTTGGGAGTAATTCTCATTTAGGGCAAAAATCACGTGCTTACAGCTATGACCGAGTTCCCTCCCTCGGAGCTCATTGAGATCCGACTTAAAGAGGACGCATATCGAGGCTAGACCAAATTGGGAAATTCCCAAGGTATACGGCTAAGTCTGACAAAGCCGGCCTACCCGGGGCTTGTATCAGGGCGTCGCGTCTAGTCGTCCCATCTCCATGCTTTTACATTTAATGTATTTTGTACTATGACAGGATTCCTCTCCTATATAAAAGGGATCCTCACCACTTTGTAAAGGACTGTTGTTGCTCCAACCATTATACATAAGATCAATAACAACTCTCTCTCTCTCTCTCTCCTTTCTCTAATTTGCTCGCTCGAGGCTGCCTCTTTCATTTATTGCTTTCATACTTGTTCCTCATTTATTGCTTGATATTGGCCATAAAAATCCTCCTTTAATTATATTCTAACTGTTATTCCCTTCCCGGTTACCCCCCCCTCTGATAGCTTGAGCTCGAGCCCAGGCATCAACCTCGAGGCCCCTCATCGGTCAGTCCGAGGCCCGGATAACAAGCCCCCCGGTTTGATTATAACTTTGTTTTAGCTCGCATTTCATCTCTTATCTTCATATGCCTAGCATTAACTGCTCTAACAACCAGTATAAAAATAGATCACGTATTTTTTGAGCCCCATTAACAAATTTAATTGTTATTACCATTTTCACGGTAAACAGTTTGGCGCCCACCATGGGGCTAAAAATAATAGTGATTATTTTCTTGCTGGTTTCGTCACACAACGCAAGTTATCTTTCACACTTTTTCTTGTCCAAGATCTTTTGATTTTAGGTCAAAATGTCTGGCTTAGTAAACAGAGTTGAGAATGACAACCTCGAAAACCACGGGGAAAACGGTGTGGCTGTTCCAGTTATCGGCGCACCATCGCAGAACCCCGATAACGCGCCTGGACCGATTCCAGCAGACGCGAATTTGCAGGACGCGCAGCTGGTCGACAAAACCTCACACACCGACAGGAGCATACGGCATGACGACCAACAGGAAGCCCAAAAAACCCCAGCCCAGGAAGAACAAGAAGTTAGTCTTCATGTTATTTTTGAAATGTCGCAGGCACAATAGTTGGCTATCGCTCAATTGCAAAGCCACCCAAAGACTCCCAGCATAGTAGCACCAGAAACTACTCCCCGGCCGAACAAGTACCGGAGAGATTGAGCAACAACGGATCAGTAACCGATCCTGCCATCGTGAAAATACTGGAGGACCTCACCAAAAGGGTCGAGTCAGGCGAGAAAATGATAGCAGCCGACGATATGAAGGTCGAAACCTATAACTTCAGAGTCGACCAAATCTCCGGCGCACCCCCGGTCTTGAGGGGTGTAGATTTGAAGAAGTTCGTACAATGGCCGTTCCCAGAGGAAGCGGCTTCGAAACCCATTCCAAAGAAGTTCAGAATGCCAGAACTCCCAAAATATAACGGGACCTCAGATCCCAACGAACACGTCACTACCTATACGTGCATGGTGAAAGGTAATGACATAAAAGATGATGAAATTGAGTCCGTCTTACTGAAGAAGTTCGGGGAAACGCTTTCTAAGGCGGCCATGAGATGGCATCATAACCTAGCTCCCAACCCCACCGACTCACTTATCATACTGGCAGATTCCTTCGTAGAGTCACACGCCGGCGCCATCGAAGTAGCAATAGGAAATTCCGATGCATCTGAGACTAAGCAAAGGGAGAATAAAATGCTGCAAGGATTCGCATCTTGTTTCCAGACGGAACGAACGAAACTACCCCCAGTCTCTGATGACTGGGCAGTGCAGGCCTTCACTCAAGGCCTGAATGAACGAAGCTCAATGGCTTCAGGACAGTTGAAACAGAACTTGATCAAGTATCCAGCTAAGACCTGGTCGGACGCCCACAACTGGCACCGGTCGCAAATCAGGGTCGAGGATGACCAGCCGAGAGTCCCCTCAGGCTCAGTATACCCAAGCAAGCTCCTGGCAAAGGAACCGAAACCAAACAAAGAAAGATATCGGTCGTACACCGAAGATAGGAGAATTTCCACGAGACGCAACCTACCTCGCAATGGTCGGTAAGGGGTCGAGGACAATATCCTCGAAGACTCACCAACAGAGCCAGATTCGACGAAGGCACGAGGCCAGCGGGGGCGCCTAGTCCATCAGAATACAACTTCAATGCTGTTGTATCGGAAATTGTGTTCATCGTCAGCAAAACTAGGGACAATGAATGGCCCAGGCCTATTCAGTCGGATCAGTCCTAGAGGAATCACAGCTTGGTATGTGAACTACATAATACGTACGGCCACAGGACCAAAGATTGCCATCATCTCCGAAAGAAAATAGCCAAGCTACTCAATAAAAATCACCGCCGAGAACTTTTGAGCGATCGGGCTCGAGTTCAGTTCCGAGTAAGAAAGACGGCTAAGAAGAACGAAGCAAATGGGCCGTGACATATACCGTGATGGTGGAGGAGCGATGACACTTTCCAGGAACTTGTAAAGATGAGGATAAAAATGTCCGTCACCAGAGGAAAATGGACCCGGGGATACGTATCCGAAGATACCTTCACATTTGGCGAGGAAGGCTCCAAAACCTCGCCCCAACCTCGTAACAACGCACTGGTAACCTTCTTCCTCATTCGATTCATTCCAAATAAAACATGTGCTCATGAATTTAGGTGACTCGACCAACATTATCGGGTCGAGAGTGATAGAGCAGCTCGGACTGACGGACCAAATCATGCCTGCCTCTCGAATCTTTGGCGGATTCAACACGGCGATCGAAACAATGAGAGGCGAGATCATTCTCTTAGTCAGTATGGCTGGCGCAGACCGAAACGCCAAATTCTATATCATCAAAAGAGACGCAAGGTATAAATGCCTTATTTAGACGGCCACGAACGCACCGCGTGAAGGTGGTACCGTCTCCTTTTCGCTAAATGATAAAATACCCAGCTTAAAACCGTCAACGGGGAGAAGTACACGGCAAGGGAAGTGTTCGCGTTACGTAACATAGCGCCGACACCAATATCTCCACTCTCGAAAGAGTCAAAGGGTAATCAAACCATGTCTTCGGCTAAGCCCGATTAAACACAGCGGAGGGCCCTATAGAGCCCTCGCTCCAAAACAGTAGGGACACGTCGGACCTCGGAACATCGCCTGCACACCCCATGATAAGGTAAGACCACCTCCCTCCTGTGTTGCTTTACGCTAACCCATATGCAAGCACCCGGTCAGGGCATTCGAAAGTGTTAACTCAACCCGAAGATCCCAAGGCCTTAATGGCACCCGTTGCACTCTTTCCCTTCGGCCGAGCTTTTGTCCCAATGAGGGTTTCACCGGTAAAACTCTTAACAGGGCGACGCGCCGCCTATGGAGGATCCGATAAGCTCGCAGGGCTTCTTTTGCAAGAAACTCCGAATATTGTAGGGCATCTCCTTTGAGAGGCCATCCGCTCGAAAGAGCAGGGGAACAATAGTCTAAGTTCCAAATAGGAAATAATGTACTGGGCCAAACAATCGAAAGAGTCGTGTCCGCACAAGCCAGGCTTACGGCAACACAATGCCATGTACTTATGCCAAGCAATCAAAGAATATCTTTTGCCAAAGGCGTCTCGTGCTCCAAAGAAAATTTAGCATGTTTACAGCAAGGATCCCTCCATCGAGTACATCCCGAAATACTCAGAGACTAGCGTCAACAATTTGATACCCGCATGACCTCAGGGTCAGAACTCCATGCTCATAAGTCCTCAATGAGGCAACTCTGAACTCACGAGTAATGACCTTCGAGCCTAAACAAAATCGACTACTCAAAGACTGTCGCCGGTCTCCACTCACTTAAGAACCCGAGGCCGTAAGACCCCGAGCGGGCAAACTCGGTCTAGCAAGATCTATTTAACATAGCAACAAAATGTGTAAAGACCTCAACAGACATGAAAAAAAAGAAAAAATTGTAAGACCTCAACAGGCATGGCAAAACTGTAAGACCTCAATGGCATGACAAAACTGTAAGACCTCAATGGCATGAAATAACTATAAGACCTCAACGACATGAAATAACTGTAAGACCTCAACGACATGAAATAATTGTAAGACCTCAACAGGCATGGCAAAACTATAAGACCTCAACAGGCATAAAAAACTGTAAGACCTCAACAAGCATGAAAAAACTATAAGACCTCAACATGCATGAAAAATTTGTAAGACCTTACTACATGCATAAAACTCGATCCCAAAGTTTAGAATATATGTCGCATTCGTAAGACTCCCGAAAGGGCATACCCTCGATGTAGACGCCTAAACTACCACACTCATGGATCAAAAATGGCTTCGGCCAAACATAAATGACTACAATCAATATGGCTGCACCAGCCAAATTAACGCGACTCGGGGATGCACGACCGTCACTATAAAATTACCGGCCATTACTTCGAATCACTTCAAAAAGAACCAGTTAAAATAGGCTACCCTCGACAGGCAAACGAGCTTCGACCATGTCAACTCCAAATCACAAGGCTTCGAGCTACTCAGCCTACAAGCTAAACCTCCTGAGTTGTTCGAGCATCGCCGCTAACGACTTGAAATCGAGGTTCTTCCCAAACCGACGACGATTCAGGCAAAATCATTTCAAAAAGTCCTTAACGAGATGAAAATAAAGCCTATATATGCCCAAGGGCAAAAGCATAAGAGCCATTATCGCCAGTCAAATGAGCCTCAGGGCCACACACTAAAAGGTCGTAATGATCGAAAGCGTAAGAGCCACTGTTGCCAGCTTAAAATTTGAAAACTTGAGGGTCAAAGTGAGCTCGAGTCGTAACCCGATTCGAAGACCGGATCCAAAATAGTTAACTATACATGCCTAAGGTCATAGCATAAGAGCCATTGTCGCTAGCTTCACGAGCCTCAGGGTCGCATACATAAAAGTTTGCTTCGACCTAAGGCATAAGAGCCATTGTCACCAGCCTCCCAAAAAGAACCTAAAATTGAGGGTCAAGTGAGCTCGAGTCGCAACCCGGCTCGGAGACTGAACCCAAAATAGTTAAAGTACAAATGCACAAGGCAATGCGTAAGAGCCATTGTCACCCACCCATGAAGACAGAAAAGCTTGAGGGTCGAGTAGGCTCGAGTCAAAATCTGACTCGGGGACTAAACCCAAAATAGTTGAGCAAAGCATAAGAGCTCTAACGCCAGCTTGCGCTAAAGGCCGCATCAACCAAACATGTAAGAGCCTTTGGGCCTGCCTGATGAGCCCCGGAGCCATATTATGAGTCTAAGGATTCTCGCCAACTCCAAAACCAGTCCACTTGGTTAGAAGCAAAGTAGAGAGGGATACACAGGAAATAAAACTTCAGGTTTTCTTTTATTTACATATGCAAAAAGTGCATTCTCCATCTACAAACACGCTCTGTGAATATCACATACAAAATGGCAAAGTCTACGCCCCGCTCCAGAAGGCTACGACCTACTAGCCTCATCTTCACTCTCCACGGCGTCAGCCAGAAGTGATCGAGCATCATGCTCGTCCGCCCTCGCTCGAGCCAGCTCTTCTGGGAGAACGAAACCCCTGGCGCCAATCTCTTCAAGTACCTCTCTTCGGAATCTACGACGAACATATTCCTCGATCCTCTCTTCACGATCGAGGACCCTCTTCAACTCGCCTTGAGCATCAGTAGCATTCTTCAAATGAATTACCATATCCTGGTTAGCCTTAGTCCGGCTCAATGCTGCTTTAGACCGAGCATCAACGATCTCATCCCCGACTTTCGAAAGTTCGGACTCGATCTTTGCAATCATATCCGCTTGAACTGAAGTGATGTCATGAGCTAAGCGGATTTGGGCCTTGAAGGCAGGAACTTTAGCCAAGGCACCCTTATCCTCTGAAGCTTGAGCCCGCACCTGAGCTCTCAGCTCGCCACAGTCATTCCTAACTCGGTCGGCTTCACCCCTAAGGTGCACCAGAGCCTCCGTCCCTTTCTGCAACTGAGATAAGCAAGAAGTTAACCTAAAAGGTTAAAAGGCAAAATGCATACCACGAGAAGTTACCTGCTCCATCAAATAGCTCTCGTAATTCGAGCCCCAGTATGCCTCATATCGCCAGTGCATCAACTTAACTTCCTTCTCCTCGCAGAGGAGCCTAAGGGACCTACCCTCATCCAGAGCCTTCTGGAGCCTAGCCCCATGATGGAGTAGCTCAGACCTAAGCCTATCAAAGGCCTGTAGAAGAAAAACTCGTTAAGGAAGAGAAGATACGAGATACGGAAGGCATATGACAAAACTCACCGCAAAGTGAAGCCGACGGACTTCCTCGAAGGTTAAGCACACCTCTGTTGGTCCAGCCTCCTTGGCCCTGGAAGAACCAACCTCAGTCAAAACATGATCACTCGGAGGAACCACCACTTTGGAATCAGGGACTTCAGGTACAACAGGCTCGGGCAATGTTTTCTCCTCGAAGACTTAGACCCGTTTGGCCTTGACAAAAGCTCCATCGCACTGTGAGTGCATATCCCATTTATCACCACCAACCTTTGGCTTGGAAGCTGACAACTCCTCCCCCTCTCCAGAGGAGCATAGCCTTGCCCATGGGACCTTCCGACACCTATGACGGCAAGGTCAATACATAAAAAGAGGAAAATGCCATCTCAAATATACGAAGGGCAAGGTAAAAGCAGTGTACGCACATACCTTGGTATTTTGCTTCCCACCTGCCTCGGGACACAACTCACCACCTACGCTCTTCACAAGTCGAATAGGTCACCAACCTCTGGATCCAGCCGGGCAAATCAGAAACTTCGCTCGGTGCCCATGAAGTTGCTGCAGAAAAGAAAGAAACACAATTACTGAACTGGCTTTCGCCTCGAGCGAATCTGAGAAAGCACGAGACACTCCACTCACGCGTTTAATTCCACTCATCGGGAAAGGGCATAAGTTCCACAGGAATAACGTCAGTCGTCCGGACCTGGACGAATCGGCTGATCCACTCTCGATCTACATCTTCCTCATCATCAACAACAAAGGGCATGGATGAACGACACCACAAGGTTAGCAGGCCTCGATGATGAAAGGGTCGGTACAGCCTGACGAGGTGACTGAGCGTGAATTCAAGCCCTGCCTTCTCTGCAAAGATCCTCATCATCAGCACTACCCGCCAAAATGACGGATGCATCTGATCGCTGCCTACTCCACACTACTAAGAAGTAGGAAGAGAGGGTCGCAATAACTTTTACCCGATTTGTGGGTCGGGATCGATTTCCATAGAGAGCTAGGAATGGAGTCGAGTATCTATTTAGGTTGGAATTGCGTATTTGTTCCAAATATCACTTCTAATCATTTTTAGTTTTTTTTTTATATTCTACTATTATCAAACTACAAATTACAATTGCTACTAAATTAACTACGAGTAAATTACTACAAGTTGTATCTAATAGTTTAAAAAGGCACTAGGGTAGTGGCATCCTCCTAGGTGGCCAATTGACGGGTAATTAAACCTAAGGCACGATTGACATGATTGGGGAATATGCTATAACCGTTGCACAATTTTACCCACTCTCACACCTCTCGGTAGAGAGAGTGATTTTGTTCAATTGACTTTCTCAAGACCAATAGGGTAGGAAAATTTGCTCAAGCAACTGAGATTCAAGTTGGGTATAACTCTCTCGAGGTTTAACCCTTCAATTGGGACTATCAATTCTCTTGAGTCCGTCCCAATTACTTGTTGGGTCAATTTCAGAGACTTAGGCTCTCTTTTTTAAGAAGAACCCAAGCCAACGTAGCACAAACTAGTGTTTGCAACCACTAATTCATAGATTAAACCATGAAATTAACCCAAATAACTAACACCCATAGTCAATCTAACCTTAAATCACAACACCCATCAATTACCCACACTAGGGTTGAGCCACAACCCTAGCTAATGGGTTTAGCTACTCATGCTTGAAGAGAAAAACAGAGAAATAGATGAAGATAAAGATATATTAATTAATTGCTAAGGTAAATACAAAGATTCAATGATAAAAACTAAGTAAAAAAACCCAAAATGGCTAAGAAAAGTCTTCTCACGAGCGCAACTAACGTCTAATAATATCGGATACCCTAAAAATGGAAAAAGGTTCTATTTATACTAAGCTAGAAAAACTGGACAAAAATGCCCCTACGGGGTCAGTACGGACCGCACAAAATGGTGTGCGGCCGCATTAGGCTCTTGACTCTACAAATTCAACTCTGAACCCAGGCTATGCGGACCGCACAGAATGGACTGCGACCGCGGAGGCATCTAGTGCGGTCCGCACAAACATGACCGCGGACCGCACAGGCTTGATCTTCAGAACTTGGCATCTCTTTGAACTTTGGTTCTGCGGACCACACAGGCTGGTAATGCGGACGCGGTGCCTTCAGTGCGTGTCGCACAATATCTACTGCGGTCGCACTGCTTTAATGCTTGAAAAACCAACTCTTTGAATCTCCCTAGTGCGGACCGCACAAAGTGTAGTGCGGCCGCACTAGGCCTGTTTCTCTTGAGTTTTGTCTTGTCTTTGGTACTTGTACCGGTTTCACTCCTTTTGAGCCGATCTTTGACATCTCATCACTTTGTTGATCAAACCTACAGTCAAGCACAACTTATGAGCCTTTTGGGACTATTTTGTATGAATTTATAATCAAAGCGTAAGTAAGAAGGAGCATGAAATGCGTCAAAATCCCTAGTTATCAGTATATGCGCCAAAGTAACCTGATACTTTAAACAGAAATCGAGCACGACCCTATCAAGGGGGCCTAGTGCAAAAGGATACAAGTACACATTCAGGAATCCATCGACGGGGTCCATAATATCCTCATCCGGGGAAAGTTCCTGCAACCTTATCCCCTCGCCCTATCCGCAGTCTCTCCTCACTATCTCAAGATGTTCCTCTCTTATCAAAGATATGGTCTTCAGAGTAAACTCCCATGGATCCCGAGCACTGGGAGTGGAACTCTCCCCTCCCTGCCGTGTAGGCCCCCAAGTGACAGTCATGACTATGGCGGAACTAGCAAACTGAAGCAGGAACCTACACGAACACTTCTGCACTTGAGGTAACGAAAGACTCGATGCCAAGGTGGAAGGATAGCAATCTTAAATAATGGTATCTTCCAAGAAGCGAGAGACACCCCATATATATGTGGGAATAGCAATGATTCGCCTACCCAAGACAGGCCCCGGGAGGCCAATGGCTTCGGTACGGATCCTGAGGTAGTACCCGACCCCAAGGATCTCCGTCAAAAGGAATTTAGGCCCTGAAAGGTCAGCGACATCATCTCTAGTCCCGATAAGGTATACGGCCTCTAAAGCTCCTCCCAAGAAGAAAAGTAAGCTCTTCAAGCTCCGTCCATGAGGGTTCAACCTCCAGACACCACCCGGCCATGGGCAACCTCTCCACAGAAGCCCATCTACAATGCCCTAAAAGATTATCTACATCAAATCCAAAGTAAATCTCCAGGTGCCTGAAGCTGACTTTCACTTAGAGACCACCCTCAAAGATTCCAAGGTTCAATACGCCATCTTCATGCGGTTCGAGGGTCCTGACGATCTGAGTCTATTGGATCACTTTGGGCTTGGTCCGAGGGACCACGGTTGGCTCGGAAAGAAGCCATTTCCGTCAGCCAAATGCTGGAAAGAATATCGACGATCGTCGATAAAGGCATACAGCCAAAATCCCCGCAAACGTACAAGAATATGCAAGAATATGGCGAATACCAAAAGCAAAAGTAAAGAAGATGTCTTTTTATTTCATAAATATTGGCTTACAATGGCCCCCAAGGGGTCCTTACATACAATTACAAAAGCCTGAGGAGTCGAGTATCAGAATCATTTCCCTTCGCTTCGTTCTGAGAAATGCGGAGACTATTTGTATGTGGAAAAATTAGAGGTCCTAATTTTTTGCTATCGAGTCACTTCAAAAGAACACCTCGAGACCCCGAGGACACGAATCTGCGACCAAGTTCCCTCTCTCAGAGCTCGTTGAGATCCGACTTAAAAAGGACGTAGATCGAGGCTAGAGCAAAATGGGAATTCCCAAGGCATACAGTTAAGTCTGACAAAGTCGGCCTACCTGGAGCCTGTATCAAGGCGTTGCGTCTAGCCGTCTCATCTCCATGCTTTTACATTTAATGTATTTTGTACTATGACAAGATTCCCCTCCTATATAAAGGGGATCCTCACCACTTTGTAAAGGGTTGTTGTTGCTTCAACCATTCTACATAAGATCAATAACAACTCTTCTCTCTATCCTTTCTCTAACTTGCTCGCTCGAGGCTGCCTCCTTCATTTATTGCTTTCATATTTGTTCCTCATTTATTGCTTGATATTGGCCATAAAGAGCCTCCTTTAATTATATTCTAACTGTTATTCCCTTCCCAGTTACCCCCGATAGCTTGAGCTCAAGCCCAAGGCATCGACCTCAAAGCCCCTCATCGGTCAGTCCGAGGCCCGGATAACAAGCCCCCCGGTTTGATTATAACTCTATTTTAGCTCGCATTTCATCTCTTATTTTCATACGCCTAGCATCAACTGCTCTAACAACTAGTATAAAAATAGATCACGTATTTTTAGAGTCCCATTAACAAATTTAATTGTTATTACCATTTTCACGGTAAACAAGGACTGACTTCGCATAGCCTAGTCTAGACAGAAAAGTTATACGGATCAGAAGGTTCGCGATGTTGTATTCATGGTTGGGGAGCGGGTCTTGCTTCGAGTTTTGGCCATGAAGGGTGTTATGAGGTTCGGGAAGAAGGGAAAGCTGAGCCCAAGGTTTATTGGCCCATTCGAGGTATTGCGGCGAGTTGGGGAGGTTGCTTATGAGCTTGCCTTGCCTCCCAGTCTAGCACGAGTTCATCCAATATTCCATGTTTCTATGCTCCAAAGGTATCACGATGATCTTTCTCATGTGTTGGATTTCAACTCAGTCCAGTTGGACAAGCATTTATCTTATGTTGAGGAGCCGGTGGCTATTTTGGACAGGCAGGTTCGAAAGCTGAGGTCAAAGAACACTGCTTCAGTGAAGGTTCAATGGAGGGGTCAGCCGATCGAGGAGGCGACTTGGGAGACCGAACATGATATGCACATCCATTATCCTTATCTTTTCACCACTTCAGGTATGTCTATATGCTCGTTCGAGGATGAACGATTGTTTTAAAGGGGGAGGATGTAATGATTTGGCCGATCGTTTTGATAGTATTAGCCCCGATCCCCTATTTACAACTTTCCCCGTGTCTTTTTCTGCTTATGTGACTTGACGAGAGGTCTTGTTTTTGGTTTTGGAGTGATTCGGGACACTTAGTCCTTAAAACGGAAGCTTAAGTTCTAGGATTTTGACCGTAGTTGGAATTGTGTGAAGACGACTCCTGAATGGAGTTTCGTCGGTTTCCATTAGCTCTATTGGGTAATTTTGGACTAAGGAGCGTGTCCGAATTGTGAATTAGAGGCCTGTAGCTTAATTAGGCTTGAAAAGGCAAAAGTTGAATTTTTGGGAGGTTTGACCAGAAGTGGACCTTTTGATATTGGGATCGAATTCCGATTTCGGAAGCTGGAGTAGGTCCATAATGTCAATTATGACTTGTGTGCAAAATTTGGGGTCAATCGAACGTGATTTGATAGGTTTCGGCATTGATTGTAAAAGTTTCATGTTTCAAGTTCATTAAGTTTGAATTGGGTGTGATTCGTGTTTTTAACATTGTTTGATGTTATTTGGAGGCTCGACTAAGTTCGTATGGTGTTTCAGGACTTATCGGTATGTTTGGTTGAGGTCCTAGGTGCCTCGGGTTAATTTCGGGTGGTTAACAAATCATTTGGAAATGTGTTGGATTGGTTGAAGTTGCTGCACCTGGTGTAATCGCACCTGCACACTTTGGGCCGCAGGTGCGGCACCATCATCGAGCGATAGAAGCGATTATGGGCCTGCCCAGCTTGGATCGCAGCTCGCAGAAGCGGACTCGCAGGAGTGGAGAAAAAAGCAAAAGTGGGTGCGTAGAAGCGGCCCTTGTTCGTAGAAGCAGACTTTGAGGACTTAAGTGAAGTCCACACCTGCGATGGTTTTTCCACAGGTGCGGAACCGCAGAAGCAGTGAATCCCTCACAGAAGTGGATTAACTAGGCAAAAAAAGGGAAATTTTGAGGGTTTGATCTCATTTTCACTTTGGGACTTTGAGATCTCGGATTTGGGCGATAATTTGAAGGATTTTCAGAGGAAGCTATTGGGTAACAATTCTTAACTCATAGATGGTTATATTCCACTAATCTATAGTTGATTTAATCATTTAATTAAGGATTTGAGTTGAGAAATTTCAGAAAAAAAGTTGGAAAGCTCTTCAACCAAACTTTTGAGTTTTGATTGGGCTTTTGCTATCGAATTTGAGTAATTTTGGTAGACGAGTGAACTCGTAGTTGAATGGGTGTTTGTATTTTGTGATTTTTACTTTATTCTGAGACGTGGGCCCGGGTCAACTTTTTGGGACGATCTTCTAATTTCTTGTTAAAATCTTGATTTCATTAGTTAGACTAGTTTCTTATAGTTATATTTATGGTATGTATTTACTTTTGGCTAGATTTGGGTCATTCGGTGTAATGACCCGACCAATCGTTTTGAGCTCTAGTGCATCGTTCGGCAGTTTGAGGCCATGAGTAGCTTCACTTCAGGTATTATGACTTGTATGTGTGGTCGGAATTGAATTTCGGAAAGTTCAGAGTCGATTTGGAAAGAGAATTCTCATTTCGAAGGCTTTAAGTTGGAAGAACTGACTAAGATTGTATTTTTGAGTAAACGGCCTTGGAATCGGGATCTGAAGGTTCCAATAGGTTTGTATGATGATTCAGATTTGGGCGTATGTTCGGATCATGTTTTGGATGGCCCGGGAGCATTTCAGCGCCTATTGTGGAAGTTAGCTTTTTTGGAGTAGGTCTGTAATGTCGAATACGACTTGTGTGCAAAATTTGAGGTCAATCGGACGTGATTTGATAGGTTTAAACACCGAAAGTAGAAGTTTGAAATTTTAAAGTTCATTTAGCTTGAATCGGAGTGCGATTCATGGTTTTAGCGTTGTTTGAAGTGATTTGAGGCTTCAAATAAGTCTGTGTTATGTTTTTAGACTTGTGCGGGTGTTTGGTTTGGAGCCCCGGGGGCTCGAGTGAGATTCGGGATAGCTTCAGAGTGATTTGCTAAGAAATAGGATTGCTGGTATTGGTATGATCGCAATTGCGATGTATTGGTTGCAAATGCGGTCATCGCATTTGCGTGGTTCTGTTTGCATTTACAAACCTGGGCAGCTAGGGGGATCGTTTGCATTTGCGACAATTGGGTGCTTTTGTGAGGCCTGAAGGGTTCACATTTGCGAAACCCTTATTGCATTTGTGAATTAGGCCAGTTCAGTCAGGGGTCGTATTTGTGATGAAATCTTCGCATTTGCGATCTCCCTGTCGCAAATGCGACATCAGAGGACTGTGTCCAGCTATTAATTTCGAGACTTAGGCCATTTAGCTCATTTCCTTCATCCTCTTAGGCAATTTTTGGAGCTTTTGGAAGAGGGTTTTCACCAAACACTTTGAGGTAAGTAATTTTTATACAACATGAGTTAAATACATAGATTATGGGTAGATTAACATGTGAAAATTAGGGAAAATCAAGGGTTTTAGATGAAAAACCAAGAGTTTGATAAAAAAAAATTTAACCACAAAATTTGTTAGGGAATGGAGCAAAAATTATATATTCTTGATCCTTAGGTTATGGGTAACAACTTTCTTAAGAAATTTCCGGAATCCGGGCACGTGGGCCCGGGGATGAATTTTAGGAACCTTTTATTTAGGGTTGGAAAATTGGTTTAATAATTAGAATATGAACTTTTTGAGCATGTATTGACTAGTTATTACCCCATTTGAATAGTTTTGAATCGTTCGGCTCTAATTTGGAGGTTTGAGCGCGTTCTTGAATTGGGATATAGGCTTCAGAGCGAGGTGAGTCTCCTTTCTAACCTTGTTAGAGGGAATTGTCCCCATAGGTGAATCAATTGAATATGTGTTACTAATTGTGGGGGCTACGTACGCACGAGGTGACGAGAGTCCGTGCGTATCTATTATTATGCTTATGTCCGGATAGTCTAGGATCGAAAAACATGCTTACTTGTAATAAGTGCAACCTTATTGATAGTTTAAATGGCTTAAATCATATCGAAGTGGCAAATAGTTTTCTAAAAGAGTTAAACTTCATTTTCATGACTTGTAAAAAGGGAAATTACACCTCCTTGAATAATTGTTTCCTTGATGAATGTCCTGATTGACTGTTTGAATATGTGTTTCTATGTGTACCTGCGTCGTATGTATGATTCACGAGCAGGGTGATTGTTTATTTATATTTGACCGCGTCGCATGTATGATTCGCGAGCGGGGTAATAGATGTATCTATAGTTCGCGTCATTCGCTTCTTTGGCAGTGCACAGTTTAAATATTGTTGGATCGGGTTGTACGTCCTCGGCATGATTTGTGCATGCTTATATTGCTTGCCTTGGAATCTATAGATGTTGATAATTGCTTTCCCTGACTTGAGAATAAATGTATAAATGATGAAAAGGAATTTGGGAATTTCCTATTAAAGAAAGAATTGTTTACTTGCTTCATTCTATTGAATTATAGTCCTGTTTATAAAAATCCTCGATTTATCATATTATGGACGTATCATTATTGGACTACTAGTAAGTGTCGAAGTCGACCTCTCGTCTTTACTTCTTCGAGATTAGATGAGATACTTACTGGGTACACGTTATTTTCGTACTCATACTAGACTTGCTGTGTATTTTTGTTGCACAAGTTCATGTGTGGCTAGTGACTTAGTGGGCATAGCGGCATGGTTGACACGGAGACTTAGGTGAGCTGCATTTATCGAGACGACCCGCAGCCAGCAGAGTCTCCTTCAGAGTATTGTACTGTGTTTTCATTTCTGTCCACTTTGTATTCCGGACAGCTACCATATTTTATTGCTTTCACTAGTAAATGCTCATGCACTTGTGACACTGGGTTCTGGGATGATTATGGGGTATCTTGTATTAACTTCTTAACATTTATATTAAATTTGAAATGATTACCTTCTACTAGTAAAATTGAAGGAAAATCATAGTTTTCAAAAATTTTAAAATGAGAATTTAATCAAGCATATTGGTTGGATTGCCTGACAGCAGTGTCCGGCACCATCACAACCCTTTTGTGGATTTTGGGTCGTGACAACATGGTATGAGAGCACTAGGTTCCCTTAGGTCTCACGAGTCATGAACAAGTCTAGCAGAGGCTCGCGGATCGGTACGGAGATGTCTGTACTTAACTTCGAGAGGCTACAGGGTTGTTAGGAGCACTTCCCTTCTTGATTTCCTCATCGTGCGATTTGATTCCTTTGGGGCTTATGCCTTTATTTCCTTCATAATCGATCTTATCTTACGCGAACCGCTTGTTATAAATCAGGAATTGAGAGATTTTAAAAGTACCACAGAGGTGGTGTGGGATGCTTCTCCCTACGTAGTTGATTTGACTATTGGTGTCGCCTTGTGGAAGGATATTCTGTCATTTCGGCTCAGTAGCTGTAGTTTTGAGAGCTCTGAGGCTAGGCACAAGTTGCCATGATGTTAATGAACGGTTGTCGCGCGATATTGATGTGACGATAGGATGCTTGCCTACGTGTCGAGCAGTGAACAACTTGAAGGGAGGTTTACTCGGAGCATGATTTAGAGATTCGGTATTTTATTCCCAACTGGGGAAGGCAATCGGGCTAAGAATGTTTAGATTTGGGTTGATGGAGTAATGAGTCTTGGTATTTGCGAGCGTGGTGGAATTCTCATCTGTGATGAGGTGCTGTTTACCTTATTGAAATGTGATAAGTTGTCGGTGTTATGATCTTCTACAATTCGCCTTTGGGGTAGGGTATTGTGAGATAGCAATGGAGAAGCGGCCGTTAGAGATTGCAGGGTGCGATGGTTCAGAATTTAGTCAATGTTTCTAATGTCGATGGATCAAGAAGAGATGATCTTCGAGAAGGTTTAAAGTTAGTAGCAGTTTACTGGTTCAAGAGCTACCGAGTTAGATTTTTGATCTAAGGTATCAGCTGAATGGTGAAGGATGATGAAGGAGATGTGGGAAGTGTCTTGCAGTGGTTAATTTCTAGAAGGTCAAATGTAAGAAGCATAGGTCGAATAGTTTCTTAAAGAAGGGGGTTTGGCCCAAGTGGGAGAGTGGCAAAGCAGCATGTGGATTCAGTAGCAGGATGACTACACCCTTGAGGAAAGTTTGGAGTGATTTGGGAATTTGTAGTGGACGGTGATTGGGTCTACGAGCTTAATTTGAAATATTGGCTAGCATAACGGCGGGAGATTTGATATGACAGAAGGGAGTTGCTTGATATGAAGAAGGATACAACATGACTTGGGATGGAAGGATATTGTCGCACATTTAATTGATATCCACGAGGAGTGAATGGACTTGTGCAGCTAGTGAATGAGCACGGGCTCTTGATGGGTTATGAATGACGTAGTGATTTTGCCTCGTGCAACAGTGTTGAAAGATGTCGGCGTGTAATCTCCACAGGTGGGTTATCCCCTGTGAGCATATCAGCTGTTGTGTGGTTGGCGAAACTTCTACGAAGAATCCTACTGGCTATCAAGTAAGAGGTCTAATATATGAATGTTGCTAGAGAGTCAGAGTGTTCATGAAATGCTAACGAAAGGATTTCGAGGAATCTGGTGGTTTAATGGCGCAAGGTCATGTCAACAAGAGATAAAGAATCTTGGTGGGTTTCAAAGTTGTGTAATAGTGGCTTCAAGCTAAGTGGGAGAGTCCCACCACCTACGGTTGGATTGCCTGGTCACCTGTTTGTGAGATTTCTAGTTGTTAGCACATGGATGGGTTATTTCAGCTAAGGGAAAGAAACATAAGAGGTAATTTAAGGAGAGGAATGGTTAAAGGTGTGTTATAGTTGGCCTTATTGGTTCATGTTCAGACTTGGGGAATGGTACAGGATTTATGCTTTGTGTACATGCGAGTTTCAAGGAAAGTGATTCGGTCGGGTGCTTCGTCGAGAGGGTGTTCATGTGATAGAAGATTCATGGAGTTGATTATATTCGGGACCAAGTCAGAGTGGGTGGCTCTCAACAATGGTCCTAGTGAATTCAAAGGATTTAGAAATGCGGTGCCTAAGGATTCAAACCCGCAGTATGGTTAAGAATTGAGCTTTTGTAGCAGATTATGATAGGAGGCTCGAAATGATCTATAATGTTTTCAACTTGCAGTGTAGCATCGGGAGGAAAAAGGGAAAAAGACTTCGGATTCATAGAGCGATTATCATAATGGGTGCATTAGTTGAAGATGCAAATGTGCGTGCAAGGAGGGTATGGAGTGGTTCATGGAGATAATGTAGTCTCATGGAATGGGGTCACTCAAGATGAGTGCGGATTTAGATTGGTGATGTAAGGAATAGAGCTAATATTATCTATAAGGCAAGTTAAGGATGAATTAGAGTAAGTTAGATTGGTCCGCCATGGTTGCATTGGCGTAGTGGTGGCGGTACGCGTGAGGCTCGACGTCTGCCGTAATTGATTATATTTGGAAGTATTCAAGTATTATGGCCTGTTATGTGTAGGCGGATCCCGGAAGGATTATGGTGGTTTAGACCACTACTTGAGGATTTGAATGTTCTACAGTTATGAGAAGTTACTCGCATGTTGCTATGGTCCTCTTGGAATGAGTTAAGTAAAAAGTTTCCAAGTGAGGAAGTGCTTACCATATTAGTGGTTCAGGAGTTATGATGAAGGTTTTGTGCTATCGCATATTAGCGTGTTGGGTGTAATGAGTGGTAAGAATTTGAAGGTGAGGATCAAGGTTATGGTTCGGTGTTGACAAGGATGTCACGAGCTCGGATGAGCAGGAAAGGGATTTGAATGTTTAGAGTGAGCTGGAATTGTCTTTAATATCACCTGATATCAGTGTTTTGTAAAAAAAGGCTTTGCATCCTGGTTAAGGATTCTTAATCATTTTCAGCGTTAGTGCGGTCGGTGGTATGGATGTACAGACCTGTTATCTATTATGGAAGGTCGTGGGAGCGTGCCCCACAAGAAGGTTGTATAAGTGTGGCATGTAGACACTTGATGGATTGAAGAATTAAACCGAGTATGAAGATTGTGGTGATATCGTTGATTTGAGAATTGATGCCTGGAGGGCACTCGATTTATTGGGTTGTGGACTGTGGAGGGTTACTCCGGTTATAATGAATGTTCTTGTGTGTTATGGGAAAAAGGGGGTTATTATGGACCTAGAAATATTATGGACCTAGTTCGGTACGATTAGAATCGGCTTGAGGTCTGTGAATGGATTTAAGTATGAATATGGGCTCTATATCAGGCCGGATGTGTTCATTTCAGCATAGCGCTCCTTATGGAGGAGTATTTAGACGTGGGATGTTATATCATCGTCGGTTATTTCACGTAATGATATATTATGTCGTGTGAGTGGTGAACAACTCGATAATTCTTATGTGTTGAGGTTCCGCCTAGCGATGGTGTTATGTGAGCAGGATGGCTTTTTAGTTTCAGAACATATATCGCACCTCAGTTGTGCTTGAGTTTATTAGCTTATGGCGCTATATGTCTCCCCAGGGATGGTATTATGCACTTAGTGTGCTTGTGACCGATATTCAGTATTTTGTTGTAATGAGCAATTTAGCTCGGTGTGTATCTCTTTATGTGAATTCTATGTGTGGATCGGGTGGCATGCCTCCATGGGTATGTTGTTTGGATCGGGTTGCACGAAGCAACAGTGATGTTGAGTACATTTCCCTATACCTGTTTTTATATGTTTCGTTTTCCTTATGTATCACATTCGATCTTGCAGCCTATTGGCATGTTATGGCATCTTATAGGACTTTTGATCATGACCGGGGTGGCTTATTGCCTGAGCAATTCGTAATGGGTGAGACAAGATTATTGGATTTAGGATCAGTGCAGTCAAATTACATGAAGTATATTAAAGAGCAAAGATCATTATTTGGTTCAGAATGAGGTAATGGTTCTTGTCAAAAGTATAGACTCAATGATTTGTTGACTTGGTAGTTGGTTATAAATTTCTACACATCTCTTCTGTCGTGGCGGTATTGCGAGAGTTGGAACAAGACTTATATATATCATGAGGTGCGTTGTGAGCATCAGATTCGGGGAATATTGGTTGTTATGATCAGAGAATGTTATTATGGTCATGTGGATGATGTGGGGCATGGTGAGAATTCGTCAAAGGTATGCAGTCATGTTCTGGTACATCGTGTGGTGATTGATACGGTGTTCGTATATGGGCAGGCCTGGCAGAGAATTTCGGATGTTGAAACTGGGCTCTAAGGCTCATTTGTTTGAATAAAAGAGAATATCTTCAGATTTGCTCGAGCTAATGTGCTCAACTGAGTTGTGGTAGCATGGGTAGGTGCACAAGGTGTTTAATTGTGATTTCAGACAACTCCAGTGCAGTTCTTAGCACGTTCGAGGATGAACGTATGTTTAAGTGGGAGAGAATGTAATGACTCAACCGGTCGTTTTGAGCTCTAGCGCATCGTTCGGCAGTTTGAGGCCATGAGTAGCTTCACTTCAGGTATTATGACTTGTATGTATGGTCGAATTGAATTTCGGGAAGTTCAGAGTCGATTTGGAAAGAGAATTCTCATTACGAAGGCTTTAAGGTGGAAGAATTGACTAAGATTGGATTTTTGAGTAAACGACCTCAGAATCGGGATTTGAAGGTTCCAACAGGTTCGTATGATGATTTCGGATTTGGGAATATATTCGGATCGGATTTTGGATGGCCCGGGAGCATTTCAGCACCTATTGTGGAAGTTAGCATTTTTGGAAGAATTTCATAAGTTTGGGTTGAAGCACATTTCAGTGTTATCGATGTTCGTTTGGGATTCCGATTCTAGGAGTAGCTCCGTACGGTGATTCTGGTGTTGGGAGCATGATCGGAAGTGAATTCAGAGGCCCGTGGGTCACTTTGGGGTCATTTGGCTAAAGATAGAAATTTGAAGGTTTTTAGGAAGTTTGACCGAGAGTTGACTTATTGATATTTGGGTCGGATTACGATTTCGGAAGTTGGGGTAGGTCCGTAATGTCGAATATGACTTGTGAGCAAAATTTGAGGTCAATCGGATGTAATTTAATAGGTTTAAACACCGAAAGTAGAAGTTTGAAATTTTAAAGTTCATTAAGCTTGAATCGGAATACGATTCATGGTTTTAGCATTGTTTGAAGTGATTTGAGGCTTCGAGCAAGTCTGTGTTATGTTTTTAGACTTGTGCGGGTGTTTGGTTTGGAGCCCGGGGGGCTCGGGTGAGATTCAGGATAGCTTCGGAGTGATTTGCTAACAAATAGGATTACTAGTACTTGTATGATCGCAATTGCGATGTATTGGTCACAAATGCGGTCATTGCATTTGTGAGGTTTTGTTCGCATTTGCGAACCTGGGCGGCTGGGAGGATCGTTCGCATTTGCGAAACCCTTATCGCATTTGCGAATTAGGCCAGTTCAGTCAGGGGTCACATTTGCGATCTCCCTGTCGCAAATGTGACATCAGAGGGCTGTGTCCAGCTATTAATTTCGAGGATTAGGCCATTTAGCTCATTTCCTTCATCCTCTTAGGCAATTTTTGGAGCTTTTGGAAGAGGGTTTTCACCTAGCACTTTGAGGTAAGTAATTTTTACACAACATGAGTTAAATACATAGATTATGGGTAGATTAACATGTGAAAATTAGGGAAAATCAAGGGTTTTAGATGAAAAACCTAGAGTTTGATAAAAACAAGATTTAACCACGAAATTTTTTAGGGAATGGAGAAAAAATCATATATTCTTGATCCGTAGGTTATGGGTAACAACTTTCTTCAGAAATTTCTGGAATCCGGGCACGTGGGCCCGGGGATGAATTTTAGGAACCTTTCCTTTAGGGTTGGAAAATTCGTTTAATAATTAGAATATGAACTTTTGAGCATATATTGACTAGTTCTTACCCCATTTGAATAGTTTTGGATCGTTCGGCTCCAATTTGGAGGTTTGAGCGCGTTTTTTAATTGGGATATAGGCTTCGGAGCGAGGTGCGTCTCCTTTCTAACCTTGTAAGAGGGAATTGTCCCCATAGGTGATTTAATTGAATATGTGTTGCTAATTGTGGGGTCTACGTACGCACGAGGTAACGAGAGTCCATGCGTAGCTACTATTATGCTTATGTTCGGGTAGTCTAGGACCCAAAAGCATGCTTACTTGTAATAAGTGCAGCCTTATTGATAGTTTAAATGGCTTAAATCAAATCAAAGTGGCAAATGATTTTCTAAAAGAGTTAAACTTCATTTTCACGACTTGTAAAAAGGGAAATTACAACTCCTTGAACTATTGTTTCTTTGATGAATGTCCTGATTGACTGTTTGAATATGTGTTTCTATGTGTACCCACGTCGCATGTATGATTCGCGAGTAGTGTGATTGTTTATTTATATTTGACCGCGTCACATGTATGATTCACGAGCGGGGTAATAGATGCATCTATGGTTTGCGCCATTCGACCCTCTGATAGTGCACAGTTTAAATATTGTTGGATGGCCGTATGTCCTCGGCATGATTTGCGCATGCTTATATTGCTTGCCTTGGAATCTATAGATGTTGATAATTTCTCTCCTTAACTTTAGAATAAATTTATAAATGATGAAAAGGAATTTGGGAATTTCCTATTAAAGAAAAGATTGTTTACTTGCTTCATTCTATTGAATTACAGTCCTGTTTATAAAAATCCTCGATTTATCATATTATGGACGTATCATTATTGGACCACTAGTAAGTGTCGAAGTCGACCTCTCGTACTTCATCGAGATTAGACGGGATACTTGGTGGGTACACGTTGTTTTCGTACTCATACTACACTTGCTGTGCATTTTTGTTGCATAGGTTCATGTGTGGCTAGTGGCATGGTTGACATGGAGACTTAGGTGAGATGCATTTATCGAGATGACCGGCAGCCAGCAGAGTCTCCTTCAGAGTATTGTACTGTATTTTCATTTCTGTCCACTTTGTATTCCGGACAGCTACCGTATTTTATTGCTTTCACTAGTAAATGCTCATGCACTTGTGACACCGGGTTTTTGGATGATTATAGAGTATCTTGTATTAACTTCTTAACATTTATATTAAATTTAAAATGATTACCTTTTACTAGTAATATTGAAGGAAAATCATAGTTTTCAAAATTTTTAAAATGAGAATTTAATCAAGTATTTTGGTTGGCTTGCCTGACAGCGGTATCTGGCGCTATCACAACCCTTAGTGGATTTTGGGTCGTGACATTCAGAGTCAGAAAATCCTTGAAAAGGCCTTCTTACTGATTGATTGAGCTTGGTTCGAGGTAAGTGACTTGCCTAACCTTGTGTGTGTGTGGGGGGGGTGGGGGAAATCCCCTTAGGATTTGGTATTGTTGTGATACTTCTGTGATATGTGAGTGTCGTGTACGTGAGGTGACGAGTGCATACATGGGCTAATTGTTGTAAAATTCAGTTTTTACTGAGTAGTAACCTGTTACATCTTAATTGAGGTATACCAGCATGTGTTAGTTATCCTGTTTTAGCCTAATATCGCATGTCTACGTGTCTTAAATTCTTATTTGAAATCTGTGCAGCATGCTTAGTTGATTTCCTATTTTTCCTTGATATACCAGTAGGGCCACGGCCTGACATCGTCACTACTCGATCGAGGTTAGGCTTGGCACTTACTGGGTACCGTTGTGGTGTATTCATGCTACTCTTCTACATATGTTTTGTGTGCAGATCTAGGTACTTCTTATCAGCTTCGATATAGTAAGCAGTGAGATTGTGGATACTTCAAGGTATATCTGCCCGCGTCCGCATACCTCTGAGTCCCCCTCTATTCCCTCCTATGTCGTTTACCTTTTCGTACTTTCTTAGACTCTGATGTATAGAGATACTTAGGTTTTCCTCTATATCTTGTGACTTATGATTACCAGGTTTTGGGAATATTGTTTATACCCGAGGGTTGTGTTACTTGTATATGCCGAGCGTCATTTTATCATTTTATAGTTATCTGGTGCAGCCTAGTTGTTAAATTCTGTTTTCATTTTTGTTATTCCGCAATCTGTTAGGCCTACCTAGTCGTAGAGACTAGGTTCTGTCACGACGTCTTACGGAATGAGATTTGGGTCGTGACAATAAAACAAACACACTTAATGATTAAGATTCAAACTTAAAAAACAAACGCATTTAATGTCTGAAATCTGAATGATTAAGATTCATACTGTAACACTCTGTAAATTCACATTAGTTGTAGTTGCGTTAATAGAGTATTAAGGTGACCTTTCAGACATGTGAAGTCCTATCGGAATGAGTATGGGTGGAAATAATTATTTTAGAATCAATACCAAGAGTGAAGTAAATAAAATTCGACCGAAGCAACTAAGTTTATGGGAGGTCCGTCTTACAGCCTTAGACAGTGCAAGGCCATGAAAACTCACGACCATCGATAGTGCAAGGCCATGAAAACTCACGGCCATAGACAGTGCAAGACACTGTCCAGGGCATTAACCTCAGCGCCCCTGATAGTGCAAGGCACAGTAGTTTTGGTGCCTCTGATGGCGCCTTGCACAGTTATTTTGGTGCCTCTGATGATGCCCCGTACCGACGATATTTATCCAAGCCACTTTTATTTACTCCTCAATTTTTGGGACATGTACACTTATTTAAACCCTACCACATTCCCTACAACCCCAAACACGTACATTTGCTCTAGAAAGGGGAGCTCTCAAGAACTCAACTTCCCCAAGGTCCCTTCATTATACAAGGTAAGTTCTAACAACGATTCTAAGTTAATTTCAATTCCCCAACACCTTATTAACATGGGTAAATCCTTAAAATCATTAGATATTTGATCGAGACATCATTTTTGAGAAAAGAAACCCTAGAACTTGAATTCAGAAGGATTGAACGTAAAAAGGTAATATTTTTACTCCCTAATCATTTATAGCTATGAATTGATGAGTTCTTGGGAGAATAGTAAATGTGTTTGATAAAGAGAACCACTTGAACTATGCTAGGGTTTTGGGTTATTGACTTATGATTGTTGCAAATATTTGGGTGATGAAAAATGGTCTTAGTTACATTTATTTGGGATTGTAGAATCACCTAGAAGTAGTAGAATGAGAACTTGGTGAAGAAACGACCAATTACTAAGGGCTATGAGGCTTTACGCCCATAAGGTGTTTGATAAAATGCCTAAGTAACTAATAGATCTTCATTACTACTAATATTGGTTCCTCTTGATATATATTTACGTAGATTATCGTTGAAAGAGGAGACGAACATTGTGATACACTTAAAAGGACCAGCTTAAGGTATATAAGTGTTACATCCCGTACTTTAATATTAGGATGAGTCATAGTAATCCATATAAGCTTGAAGGGATTAAGATCATTCATGAGATTATAGAGGATTTGTGACTATGTTATTGTAAGACCCCGTAAGTTTAACAACCTTGATACCGTTATATACATTTGATATGGTATTTTGAGTGGAACATTTTTGTAAAAAAACTTTAAAAAATATGATTTTATATAGTTATTAATATTACTACTTTCGGATATGCTTTAAATTATGTACATAATATGAGAAAGTTTATGAGATTTTCTTTATTGTAAAGATAGAAATTATTTTTTCCCAAGAAAAGAAGGTTATCTTTTTACCATTTTAAGAATTAAGCATATGAAATTTTTTACTCTTTATATGAGATTAGAAAAATTAGAAGTTGAGAAAATATATGTATTTTTACATGGATGTTTTAATAAAATAATAGTGTATGTATTGATTTTATATGGTACCATGATTTATTAATATTTTAATAGTAGCACTTTAGGATGAGGACAAGACTATTTTCGAGGTTATAAGTATTTATGATATGTCAAACAAGTGATAAGTCAGTATTATAAAGGTCAAAGGGTAAACAAATCGAAGAAATTGAGTATCGCCGAAGTTTGACATTTTAGGATAAAATACGATCCAAGCTGTAATACCCCGTATTTATGGACTAGTACCATACAAGGTACTACATGACCATGATAGTAAGATGTATAAAGTGTATTAAAAGTGAGTAGTATTTTAAGTAATTTGAGATAATTCTCAATTATGATAATTGGGTAATTATTGATTAATAGAAGATTAACAAGTTAATTAAGAAAATTGGTGATTAATTATTGGGGTGGATAAGAATTAACGTGGCAGCAAGTAGGGAATTCAATATTGACTAGGCAAGTCTTGGAGCTAGGTGGCAAGATTAAGGAATTCTTTGGCCAAGTCATCATACCAAGTGGGGCCCACAACCCATAATTTTAAGAGCTTTCCTACATTAAATTAAGATGTATAGCTTGCTAAGTAACGACGAGAATTATCAAAAAGGAGTTCACATGAAACCTTACAATGCTATAGTAGTGAATTGCAAATTCTAAGAGAGCATGGTACAATCTTTCTGAAGAATATCATACGGATTTTCCCTACTTCAATCCGCCGTTACGTGTTTTTTGCAAAAGACGTGGGTTAATCCTTCCTTCTTTTGGCATGATCCAAGTAACGATACATAAACGTAATGCTATTCCATGAGCGGTTCTACTTTTAGCAGTTAAGGATGTCTATGTTATTCATTCCTGCAAAGTGATATTCAAGCATGTCTTAGTTGTTCCTAAGTCTCTATTGAGGTATTTTATAAAGATGTTAATATTTATAATATAGTGATACATGCATCTTCATGCATTTATCACCATGCTACGGCCGGTTGGGCAGTCATGCATATTCATTTACCACCATGCTACGGCCGATCGGGCAGTCATGCATTTACCATCGGGCTACGGCTGGTCGGGCAGTTACCACCGGTTGGGCAGTGGCGAAGCCAGAAATATTTTCAATGATGTTCAGACTTGAAGAACTAAAAAAAATCCTAACAAAGGGTGTTCAATATATATTTTATACATCTAAAATCAATATTTTTCTTATATACATAATGCAATTTTTTGTAATATTTCGGTGAAGGGTGGTCAGTTGACCACCCTTTATAAAAGTGTCACGACCCAATTCCCGAACCTAATCATGATAGCGCCTCTTGTGAAGACAAGTCCAGCCATACCAAAACAGAACACCTCTTTTAAACAGTTAAATATCATAAACAGTTCTAAAGCATGATATAATATCCATAATTTGCAGAATTTACGATAATAACAATAAAAGCCATCCCGACACAGCCCAAACCGGGGTGTCACAAGTCATGAGCAACTAAGAGAAATCATGATACAGTCTACTAATCACTAAACCCGATACAATAGATCTAAGAACATGAAAATGATAAGATAAGGGAGGCACGGGGCTGCGGACGGCAACAACTACCTCGTAGTCTCCGAATCACTGCCTGAACTGGAAGGATCAGCACTCAAGAGCGGACTCTGTGATGCCTGAATCTGCACACACAGTGCAGGGAGTAATGTGAGTACTCCGACTTAGTGAGTAATAATCATAAATAATGGTTGAAAGCAAGAAAACACGTAAAGGCACAAAGCAATTCTATATCAAGCAGTAAGATCACTTAAAGTAGTAAATCTATGAAGAAGTCAAATGAAATTCCTTTAAACCAAGTAAAAATAGGTAATTTAGCAGGTAAATAACAAGTAGAAATCTGCCCCTCGGGCACAATAACAATCACTCAGAACAACATCACATCCTCGGGCTCACTCTCATCACTTAGTGCTCATTCTCAGCTCTCGGCCCATATATCTCTCATAATAATATAAATAAGAATAATTGCTGCAGCGTGCAGCCCGATCCGTACATTGCTACGGCATGCAGCTCGATCCATATAGATAGTCGACTGCGCTCCCTAGGGGTGTGCAGACTCCGGAGGGGCTTCTACAGCCCAAGCGTTATATTGCTGCGGCGTGCAGCCCAATCTATATAAGTATATAATATCCTCACCATTGGGTTCTCAACCCCTCTCAATCATTAACCTCACAGCCTCTCGGGCACAATAATAGAAGATAGGGATCTCATCCCACAAATTCCTCTCATTTAGGAATAGTATGATAAAACCAGCTCGAATCGTTTAAAACAGATAGAAACATGACTAAGGATATGATTTTTTTAACAAGGATAGTGAGGAAAATCAGTCAAAATCCCCGAAGGGTTCAAATAGTTGGCACGAAGCCCAAATATGGCAATTAGCCCAAATCATGATGATAACAAATAAATTTCAGTCAAATACGCGGTAAAATCATCAGTCGGGACGGACCAAGTCTCAATCCCCAGTGGTAAAAGACCTCACGCTCATCATCCAGTGCGTGTCTCACCTCAATATAGCACTACTATGTGCAATCCGGGGTTTCAAACCCTCAGAATATCATTTACAACCATTACTCACCTCGAACCGGCTACAACTCTAGCTCGCGATGCCTTTGCCCCTCAAATCAGCCTCCACGTGCGTCAAATCTATCCAAAATCAGAACGAATACGTCACAATATGCTAAGGGAACAAAGCCCAAGCGAAAACAATCGAAAAAAACAAAAATCCCGAAATTAGCGAAACCCGAGCCCCAGGCCCACTTCTCGAAACTCAGAAATTTTCACATCATTAGATTACTTATCTCCTCATGAGTTCATACATATCAAAAATTCTCAATTCCGGCCTCAAATGGTCCGTCAAATCCCAATTCAAAAGTTCAAAATCCCAAGCCCTAGTTCTTCCTTTCTTTAGCTTAAGTTCCAAGAATTTCTAGGTGGATTTCACAATAATAATCGAGTATTGAGTTCAAAAATCTTACCTCTAGGTGATTCCCCTTGAATCCCTCTTCAATTTCCTTCAACAAGCTCTCAAAATGATCAACAATGGAGTAAATGAGCTTCAAAATCGCGGATGAAACGAATTAAAACATTCTGCCCAGGGGCTTTTCGCATTTGCGAACAAAAGCCCGCTTCTGCGGTAATCACTTAAGGGACCATATTCCGCATCTGCGGTCCACGAGCCGTATCTGCGACTCCGCAGGTGCGATCCATATGCCGCATCCGCGGTCCCTGACTACTATTCCCAAATCTGCTTCTGCGGCTCCCCTTCCGCATGTGCAGCACCGCACATGCGGTCCCCAATCCACAGGTGCGGAAATACCAGAAGCAGCAACTTCTGAGATCTCTTAAGTCCAAAATCTTTCCGTTAACCATCTGAATTCACCCCGAGGCCCCTATGACCTCAACCAAAAGCACCAACATAATCCAATACCTTTTGTAAACTTGTTCCAATTATCAAAGCACCTCAAACAACATCAAATTACCCGAAACACATCGGATTCAAGCCTAGTTTTTCTAAAACTTCCGAAATATGTTTTCGATCAAAAACCCAACCAAACCACGTCCGAATGACCTGAAATTTTGCACATACATCCCAAATGACATAACAAAGCTACAGCAACAACAACAACGACCCAGTATAATCCCACAAGTGGGGTCTGGGGAGGGTAATATGTATGCAGACCTTACCCCTACCCCGAAGGGTAGAGCGGTAACAATCAAAACCTCGGATTTCCATTCCGACCCTCGAATCAAAACCTCACCTACCAACCAGAAATTGCCAAAATACTAACTTCGCCAATTCAAGCCTAATTCTACACCAGATCTCCAAAACCCATTCTGATCACACTCTTAAGTCATAAATCACCTCCAGAAGCTAAAGGAACCATTGGAACTCTCATCTGATCCCTCTAACACACAAGTCAACATCCGGTTGATTTTTCCAACTTGAACCTTCTCAAAAGAGACTAAGTGTCTCATTTCTTACCAAATCCACTCTGAACGCAACCTACTCAACTCGATCATATAAAACACGAGTAACGAAGCATAAAGAAGCAGAAATGAGGGGAAACGGGGCGGTAACTCATGAGACGACTGGCCGGGTCGTCACATCCTCCCCAACTTAAACAAACGTTCGTACTCGAACGAGTCAAGAAACATACCTGAAGCCTCGAATAGGTGAGGATATCTGCTCCGCATATCCCGCTCGGTCTCCCAGGTAGCCTCCTCCAAGGTCTTACCTCTCCACTGCACTTTCACTGAAGTTATATCCTTCGACCTCAACTTCTGAACCTGACGACCCAAAAAAGCTACTGGCTCCACATCATAGGTCAAATCATCATCCAACTAAACTGTGCTGAAGTCCAAAACATGAGACATATCCCCAATATACTTCCGGAGCATTGAAACTTGAAATATCGGATGCACACTCGACAAGCTAGGTGGCAAAGCAAGCTCATAGCCACCTCCCCAATCCTCTGAAGCACCTCAAAAGGCCCAATAAATTGTGGACTCAACTTTCCCTTCTTCCCAAATCTCATAACACCCTTCATGGGCGAAACCTTCAGCAAGACCTTCTCACCAACCATGTAGGACACATCTCGAACCTTCCGGTCTGCATAACTCTTCTGACGCAACTACGCTGTACGAAGCCTCTCCTGAATCACCTTTACCTTCTCTAAGGCATCCTGAACCAGATCTGTCCTCATTAGCCTAGCCTCGCCGGACTCGAACAAACCAACTGGAGGTCTACACCGCCTCCCATACAAAGCCTCATACGGAGCCATCTGAATACTCGACTAGTAGCTTTTATTGTAGGCAAACTCTACAAGCGGTAGAAACGCATCCCATGAACCTCTGAAATCAATAACACAAGCACGCAATATGTCCTCCAATATCTGAATAGTATGCTCGGACTGCCCGTCCGTCTGAGGATGAAATATTGTGCTCAACTCCACCTGAGTGCCCAACTCTCTCTGCACGGTGCTTCAAACTGCGAAGTAAACTGAGTACCTCTATCCGAGATGATGGAATCCGGAACATCGTGCAACCGAACAATCTCTTGGATATAAATATGGGTGTTTAACGGGCTAACCGGGCCGGTCCAGGCCTCCATTTTTTGGACCCGTACGGGTTACGGTCCAGGCCGGTTCCGGGTTGGTTCTTAACGGGTTTAATGGGTTCTGGTTCATCCGGGTAAAAACTGAACGGTACGGGTTACGGGTTGAGAGGACCGGGCCGGGACGGGTTTAGTGTAATTTTAATTTTTTTTGGAATTTTGTATAAATATTGTAATAAGTGCAATAAGTGCATTACAAAGTACTAACATAAAGAATACAAGGGAGATGGGAAAATATGCACTTATTGCAAGTGCTACTTTTATTTCTTAATTCAAATTTCAAAGTTTCAAACTTACAAATTGAAAGGTTTACATTTTTTCCAACAAGTAAAATAGTAAATTCAAAGGTTTTGCATTGCCTTAGTAAGTTCATCATAATCAATATGAACCGATTGACCTTCTTCTGGAGTGTTAAATTTGGATGGGTTATCATGTGTTAATATATCTCCAAGTTCCTCGTCTTCTGGGCTATCAACATCTTCACGTTCTTGATTTCTTCGTTCCGATCTAATCCAATCTATGAAACATACTAAAACTTCCAAAACATTGCTTCCCAATGAGTGGCGGGTGTCTCCAAGTTGTTGTGTTGCTTGGATAAATGCACTCTCCGATGCAACAGTAGAAATTGGTACATTCAGCACGTCCCGAGCCATAGCGAAAAGAACAGGAAATTGTTTTCCATTCTCATGTCACCATCCCAACGGTGAAAATTCCTTTGTGCGAGGTTCTTTTTGCTTCTGAAAGTAGAATTGAAGTTCATCAATGTTCCTGCTACTGGTTTGAGTGTTAGAAAATGTGGAAAAAATATTAAAACTATCAAGACCTTCTTCATCATCCACGGTAGCAGAAGTGGTACAATGCATAGTTGGATTAACATTGCCTACATTAAGAGCAGCATCATCAATTACATTTGCATAATAATTATATAATTGTTGTAAATATTCATTTAGCTTGTTCATACAAGTATATAAATCTGGGGTTTCAGTTGGTCCAATCTCCATATAAGTATATAAAGCATTCATTAATTGGTGACAATCAGACATCTTAATAGAAGGATTTAAAACAACACCAATTAAGTAAATCGGAGGAATTGGAAAGAAATATTTTTTAAATATTGCTTGTATTTTTTCAACAACATCCCTATATTTTTCTTTCTTCTTAAATTCAAAGAGTAGAAAAGAAATTTCAGCTATATGTACTAAAGCCATAGTAACAGTAGGGTAATATGCTCCAGAAAACTCAACAGTAGCTATATAAAATTTATGTAAAAATTTAACAACATCTTTAATGACCTCCCAAGTACCACTTGTTAGCATACGGTTTGGATCAGTACAATGCGCATTAGCAACTTCAGTTATTGGGAATCTATATTTGTAGCAACATTTTAAAAATATATATATATAATTCCATCTAGTAACAATTTCGTCTGGCATGAATCTGGGTTTAAGGTTATACTGGACACACTTATTCT
Source organism: Nicotiana tabacum (assembly GCF_000715075.1). Taxonomy (NCBI): domain Eukaryota; kingdom Viridiplantae; phylum Streptophyta; class Magnoliopsida; order Solanales; family Solanaceae; genus Nicotiana; species Nicotiana tabacum. Next base: position 79,520,481 of record NC_134089.1, on the reverse strand, counting down.
TAAATTCCTTTATTCTAGATTGTCTATTATTTCCTTGAATAACACCAACTGCTCTTCTAACATGAGTAATCTCAGTCGAAAATAAATCAAGGCCACTTTTAACAATTAAATTATAAACATGACATGCACACCTAACATGAAAAATTTCCTCGAGAGGTGGTTGCAAATGCAGTTTTAATATTGAAATTGCGGCATTATTGTTAGAAGCATTATCAAAAGACATACACAATACTTTTTGATTTAGATTATAAAATTCAACAACTTCACAAATAGTACTACTTATAAACACAGCAGTATGACTCTGATCTTCATCATATCTAAAAGCGATAATATGTTTTTGTATACAAGTAGTATCGTCTATCCAATGACATGTAATTATCAAATAATCATTTCCATTAACAGCATGGCCAATATCAGAAGTTAGAGAAATTCTACAAGGAAGGTGGCTAAACAAATAACGTATGTATGTTTGATATTGTCCATGAAGTCTAAAGATATCAGCTCTACAAGTACTTCTAGGGATACCTTTAAATAAAGGATTGTAAATCCTTTGAATATACATAATAAGATATGATGAAGAAGCAAAAGAAAAAGGTAGACAACCCAAAGCAATCGTTTTTGCTAACTCCTCACGATCCTTCATTTTATTATATTCTACTTGACCTCCAGTAGTAGGATTAAGAGTTGTTTGATTTCCATCATCATCATCAGTGCCCCATTCTATGGGATGCTCAGTTCTCATATGTCTACTAAGCGTCCCAGTCCCCCCTAAATTTCCTCCAGTCAAATGTTTAAAATCACCTTTACAAAGTTTGCATTTAACTCTATCAGTACCAACTCCAACACTAGTAGGTGTAGCTAGTATCTCATCTTCCATTCCTATTTCATTATCTTCTATTCCAAAATCTTTTTGTAATTGTTCATAATCTATATCTAAATTATCATTATGCTATGATTCGAAAACTTGTGTAAATGATAATGGGTTATTACTATTACTACCAGATGCTGAAGGACTATCTCTTTTTTTTATTTCCCCTACCAGTAACTCTTTTACACGCTCTTTTAGCAGCATTAAACATATTGTAAAAATTAAAGTATAAGCTAAAATTAAATATGCAATTAAAATAGTAAATAAGATAAAGAGTTGGAGGGAGTGCACCGAATTCGCCAATAAATTGAGCACTTGATTAGGCAATTCCGATGTTACCACGAACAAACGTCAAGCAAGTATTTCAATTTTGAACTTCAATTGTTCAAAGTTCAAACTTCAAATTCCGAATAACAAAACACGATAAATTAAATTCAAGAAAAGAGAGCCAAATAAAATTAGATTGAAGATTTGAATTCTTGCAAATTGGAGAATGAGAGAATGACAGAAATTAAGATTGAGTGAAGAAATGAAGAAGAGGGGGGGGGGGGGGAGGTATTTATAGTTTGAAGAATGTTAGTTTTGTAAATTGAAAAAGAGTTAAAAATTAAAAAAATAGGCTATTTGTGCAATATTTCCGTTGGCCAACGGACCAAAACATTGTCTGACCGTTGCCAACGGTCTGTGGGGCCCCCAAGTCTGAAAAATTTTAAAAAAAACTAGTCGTTTGAACCGGGTCGGGCCGGGCCGGTTAACCAGGTAAGAGTTACTATTCACTCTACCGAGTTCAACCGGTTCCAGTTACCCGTTTGGGCCAGCCGAACCGCACCAACCCCCCCAACTCCCCTACCCAGCCTAGCCCAGCCCCTTATTATCGGTCCGGGCCAGTTTCGGGTTCTACCGGTCTGGGCCGGTCCAACCCACAGCCCGTTTAACATCTTTAGATATAAATCCCTGCCAACTGCTCTGAAGAATAGGTAGTACACACCGGAATGAAGTGCGCGGACTTGGTCAGCCGATCCACAATCACCCAAATAGCATCAAACTTCTTCAAAGTCCGTGGGAGTCCAACAACAAAGTCCATAGTAATCCTCTCCCACTTCCACTCGGGAATAACCATTTGCTGAAGCAAGCCACCCGGTCTCTGATGCTCATATTTTACCTGCTGACAATTGAGACACCGAGCTACAAATCCCACAATATCTTTCTTCATTCTTCTCCACCAATAGTGCTGCCTCAAATCCTGGTACATCTTCGCGGCACCCGGATGAATAGAATACCGCAAGCTATGGGCATCTTCCAGAATCAACTCTCTAAGCCCATCTACATTGGGCACGCAAATCCGGCCCTGCATCCTCAACACCCCATCATCACCGATGGTCACATCCCTGGCATCATCATGCTGAAATCTGTCCTTAAGGACAAATAAATGTTGGATCATCATACTGGTGCTCTCTGATGCGATCATATAAGGAAGACCGAGAAACCACACAAGCCAACACTCGACTGGGCTCCAAAATATCTAATCTTACAAACCGATTGGCCAAGGCCTGAACATCAACTGTAAGGGGTCTCTCCCCAACTGGAATATATGCTAAACTCCCCATACTCACTGCCTTCCGGCCCAAAGCATCGGCCACCATATTGGCCTTTCTGGACGGTACAATATGGTGATATCATAATCCTTAAGCAACTCTAACCATCTCTGCTGCCTCAAATTAAGATCCTTTTGCTTGAACAAATGTTGAAGACTGCGATGATCAGTGAATACCTCACAAGATACGCCATACAAGTAGTGCCTCCAAATCTTCAATACATGAACTATGGCAGCCCACTCCAAATCATGAACAGGTTAATTCTTCTCATGGGGCTTCAACTGACGGGAAGTATAAGCAATAAATCTACCCTCCTGCATCAATACACAACCAATCCCAACTCTCGAGGCATCACAATATACGGTATATAAACCTGAAGCTGATGGCAAAACCAATACTGGAGCTGTGGTCAAAGCTATCTTGAGCTTTTGAAAGCTCTCTTCACACTCGTCCGACCATACAAATGAAATGCCCTTCTGGGTCAACTTGGTCAAGGGCGATGCGATAGATGAGAATCCCTGAACAAACCGACAATAATAGCCTGCCAACCCAAGAAATCTACGAATCTCTGTGGCTGAGGACGGTCTAGGCCAACTCTGAACCGCCTCTATATTCTTTGGATCTACCTGAATACCCTTACTGGATACCACGTGTCCCAAGAAAGCCACTGAACTAAGCCAAAATTCACACTTGGAGAACTTTGCATAAAGCTTCTCCTCCCTCAGTCTCTGCAATACAACCCTCAAATGCTCTGCGTGCTCCTCTTGACTATGAGAGTACACCAGAATATCATCAATGAATACTATAACGAACGAATCCAGATAAGGCTGAAATACACTGTTCATCAAATGCATGAACGCTGCTGGGGCATTGGTCAGCCCAAAGACATGACAAGAAACTCATAATGACCATATCTGGTCCTGAAAGCAGTATTAAGAATATCTGAATCCCTGATCTTCAACTGGTGATAGCCCGAATAGAGATCAATCTTGGAGAACATTCTCGCTCCCTAAAGTTGTCAAATAAATCATCAATCCGAAGCAAAGGATACTTGTTCTTAATTGTTACCTTGTTCTATTGCCTATAATCAATGCACATTCTCATTGTGCCATCCTTCTTCTTCACAAACAGAACCGGCGCACCCCAAGGTGACACACTCGGCCGAATGAACCCCTTATCTAGGAGTTCCTGAAGCTATTCTTTCAATTCCTTCAACTCCGCTGGTGCCATACAATATGGCGGAATAGAAATGGGTTGAGTGCCTGACACCAGGTCAATACCAAAATCAATATCCATGTCCGGTGGCATGCTTGGCAGGTCTGCAGGAAACACATCGGGAAAATCCCTCACAACTAGAACAAAATCAATACTAGGAGTCTCAGCTCCCACATCCCTCACAAACGCTAAATATGAAAGGCAACCCTTCCCAACCATACGTTGGTCCTTCAAGAAAGATATCACTCTACTAGGAACATAATCAGTCACACCACGCCACTCGATCCGCGGTACACCCGGCATAGCCAAAGTGATTGTCTTAGCATGATAGTCTAGAATAGCATGACACGGAGATAACCAATCCATGCCCAAAATGACATCAAAATCCACCATGCTCAATAGCAATAGATCCACTCGGGTCTCCAGACCCCCAATAATCACCACACATGACCGATACACACGGTCTACAACAATAGTATCGCCCACCGGGGTAGATACATGAACAGGTAAAGCAAGAAACTCTCGGGACATAACCAAATAATGAGCAAAATATGATGACACATAAGAATAGGTGGAACCGGGATCAAATAATATAGAGGCATCTCTGTGGCAGACTGAAACAATACCTGTAATGACAGCATCTGAAGCAATAAACATCTGTCCTACCTGGAATATCATAAAAATGAGCCTGGCCACCGCCTGATCGACCTCCCCCTCTAGGGCAACCCCTGGCTGCCTGACCCCCACCCCTAGCTGGCTGGGCGAGTGGTGAAGTAACTGGAGCAAAAGTCGAGGGTTGACCCCTTTGCTGAAGCTGACCATCACGAAGTCGAGGGAACTACCTCCTCATATGTCCAAACTCTCTGCACTCATAACAACTACCCGGTGCGGAAGATGGGGACTGAAGGGAACCCCTGGCACCGGAATGACCAGTAGAAGGACCTGGCATGGAAGAACCCTGGATTGATGGGGCACGCGACAAGCTCTGGGCTGGTAGGGCACTGAGTGATGACTGGCCCCGCTGAGATCCATGATGACCATGACTCGAAGATGCCTCATGATACTTTGGACGGGCCGACTGAGCGGACCTGAAAGAACGACCTCTACTATACTAGAACTGGCCCCTCGAAGGAGCACCACTGTAAATGCCAGACCCTCGAGGCCTCTTGGCCTCCCTCTCCTCTCGATCCTGATGGTGAACCATCTCAATCTCACGAGCGATATCAACCACCTCCTCGAACATAGCACCCAACACTCTCTCTCTGGTCATAAGAATACAGAGATGATAGTTAAGGCCATCAATAAATCTCCTGATCCTCTCACGATCTGTCGGAACCATCCAAATGACATGACGAGCCAACTCAGAAAACCTCGACTCATACTGTGACACAGTCATATCTCCATGTCGCAACCACTCAAACTATCTACGTAGCTCCTCTTTGCAAGACTGCGGTACATACTTCTCCAAGAAGAGAGTGGAGAACTCCTGCCAAGTGAGGGGTGCTACTCCCACAGGCCTACGCCTCTCATACGCCTCCCACCAAGTGAAGGCAGCCCCAGAAAACTGAAAGGTGGTAAATGCCACACCACTAGTCTCAAAAATCCCTGTTGTACGGAGCATCTGCTGACACTTATCAAGAAAACCCTGGGCATCCTCGCCCTCAGCACTACTGAATTACGGAGGCTAGAGTTTACCAAACCTCTCAAGATGACGCTGCTCATCCTCTGGCATAACTGGTACAATGAACTCCTGAGATAGTGCAACCGGCTGGGCTGGAGGTGCCCCCGGTGTCTGCAGTCCCTGCACTACCTACTTAGGGGTGCGAGCAACGGGGATCTGATTGCCTCCCTCAACCTGTAAAGTAGCTGCTACTGCTGTGGTGGCTGAAACTGCTTGAGCCAAGCCAGTGCAAGCTGTCAGGATCTGTGCCAAGGCCTCCTGTAGACCTGGGATCACGATGGGCACAGTTGGTGCCTGAACTGGTGCTACCGGAGCCCGATCCGGAGCTGGAGCAGCTAGTGGATCAACAGGTGCTGCCCTCGCTGCTCTACCTCTACCACGACCATGACCGCATCCACGGCCTCGAGTGGCCTCAGTGGGTGGCACTGGTGGTCGTCCACCTCGTCTGGTAGCTCGCGTCCTCACCATCTATGAGAGAATAGAATAACAGAACTTTAGTTCTCGGATCAACAAGGTCGCACGACAAGAATTTCAAGAAAGTTTTTCCTAAAAAGGTTTTGCAACCTCTCGAGGATAAATATAGACGTTTCCGTACCGATCCGCGAGACTCTACTAAACCCACTCATAACTCATAAGACTTATGTAACCTAGGCTCTGATACCAACTTGTCACGACCCAATTCCCGAACCCGGTCGTGATGGCACATCTCGTAAAGACAAGGCCAGCCAAACCAAAATAGAACACCTCTTTTAAACAGTTAAATATCATAATCAGTTCTAAAGCATGATATAATGTCCATAATTTGCTGAATTTACGATAATAACAATAAAAGCCATCCCGACACAGCCCAAACCGGGGTGTCACAAGTCATGAGCAACTAAGAGAAATCATGATACAGTCTACTAATCACTAAACCCGATACAATAGATCTAAGAACATGAAAATGATAAGATAATGGAGGCACGAGGCTGCGGACGGCAACAACTACCTCGTAGTCTACGAATCACTGCCTGAACTGGAAGGATCAGCACTTAGGAGCGGACTCTGTGATGCCTGAATCTGCACACACAGTGCAGGGAGTAATGTGAGTACTCCAACTCAGTGAGTAATAATCATAATTAATGGCTAAAAGCAAGAAAACAAGTAAAGGCACAAAGCAATTCTATATCAAGCAGTAAGACCACTTAAAGTAGTAAATCCATGAAGAAGTCAAATGAAATTCCTTTAATCCAAGTAAAAACAGGTAATTTAACAGGTAAATAACAAGTAGAAATCTGCCTCTCGGGTACAGTAACAATCACTTAGAACAGCATCAGCTCCTTGGGATCACTCTCATCACTTAGTGCTCATTCTCAGCTCTCGACCCATATATCTCTCATAATAACAGAAATCAGAATAACCGCTGCGGCATGCAGCCTGATCCATACATCGCTGTGGCGTGCAGCCCGATCCATATAGATAGTCGACTGTGCTCACTGGGAGTGTGCAGACTCTGGAGGGGCTCCTACAACCCAAGCATTATATTGCTACGGCGTGTAGCCCGATCCATATAAGTATTGCTGCGGCGTGCAGCCCGATCCATAACATATATAATATCCTCACCATTGGGTTCTCAACCCCTCTTAGTCATTAACCTCACAGCCTCTCGGGCACAATAATAGAAGATAGGAATCTCAGCCCGCAAATTCCTCTTATTTAGAAATAGTATGATAAAACCAGCTCGAATCGTTTAAAACAGCTTGAAACATGACTGAGGATATGATTTTTTTAACAAGTATAGTGAGGAAAATCAGTCAAAATCCCCGAAGGGTTCAAATAGTTGGCACGAAGCCCAAATATGGCAATTAGCCCAAATCATGATGATAACAAATAAATTTCAGTCAAATATGTGGTAAAATCATCAGTTGGGATGGACCAAGTCTCAATCCCCAGTAGTAAAAGACCCCACACTCATCATCCAGCGCGTGTCTCACCTCAATATAGCACTACTATGTACAATCCGGGGTTTCAAACCCTTAGAATATCATTTGCAACCATTACTCACCTCTAAACGGCTACAACTCTAGCTCGCCATGCCTTTGCCCATCGAATCAACCTCCACGAGCGTCAAATCTATCCAAAATCAGAACGAATACGTCACAATATGCTAAGGGAACAAAGCCCAAGCAAAAACAATCGAAAAATATCAAAAATCCCGAAATTAGCAAAACCCGAGCCCCGGGCCCACTTCTCGAAACTCAGAAATTTTCACATCATTAGATTCCTTATCTCCTCACAAGTTCATACATATCAAAAGTTCTCAATTCCGACCTCAAATGGTCCTGCAAATCCCAATTCAAAAGTTCAAAATCCCAAGCCCTAGTTCTTCCTTTCTTTAGCTTAAAATCCAAGAATTTTTAGGTGGATTTCACAATAATAATCGAGTATTAACTTCAAAAATCTTACCTCTAGGTGATTCCCCTTGAATCCCTCTTCAATTTCCTTCAACAATCTCTCAAAATGATCAACAATGGAGTAAATTAGCTTCAAAATCGCGGATGAAACGAATTAAAACATTCTGCCCAGGGGTTTTTCGCATCTGCGAACAAAAGCCCGCTTCTGCGGTAATCACTTAAGGGACCATATTCTGCATCTGCGGTCCACGAGCCACATTTGCGACTCCGCAGGTGCGGTACATATGACGCATCTGCAGTCCCTGACTACTCTTCCCAAATCCGCTTCTGCGTCTCCCCTTCCGCATGTGCGGCACCGCACCTACAGTCCCCAATCCGCAGGTGCGAAAATAGTAGAAGCAGCAACTTTTGAGATCTCTTAAGTCCAAAATCTTCCCGTTAACCATCTGAATTCACCCCGAGGCCCCCGGGACCTCAACCAAAAGCATCAACATGATCCAATACCCTTTTTAAACTTGTTCCAATCATCAAAGCACCTCAAACATCATCAAATTACCCGAAATACATCGGATTCAAGCCTAGTTTTTCTAAAACTTCAGAAATACGTTTTCTATCAAAAACCTAACCAAACCACGTCCAAATGACCTAAATCTTTGCACACACATCCCAAATGACATAATGAAGCTACAACAACTCTTGGATTTCCATTCCGAACCTAGGATCAAAATCTCACCTACCAACCGGAAATCCCCAAAATACTAGCTTTGCCAATTCAAGCCTAATTCTACACCGGACCTCTAAAACCCATTCCGATCACACTCCTAAGTCATAAATCACCTCCCGAAGCTAAACGAACCATTAGAACTCTCATTTGAGCCCTCTATCACACAAGTCAACATCCGGTTAACTTTTCCAACTTAAACTTTCTCAAAAGAGACTAAGTGTCTCATTTCTTACCAAATCCACTCCGAATGCAACCTACTCAACTCGATCATATAAAATACGGGTAACGAAGCACAAAGAAGCAGAAATGGGGGGAAACGGAGCGGTAACCCATGAGACGACTGGCAGGGTCGTCACAAAAAAGTGGTTTTGCCCCTGCCGTTGGGTAGTTATGTATAATTATTTACCCCCGGTTGGGCAGTTATGCATTTACCACCGAGCTACGGTCGGTCGAACAGTTATCACTGATCAGTTGTGCAGTCATGCATCATACGATATAGATAATAGTCTCAAAGAGAAGCATTATATATATAAGTGTAATAAGTATGCATATATGGTGATTCAGGTTGATTCTTATATCTCTTAATTAATGTAGACTTATTGTTATGTTTTAGTTCTGCCTTACATACTCTGTACATTATTCATACTGATGTTCTTTTGTTGGGGACGTTGCATTCATGCCTGCAGGTATAGGTAATCAGTTTGATGAGCCCTCATAGTAGACGAGGTTAGCATTCAGCGAAGGATCGGTAAAACTCCACTTCATTCGGAGTGTAGGCGAGTCTATAAGTCATTATGTCAAAATTTTGATACAGAATTATTGATAGGCAGAGGCCCTGTCCCATTTGATGTCGAATAATCTTATAGGCTTTATAGACATGGATTCATTTTGTACAGTATGTCAGAGGCCTTGACGGCCCATAGTTATTCATATTTCAAGAACGATTGTTCATTGATACAATATTTTCCCACTTATAGTTATACATTACGAGTTGTGGCCATATTGGCCATGATAGTTACAAAAAAAATAAAAGAGTTACAGAGTGGGTCGCTCGGTCCAGTACGGCACCGGGTGCCAGTCACGCCTCCCTAGATTTAGGGCGTGACAGTGAGGCTAACTCTCTATGTTTCGGAATGTTAATGATTCTCCCTACACTGCATTTATTTTACAATGTTACTAATTGCCTCAGAAATATAGTTAAGCTTAGTTCCTTGAATAGTTACAAAACTTCTATTCTCTAGCTTTGTAACTCGTTCATGACTTTTATTCTGAATGTTTTGAGCTTAGTGCGTAATCAATATAAACTTGGGTTTGATTCCTATGAGTCTCAGTCTAGATTACTTAGCACGACATAAACAGTTGAAATTTCAGTTTTCATAATCAGTTCGTGAACAAATGTCTCAGTTTAGTTCTATTCATTATTTCAGTATCATGTAACTCAATATTCGGTATTTCAGTATCATGTACTCGTGAGACCTATGTAACCTAGGCTCTGATACCAACTTGTCACGACCTTAAACCCGGACTCGGTCGTGATGGTGCCTCTCGTGAAGACAAGGCCAGCCGACACAACACCCAATTCTTTTTATTAACATTTAAGCACTAAGAAATAGTCGAAACATGATAAAATAATCCAAAGTAGCAGAAAATGTCATAAATACGCGGAAGAACAACCCAACACAGCCCGATACCGGGGTGTCACTAGTCTTGAGCATCTATAAGTCATAATACAAGTTTGCTAAGTCTATAAGCTACTACAAATGTATGAAAAGAGATAGACATGATAAAGGAGGAGAAACACGGGACTGCGGACGTCAAGCAGCTACCCCGTGGACTCCGATATCTGCCGGGAGCTCTCAACTCGCACTAGCAGGATCCGTAACGCCTGAGTCTACACACAAGGGTACAAGGAGTAAAGTGAGTACTCCAACTCAGTGAGTAACAAATGTAAATAACAACTGAAAGGAAGAAATCATGTAAGGCACAAAGAATTCTATAAGGAAGCAGTAAAACCATTTAGAATTAGTAAATCAGTGAAAGGTAGGTAAAATCTTTTAACTTAAATGTAGTTTCATGAAAAGCCTTTTTCAATATTTACGCAGGTAATTGGTAGACAAATATGAAAAATAAACACATAAAGGCTCGCCCCTCGGGCACAGTATCAACAAATCCTCCCCTCGGGCAATATCTCAGAATAGTACCAGCCCCTCGGGCAATCACAGAGAACAATACCAGCCCCTCGGGCTCAATCTCACATCACAATGGGTACTCGCGCTCACAATAGGTACCCGCGCCTTAGTCAAAATCCTCACAAGCCACTCGAGTAGTAGTAAAACATGTTTCTCAGCCCAAAAATATCATTTAAAAGATCATGTAAGTGTTTAAAATAGAGTAAACATGGCTGAGTACGAAAATAATGAAATATAACATGACTGAGTTCAAATATAAAGTCAAAACAGTGAGGAAATACCAGTAAAAATCCCTGAAGGGTTCAAATAGTTGGCACAAGGCCCAAATATTGCATTAAGCCCAAATAATGATTATAACAAATAGATTTCAATCAAATACGCGGTAAAATCATCAGTGGGGACGGACCAAATCGCAATCCCCAATAGTGCACGACCCCACGCTCGTCATCAAGCGTGTGCCTTACCTTAATATAGAACTACGATGTGCAATCCCGGGTTTCAAACCCTCAGAACATCATTTACAATCATTACTCACCTCAAACCGGTCAAATCTCTAGCTCACGACGCCTTTGCCCCACAAATCGGCCTCCACTCGCGTTGAATCTATCCAAAATCCGAACGAGGACGTCAAAATATGCTAAGGGAACAAAGCCCAAGCAAAAACAATCAAATAATACCAAAAATCTCGAAATTGGCCAAACCACATCCCCCGGGGCCCACATCTCGGAATTCAATAATTTTTACATAAATAGATTCCTTATCTCCCCACGAGTTCATACATATCAAAAGTTTTGAAATCCGACCTCAAATGGACCTTAAAATCCTCAATCAAAGGTCTAAATTTCCAAGCCCTAGTTCTTCAATTTTTTGGCTTAATTTCCATGATTTTCTAGGTGGAATTCACATTAGAATCTAGTTTTAAGTCCAAGAATCTTACCTCTAAGTGATTCCCCTTGAATCCCTCTTCAATCCCCTTCAAAAAGCTCCAAAAACTACCAACAATGGAGGAAATAAACCCCAAAATTGCGGACAAGATGAGTACTTAAACATTCTGTCCAGGCCTAAATTTCCTTCTTCGCGAACGCGGTCAAAGCCTCGCATTCGCGAAGCACAAAAATTCCATTGACCAAAATTCTTCTCCGCGAACGCAACCCCACCATCGCGAACGTGATGCCTCAGCTTCACCAACCTATGTGAATGCGACCAAGCCTCTCGCGAATGCGATGCTTACTAATCCAGCCCTTCGCGAACGCGGAACTCCCCTTCGCGAACGCGAAGGACAAACCTGACGCCTCCCTTCCTGAACCTTAGCGAACGCGAGGGTCCACTTGCAAACTCAAAGACCAAAATATCAGCAACAGCTGAAACCATTTTCTGCAATTTTTCTTAACTTAAAATGATCCGTTCAACCCTCCGAAACTCACCCGAGGCCCCCGGGACCTCAACCAAAGGCACAAACATTTCCTAATACCTTATCCAATCTTCAAAACACCTGACACAACATCAAATAAACCAAAACACATCGGATTCAAGCCTAACTTTCTAAAATCCTCTGAATTCCGCTTTTGATCAAAAACCCAACCAAACTACGTCCGAATGACCTGAAACTTGCACCCATATCCCAAATGACACAACGGAACTACTGCAACTCAAAATCTCGACTTCGCCAATTCAAGCCTATATCAAAATCTCGCCTACCAACCGGAAATCGCCAAAATATCGACTTCGCCAATTCAAGCCTAAATCTACTACGAACCCCCAAAATTCATTCCGATCACGCACCTAAGTCACAAATCACCTTTCGAAGCTAACCGAACCATCGGAAATCACATCTGAGCACTCTAACACATAAGTCAACATCCTATTGACTTTTCCAACTTAAACTTCCTTAAAAGAGACTAAGTGTCTCAAATCTTGCCAAAATCATTTCGGATTCGATCCGACCAACCCGATACCACATAACACGGATAACAAAGCATAAATGGGGAAAACCGAGCGGTAACTCATGAGACGACTGGCCGGGTCGTCACATCCTCCCCAACTTAAACAAACGTTCGTCCGCGAACGAATCAAGAAACATACCTGAAGCCTCAAACAGGTGAGGATATCTGCTCCGCATCTCCCGCTCGGTCTCCCAGGTAGCCTCCTCTACGGGCCGACCTCTCCACTACACTTTCACTGAAGCTATATTCTTTGACCTCAACTTTCAAACCTGATGACCCAAAATAGCTACTGGCTCCACATCATAGGTCAAATCATCATCCAACTGAACCGTGCTGAAATCCAGAACATGAGACAGATCCCTAATATACTTTCGAAGCATAGAAACATGAAATACCGGATGCACACTCAACAATCTAGATGGCAAAGTGAGCTCATAAGCCACCTCCCCAATCCTCCGAAGCACCTCAAAAGGCCTAATAAACCGCGGACTCAATTTCCCTTTCTTCCCAAATCTCATAACACCCTTCATGGGTGAAATCTTTAATAGAACCTTCTCACCAACCAAGTAGGACACATCTCGAACCTTCCTGTCAGCATAACTCTTTTGCCTCGAATACGCTATACGAAGCCTCTCCCGAATCACCTTCACCTTCTCTAAGGCATCCTGCACCAAGTTTGTCCCCAATAGCCTAGCCTCACCGGGCTCGAACCAACCAACTGGAGATCTACACCTCCTCCCATACAAAGCCTCGTATGGAGTCATCTGAATACTCGATTGGTAGTTGTTGTTATAAGCAAACTCTACAAGCGGTAGAAACTGATCCCATGACCCTCCGAAATCAATGATACAAGCACGCAACATGTCCTCCAATATCTGAATAGTATGCTCGGACTGTCCGTCCGTCTGAGGGTGAAAAGTTGTGCTCAACTCAACCTGAGTACCCAACTCTCGCGGCACATACCTCCAAAACTATGAAGTAAACTGAGTGCCCCTATCTGAAATGATGGAAACTGGGACACCATGCAAACGAACAATCTCCCGGATATAGATCTCTGCCAACCACTCTGAAGAATAGGTAGTACACATAGGAATGAAGTGTGAGGACTTGGTCATCTGATCTACAATCACCCAAATAGCATCGAACTTTCTCAAAGTCCATAGAAGTACAACAACAAAGTCCATAGTGATCCTCTCCCACTTCAACTCGGGAATATCTATCCGTTGAAGCAAGCTACTCGGTCTCTGATGCTCATATTTCACCTGCTGACAATTGAGACACCGAGCTACAAATCCCACAATATCTTTCTTCATTCTTCTCCACTAATAGTGTGCCTCAAATCCTGATACATTTTCGCGTCACCCAGATGAATGGAATACCGCGAGCTAGGGGCCTCTTCCAGAATCAACTCCCGAAGCCCATCCACATTGGGCACACAAATACGGCCCTGCATCCTCAACACCCCATCATCACCAATGGTCACATCTCTAGCATCATCATGCTGAACTCTTTCCTTAAGGACAAGCAAATGCGGATCATCATACTGGCACTCTCTAATGCGATCATATAAGGAACACCGAGAATCACACAAGCCAGTACCCGACTGGGCTCCAAAATATCTAACCTCACAAACCGATGGGACAAAGCCTGAACATCAACTGCAAGAGGTCTCTCCCCAACTGGAATATAGGCCAAACTTCCCATACTCACCGCCTTTCGGCTCACGGCATCGGCCACCACGAATGGTACAATATAGTGATGTCATAATCTTTAAGAACCTATAACCATCTCCGCTGCCTCAAATTAAGGTCATTTTGTTTGAACAAGTGCTGGAGGCTACGATAATCAGTAAACACCTCACAAGACACATCATACAAGTAATGCCTCCAAATTTTCAATGTGTGAACTATGGCAGCCAACTCCAAATCATAAATGGGGTAGTTCTTCTCATGGGGCTTCAAATGACAAGAAGCATAAGCCATAACTCAACCCTCCCACATCAATACACAACCAATACCAACTCTCGAAGCATCACAATACACGGTAAATGAACCTGAAGCTGATGGCAAAACTAACACTAGAGCTGTGGTCAAGGCTATCTTGAGCTTCTGAAAGCTCTCCTCACACTCGTTCGACCATACAAATGAAACACCCTTCTGAGTCAACTTGGTCAAAGGCGATGCGATAGATGAGAATCCCTGAACAAAATAGCGATAATAACCCGCAAAATCAAGAAATCTACGAATCTCTGTGGCTGAGGACGATCTGGGCCAACTCTGAACCGCCTCTATCTTCTTCGGATCAGCCTGAATACCCTCTCTAGACACCACGTGCCCCAAGAAAGCCACTGATCTGAGCCAAAACTCACACTTGGAAAATTTTGCATACAGCTTCTCCTCCCTCAATCTCTGCAACACAACTCTCAAATACTCTGCGTGCTCCTCCTGACTACGCGAATACACCAGAATATCATCAATGAAAACTATGATGAATGAGTCAAGATAAGGCCGAAACATAGTGTTCATCAAATGCATGAATGTTGTTGGGGCATTGGTCAGCACAAAAGACATTACCAAGGACTCATAATGACCATATCGGGTCATGAAAGATGTCTTAAGAATATCTGAGTCCCTAATTTTTAACTGGTGATAACCTGAACGGAGATCAATCTTGGAGAACACTCTCGCTCCCTGAAACTGTTCGAATAAATCATCAATGCGAGGCAGAGGATACTTGTTCTTAATTGTTACTTTGTTCAATTGCCTATAATCAATGCACATTCTCATAGTGCCATCTTTCTTCTTCACAAATAAAACCGACACACCCCAAGGTGACACACTAGGCCGAATGAACCCTTTATCAAGGAGTTCCTGAAACTGTTCTTTTAATTCCTTCAACTCCGCTGGTGCTATACGATACGGCAGAATAGAAATGGGCTGAGTGCCCAGCACCAAGTCAATACCAAAATCAATATCCCTGTTCGGTGGCATGCCCGGCAGATCTACAGGAAACACATCAGGAAAATCCCTCACAACTGGAACAGAATCAATACTGGGAGTCTCAGCACCGACATCCCTCACAAAGGCTAGATACAAAAGACAACCCTTCCCAACCATACACTGGGCTTTCAAGAACTAGATCGCTCTATTGGGAACATAATCAGTCACACCTTGCCACTCAATCCGTGGAACACTTAGTATAGCCAATGTGACTGTCTTAACATGATAGTCCAGAATAGCACAACACAGAGATAGCCAATCCATGCCCAAAATGACATCGAAATCCACCATACACAATAATAAAAGATCCACACGGGTCTCCAAATCCCCAATAGTCACCATACACGACAGGTACACACGACGAGTACATATGATCTACAATAATAGTATCGCCTACTGGGATAGATACATGAATAGGTGAAGCAAGAAACTCATGGGGCATACCCAAATAACGAGCAAAGTATGATGACACATAAGAAAAGGTGGAACTGGGATCAAATAATATAGAGGCATATCTGTGGCAGACTGAAACAATACCTGTAATAACGGCATCGGAAGCAATAACATCAGGTCTATCTGGAAGTGCATAGAAATGGGCTTGACCGCCCCCTGATCAACCTCCCCCTCTGTCACGGCCCAAACCCAGACCCGGTCGTGATGGTGCCTCTTATGAAGACAAGGCCAGCCAACATTTCCCCCTAAGGCACCCCTAGTGATGAAGCAACTGACAATGAAGTCGATGACTGACCCCTCTGCTGGGATGAACTAGCAAAACAACGAGGACACTGCCTCCACATGTGACCCATCTCTCCACACTCATAACAACTCCCAGGTGCTGGAGAAGGGGCAGAAGGGAAACCCTTGCACCGGAGTGACTAGTAGATGCACTCGGTATAGAAGAGCCCTGAACTGATAGAGCACGAGACGAACTCTGAGCTGGAAAGGCACTAAGTGATGACTGGTCCTGATGAGAACTGTGATAACCATGACTCGATGATACCCCATGATAACCTGGGTGAGCTGGCTGAGCATGCCTGAATGGGCGGCCTCTACCGTGCTGAAACTGACCCCTCGAAGGAGTACCACTGTAACTACCAGATCCTCGAGGCCTTTTGGCCTCCCTCTCCTCTCGCTCCTAGCGACGAACAGACTCAATCTCACGGGCAAAATCCACAAACTCCTCGAAAGTAGCACCAATCACCCTCTCCCTAGTCATGAGAATATGAAGCTGATAAGTGAGGCAATCAACAAACCTCATAATCCTCTCCCTATCTGTCGGAACCATCTAAATAGCATGACGAGCTAACTCGAAGAACCTTAGCTTATACTACGTCACAGTCATCTCTCCCTGACATAACCACTCAAACTCCCTAAGCAGCTTATACTACACATACTTTTCTAGGAAGAGAATGGAGAACTACTGCCAGGTAAGGGGTGTTGCACCAACAAGCCTATGCCTCTCAAAAGCCTTCCACCAAGTAAAGGAAGCTCCCGAAAACTGATAGGTAGTGAAAGCGACCCCGCTGGTCTCCAGAATACCCGTTGTGCGAAGCATCCTCTGGCACTTATCTAAGAAACCCTGGGCATCCTCGCCCTCTACACCACTGAAGGTCGGAGGCTGCAGTCTACCAAACCTCTCCAACCTACGTTGCTCATCCTCCGGCATAGCAGGAACTACATAGTCTTGAGCAGCTGCAACCGGTTGGGCTAGATGTGCCACCAGCGTCTAAAGTCCCTACACGACTTGCTCAGGTGTGCAAGCGGCAGGAGTCTGATTGCCTCCCCCGGCCTGAGAAGTAGCTACGGCTGTAGTGGTTGAAACCGCCTGAGCTAGGCCAGTGCAAACTGATAAGATCTGAGCCAAGACCTCCTGAAGACCCGGAATCACAATGGGCACTGCTGGTGCTGCAGGAGCGTCCATAACTGGTACCTGATCCTAAACTGGGGCAGCTGGTGGATCTGCAGGTGCTGCCCTAGCTACTCTGCCCCTACCACGACCACGGCCGCGTCCTCGGTCTTTGGTGGTCACAGCCGGTGGTACTGGTGGTCGTCCATCCTGACCGGTAGCGCATGTCTTCACCATCTATGAGAGAATAGAACAACAGAGGTTTAGTACTCAGATCAACAAATTCGCACGACAAGAATTCCAAGAATATGAAGTTTTTCCTAAAGGTTTAGCAGCCTCTCGAGGATAAATACAGACGTCTCCATACCGATCCCCCGAGACTCTACTAAGTCTGCTCATGACTCGTGAGACCTATGTAACCTAGGCTCTGATACCAACTTGTCACGACCCAAACCCGGACCCGGTCGTGATTGCGCCTCTCGTGAAGACAAGGCAAGTCGACACTTCCCTTTTTTCCAATTATTAACATTTAAGCATTTAGAAATGGTCGACACATGATAAAATAATCCAAAGTAGCAGAAAATGTCATAAATACACAGAAGTACAACCCAACACAGCCCGATACCGAGGTGTCACTAGTCATGAGCATCTATAAGTCATAATACAAGTCTACTAAGTCTATAAGCTAGTACAAATGTCTAAAAAGAGATAGAAATGATAAAGGAGGAGAAACACGGGACTGCGGAAGTCAATCAGCTACCTCGTGGACTCTAATATCTGTCGGGAGCTCTCAACTTGCACTAGCAGGATCCGCAACGCCTGAGTCTGCACACAGGGGTGCAGGGAGTAAAGTGAGTACTCCAACTCAGTGAGTAACAAATGTAAATAAAGGCTGAAAGCAAGAAATCACGTAAGGCACAAAGCATTCTATAAAGAAGCAGTAAAACCATTTAGAATCAGTAAATCAGTGAAAGGTAGGTAAAATCCTTTAACTCAAATATAGTTTCATGAAAAGCCTTTTTCAATATTTACGCAGGTAATTGACAGATAAATATGAAAAATAAACACATAAAGGCTCGCCCTTCGGGCACAATATCAATAAATCCGCCCCTCGGGCAACATCTCAGAACATTATTAGCCCCTCGAGCAATCACATAGAACAATACCAGCCCCTCGGGCTCAATCTCACATCACAATGGGTACCGGCGCTCGCTGGGGGTATACAGACTCCTAGAGGGGCCCCTTACGGCCCAAACGCAATATCAAGCCACCTCGTGGCATCATCACTAGGCCCTCGGCCTCATATCAATCAAGCTACCTAGTGGCGTACATATCTCAGGCCCTCGGCCTCATAATCAGTATCAAATGTTTCCTCATAACATAGGCCCTCGGCCTTACCAGTCAAAATCCTCACAAGCCACTTGGGCAGTAGTAAAACATGTTTCTAAGCCCAAATATATCGTTTAAAAGATCATGTAAGTGTTTAAAACAGAGTGAACATGGCTGAGTACGAAAACAATAAAATATAACATGACTGAGTTCAAGTATAAAGTCAAAACAGTGAGAAAATACCAGTAAAAATCCTCAAAAGGTTCAAATAGTTGGCCCAAGGCCCAAATATGCATTCAGTCCAAATAATGATGATAACAAATAGATTTCAGTCAAATACACGGTAAAATCATCAGTGAGGATGGACCAAGTCGCAATCCCCAATAGTGCACGACCCCACGTTCGTCATCAAGCATGTACCTTACCTCAATATAGCACTACGATGTGCAATCCAGGGTTTCAAACCCTCACAACATCATTTACAATCATTACTCACCTCGAACCGGTCAAATCTCTAGCTCACGATGCCTTTGCCCCTTGAATCGGCCTCCACTCACGTCAAATCTATCCAAAATCAGAACGAGGACGTAAATATATGCTAAGGGAACAAAGCCCAAGCAAAAACAATCAAATAATACCAAAAATCTCGAAATTAGCCAAACCCGACCCCCGGGCCCACGTCTCGAAATTCAATAATTTTTACATCAATAGATTCCTTATCTCCTCACGAGTTCATACATATCAAAAGTTCTGAAATCCGACCTCAAATGGCCCTTAAAATCCTCAATCAAATGTCTAAATTTCCAAGCCCTAGTTCTTCAATTTTTTTTGGCTTAATTTCCATGATTTTCTAGGTGGAATTCACATTAGAATCGAGTTTTATGTCCAAGAATCTTACCTCCAAGTGATTCCCCTTGAATCCCTCTTCAATCCCTTTCAAAAATCTCCAAAAACGACCAACAATGGAAGAAATAAACCCCAAAATCGCGTACAAGACGAGTACTTAAATATTCTGTCCAGGCCTAAATTTCCTTCTTCACGAACGCGGTCAAAGCCTCACGTTCGCAAAGCACAAAAATTCCGTTGACCAAAATTCTTCTTCGCGAACGCGACCCCACCATATGGAACGCTATGCCTCAGCTTCACCAACCTAAGCGAACGCGACCAAGCCTCTCGCGAACCTGATGCTTACTAATCCGGCCCTTCGCGAATCCGGAACTCCCCCTTTGCGAATGCGAAGGCCAAACCTAACGCCTCCCTTCCTGACCCTTCGCAAATGCGAGGGCCCACTCGCGAATGCAAAGATTAAAATATCTGCAACAGCTGAAACCATTTTTTGCAATTTTTCTTAACTTAAAATTATCCGTTCAACCCTCCGAAACTCACCCGAGGCCTCCGGGACCTCAACCAAAGGCACAAACATATCCCAATACCTTATCCAATCTTGTTCCAATCTTCAAAACACCTCAAACAATATCAAATCAACCAAAATACATCGGATTCAAGCCTAACTTTCAAAAATCCTCTGAATTCCGCTTTTGATAAAAAACCCAACCAAACCACGTCCGAATGACTTGAAACTTTGCACCCACATCCCAAATGACACAATAGAACTACTACAACTCTCAAAATTCCATTCCGACCCCTATATCAAAATCTCGCCTACCAACCGGAAATCGCCAAAATATCGACTTCGCCAATTCAAGTCTAAATCTACTACGAACCTCCAAAATTCATTCCGATCACGCTCCTAAGTCAGAAATCACCTCCCAAAGCTAACTGAATCATCGGAACTCACATCCGATCTCTCTAACACATAAGTCAACATCCGGTTGACTTTTCCAACTTAAACTTCCTTAAAAGAGACTAAGTGTCTCAAACTTTGTCAAAATCATTTCGGATTCTATCTGACCAACTCGATACCATATAGCACAGTTAACAAAGCATAAAGAAGCAAAAATGGAAAAACAGAGCGGTAACTTGTGAGACGACTGGCCGGGTCGTCACAGTTGAACACTTGTATTTGGGCCTGAGGCTGCAGTTAATGTTTTATGCATATTTGGGCCTGAGGCCGCAGTTTATGTTGTATGCATCTTTGGGTCTGAGGCCGCAGTTATGTATACGTACACTTGGGCCCTAAGCTGCAGCTTGTGCACATATATATTAGGCCTAAGGCCGCAGTTTAATATTCAGATAAACAGGTGGTTCATCATTCAAAAGAGGGAGTATTCATATCTTTACTTCCTATGTTCAATTCAGTTATCAGTTATCATTTCAATTTCACTTTCATCAATTATCATTTTAGTTATTAGTTATCATTTCAGTTATCAGTTATTAGTTATTATCATTTAAGTTTCAGTTTCAGCAGTTATCATTTCAGTTTTCTGTTATCAGTTCTAAGTTATCAGCTTAGTTTTAGTTTCAGCATTTACAGTTCTTTCTTTCAGTTGTATATACCAGTACAATTCAAACATACTGACGTCCCTTTCGCCCGGGGACTGTATCTCACGATGCATGTAATGATTTACAGGTTGACGATTCAGAGCGCTAGGATTTTCGCACCAGCTATTTGGTGAGCCTAGTTCTTTCAGGGCATTATCATCACTTTTCAGTATTTCAGTATATACAGATAATCAGTGTTTTCAGTACTTCATTAGAGGCTTCATAGACTAGAGTGACGGTTAGACAAAGTCGCATGTTTTTCATGTTAAGCATTGTTGGCTTCAGATATGTTTCAGACTTATATTAGTATTTTCGCACTTTGATTTATATCATTCACACTTCAGTATATCAGCATGTGTTACTTTATCTTCCGCATTCAGTATGTTATGATATCACATGTCGATTCAGCCAGCCAGTTGGTTCGCTCGGTCACATGTAGTCAGGCACCGGGTGCCGAGTTACGTTCAGGTGCAGGTTCGGGCATGACACATACCTCCATCATTAAGTGCAAACAAACACACCCCATTTCTTTATACTTAAGGGACGTCTAAATCTTAATCATTCAGATCTCAATCATTAAGTGCATTTATTTTTTAGATCTGAATCTTAATCATTCAGATCTTAATCTATTAAGTTGGTTTGTTTTTAAAATTTTACAACCACTTAATATGTTTGAATAGATATGATTAAGATCTATAACAGAGTCTTAATATCATTAAGATGATATACATTCAAGAATTTATGTAAAAAAGATATTTAACTATTACTCCTAAACTTTTGCTACTAATCACCATCAATACTATTATCGATGTCCCCCACCATTATAGACTACCACCACCCAACGCTCATTACCACTATCCTCAGTCATAATCACTACTGTTGCCAATCACGAAGGTCAATTATCACTACAATTAGCCATCACTACCGACCATTATTACCACAATAATTGTGAGCATGTGATTTTTGCCCTATGTGAAATACTCCTAAAAAATAAAGAAAATAGATTTTTCCAAATTATTTGCAATTTTATAGGATTTTTGCAAGATTTTTTTTATTAATTGTTTGCATCTTTGTGCACGTTTAATTTTGTTAAAATCATGAAAAAATGTAAAAAAATACCATGCATTGCATTTAGATTTTGTTTTCATATTTTAGGATTAATTAGTTAATTAATTGCTTTATTAAGATGAAAATCACAAAAAAATATCATTCATTTACATTTTTAGCTTTTAAATGTTAGAATAGTATTTTTCTCTTCATTAATTTAGGATTAACTCATTTTTGTAAATATTATAATAGATAATTAGTTTAATTTTACAAATTAGATTAATTTAGGATTTTAACTAAGTAAAGAAAAACGAAAAAGAAAATAAAGAGAAAAGAAAAATGGAAAAGATTTTATCTTAGTATATTGGGCCAATTTCTAATTAACCCAAACACAATACCCGTTCAAACCCAGCCCAATCCCTTACCCGGTCTGCGTCCCTCACTTAACCAAAACGACATTGTTTCCTTGTCTTTCAATCAGCGGAACTAGGCAATCATTTATGATATAACAGTCCTAAAACCAGTCACCCCCCCAAACCCCAATACTCAGTCCATTCCCTCTCCCAAACCTGTCTCTAACCTATAAACCCTAGCCGCCCCCTTATCCCACGTTGGCTCCGCCCATCTCCACCACCCGAAAATTGCCTTACAGCGGCGGAGCTTCTCCAAACTACTTTAAATTCACACCATGCAATCACTTTTCCCTCCCCTTTCCAAATCCCCAAATCATTTCCCTCAAATTCTTATCAAACTGCTCGAATTTCAGATTTGGAATCCCAAACCTAAAAGCCCTAAATCACCCAAATAACCCCAAACTCACACCATAGGACCCTCAACCTTCCCTCACCACTATCCTACCCTTGATTCCTCAAAAATCCCTGCCAAAGTCCTCGAATCTTAAATCTATGAAAAAACAGAAAACCTAGTTCCATTTGTCCGTCCTTTTCGAGTTTTCTTTAGATTGCTTCCAGATTCGATGCAGTTGAAAGACCATGCTATTCAATCGTTCTCAACAAGAACAATTGGTTAGCATATTTTTTGGCCACATCGAAGGACTTTTGAACTGCCAGGCTACTCTTGGTATTTTCTTTAACCCTTTTCCTTATTTCTTTATTTTGTTTCCTTAATTTCTGTATGTGAATAATCATGAGTAATTTAGTTCACTTCTGTACAAGTTATTTAGTTCACAGCATGTCTAATTGTTAGAAAATTATTTTTAGTTGCATAGTTTAGTTGATTCAATCACAATGTAGGTTAATTAGGTAAATTATTAGGTTTCATGGCATTACCATGCTTGTTTCTTTGTTTGTTACTATGTTCTTCCATTTGTGTTTGTTTAAATTCAAGTTCTTGTTTAGGGTTAATTAGATAAGCACTTTGATTTATTGATTAGTTTAGTTTTTATGTTTAAATTACACCATCTTGATTCTGTTTGGTCATTTTCGATTTGGATTTTTATCCTTTTTGGCTTTGGCTTTATTTGCTTGGATTTGCACATCATTAGAAACTTGTAAGGGTCTATTTGAATTAAAAGAAACTTAGGAGGATTTCAAAACTTTAGAAAATAAATATGTAAAAGAAGAAAGTTCTAGAAATGTACCAGCTGTCCAAAATTGGTTTTAAAAGATGCTGAAAAATAGACAGCTGGACATTATTCTCTATCATAGCAGTTGTACTATCCAAAGAATTAGGGTAGAATATTCTTTGATGCTGTTTTGGATATACACTCTATAAAAAGAAAATAAAACCTACACTCACATACACATTCATCAGTATTTTCTACACTTAAAAGGCTCTAAAAACAAAAAGAAATCACTTGAAACCTTTTCCGGCTAGAACATCAACTTCATTAGTTAGAGTTTCTACATTGGTCTTCTCTTGGCTACTCTGGTTTTGAGAATTTTGTTTGGTTGGTTCTTGGTTTTTCTGGTTTAGATTCTGGGCTGCTATTTGTTTGGGGTTTCTGTTGCTGCTCCATTTTTTTAGTTTCAGCTAGCTCTTCATCTGTTTGTTGCTGGTTTTTATTGTTGTTTTGTTCAAGGTACTGACTTCAGCCTTTCTCATGTAATGCTTGTTTAAATGATATAAGACTAGAGCTGCAAATTACATGTGAAAATATAAGTTTCTTTTCATGTTAGTTGTAGCTTACATTGATATAGATCTAATTAGTCTCTATTCTATGAGTTTAAGCTTGAAGTAATTTGCTATGAATAGCCTAGTTAATACATTGATGCTTTGTAGTTTTCTTCTTGAAAATAACCTTGTTTGAATATGCTTCTTTAGCCAAATATTTTGCATGTTAATGCTGATTCTGAATGTTATTTATTGAAGTCATTTCTTCCCTTCTTATTTTGTCAGTGAATAATATGTTGTTTACTTGATGTCATTTGAGTTTTGTTTTGTCGACCATGAGTTGTAACCTGTGGGTTTAGCCACTAATTGGCCAAATTAGCAAGTTCAAAAGTTTAGAGCTGAAATCCTGCTGTTGATATCATGCTGAAACTGGTGTTTTCATTTGTTTGACCAAGCTTTGGTGGATAAATCATGTCCAAAAGAGGCAGGTGTTCATTAGGCTATCAATTACATGGAAGTGGTAATAGGATAGTTGATATTTTCTCTTTAAAAATTCGAATTCTGGTACAGTATAGTAGTTGTAATTATCATATTATTATTAGGATGGTCTGTAATAACTAGTAGCAAGGTGTTGTAAACACAACATGAAATTTTAATTATAACTGTTCTCAATTTCAAAGTTGAAGTCTTAATTTCCCCTCCTATGCATGAAGTGCCACGATTCAAACAGGTCCTTTTTTTTATTTAAAGAAGTCAAGATAGTAACCATTGATTCAAATGATTTGTTAGTACGAATATTAAGTTTTATAGTCTAGTTATTCATTACGTTGACAATCAGAACTTGTGTGATATCTGTATATTTGTGTATTGGAGGAAGTTTGGAGATCAAATAAGGCATCAGTACATTTGGGGCCTTCACTTAAATTTTGGGCCTCGAGTTAGCCCAAACGAGATGGCCTGGTAAAAAAAAGACCTGGGCTTGTATTTAAGCCTTCACTTCACGCCTGGGCTCAGTTTTTGAGCCCAAATCAATGTGGTGGCACCTTTCAAAAGGACACGGCCAGAATAACATACTGGGCCTGCTCCTTGGCTCATTCCCCTTAGTAGTTAAAATTATATATGCATCTCCCAATACTATATCTATAATTCTTCGCTTTTGTAATAATCTCAAAAAATTATTTTAGGAAGTAAACATGAACATCCTTAGTTTACTTTAATCAAGTATAATCTTTTAAAATAAGTTGAGGCGTGCCATCCACAAATGAATCCCATAACACATGGCCCTCACATTAATACCGACACTAGTATAGAAAGCACTTTGAACATTCGTAGTTTTTTTTAGGAATGTTTATAATAAAATTATCATAGCAAGGGGTACGGTTCCCGTAACGTAGTTATAATACATAATTTTCAAATCCGGGGGTACATTTATGTAACCCGGCCACAACTTCTAATACTTTAACAAATTAAACATGTAGTAGATCGTGCGGTTCCCATAACACGATTCGCAATGTGTATCAAACAAACAAGTGTACGACAATCGTAACTTGTTCCAGAATAATTTCATAAATAGTTAAATCGGTTATAAAGCTAAAATGCACAATAGGTTTAAAACGTGTAGTAAATCAGATAATAGGCCAATTATTAATAGTTTAAGCGACTGTGCTAGAACCACGGAACCCAAAAATGCCTAACACCTTCTCCCGGGTTAACAAAATTCCTTATCTAGAATTTCTGGTCTCGCAGACATTTAAATAAAGTCGATTTTCCTCGATTTGAGATTTTAAAATAAACCGGTGAGTTGGGACACCATATTAAATTATTCCAAGTGGCGACTCTGAAAAAATAAATAAATAATCTCATTTTTATTTATGTCACTTAAATTGGAAAAACTCCCTTATACTCTCCCTCGGGTGGTAAAAAAGAGGTGTGACAGCTCTGGCAACTCCGCTGGGGATCAAAGAACCAAGAACTTTTGGTTCAGGATTCAAGAATTCGAGCTTAGAATAACTTTTATAATTGTCTTTTATTTATTATCTGATTGTTTATTACATGTTTGGGCCTAATGTGCTAAATGTCCTTTTTTACCGCTTTGATATTATTTGAATTGTATATAAACTATTGCGAAAGCCTTCTCTTCTACTTTTCTAGGAAGTGCACGCTGGCATAACTTTTTTCTGTTAGTGTCATATCCCAATTTAGGAACGAGGTTCAGACAAGTTACAAAGTCGGATGGTCTTTTGGTTCCCGGTACGTAGCCCCCCCTCCCGGCTAGAGTTGTCCGCTCGGGTAAGTCAGGTCTAGAACAATACACCCATGTTTTAAACCTAGAATAACGCAGCCTCATGCCGGATCCCTAGTAGGAACGCTTGTTTGCACCATGTGCATTTGACTTTGGGAACTCAACACAGGGGTTGGGTCCATCTAGAACAGGTGTACCCAAAAATCAAAAGACCATCGTGATGCATTTTTACGAAATACTTGTACAATTATTTTCTTCGGTTTGCATGTTGACCAGCTTCTAGAATAGGGAGAAAAATTGGAAAAATCAAATTGAGGTATGAGAGAGATAATTACCCGCCTTTGAAAATTTGGTGTCCAAAATATACCGAAACTCTGTCAAAATTTTGAAAAGAAAAGAAAAGAAAAAGAAAGAGAAAGAAGGGGAAATTGTTTCAAAATACTTCATGTTTTCTGTTGCGTCAAAACTGACCGAACTATGTGGGTTTGATTCTTACCGGATGTGGGATACGTAGGCAACCCTCATCGGGTCCAGCTCCCCTTTTGCAAAAATAACCCAAAAATTTGAAAATGTCGTCATTTGTTGTCATAAATAAAGTGGGTGATGCCGTTTTTGTCTAAATAAGTCGAACGTCCCAACGGGGCAGCGGAAGGCCGTTTTTGCAAGAATAGCCACCGACGGTTTCCTTGCCAATTTTTGGCCACCTAGCAAACACAATCCTAAAATCTTCCTTTTGAAGTGCTGAAGGCCCGTATTTGCAAAAGTAGTCGTGTTTATTTAAATTTTGCAAAATGACCTCTTTTTATCAACTTTAATAAAATTCACTTTGTTTTAAACCAATCACCTTAATCTAAATGTGCAGAATGAGCACGAGTCAAAACTTACCAATGAAGGTTTTGACCAAGATCCCGTTGGAACTACACATGTGGTAGGAAGATTTGGGTAAGCCATGACGAGAAATGGTCAACCATTACTTGGGGGCTCTCACTGGATTATTAAAGATCAAGCCTAGGGGGACATAATAAAAGCACTGGTGACATTTTGGGACCTAGCTCATAACGTCCTGTATTTCTCGGACTTCGAACTCACACCTACTTTAGAAGAGATAGCGGGTTATATATGCTGGAAGTACCGAGGGTCTAAGACAAAAATACCTAGTCGCTCCAAGGGTTATCACCCCTCACAAGTTTTTGGATTTGCTAAAAATAAGCAGGCAAGTCCATTATACAGATTTGGCGGATGGGTTTTTCACTTTACACTTCATATACCAACGGTACGGGCATATAAGAGGATTTGACAACCCGAAAAGTGGAATTTGTAACAATGGGAACTGATCAAAGTGGGAAGAGCATAGACGCTTCACTTTCATGGTGGCATTATTAGGTCTTTTAGTGTTTCCTAAGAAGGACAGGAATATTGATCTACGGGTAGCAGGAGTCTTCAATACTTTGATTACCAATGCCAAGAGCACCCTCCTATGATAGTATCAGAAATATTCCGAGCTCTTATAGCTTTCAAAGCTGGGGTAGAGTTTTTCGAAGGGTGCAATTTGTTACTACAAACATAGATGATTGAGCATCTGTGTCATCGTCCTCGGTACATGAATTACAGATCTACAGGGAAAAGCTGCATAGAGGAGTTTGATACAAGGTCCAATGGGTTCAAGATGTCGGAAGGGGTCGTAGATTGGATATCCTACCTCCGCTCCATAACTGCAGATCAGGTAGAGTGGACGTTGGGTTGGCTTCTTGTTAATGAGATTGCGTACATGCCTGCCATCGGTCCTCACTTCCTCCTAATGGGTCTCAGAAGTATCCAACCTTATGCCCCGTACCGGGTTTTGAGACAGCTGGGAAGATGCCAAATAGTCCCCAAGGACGAAAACCTTAGCATTCATGCAGTTGAGATCCGCTCCGATGGCCAATTGCATGAAGTAGTGGTTTGCCAGATCTGGAGTGAGTGCCAATACTTGATGGCGAACACCCGAGTACGTGATTTATCCAAGGGTAAAGTCTCGTCTGATTACCTTGCTTGGTATAAAAGGAGTGTTGAGTTTGGAAGACCAGCTAAGACCACCTTCTTGAAGACCACCTTCAAGAATTTGTTGAAGCTTCACAAGAACAATGGGATTCGCTGACCAAAGAAAATGAATATAGAGCCACCATAAGCAAGTTGCAAGGGCAAATCAGGGATCTTAAATTTGATAGTGGTTTACAAGCCGTTGTAGATGAGGGTGAAAAGAAGAAGTTGGCCTAAGAAAATGATGTTCTCCGAGCCCAGATTCAAAGAATGAAGATAGTTGCTGAGAATCCGGGAAGGAGCCAAACAGATGAAAGATTTATAAACGGTCTTAGGCGGAAGATATGTAAGTATGGAACTGACTTGGAAAAGTCCGAAGGTAGTCTGGCAAGAGCCGGGGCAAAGTTGGCAAAAAACATAGAAGGACGGGCAGAGTTTGTTCAGCAATTAAAAGGAAAATATGATAGAGAAGTCGTAAGTCTAAAGAAAAAGCTAGCTACCATCGAGAATGAAATGGCTAAACAAACAAACAACTTTAAGGCAGAGAGGGAACATTGTTATGCATTGATGTCTCGACTGGAAGAGGGCATGCAACAGTTGCAGGAACAAATCCATCATGACACCCAAGTTTTGGAAGCTAGGTCTCAACAAATTGGGTGCCTGCTCCAAGTGAAAGACATCATTAGAGAAAGGATTAGAGGAATTGCTGACTACATCGTTATGAAATGCCATAAGTGTGAGGATATGACTAGATCTACCTTCTTCGCCGCAGTGATGACTTTTGTTCACTAGATAATGGATGACCTGGATCGTCTCCAAGGATATCTTGCACATAGGCCCGTTCTGAGATCGACTGATGTCCCGCGGGTCCCCGGAGTAGTATTGGAAGCACTTATGTATTCTTGATTTTTCTTTTCGAGTCTGTATTTCAGTTTCCTTTTTGAGTCTGTTTTAGTTTTTTCAGTTCTTAGGTATGTATGATGGAGTCGTTGTAATAGAGAAAAAACTTAGAAGTTTTAATTTTAATGAAAATTTGAAAAACCCAAAATTATTTGTTTCTTTTATTTCGCATTTATCCCTTGAACTACGTGATGATCCGATTCACGCGGCGTCGTGATACGTAGGTAATCCCCATCGGATCCGGTCATGATTTTAGGTAACTCAAATAAAAGAAAAATGATGAAAAGAGGACACAAGAAAAAGAGAGAAAACAAGAATAAGAGAGAGAGAACAATGCAAAAGAGAGAGAGAGTGTGCAAAGAAAAGAGAGCAAACAATGAAAAGCGCAAAAAGAAAAGAAAGATGCAAAGATCTGGGAGATAAATAAAAGTCGGGATGAGACATGCAACCGTTGCAAAATATGTAGAAAAGTATTTAACTATTTAGGTGCATTACATTCCCAACGTGCGATTCCCTATGTGCTAATTGTCCCAAACTAACTAGTTTGTTATGTACGCTTTAAGACCAGGTTTTGTTGTTAAGGTGGTTGGTTTTGTGGTAACCTGGCTTTGTACCCCTACTTTACAAGATCCAAAAGAAGTGTTGAAATGATATTAGAGAGTCATCTACCAATAATTCCCCCTCAGAGGATAGGTCATTTTCGGTTATCCCGACGTCAGAGTCAGCAACTGCTGAAGAGAACAGGGAACTGCGCCTCCGCATGTTGGAAATGTGGAACACTTGGTCCAACAGTAGAGAGCTGCCTAGTGCAATACCTGGTTTCCCCGAGCTGATTCCCAGAACAAGTGGAACCTCCAACATCGCTATAAATTACCCAAACACCCCACTTGGATACCCCACCATGTCAGCCCATTTCGTCGGAACGTCTTCTAAGGTTCGCCCCCAGGCACTGATTTTAGGAGTGGCCTCTGACATATTCACCGCACCACCAACCTCGGCCATGGCACAGCCAACATTGCACAGGCCAAGTTTTGAGCCGCCATACTTTACATTCCAAAACCACCATTTACATCGGACACGGCTTATGTCACCACAAACTCCTACCCTCAACAACCTGGTATGAGTTTACCGCGGGACAAGAGAGAACTATAAAGAATCCCGAGCAAGAAGAGATCACACGGAAAATGAAAAGCATAGAACAAAGTCTCAAGAACATACAAGGCTTAAGTGGCCAGAAAAGTGTCTCCTATGTTGACTTGTGCATGTTCCCGCATGTTCATCTGCCCATCAGTTTCAAAACTCCCAAGTTTGAAAAGTATGACGGACATGGGGACCCCATAGCCCACCTGAAGAGGTATTGCAATCAGTTAAGAGGAGCAGGCGGAAAAGAAGAGCTCCTAATGGCTTACTTCGGGGAGGGTTTAGTCGGAATTACATCCGAATGGTATATGGACCAAGACATCTCCTACTGGCATATATGGGATGACTTGGCTCGAGACTTTGTTAGACAGTTCCAGTACAATGTGGACATAGCTCCAGATAGAAACTTTTTGTCCAATTTCAAAAAGAAGTCTTTAGAGAGTTTCCGAGAGTATGTTGTCAAGTGATGCGAACAAGCTGCTAGGGTGAAGCCTCCAATGGATGAGACCAAGATGGTCAATGTATTCTTGCAAGCCTAAGAGGCTGATTACTTCTAGAACATGATGTCCGTTATGGGAAAGCCGTGTGATGAGGCTATCAAAATTGGGGAGATGGTACAGAATGTTTTGAAAACAGGTCGCATCCTGAGCCAATCGGCTATAAGAGCTACTTCTCAAGCAATCTAGAGCGGATTAGGGGCTGTAGCAAACCGAAAGAAGAAGGAAGAAGTGGAAATAATGGCCTCAGGTCTGAAAAACCCCTGTCAACCCCGAGGTTACTTCGGTTACTCTTCAAACACCCCGCAACATTATTGCCCTCACCAAGATGCGGTATATACCATGACTCCTCAGTCTTATGCAGTGATGAAAGCCCAGCCATACGCTCGGCCACAACCACAGTTAACCAGAACCGAGCTCCACCTCCCAGAAATAACCCTCCTCACTAAGCTCCATACAATCCCCGTCCCCCACAGAATAATTTTCCATATAACGCCCGTGCCCGTGAGCCACCCAGAAAGACCAACTTCACACCCATTGGTGAATCATATTCCAGCCTCTTCCCAAAGTTGGTCCAAATAGGTTTGTTGCAGCCCGTACCTCCAAATAGGCAAAACCCAGAGTCACCTTCCTACAGACCCGGTACTCGATGTTCTTATCATTCAAGGGCAGAAGGGCACGACACTGAGGATTGTTGGACCCTAATAGAACTAAAACGGGTAGTTCTGAGGGATGAAGAGGTCCCCAATGTAACCAATAACCCATTGCCAACTCACAACAATGGGCCAATTATCGGGATGATTTGTGAGGATAAAGAGTTCGACCTAGCTTTGAAGGCTATCATTGCTATCGCCGATATTGAAAAGAAGCCCAAAGTGGCAGCAGAACAAACTAAGGATGAGAATAAGAGTAACTCCATTCCTCAAAGCATAAAAGGCTATGGAAACCAAGACAAGTGCAGTACCTCCTAAAGATGCTATTCTTTATGTTCCTAGGGCCCCAGAAAGGAACAGTTTATATTGAATCCTCCCAAAAGGTTTGAGCAAAACATGGTCACGCTTACGGTACCAAAGATGTACGTACCAAAGGGGACTTATGTGGCGCGGGGGCCGATAATTTCACCCAGGATGACTGAGCCAGTAGTTATCAGCCGCACACCACAAAAGCCCATGAAGGACCCCATTGTCGTCCCCTCAAACTACAACAAAGCAGTAGTGATGTACAAGGGAAAAGAAATCATGGGGGAAGTGAATGAAACAAACTCGTCTGGGAAGTATCTCAATCTGGAAGAATTGAACAAGACCAAAAAGAAGCGTTTTCTGCTTAAAAAGCCAATCAGTGCTGAATAGGCAGAAGAATTCTTCCGAAAGATGAAAGCTATGGACTACGATGTAATTGACCAACTCTAGAAGTCCCCCTCTCAGGTCTCACTTTTGTCTCTACTGATAAGCTCAAATGAGCATCAGAAAGTGCTGATAAAAACCCTTAATGAGGCATATGTTCTGGTTGAGACCACTGTTGAGCAATTGGAAAGAATGGAGGAACGATTTTTTGAAGTCAACCGGATCTCATTTAGCCGAAATGACATGCCTTCGGAAGGGGTTTCCCATAACAAAGCTCTTCATTTGACTGTTAAGTGTGAAGGATACTACATGAAAAGAGTTATGTTGGATGGCGGATCTGGGATTGACATCTGCCATTTCTCGACCTTGCAGAGAATGGAAATTGGGACTGAAAGAATTAGACCCAACAATGTTTGCGTACGTGCTTTTGATGGCGTTAAGAGAGATACGATCGGGGAGATTGATATGATATTAACCATCGGCCCTATGGATTTTGAAGTAACATTTCAGGTTTTGGACATGGACACTTCCTACAATTTTCTCTTAGGAAGGCCTTGGATCCATGCAACAGGGGCTGTACCATCTACTCTCCACCAAATGGTTAAGTTTGAACATAAAAACCAGGAAATTGTGGTCCACAGAGAAGATGAGCAATCAATTTATGGGGACCCGTCAGTCCCATGTTTGGAGGCTAAGGAAGGTAGTGAGCACATAGTCTACCAAGCTTTTGAGATCGTGGTTGCGGACCAGTGTGAGGAAGGAACCCCGTGTCCTCAACCCTTCTTGTCAAACGTGTCAATCATGGTCGCTAGTGAAATGATCAAATATGGCTACAAGACCGGGAAAGGGCTCGGGGCATCTTTGCAAGGTATTACAGAGCCTATAACTTTGACTACCAGTGAAAAATTCTTCGGTGTGGGTTTTTAGGCCATAGAAGCTGACATAACATGGGCTAATGAACGTAAGAACAATGGGTGGATCCTACCTCAGCCGGTCCCGCATCTCTCCAAAATGTTTGTCAAGCTAAGATACATAGAGGAAGAAGATGAGGCCTTCACGACCGAAGAAATTGAGGACATCTGTGGGGCAATGATGCAAATGTTATATGAGGCTCATATGGTCCAGTCGGGTGAAGTCTCAAGCACTGCTGAGGTGCAATATATGGGTCCTAATGCCAAGCTTCAAAATTGGAAGGCTACTCCGTTCCCAGTCAGGCGGGAATCTCGATAGTTCAGTCTTGCCATCTTTTCTGCATTCCAAGTTACTTCAGGGTGTAACTAGAATGTTTTTAGTTTATTGTCTTTAAAATTCCAATGTAAACTCTTCTATCTTCAAATTTAATGAAATCAAATCAATATTTCATCGTCTATGAATCTCTCTCTTTATTCTTTCTGATTTTTTTGTTATTTTTCTTATCTCTCTTTTCAGTTCTAATAATGCAGACTTAAATAACATGACATGCTTGCGGACTTCATGCCCAGATCCTAAAAAGTTGTCTAACTGTGAAATAATGAATCAAGAACCAGAATATGATGAAGATGAGGCTTTTAGGGAAATAAACCGAGAACTGGAATAATTTGAGAATAAGCCTAAGCCAATCTTAAATGAAACTGAGCCAGTTAATTTGGGTAGTTCTGAAGAGGTCCAGGAAACCATGATAAGCATTCACGCTGATGAAAGAACTAGGGATGCATTGATCCAACTTTTGTTCGAATTCAAAGACGTGTTTGCCTGGTCCTATGATGATATACCAGGACTGATCGTTGATTTAGTGGTGCACAAGTTGTTAACTTACCCCAGTTATCCCTCTATCCAAGCAAAATAGAGAAAGTTTAAAACGAATATCAGTGACAAGATTAAAGAGGAAGTCACCAAACAGTTGAAAGCCGGTGTGATTCGAGTGGTCTGATACACCACGTGGTTGGCTAATGCGGTCCAAGTGCCAAAGAAAGATGAGAAAACCCGAGTGTGTGCTGATTATGGGGACTTGAACAAAGCAAGCCCCAAGGACAACTTTCTACTACCAAACATCCACATCCTTGTTGACAATTGTGCCAAACATGAGATACAGTTTTTCATGGATTGTTACACGGGGTATCATCAGGTCTTGATGGATGAAGAAGATGCAAAAAAGATAGATTTCACCACACCTTGGGGTACTTACTGTTACATGGTCATGCCGTTTGGTTTGAAGAACGCCGGGGAAACTTACATGAGAGCTATGACTGCCATCTTTCACGACATGATGCACTAGGAAATTGAGGTATATGTGGATGATGTGATCATTAAATCAAGAATGCAGGACGATCATGTGCAGGATCTAAAGAAGTTCTTTAAGTGTCTATGTAAGTGTGACTTGAAATTAAATCTAGCTAAATGTGCATTCAGAGTTCTGTTTGGGAAACTTTTGGGGTTTATAGTCAATCGGAGGGGCATTGAGCTAGATCCAACAAAGATAAAGTCTATTCGAGATTTGCCTCCTCCGAAAACCAAGAAAGAGGTTATGAGTCTGCTGGGTAGGTTGAATTACATCAGCAGGTTCATTGCTCAGTTGACTTTCACGTGTGAGCCCATACATAAGCTATTAAAGAAAGATGCGGCGATTAGATGGACAGATGAGTGTCAGGAAGCTTTCGACAAAATCAAAGAATATATGTTGAATCCTCCAGTGTTGGTCCTACCCGAACCTGGAAGGTCTTTGTTCTTGTACTTGACAGTATTAGAAAACTCTTTTGGATATGTTCTCAGACAACATGATGTGACCGGGAAGAAAGAACAAGCCATATACTATTTGAGCAAGAAGTTCACTAGTTATGAAGCCAAGTACACTTTGTTAGAAAGAACTTGTTACGCCCTAACTTGGGTCGCTCAGAAGCTTAGGCATTATTTATTGGCTTATACCACCTACCTCATAACCAGATTGGATCCTTTGAAGTACATATTCCAAAAGCCAATGCCCACGGGAAGGTTAGCAAAATGGCAAATCCTACTCACCGAGTTTGACATAATCTATGTCACCCGCACGGCGATGAAAGCTCAAACCTTAGCGGATCACTTAGCTGAGAATCCTGTTGATGATAAATATCAGCCTTTGAGTACTTACTTTCTGGACGAGGAAGTAAATTCAGTTGAGGTAATTCCAAAAGACACTAATGCTTGGAAAATGTTCTTCGATGGAGTTGTGAATGCAAAAGGTGTCGGGATTAGGGAAATTCTGATTTCGCCCACTGGTCAGCACTATCCGACCACAGCCCGGCTTCGGTTCTTTTATACAAACAACACTACCGAGTGTGAAGCCTGCATTATGGGCATGAACATGGCAGTCGATCAGGATGTGGAAGAATTGTTAATCATGGGAGGCTCTGACTTGATCATCCGACAAGCTCAAGGTGAATGGGAAACCCGAGATATTAGGCTTATTCTATACATGCAACATGTCGAAGATCTTAGCAAGCGGTTTAAATTTGCTGAGTTCAGGTACATTCCTCGGTTTCACAATGAGTTAGTCGATGCACTAGCTACTTTAGCCTCGATGCTACCATATCCAGGCAATGTCCACATTGACCTACTGGAAATCCAAATTTGAGAAAGACATGGTTATTTCAATACAGTTGAGATAGAACCAGATGTTCAGCCATTGTATCATGATATCAAAAGATTCTTGAAAACAAAGGAATATCCTGAACAAGCTAGTGGGGACCAAAAGAGAACCATTAGAGGCTCGCCAATAGTTTCTTCTTGAGCGGAGAAGTCTTGTATAAAATGACTCTGGACCTGAACCTTTTAAGATGCGTGGATGCCCAAGAGGCCGGAAGAATCATGAATGAGGTGCACGTAGGAGTGTGTAGACCCCATATGAATGGATATGTCCTTGCAAAGAAAATCCTTCGGACGAGTTATTACTGGATGACCATGGAAAAGGACTGCTTCAGTTTTGTCCAAAAATGTCATCAGTGTCAGGTACACGGCGACTTGATTCATGCACCGCCTTCTGAACTACATCCTATGTCAGCACTGTGGTCGTTCATTGCTTGGGGTGTGGATGTCATTGGGCTAATCGAGCCGAAAGCTTCAAAGGGGCACAGATTCATCTTAGTTTCCATTGACTATTTAACAAAGTGGGTTGAAGCAGTCACTCTCAAAGCCGTCACCAAGGAAGCAGTGGGGGACTTCGTGCATTCCAACATTATCTGTCGTTTTGGTATTCCTAATACTATCGTTATGGACAATGTTGCAAATTTGAACAGTCATTTGATGAGGGAAGTATGCGAACAATTTAAGATCACACATCGGAATTCTACCCCTTATCGGCCCAAAGCTAATGGTGCTGGCGAAGCAGCGAACAAAAATATCAAGAACATCCTTAGGAAAATGATCCAAAGTTCTAGACAATGGCATGAAAAGTTGCCTTTTGCATTATTAGGATATCGCACAACTGTGCGCACATCAGTTGGAGCAATACCCTATCTATTGTTTTATGGCACTGAAGCCGTAATACTCGCAGAAGTTGAAATTCCATCTCTTCGAATTATCGTTAAGCTGACATTGAGGATAATGAGTGGGTCAAGACCCGTCTAGAACAATTAACCCAGATTGATGAAAAACGAATGGCCGCCGTTTGCCACGGGCAGTTGTACCAACAAAGAATGGCCCAGTCCTCCAACAAGAAAGTGCGGCCTAGGAACTTTGAAGTGGGGCAAATCGTTTTGAGACGTATTTTCCCACATCACAAGGAAGCAAAAGGAAAGTTTGCTCCAAACTGGAAGGGTCCGTACATTATAAGAAAACTATTGCCAAAAGGGGCATTGTACTTGGGAGACATTGAAGGAAATGACCCTGAAAAAGTTGTCAATGCAGACGCGGTCAAAAGGTATTACATTTAACCCTTCTACGGTACAGAGATTCTTCGATTGGAATGACGAAGGCTTTCATTCTCGCTACCCAAACACTTTTAACCCTTTGCTAACCCTTTGAGCCGGTTACCTTTCTTTGATTACCCTCTTTGGAACCCGAAAATATTGTAAAAAAAAGTTCCCTGAACTAAGTTTGACTTGATTCTGAAAGGATACATAGGCATCATCTCTCTGGGATTCAGTCACACCAAAGCAAAAATCCAAATTCCCCCAAAAGTGAAACTGGGGCAGATGTTATAATGGTTCGGCGATGATTTCGCCCGAAAGGTGACAAAGTTGTAATTTAATCTAAACTCTTTTTACCCTAAATCCTGTCTAAAGTCCTTCTGATCAATCGGTAAAAATGTTCAAAATGGGAGGATGTTGGTCACTTGGATCTGATACATTCAAATGAGAGAAATAAAATGAGAGAGTCTTATCGGTGAAAACTCACACGGGCACCATAAAGCGATGGTGAGCAGAGAAATTGGAAATGAGAGAGCCTTGTTAGTGAAAACTCGCAAAGAGCACTACAAGGAGACGATGAG
The DNA here is from genome assembly GCF_000715075.1 of Nicotiana tabacum. Classification (NCBI taxonomy): domain Eukaryota; kingdom Viridiplantae; phylum Streptophyta; class Magnoliopsida; order Solanales; family Solanaceae; genus Nicotiana; species Nicotiana tabacum. Next base: position 79,482,556 of record NC_134089.1, on the reverse strand, counting down.
AAGAGAAATGAGAGAGGTTAGTTGGTGTAAACCCGCAAAGGGCGCCACTGATCGAAAAAGGGATCCCTTACAACCATCAGCACTAATAAAGTCCTGTCAAGGTTTCTTGGTTTTGAGGTATGAGTTATGATGGGTTTATGAGAGTTGGATGGTTTTCACAGATCGGGTATCTAGTCTAAGAAGCATGCCATGTCTATTGAAGTCTGCATGCACTCCAAATAAGTCCTTCTTTCCTTTCCCCGAAAGGAACACCTCTAGTTTAAATTCATTATCCTACCCGTTGTTTATTTTTCTTTGAATCCCTTTCGGTCTAATTCTCCTCCGAAACTAATACAAAGAAAAGATGGCAAGATTGATTTTATAGGGTTTTGTTTGACAAAAGCTAAAATTCAAGAAAAAGCACCCAGCCTCAGCAGGTGCATCAAGTCGATCTCGACTGGCCATGATGGCCGATGCTCCAGGGTCAAAAACTCTCGAAAATAAAGGAAATCAAAGTCAATTGCCCATAAAGGCAAAATAAGATAGGAAAAGTCCAAGCCCCACACGGGTCAATCATCATGTGGAACTTTGGAAAATTAAGGTCCCCGGGTTTAGAAATGAGACCAATTTCCAGAAAGCCAGCAAGCAATGGAGATTTTATGGAAAGTACTAGGCCAAGATCAAGTGATTGAAACAATCAAGGCCACAAAACCAACCACCGTTTCAAACTAACAAATTGTTCTTTAATTTGATAACAGGAAAATAGGTACAATCCAAAACAACCTTGCAAGAAGCAGGTGCAATAAAGCAAGGTACGCGGAGACCAAAATAGTCCTGCAACAGAAGTTAACCCAAAAAGGGAAGTCTCTTTCAAACTCTTCATGCATTCTCCTGAATAAAGTGCTAACAGTAAAATAAAAAGAAAGAAGAAGAAAAAAATTCAAAACCATGGTAGCATAGGGTCTCCAATCTCTAGCTACGTTTTTCCAACATAGGGTCCCATTTCCTAGTCGATGCCAGCATAACCCGGTAATCTTTCTAATATAAGGTCCCATCCCCTAGATATCCCCAGCATAACCCGAGGACCTTTCCCGGTATAACTCGAGGACCTTTCCGGCATAACCTGATGACTTTCCCGACATAACCCAAGGACTCTTTCCGGCATAACCCGATGACTTTCCCGGCATAATCCGAGGACCCTTTCCGGCATAACCCGATGACTTTCCTGGCATAACCCGAGGACTTTTTTCCGGCATAACCCGATGACTTTCCTGGCATAACCCGAGGACCCTTTCTGGCATAACCCGAGGACCCTTTCTGGCATAACCCGATGACTTTCCCAGCATAACCCGAGGACCCTTTTTTGGTATAACCCGATGACTTTCCCGGCATAACCTGAGGACCCTTTCCGGCATAACCCGATAACTTTTCCGGCATAACCCGAGGACCTTTCGGCTTAACCCGATGACTTTCCCAGCATAACGCGAGAACTTTTCTGGCATAACTCGATGACCCTGCCAGCATAACCTGGTAGTCTTTTTTAGTATAGGGTCTCACTCCCTAGTTGATGCTAGCATAACTTGATAATCTTTCCAACTTAGGGCCTCTGGTCCCCATTTGATTTCATTTTAGATATAGGGTCTCCACTCCCTAATCTTTTTTTTCTCAAGGATACACAATCCTAATTTTATTGCTTTCAATAAAGAAATGATTTGGATTTTTTGCAATAACTCACGAAATTTTCCTAGTAAAAACTGGGGCAGAAAATTTCATTCGTTTGTTTGTTTTGGTGCCTGAACAGGTTTTCACCATAAGGACGAGGTTTGAGATGACCAAAAGAAGAAGTCTCAATCCAAATAGAGGAAAAGAAAAACAAGAAAAGAAGTTGGACTTTAAGTGTGGAAGCGAAGAAAAAATGCGGACTGCTCAAGATACGATTGAAATCACAAGTTTTGCATGTCCCGCCTTGATCCGAAAAGCTGAAGAAGAATGAACTAGAAACTGCAGCTAACGAGCATCAAGATTCAGATTAGATTCTGCAGGAAGAACCAGCCAAGACTAAAGATCAAGCTTTAGAAGGTTTATAGATAGGAATCTTGTAACTCATAGTTGATAGGCTTAGCTAGTTTAGCTTTTCATCTTTCATTTCGGTGTAATAAGGAGCTCAGCAAGCAGAAACAGCAGCAACAACAATGAAATCACAGTTTCTTGATAGTCTAAGCTACCAAAACTTCCAGAACTATACTGACCTAATTTCTTTATAGTCAAGGATATGTAGGCAACCTCCGAAGCAAGGTTTGGTCAGACTTTTTCAAAAAATGCTTCCCATGGAGCTTCAAACGGGCAAAAATCACTCATAGTTGCTCATTTTATTTGTGCCCAAAAACTCTTCGTGTTTCCGAGCAAAGAGGGGCAGCTGTGAGCATGTGATTTTTGCCCTATGTGAAATACTCCTACAAAAATAAAGAAAATAGATTTTTCTAAATTATTTGCAATTATATAGGATTTTTGCAGGATTTTTTTTTTAATTGTTTGCATTTTTGTGCATGTTTAATTTTGTTAAAATCATGAAAAAATGTAAAAAATACCATGCATTGCATTTAGATTTCGTTTTCATATTTTAGGATTAATCAGTTAATTAATTACTTTATTAAGATGAAAATCACAAAAAATATCAGTCATTTACATTTTTAGCTTTAAAATGTAAGAATAATAGTTTTCTCTTTATTAATTTAGGGTTAACTCATTTTTTGTAAATATTATAATAGATAATTAGTTTAATTTTATAAATTATATTAATTTAGGATTTTAACTAAGTAAAGAAAAAAGAAAAGGAAAATAAAGAGAAAAGAAAAATGGAAAAGATTTTATCTTAGTATATTGGGTCAATTTCTAATTAGCCCAAACACAATACTCGTTCAAACCCAGCCCAATCCCTTACCCGGCCTGCGTCCCTCACTTAACCAAAACGACATCGTTTCCTTGTCTTTCAATCACAGCCGTTGGATACTTTTGATCCAACGGCTCGAAACTAGGCAATCATTTATGATATAACTGTCCTAAAACCAGTTATCCCTCCCAAACCCCAATACTTAGTCCATTCCCTCTCCCAAACCTGTCTCTAACCTGTAAACCCTAGTCTCCCCTTTATCCCACACAGGCTCCACCCATCTCCGCCGTCCGAAAATTGCCTTACGGTGGTGGAGCTTCTCCAAACTACTCCAAATTAACACCATGCAATCACCTTTCCCTCCCTTTTCCAAATCCCCAAACCATTTCCCTCAAAATTCTTATCAAACTGCTCGAATTTCAGATCTGAAATCCCAAACCTAAAATCCCTAAATCACCCAAACAATGCCAAACTCACACCATAGGACCATCAACCTTCCCTCACCACTATCCTACCCTTGATTCCCCAAAAATCCATGCCAAAGTCCTCGAATCTTAAATCTATGAAGAACCATAAAACCTAGTTCCATTTGTCCGCCCTTTTCGAGTTTTCTTTGGATTGCTTCCAGATTCGATGTAGTTGAAAGACCGTGCTAGTCAATCGTTCTCAACAAGAACAGTTGGTTAGCATATTGTTTGGCCACATCGAAGGACTTTTGAACTGTACAAGTTATTTAGTTCACAGCATGTCTAATTGTTAGAAAATTATTTTTAGTTGCATAGTTTAGTTAATTCGATCACAGTGTAGGTTAATTAGGTTAATTATTAGGTTTCATGGCATTACCATGCTTGTTTCTTTGTTTGTTACTGTGTTCTGCCATATGTGTTTGTTTAAATTTAAGTTCTTGTTTAGGGTTAATTAGATAAGCACTTTCATTTACCGATTAGTTTAGTTTTTAGGTTTAAATTGCACCATCTTGATTCCGTTTGGTCATTTTCGATTTGGATTTTTATCCCTTTTGGATTTGCCTCTATTTGCCTGGATTTGTACATCATTAGAAACTTGTAAGGGTCTATTTGAACTAAACGAAACTTAGGAGGATTTCAGAACTTTAGAAAACAAATAGTTAAAAAAGAAAGTTCTAGAAATGTACAAGCTGTCCAAAATTGGTTTTAAAAGATGCTGAAAAATGGACAACTGGACATTATTCTCTGTCACATCCGCTGTACTATCCAAAGAATTAGGGTAGAATATTCTTTGCTGTTGTTTTGGATATACACTCTATAAAAAGAAAAGAAAACCTGCACTCACAGAAATATTCATCAACATTTTCTACACTTAAAAGGCTTTGAAAACAAAAAGAAATCCCTTGAAACTTTTTCCGGCTAGAACATCAGTTTCACTAGTTAGAATTTCTAGGCTGGTCGTCTCTTGAATACTCTGGTTTTGAGAATTTTGTTTGGTTGGTTCTTGGTTTTTCTGGTTTGGATTCTGGGCTGCTGTTTGTTTGGGGTTTCTGTTGCTGCTCACATTTTTTTTAGTTTCAGCCAGCTCTTCATCTGTTTGTTGTTGGTTTTTGTTGCTGTTTTTTCAAGGTACTGACTTCAGCCTTTCTTCATGAAATGCTTGTTTAAATGATATAAGACTAGAGCTGCAAATTACATGTGAAAATATAAGTATCTTTTCATGTTAGTTGTAGCTTACATTGATATGGATCTAATTAGTCTCTATTCTGTGAGTTTAAGATTGAAGTAATTTGGTATGAATAACCTAGTTAATACATTGATGCTTTGTAGTTTTCCTCTTGAAAATAACCTTGTTTGAAGATGCTTCTTTAGTCAAATATTCTGCATGTTAATGCTGATTCTGAATGTTATTTATTGAAGTCATTTCTTCCCTTCTTATTCTGTTAGTGAATAATATATTTTTTACTTGATATCATTTGAGTTTTGTTTTGCCAACCATAAGCTATAACCTGTGGGTTTGGCCATTAGTTGGCCAAATCAGCAAGTTCAAAAGTTAAGAGCTGAAATCCTGTTGTTGATATCATGCTGAAACTAGTGTTTTCATGTGTTGGATCAAGCTTTGATGGATAAATCATGTCTAAAAGAGGCAGGTGTTCATTAGGCTATCAATTACATGGAAGTGGTAATAGGGTAGTTGATATTTTCTCTTTAAAAATTCGAATTCGGGTACAATATAGTAGTTGTAATTATCATATTATTATTAGGATGGTCTGTAATAACTAGTAGCAAGGTGTTGTAAACACAACATGAAATTTTAATTATAACTGTTCTCAATTTCAAAGTTGAAGTCTTAATTTCCCCTCCTATGCATGAAGTGCCACGATTCAAACAGGTCCTTTTTTTTATTTAAAGAAGTTCAAGACAGTACCACTGTTTCAAATGATTTGCTAAATATTAAGTTTTATAGTCTAGTTATTCATTATGTTGGCAATCAGAACTTGTGTGATATATGTATATTTGTGTATTGGAGGAAGTGTGAAGATCAAATAAGGCCTCAGTACATTTGAGGCCTTCACTTAAAAGTTGGGCCTGGCTTTAGCCCAAAGGAGATGGCCTGGTAAAAAAAAAAAAAGACTTGGGCTTGTATTTAAGCCTTCACTTCGCGCCTGGGCTCAGTTTTTGAGCCCAATTCAGTGTGGTGGCACCTTTCTAAAGGACACGACTAGAATAACATACTGGGCTTGCTCCTTGGCCCATTCCCCTTAGTAGTTAAAATTATACACGCATCTCCTAATGCTATATCTATAATTCTTCGCTTTTGCAATAATCTCAAAATATAATTTTAGGAAGTAAACATGAACACCCTTAGTTTGCTTTAATCAAGTATAATCTTTCGAAATAAATTGAGGCGTGCCATCCACAAATGAATCCCATAACCCATGGCCCTCACATTAATATCGAAACTAGTATAGAAAGCACTTTGAACATTCGTAGTTTGTTTTAGACACGTTTATAATAAAATTATCATAGCTATGGGTACGGTTCCCGTGACGTAGTTGTGTTACATAATTTTCAAATTTGGGGGTACATTTATGTGACCTAGCCACAACTTCTAATACTTTAATAAATTAAACATGTTGTAGATCGTGGGTATGTTTTCCGTGACACGATTCACAATGTGTATCAAACAAACAAGTGTACGACAATCGTAACTTATTCCAGAATAATCTCATAAATTGTTAAAAGTGGTTATAAAGCTAAAATGCACAATAGGTTTAAAACGTGTAGTAAATCAGATAATAGGCCAATTATTAATAGTTTAAGCGACTGTGTTAGACCCACGAAACCCGGAAATGCCTAATACCTTCTCTCGGGTTAAAAGAATTTCTTATCTAGAATTTTTGGTTTCACAGACTTTTAAATAAAGTCGATTTTCCTCGATTTGAGATTTTAAAATAAACCGGTGACTTGGGATACCATATTAAATTAGTGCAAGTGGCGACTCTGAAAAAATAAATAAATAATTCCATTTTGATTTATGTCACTTAAATTGAAAAAACTCCCTTATACTCCCCCTCGAGTGGTAAAAAGGAGGTGTGACAACAATCACTAGTCACCACTATGTACCAGTATTCATTACTTTTATCGGCTACCACCACCACCAACCAACATCGTTAACTGCTACTGTCATCCACCATCTACTACCCATAATCATTACTATCAACCAACACTACCCAGTTGACACCCACAACCACCATTGTTAGCCATCATCACCAGCAACCACAATATAATATTTAAATTTATTTTATTAGTATAATATTAGATTAATTAGTATTATTTTTATTTGAATTTATACTTATTAATTTTTAAATAAAGATAAGTATTCATATTCATATGTAGAGAAAACAAATAGTCTTAATTAATCAGTATTCAGATCTTATAAAATATCTTAGTGGGCATTTGGACATAAGAATTGTAAAATTTCGAAAAAAATATTTTTTTTCCCAAGTGAAAATGGTATATGAAAATTAGAGTTGTGTTTAGACATGAATATAATTTTGGGTTGTTTTTAAATTTTTGTGAGTGATCCGAGTGAAAATTTTGAAAAATAACTTTTTGAATTTTTTTAAATTTTTAAAAAATTTTAAAATTCATCTTCAAGTAAAAATAAAAAATTTATGACCAAACATTGATTTCGAAAAAAAGTGAAAGTTTTTCGAAAAAAGTAAAAATATTTTCATGGCCAAATGAGCTCTTAATATTAAGATGTATATTCAGATTCAGACGTTATAATCTTAATATACATATTAATATTTAGACGTCTTAATCTTAATAAAAACAAAGGATCGAAGGTTTGAAATCTTAATATTCAAACACTGTTAAGATCTTCTACTCCGACGCCTCCATATATAAACTCTTGAGCGCCTTATTTCTTTCTTCCGTCCTGCATTTGCATTTGCATACTGATCCGATCATTTCACTTAGCTAACTGATGATCTCTATTGAAATGTGTGGTGTCGCGTCATCGATATCTTCTACTTCCACTTTTGGCTGTTGATCCTAGGGTTTTATTACTATTTCAGTTAGCATTCGTTGTTAAAACTATGCTATGATGCATACATTTTGCATAGCCATAGGACGCGGATCTCTGGTTAAACATATAATTGAGTTAATTTATATAGTTTACATTAAAATCCGTTACATGCGGCCTTAACTAGCATGAGAATAAGGCATAATTCATTGATTGATATGCGCTCTACATTACTTTGTTTATTTTGTGGAGGTCGAGTATTACAGTTGTAGGCTAGAAGCTAGTTGAGTCTTGCGTTACTTTGTTCCATTGTGAGCCTAGTCTGGTAAGGTTTTAATCGAAAATTACTAGAGGCATTGTCGTGTCTTAATATTTTCTCTTTTCGGTGCTAGATCTATTTACTAGCCATCTTTTATGCCTTGTATTTTTCTTATGCATTTTATGATACTATTTTTCCTATGATCTCTATGGTGAAACTAATATTCTCCCTTTTGTTTTTTTTTGTTTTTCTTGTTTTTCTTATTATCTTGAGCCGATGGTCTTTCGGAAACAACCTCTCTATCCCTTTGAGGTAGGGGTAAGGTCTGCGTATATACTATCCTCCCCAGATCCCACTTGTGGGATTTTCCTGGGTTGTTGTTGTTGTATTACTTTGTTTATTTTGTAACTCTAATTTCCTTGGTGCATGGGGCTCTATGGCAAGACCATTAAAGCTTCCGCTTTAGGCCAATTTTTTTTCTATTAGTTATAGTTATTTTATTAGTAAGATTTTTTTAAGTTAACAAAATATTAATATTTAGTTTCATTACAACTATATTGGCTGTAGTTATCAAATATTTTATAAGTAGATATGAATATTTAAATAATTTAACTCAAAATTTTAAAATATTAGACTATGTTATATTATGAAATACTTAAAATTAAAAGAAAACTTAAACCTTGAAGGAAAATTTATGGCATTACCAATACAGTTTTGGCTTTTAAGCCAATTTCATTGAGCCACGCACGCCTTGGTGATGCGAATAAATTGGAGTAATTTTTATCTTATTCTTACCAGAAGGAATTTGTGTTTAAATTCCAGGTGATACGCGATCTATTGATTAAGGTCTGAAACAGAAGATCTGCGAAGATGGTAATATTCCACTGGCTTATCTTTCCAATGAATTTTTCCGACTGACAACTTCTTTTTCCCATGTGATTTTGGTTGTTGATGAGCTTATAACTCAATATCTTTAAAGATTAATCTTTTGCTGAACATTTTAGGAATCTCTTTAGAAAAAATCAGGAATTTTCTAGGGAAAATATGGAGTTTGTTGATTTTGAAAAAGAATCGTTGTGATAATAATTGCAAACTGTTCTATGTGCTGCAGGTTGTTCTAGCTGCGTCCATTATTTCTAAGTCAGGCAAAGGTACTATCTTTACTATATCTGTTTCTGGAATTTCTAGTTTCTTCAGTCGAATATTTTTTGTGGTGCAATTCTACACAAATTTGGCATCTGCCAATTAATTGATTTGTTCTTTTGACAAAACTGTGAGAATAAACTAGTAAGATCTATTATCCTGCATTCTGATTTGCAAAACTATGTGACTCGTTCCTTTTCTGAAGTTTACAGAATGAACGTTATAAAAAGGGCCTTAGAAAAGCACTTAACTAAGAAAAGTTTGTTCAGATATTATCTTTGAGAAATGTGAACACTTTTAGCACTTAGCAGTCGAGAGCTCGAACATTACAAATAAGATTTAGGAAAGCATTTGATAGTATAAGTTAGTTTAATTATTATGGTGGAGAAATGTAAAAATTGCAATTAATGGAGAAAAAGAAAATTCCATAGGTATAACTGGAGGCACAAGAGTAGATGATCTCTAATTCATGTGTGATTGAATATCAAGATGCCAACCTCGTATAAAGACAGAAGGCATAGAGCAACATGAATAAAGTAGTTTAAAGTAATTTGCAAAGGGCTAGGACTATCTACTGTTAATCATCATTGACTGACATTGCAATATATAAAGAATGTACTTTACTGGTTTGTCTTGTGAACATTTGGAGATCTTTACTCAGTTCTTTTCTTGTTTCATAGCTGACAACATATCCTCAAACGAAGTATTTTTGTTTGCAAATAGCTCCCCTTTTTCATTGAAAGAAGAGATTAGGCATGCTAATACTGCATGGATACATCTGGTCATATGTTGCTTACCCATTATGCCATTTGTTTTGGTCAGAATGAGAGAACAAAATTCTAATACCCTTAGGGATACTAAGTGATACAATAAAGCGCTAGAAACTGTGGCACATTCTAGGTGTTTATGTAATATGGAAATATCTTTTTGTCCTTACATTTATATTTAGCTGAGCTAATGTCTCTGAGCAATTCTTAAGCAAAATAGAAAAGATTGAACATGTTAGCCAAAAAATATACATTGTGCACTGGGAGAAACGTGGAGAAGAATGGTAGAGATAAGCGCAGCTAAGACTATGAGATGGTAGATAAAAGGGTAAATCGGTGGGTGGAGGAAAGTAGTAGTATAGGGAAGAGAGTAAAAGAAGTCTTACTATATATGTGAGGAAGTTATAAGATTACTATGTGAAAGAAAATGGCAGGCTTCACATTTTAGTTGTCCATACCTACTTGATTCTCTTTTATTATTTATTTGTAATAGATGCGACAAAGTATAAGGAATTAATATCTTTCGGAAAAGGGTAAAAAGGAATGTGAAGTTTATGCAAAGGAAAGGACTAAATCACGGAACACATACTCAAAGGAGAGAAAAGGTAAATCATACATAAATTTGTAACCATCTACCTGTAAAATGAGAAACTTTTGGATAGACAGAAAAAAATATTTGTTTTTCATATCTATTATGTAAAGAGGCTAGTGGTATAAAGGGACAGTCAGGTGCACAAAGCATTCCGCGTTCATGCAGTGTCCGGGGATATAGACAGCCTACCTTGATGCAAGCATCAATGGTTGATTCAATGACGCTAGTGGTATAATGATGAAAAAAGGGGGAGGGAGAAATATATTGGAACTATTATGGTGTCTACTGCCACTGTTTGGTTTTCACACATACATGTGTTTCCATCTTCTAATCCTATAGGGTCTAGTTCTGTACTTGTTTTAGCTTGCAATGGTTTCTATTATTGACATTTGAAAGAAAAGAGTTTCTGTTTCCTCTGATAATTCCCTCTTGTAGTGGGTCAACTGGCCTTTGATGCTTTCTGGTAAATAGTTCTACAGATTTTTTGCTCTTGCATAGAAAAAAAAGAAAAAGAACAGAAGAAGCTTCTTTTATTTGATCGTGGTGGGATGTTTATTCAATCAGTTCTTGCATTTGGGATGCTCAATATTCTTCTTCTCTAGTTATAATCGGATACATTTGCCACAAACCACCATTGACTGTATCATTTCACCTCTTCTGCAGCACTTGTCTCGAGGCAGTTTGTTGATATGTCTCGTATAAGAATTGAAGGGTATCTTGCAGCCTTCCCCAAATTGGTTGGAACAGGAAAGCAACATACCTATGTGGAGACTGAAAACGTGCGTTATGTTTATCAGCCAATTGAGTCTCTATACTTACTGCTTGTGACAAACAAACAGAGCAACATTCTTGAAGATTTGGAGACACTGAGGCTGCTGTCTAAACTTGTATCCTTCCTGTTTTTCTGATACATATTTACGATTCATTTCTTATGAGCTCTAGGTTATTCTGCCCAACTCTGTTCATTGAGTTTTGATGCTTTTCATAAGAAATGCTTGTCGTCATCTAAGTTCAAATTTTCATCAAGCTGCAAAATATATCTCCCATAGTTTTTTTATGCTTGTTGCTTTCCGAGATTATTTGTCACATGGAAAGGATTTGGGTTGATTCCTTGACTGTTATTAGGTGCCTGAATACTGTCATTGCTTAGATGAGGAGGGAATCTCACAGACAGCTTTTGAGCTTATTTTTGCATTTGATGAGGTAATCTCTCTTGGGCACAAGGAAAATGTTACCGTGGCACAAGTCAAGCAGTATGGTGAAATGGAGAGCCATGAAGAGAAATTGCATAAGTTAGTCTTACAGAGCAAGATTAATGAAACTAAGGATGTCATGAAGCGTAAAGCCAGTGAGATTGATAAAAGCAAGGTAGTTCAGGACGCCAGTGCTACCTGTGCCGTAACTTTTAACCTTTCTTTTATCTTGGATCCTTTGAGTGCTATTAGAAGAATCAACATGTGGAAACTGCTTTGCAGATTGAGAAGAATAGAGGTGAGAAAGGAGGTTTCATGTCTCTGCAATCTATGGGTTCTGGAAGAATTGACACTGGCTTTGGCAGCAATACAAACTTATCTAGCTTAGGAGGTGGTGGTTTTGGCAGTGGTTCTGGACTTGGACCAAGCACCGATTTGGATTCATTTTCCACCAAATCCAAGGGTTTGTATTTGTTGTACCTAATCAATATGCTATGTGTCTTTAGTTCAAACACACCTTGTCGAGGCAGTGCATCATTGAGTTTTGCATATTTTTCCCGCATGGCTTCTTATATTCTTGAGCATAGGATCTGGAACTCTTTCAATTCTAATTAGTATTACATGTCTGTATATTGGGAGGAAAGCAGTAGAATTATATTGGTTAGGAAAACATAAGGCATCGATGTGATGAATGCACAGGAAGTCTATGGGGAATACTAATTGAAGGAAAATAAATGCTCCGTTAAGATGATTGGGAGGAGTCAAAATTGCATAAGTTTACTGCCTAAGTCTACTTTCAAAATGTGGAAGGTTCATTGTAGATTTTGAGAAGAAGAAAAGGCTTCTTATATTTTTGTGTGTGTTTACATCCCATGAGCAAGAGAATTTATACAAAGCTCCTAATGCTAATTAAGGAAATAAAATAAATCTATTCAACCAATCCAGCTATCAAATCAAATCAAATAAAATCAGATTTCCTAAATATAATCAAATCTCCTAAAATCATGCTGATCAACACTCCTAAATCAAATATCCTTGAATCATGCTAATCAACACTCCCCCTCAAGTTGGTGCAAAGATGCCGCATGACCAACTTGCAACTCAAAGTATGGAAAGTTCGCTTGTTGAGACCTTTGGTAAATACATTAACTAGTTGTTTTTCCGATGACACATGAAACAAACTCAAGACACCAGTTGTGACTTTTTCTTTGATGAAGTGTCGATCAATTTCCACATGATTTGTTCGGTCATACTGGACTGGATTATGAGCTATATTGATGGCAGCCTTCTTGTCACAATACAAGGAAAGTTTTCTTTTTTCAGATGGTCTCAACTCCTGTTGTAGCTTTTGTAGCCAAGGTAGTTCGCAAATATCCTGGGCCATAACTCTATATTCTGCCTCCGCACTTGATCTAGCAACTACATTTTGCGTCTTGCTTTTCCAAGTAACCAAGTTTCCTCCTACGAGCGTACAATAGCCGTAAGTTGATCTTTTGTCATCTAGAGATCCAACCCAATCCGCTTCTGTAAAGGCTTCTATTTGGAGGTGGTCATGTTTGGAGAAAAGTAGACTTTTCCCTGGAGCAGACTTCAGGTACCGCAAAATATGAAAGACAACTTGCATATGAGGATCTCGGGGATCATGCATGAACTGACTCACAAGGCTAACTGAATAGACTATGTTTGGTCTAGTGTGGGAGAGATAAATGAGTCTTCCAACCAACCTCTGATATCTCTCCTTATCAACTGACTCTGTAACTCCGCTTTGTAACTTGTGATTGCTTTCAATGGACGATTTTGTGGGCTTGTAACCTGTCATACCAGTTTCTTTCAAGAGATCCAGAATATACTTCCTTTGAGAAATAAAGATTTCTCTTTCGGATCTAGCAACCTCAATTCCCAAGAAGTACTGCAATTTTCCTAGTTCCTTGATCTCAAATTTATGTGCGAACAACTTCTTCAATCGGGCCATCTTCTTTTGATCATCTTCGGTCATTACTATGTTATCAACATAAATTACGAGAAGAGTGACTTTACTCGTTTGATATCAGCATTGCTTTGTTGGTAACCGAATGAGATCATTGCTCTGATGAATTTGTCAAACCAAGCTCTAGGGGATTGCTTCAGTGTGTACAAGGCTTTCTTCAATCTGCATACCTTTCTTTGACTCTGTGCAATATCAAATCCAGGAGGAATCTCCATATACACCTCTTCTTCTAAGTCTCCAGGAAGAAATGCATTCTTCACATCAAACTGTTGCATGTCCCATTCAAGATTAGCTGCACACGACAAAAGAATTCTAATAGTGTCCATCTTGGCAACATGAGCAAATGTCTCATGATAATCCACTCAATAAGTCTTAGTGAATCCCTTAACTACCAATCTTGCTTTGAATCTTTCAATTGAGCAATAAGCTTTGTGCTTCACAGTGAAGACCCATTTGCAGCCAACCAACTTCTTGTCTGATGGTGAAGTGACAAGTTCCCGAGTCTTTTTTTTTGATAAGGTCTTCATTTCTTCAATCATAGCTAGCTTCCATTTAGGATCTACAAAAGCTTCCCTCCAATTCTGGGGAATAGACACAGAAGAAATGGACAAGGCAAAGACTTTGTAGGAGGGAGACAAAGAATTATAGGAGACAAAATTAGATAAAGGGTGTTTGGTGGTGCAAAATCTGACTCCTTTTTTATGAGCAATAAGCACTTCTAACTCATTAGGAAATGTAAATAACTCACTAGTAGAAGCAGATTCAGCTTCGGTAGATTGCATGATGGTTTCTTCTGCTCTATTTCTCTTTGAGTAAGTTTTCAAATCAGGCCTATCCAAATGCCCAATAGTCTCCCCCTGAATTCTTTCTCCAATTTCACTTTCCCCTGTGACTCTCATTAAGAGGTCCAGTAATAGAACTAGGTAGAATCACCTCTTCCTACTCTCGCCCTGAAGAGGTGATGAGGTAATACTGAAATAAGGCTCAGATTCTCGAAAGGTAACATCCATGCTAACAAAAGATCTCCTAGAGGGAGGATGATAACATTTATAACCTTTATGTGTCGGAGAATACCCAATAAAAACACACTTTATCTCTAGGATCAAGTTTCCCAAAATTTCTAGTGTGGATAAAGCAAACACACCCAAGCACTAGTGTAAGGACAACTAGTCTGATGGACTATCCCATTGGACTCCAAATAAGCACCAAATCTTTTATCCATGTATTTACTACCATTGTCAATTCTAAGATTTTTGTTTTGGCATCAACCTGAGTACAAATCATCTTATGAAATGACTGAAAACAAGAGAAAACTTCGCTTTTAGCTTTTAACAAATATACCCAAGTCATCCTAGTGCAACAATCAATGAAAGTAACAAACCATCGACTAGCAGACAAAGAAATAGTTCGGGTTGGACCCCATACATTAGAATGAATAGTCATAAACGGAGTTGTGCTTCTATTATCATTCACAGGATGAGAGTTTCTAGTATGCTTGGTATATTCACACGCATCACAGAACAAAGATTCAAATCGAGTCCTTGAAAACAAATCGGGATATAACTTCTTCAAAACAAAAAATGATGGATGTCCTAATCGTCTATGCCGCTGTATTATTTCTTGGTTGACATACTTACTTTCCCCAAAAAAGGCTTGACCAGAGTTTTGAATTCCATCTAATATAGACAAGTCATCATGCAATCTACCACTGACAATCATTTTCCTTGTTTGAAGATCCTAAAAAATACAATGATTGGGAAAGAACTCGATTTTACAGTTTAGAGTTTTGGTGATGACACTAATAGTTAAAAGGTTGACATGGAACTCAGGGACATGGAGCACAAATGATAGTTTAATATTAGGAGTACAAATGACTGAACTTGTTCCAGAGATACGTGTTTAAGAACCAGTGGCTATTTTAACATTGTCTCCTTTGGGATACAGAGAATGATTTTGAATGCCTTTAGAAGAGCCTGTCATGTGTTATTTGCACAAAAATCAACAATTCAAGAATTAAGGTGAGCAACAAAGGAAGTACCTAATTGCACATGATTGGATGTGGCAACATTAGCGTAGTCAAATTTGGCTTGGAGGCGACGAAAAAACTGAATTTCATCCGAAGACAAGATTTCTCGAAAAACCATCTCCTTGAATGTCTCCATATTTCTGCCAAATCAAAGGAAATTTGAAAAAAATTGCTCAAATATAATCTGCCTCGCTGGAAACCAAATCTGTCTCGAGCGAACCTTAGCTCCGGTGAATGGAAAAATTAAAACTGGTAAGGATATGCTCGGAAGATCCAGCAACCCTAATAGAAAAGAAAATTCCAAAAAAAAACTTACCAGGAGTTTGTGTTGTGGACAGCCACCAAGAGAGAGAAAACTCGACCTCTTTGATAAAAACGGAACCCTAGTGCTGCGAGGGAGATAACGCACCTTAAAAAGGCAGCAATGGCTCTGATACCATGTAGATTTTGAGAAGAGGAAAAGGCTTCTTATATTTCTGTGTGTGTTTACATCCCATGGGTAAGGAAATTTATGCAAAGCTCTTAATGCTAATTAAGGAAATAAAATAAACCTATACAATCAATCCAGCTATCAAATCAAATAAAATCAAATCTCCTGAAACCATGCTAATCAACTAAGTTGCTCCGACATGGCAATTTATGTGCCACACCCGTGTCAACACGACACTAGTACGGGTGTGGGTATGAGATCTATATCGGTTCTGGTCAAACAATTTTGGGTACTTTGACAGCGATGGCGAAAAATTTGAGACGAGATACAATTTGATTCCCGAAATCAGAACCAAAACTCGGTTAAATTTGAACAAAATAGCATACCTTTTTTAGGAAATCAATCCTTTACTTATCTACAACTTGAGAATAGAAAAGAAATTCATACTTTACAAGCTATACATAAGTATTTCACAAAATTTATTATAATTTAGAGATATTTTTATATTTTTTGAATTATTTTAGCCAGATCCCCGCACCCGTATCCGTACTAGGATCCCTATCCCCGAATCTTAGAATTTACATCTCGAAGGATCTGACCTCTAGATCCGCACCCGTGTCAGACACCCGCACCCGTGTCCGAGCAACTTAGCTAATCAATACTCCTAAATCTAATCTCCTTGAATCATGCTATTCAACATTCATAAACACGAACACCCAATGAAATGAATCAAATATTCAAGTACCTTTAAAAAAAACTTGCAAGTCCTTTATTTTTCTAATTTTGCTCCTTCCGTACATCCGAGACATTTGTCATGAATAATATCCTAAACATTCCTGCGACAGTTGCATAAGTTTCATCTGAATCAAGAACAGCAATCTGTAAATTCCTATTTGACCTATATAAAGTCAATCAATGGAAGTTCTTAATGTACACATTCTGCCTTATGTACTATGTGCAACCTGATATTTTACATTTCTTTGGACCAGTGAGTTTAAGCTGGCTGCAATGTTTTATGCCTAATTTATTTCCCCTTGAACTTTGTCGCCAGCTGGTTGTGGGGTACTGTCTATTTAGCACTGTTTCTGTCTTGCATGAGTTATGCTGAAAATTTACTCTACTATTTTCTTAATTACTTTAATTTTCTTCTATTAGATATATATAAAGTATGCAAAAAGCTTGTGAGATGAGGAAACGAGGTTGGAGGAGAACATGACATTGTTGTGTTTCTTCCTTTTTTTAACCCCCCCCCCCCCCCAAAAAAAAAAAAAACCACACATGCACAGACAACCCAAAAAAAATCAGCAATGATATCATACAGCTTTTGTTTACTCTTTACCCAATATTTCTTGTTTTTGGGAGGTGAGCTCTACTTGAGACATGCCCCTAAAATCTTCATCATATGTCCATAATTCAAATCCTGGAATCAGTTGGTGGGCCCGAAAAATTTGTGTATCTACATTGTATTACTTCTCTCATGGTTCGTAAGCAGTTTTTCTTTTCTATCTTATAAATAAACATGTTATTTTACTTATGGAAAAAGCACATACTTTTTGGAGAAACATCGAGTAGGTGGTTGAAAACCAATTTGGCATAATTAGCTCATCACATTTATGTGATCAGGTCGTCCAGCTGCATCTGCTACAGCTCCCCCGAAAGGTCTTGGTATGCAGCTAGGTAAAACACAAAGGGCCAACCAATTTTTGGAATCCCTGAAAGCTGAGGGTGAGGTCATTGTCGAAGATGTCAGACCAAGCATTGGTCAGTCCAAGCCAGCTGCTCCACCACCAACTGATCCAGTCACACTGACTGTTGAAGAGAAGATTAATGTAACATTAAAGCGTGATGGCGGTATCGGCAACTTTGATGTGCAGGGTACCTTGTCTCTCCAAATTCTGAACCAAGAGGATGGATATATCCAAGTTCAGGTACTCTCTCTCTCTGAGCATGTGTAAGCATCCCTTTAAGTTTGATTTTTTTTCCCCATCTGTGGATCTACTTTAAAGGCCCATAAATGGTAATACTGCACATCCCCTTGAAGGCAATGACACCTGTTCGGCAATGGATGTGGCACACACTAGGCACCATTAGTCACATTTCCACTAGTCTTCATTAGATCCAAACAAAGAGGAAGTTAAAAATTCTTGAATTACTGGATATTGGCACCTGGCAAGCACGATCAGGCTATGGCAATATCTAGTACTCTCTGTATTTCAATTTGAATGACACACTTTCCTTATTAGTCCGTTCCAAAAAGAATGACAAAGCTTTTGCCCCTTAAGCTTTTAGGACCACACGTTTCAGAAGTCTTTTTTCCTTAAACTTTGTGCCAAGTCAAACTACACCATTTAAATTGAAACGGAGGGAGTAAAATAGTTATGCTAACTTCTTCTGATGTACTGGAAGGAAGTTTAAAGTAATATAAGTTTATGATAAAGTATTACCTATTGCTTCTTGTTGATCTGTCTATGAAACTGCTTACTTTCAAAATAAAAAGTTTATGAGAAAGTATTTCTTTCAAAGAATTGTGTGTCAAATAACGGTTGTATTGAAGGATATAATGAAATTGCTGTAGATGCATTCTGCTGAGTTCTATTGTGGACTGTATAGTGTTTTATAGAAGTTATGAATTGTTACTTATATTCATGATGCCTGTAATCATATAAAGTGTATTGATGTTATGTTATTTACATCTTACTGTGCCCTAATGTATTGTGTTCTGTTTTTTTGTAAAATACTTTGTCCATGAGTTCCTTCGATTTATATCCTCATTCCCCGGTCAGTACCTTGGTTTTTGTAGTTTGTAAATAGAACTTCTATAGAAGGCAGGGTACTTAAGTTATCTATTAAGTTTCTACTTGAATCAAGTGAACTCAGAATATAGTTACAGGCCGTCATGGTTTTGGATCGGATTGTTATTTTGATTGGTCTAGATGCAATTATGATTCCTGACCACGTACTTGTCTGCCTTTTCTTTCTCATATATTTCATCGGGAGCATTAACGCTGATGATAAAAGTCCTTTGCCTACCAAGTATGTGTCATTTGTGTATCTTCATCTGCATCCTAATTCTCTCTGGTTTTCGTTCCATAGTCATCTTTAGACAGCTTCTGTCATATTTTACAGGTAGAATGTATAGTGTCACCATTAGATTTTTGTCTGCCCCTTCCATTTTTATCTCTTTGGGAAAATAAACTTATTGTCTGTTCCTTCTGAAGCTAAACGATTCTCATATTTCTGAATCGTTTGCATCAGACATGGGACTAAGAAGCAATTGGAGGGTGTAAAGCCAAGTGAAGTTTGCATGTGCTTCTTTCTTTTGAATGACTTCTTCTTCATTAAGGAGCAGTAGCAATGCCTTTTCTAGGCTTAACACTTGCCAACAAAGATGAAGACTCAACTAGGCCCATATCAATTTGAAATATTTGTTTAAACATGACTCTGTAGCTCCCAGTTTGCAGGCCTATCTGATCTCAGATGGCAGGGATAATCGTGATGGTTTTGCTTGTGGTAACTTACTTAATGTTATTTGTCATCTGATTCTATATGTTCAGGTTGAAACCAGTGGTAATCCAGGCATCCTCTTCAAAACACACCCAAATATCAATAAGGAGTTATTTTCTAAGGAAAATATTCTAGGCCTCAAAGATCCTAATAGGCCTTTTCCTGCTAATCAATCTGGTGACGGCGTTAATCTCTTGAAGTGGAGAATGCAAAGTGCAGATGAGTCGATTTTACCCTTAACTAGTAAGCATCGTGATATTTGGTTGTTCTTGTCTACATCTCTGTTTATTCATCTTTTACAATTCAATAATGTTTAATCTTTTATAATTAATTTCAACTTTTTCTCAGTTAACTGCTGGCCTTCAGTTTCTGGGAATGAAACCTATGTGAATATTGAGTATGAAACCCCAGCACAGATTGATCTACAGAATGCCGTGATTTCTGTACCTCTCCCAGCTCTCAGGGAGGCCCCACGTATACAGCAGATTGATGGAGAGTGGAGGTGAGATTTTAACTTCAAACATTACTCTGCCACTCGGTTATTAAAAGCAGTACCCTTTTATATCAAAGATAAATTCTTGTGGATATTTGGACCAGTGCTTGCACAGATCTCATTGTAATAGAGCTTTTAAGGATGAAATGGTTTTACTAAAGCTGTAAATATATATCTGAGTGCTTGCAAATTCTTAGTGCCTTTTAAGTCAGTTGTATCATACGGTCAAGACAAGGAAGTGGTTTCATGTTTAATTTAACTGTGTGGTGCATGCATAGTGTGTCACCTGCTGCTTCCCCCAATTTTGGTTAGGCTGTTTGCCTAGGTTACTGGGATAAGATTTTTGGAGATTGGAAAATTCCCACTTATTGTGGTTCTTTAATGGGAGGGATGGGTGTGATTTGGTTATTCTTGTTCAATTCCGAACTTCAATTCCCTTTTCTTTCCTAGATGAAGAAACAGTATTCTGTATCTATCTTGTTGCACCTTGTATGAACTATCCACTGATGATAAAAAAGGCATATTTTGGTGTGAATATTGGTTTTGAGTATCGAATTTTTAAGCTTCACTAGTGAATTTGAGTTGTACAGAGAACTGAAACAGTGAATTTAATTGTAGTAGGTGCACCAGTTGCCGATGTATTTTTGCTTTAGTGAAGTTATGCAGCTAAAGCTGTATTGGAGTGGCATGATTACTTTTGGAACAAAATGTGAATGAAAGAAGTGCAATATAAACACGTATAGTCAAAATTGGCAACCAGACTCTGTAACTGCTATCCATGCTTTGTAACTAGTAGTGGCAAACCTAAATCCAGTGAATATGACCAAAACTAGACCAAGTACTGCAAATGTGATTGAGAGAACTGCTGGGGACTTATGTTCCTATGATCACGTGTTCTATTAAGATTCAATAATTTCTCCCATTAATTGCAGGTATGATTCCAGAAATGCTGTTCTGGAGTGGTCTATAGTTCTCATTGACAATTCTAATCGCAGGTTAGCTTATGTCGAAACTTGTTTTTGTACTGAAGCATGCGATTGATCTCTAGTACTTATTTGTAACTTTAATGTGGAAATGGAAACTTTGCAGTGGATCACTGGAATTTGTTGTTCCAGCAGCAGATCCTGATGTCTTCTTCCCAATTTCTGCCCGTTTTACTGCCTCAAGAACATTCAGTGACCTGAAGGTTTGCACCTGTTTCTACACATGATATTGTGACGCTCCTTTTTCAGCCATTAGGTTGCTGAATATATGCACTATTTCTGCTTACCTGCTTGGGCTATTTGTGTCTGGATAATTTGATGCTTTACTTATCAATTTTCTTTTATGCTTCTGATTCATGTTCTTTCCTATTTTGATTTCTTTGCATGTGAGCCTTCTTATGTCTGTTCAAGGATCATTCTTGTGTATTTTCCCAAAGAAATCCTGTGGTTGTGGGTGGAATGTAGTTACAACGTTGAGGGAGTTTACCGTGAATTTAGGCAATTGATGTTGCCCAAAGTTATCTCCAATAGGTTGCTAAATATTGTCCATCAGAGTTGGTTGATATGTTGATTCATTGTAATTTTCAGGTTGCCAACATTCTGCCATTGAAAGGTGGATCTGCTCCCAAGTTTTCTCAAAGAATGCTGCTGGCTACCGAGAATTACCATGTCGTGTAACCATAATGGTGGTATGGACAAATGATGTTTGTTTCCCGTATAGGATTTTATTTTTTGGCGCAGTGTATGGGGAAAGAGGGGTTTGTACGACGTCTCCTTTTGTCCTTAGGAAAATTTTGGAACGTGGTCATGCTGAGAGATAGAAATGACGTTAAGTTCTTGTGCATTCATAGCTTAAGGATAATAAACGTTGACCAATCGATTTTAAGAGTATTTACCTGGGCTCCAGAGAATAAAGGTTAGGCCAATTGATCTTAATACCAGTTTCACTATGTTAGATTTCTATTGCTAACATTTTCTTTTGATGAAATACTGTTTCTTCCATTACATCAGAATTCCCTTCCCCCCTATTCATATTATTGCGTTAGCATTTGCCAAAATAATCATCGAACTTAGCCCCAGATCTCAGTAAAGCAGCAAAGCAGAGCGCGTAAAAGTGAAATCAAGAGAACAAAAAACAGCTATATAAAACACGCTCAGCTTCAAACCTAAACCTCACGAAGTTCTCCTGCCTATACAAATGAGCTCTGGCAATTATGCACACTTTCAAGTCTATAAGTAACAGTAATCTGGCAATTATGTTTCTACATCCACAAAGAAGCTCCTCTACTCTGCATGCGTTGGCAAGATTCAAACCACATCCACATGACTTGATTGCATAATGACTTTTGACCCCCCCTCCCCCCCCCGCCACACAAAAAAAGAAAAAAAAGAAAAATCAAGTAGGCGTTTTGAATAAATTAATAAGAAGGTATGCTGCTAATTTGGCAGAATCTCTCTGATTAGACCAGTAAGTGATTGAAAGTGTACGTTCCGTGCTCAAGAATTAACATTCTACCTGTTAAGATAATGCTCCTAATTTAGTGGATTATATCAATGCACGGGAAACCTCATATGCAGGCAAAGGACCGCAAGACATATTTACATAATCAAAGATAGAATATAGCTCAACAGATCATTTTATTGAGGCATGAATTGCAAATTTGATAGATGGCCAAGAATAACATACAACAAGTATGTCACCTATCTTTGTAGAGAGAGTTGATCAACTATAAACATATATACAGTAATTTTTACTAAACTAACAAGGGGCTACACCCTGATCATTTTGGTCACAGGCTCCCTAGTGCCCCCAACAAATCCTTAAGAATGATCTAGTCCAGACTTAGTTATTACAATTTACAAATCAGTTTTAAATTCATCAATCTATCTATTGTCCGTACCTAGTAGCCTTCCACGAGTTTCCTCTCTAATTTCTTCTGATACAATCTCATTATTGCATCTACTCTTGCTTTAATCAAATCAGGAATGTGTGGCTGTGTCTTAAATATTCTGCGTAAAAGGGACATGTAACTTTGCTTCTTCGTTGTCTTTGTAGGCTGGACATAGGAAGTATTCAAGAAAGGGTGATTCAAGAGCATCTCTGCAGTCCAACGTGACCTAGGATTCTTGACTAGACACCTTTTCAGAAAATCTTGTGCTTCTTTTGACAACTTTGCATTCTGAATCTTGGGTTTCTCAAACACAATTTTATATAACACATCAGCATTTACATCATTGATGTCTGAACTTGTTTCCCCCCACAACAAGAATATTATGTGGCTTTATGTCACAATGGATAACTCAATTGCTGTGAACGTGACTTAATTAGGCCCAAAAGGACGTTCTTCGTGTGCTTCCGAACTTCAAACTCTGCAAGCCCTTTTCTTGAATTCATGTCCGCATCAAGACAATCCGCTAGACTTCCACCGGATACTCGAGCAATAAGTTGTAAAGAATCACCCCATTCTCTCGAGTGACATTAACTCAGAAAGAGCGAATTACGTAAGGAGATTCTTGAAACATGCTTAGGAATTCACTTTCTGCACGTAGATATCGAGAATTACTGAATTTGCAAGATTTTACGGCAATCTGAAAAGGAAGAGGAACCCCATTAAGTAACACCGAAGCTGGACGTGGAAGTTGGACGTGATGATGATCATGCAAGTTGGACGTGGAAGCTAATGAAACAATACCGAAGCTGCCTTTTGCCCACAGTTTTGCCTCTCTCCCACAACACTTCTTCGCTCGTTATAACGGCCATTAGAATTTTGTGAGTTTTCTAGTTTATAATGCAAATTAGCTTCAGCCTTCAGGTTGTCTCGTTAATTTATAACAACTGCTTTTTATTACGGATAATTGTTTCCTAGACGTAAACGGTATGGGAATCCTATATTTTCACAATATTGGAAAGTTTCCAAATTCTTTTTTTATGACCAGAATAACAACCTCTTTTAATATGAAACCTGTGACTCGTTATTTCTGTTTCCCATACGGTGTAGGATAAGTTTTAGGAAAGTTTCCAAATTACGAAAAAAGAAGTTTTCCAAATGATGTTTTCCATTAGTTCATTAATTCCGTCTCCAGCCATGATTTCAAAATGGCAAATTACAGTTACCTTTACAAGAATTATTAATATAATATATATGGATGTACATGCGGCTTGGGCGTCGACCCGAGCTGAGCCTATGCGGAGCTCAACCTTGTTACAGTACTGAGCCGAGCTTAGTCAAGCTCTTTCCTAAAATATAACCTAGTTAGAACTCTAGCCCGAATCAGCTCTTTAATGTTTATTGGTCACGTCTCTCAAAATTATAGATTTTTATTATTTTGATATTTGAAAGTAATCGTCTATTTATTTATGAAGGAGTAATATTTTAATTGAAATACTAATATTGATTATTTTGTTTTTAAAAAGGTAAAATGTGTAGTTTGATAATATTTTTTAAGAAATTATAATTTTTTTAATTGTTTAAAAGTTCCGACGTTATAGTTGATTTGTATCTCATAATAACTTTAATATTATTGCATTGTTTATATTTGTAAAAAACATCCTAGATATTTTTTTTATGAATTTCTTTAATTTTTTTAAAAGTTTTAATTTACTTATATATTTTTTTGGCGTTATTATGCTATTTTATTAATTTATAAATTAAAAATTTAAAGATCCACGAGGCTTGCGCCCCTTATCTCGAGGCTTATGCCTCAACCCACCTCAGGCTCCCGCCCTTTATAACATTGTCTGGAACTTGTTCAATCTTAATTCTAGTCGCTCCCGAAAGGATTCCTATGGTTAAAAAAGTAAATCCTAAACTAATAACCCGATAACTCCAATAATCCAATTATTTAATCAATTAGGACCTGTAATAATTTTTAGCAGAAAAAAGAAGTATTTTGTAAAACATTTTCACCCAAGAAAAATGACTCGTTTAAAAACCATTGCTCTTATAAAAAAGCTGTCTGTTTTTTCGAAATGTAATCACTAGAAGTGCTACTAATAATAATGATCCACATAAAAGGGCTACATAGCCCAATATCATCATACTTACGTGCATTATTAACCACTCGGATTGAAGAGCAGGTACTAATATTACAGATTGGTGTATTTCAGTTAAAATACCTGACATAGCAAAGCCTTGGGTACAAATAGCACTAGGGCCAATTATTTTACTTAAAATTAAAATATTTTTTTGAAATACGGAATTATATGAATAAGGGAGAAACTCCATGAAAGGAAAATTAATGATTCATATAAATCGCTTAGTGGGAAATGTCCAGAAGAAATCCAACGAGTAACTAATAATTCTGTTATACAGAAAAAGTAACTATTATGCCCTTTTCTGATGAATCGTATAGTTTTACGATTTTATCGACTAAAAGGGTTATCAAATTTTCTGAAATCTCTCCTTTTTCCTTCTGAGTTAAGTTTCTCTTCCTCACAAAAACGTATAGCTCACTTCTACGCTTGTTGAGACAAAAGCAGTGACTTGAGTATGAGGATATTTTTATCTATTTAATGTACATTTGGATTAGTTAGATGGTTAGCAGTTAGTTAATCATATAGCTGATTGATAGTTAGCTAGCATATAATAATGGATTAGTGTGTGTATAAGTGATGTAGAAGTTAGTGGATCAAAATAATTTTTATTTTGCCTCTCGATTTCTAATAGATATATCTCTTATTTTCTTTATTCTACCCCATGATTAGGGTTTCATTCTCCTCAATTTATATGTTTTAGTATGGTATCAGAGCAATGAGCTTCGCACTCTAGCTCGTGGATTGATCTGGTTCTTACTACCTCATTTCTTTTTTGTGTTCATTCTCTTCGTCTTAATTTTTTTCAATTCTCATTTGAAAATTCAGAGTTGTTCATTAATGGCGAGTGACAATCTAGACAGGGGAATGAGATTGCTACTACTGATGTTGCCATATAAGTGTCATTTGATGATAAATATAACAGAGTAACTATTACAATCACTCATCCATTGTATCTAGCCTCCGGTGATACAATTGGAATCTCTCTAATTTTATTTGAGTTGAATAGTATTGAAAATTTCTTATTGTGATATTGATTTGTGTGAATTGCTTTACTTGGCCGCAATAAGCTTGGGCTGGTTGATGATAGAAGGAAGAAGGAGTAATTTCATGAGAAATACTGGTATCAGGGAAAATATGCAATGTGATTGTATTTTCTTAGTTGATGAATTTAGTTAATAAACTCCCATTAATGGCATTGTATATACCTCTAATGCCCACACTGTGTAGATGGATCTACATGGGCAATTTGACAAGGTGAATGATAATCGTAGCTTCAACTTACACAAGAAAATTGCAACCTTAAGTCAAGGTACTTCTATCTCGGTGTATTACTCCAAGGTTAAAGACCTTTGAGATGAGTCTGAGGCTTTAGTGCCCACATTTGGTTGTGACTATGCAAAATCCAAGGATTTTGTAGTGCATATGCGACACCAGAATTTATACCAGTTTCTCATGGGCTTTGAATGATTCTTATTCTCAAGCTCGTAGTCAAATTATTATGATAAAACCTTTACCAGTAGTGAACTACGCTTATGAGTGATGAGAGTCAGAGAGTTGCGCTAGTTTTTGCTCCTATTGTTAATATAGAAAACTATGAACCTACTGCTTTATATAGCTCTTAGCTAGGTGGTCGTCAGAAACACAAAAAGAACTATAATCTTCAATGTGAGTTTTGTAAGATAAAAGGCCACGATAAAAAACTGCTATAAGATAGTCGGATATCCACTATAATTTAAGTTCAAAAAGAAAGGGGGAGCTAGTACTTATAATGTGATGGCTGATATTGGTCCTTCTATTTACATACATTCCACTCATGGTTCTCTGGGTATTCCAATGTAACATGTCAAGCATGCTATGGGACATTATGTATGGTATTCCACAAAATCATGGATGTGGTGTTTCCAAAAAATAAGGTGGTGTTATTTCTCAGAACCAATGAGGTTCCTTCCCTTTCACCAAAGACCAATATGTCCATATAATATATATTTTATGAACAGTGCTATGCTACTCCTCAAGCTAATGTGGCAGGTATTAGTACTGCACTTTAAACTTTTGCTCGACCTCAGAAACGGATCATTGACACTACGACTACTAATCATGTGGTGTCTAATGCTAATTTTCTTGCCAACGCTTTTTTAGTTAACTCATGAACTCACACCCTCAGAGTACTCAATCTCACCGTCTCGCACTCAATCACTCGGCACTCAATCTCTCGGCACTCGATGCATGGGCTCACTGCTGGTATGTTAGACTCCGAAGGGGCGAATCCTGCCCAAGCGCTAATATAAAGCCAATCTGGCCTGCTGCGGCGTGTAGCCCGATCCCATAATAATAAAGACTATAAGGCCTGTTGTGACGTGCAACTCGATCCATACAATAATAATATATATAAAGCCAATATGGCCTGTCACTCCATGTAGCTCGATCCCATAATCATAACTCACAATTAGGCCCTCGACCTCACTCAATTATCAATCACTCCAGTCTCTCAGGCTCATAAATCTCACGCCAATCAGCCCAAATAATGATACATGATTTAACAATAAATGATAACAATGTCTGAGATATGATATCCAAATGATGAATGTGACTGAGTACATAATTGCAATTTAAGCAAATAACTCAACAACAGAAATGACTTCAGTAGGTCTCAACGAGATAAACATATAGCCTAAACATGGTTTCTAATATCGATCACAGCTAAATTTCTCTAGCACGTAGAAATTTCATGGAATAAAACAAGATTAAGTAGCTACACAGTACCACATAATCAACCGAGTCATAATTCACACGGTGCACACCCACACGCCTGTCACCTAGTATGTGCGTCACCTCAATACCAACACATAACATGTATATTCAGGGATCATACACTCAGCACCAAGTTTAGAAGTGTTACTTACCTCGAACAAGCTGAATCCAATACCGAGCAAGTCAAACAATACTATAAAAATGCCATCCTACGTATACCGACCTTCGAGCGGCTCGAAACTAGCCGAAAATAACTCAAGAACATCAAATAATGCCAAAGGAAATAAATCCAATCGATAAAGGTGGATTCTTTAATCAAAAGCCCAAATTTAACAAAGTCAAACTCGGGCCCGCACCTCAAAATGCATCAAAACTTACAAAATTTGACAACCCATTTAATTACGAGTCCAACCATACTAGTTTCACTCCAATCCGACTCCGAATCGATGTTCAAAACTCAATTTCTCTTTCAAAATCATCAATCAAATGCCAAAATCGAAGATGAATTCATGAAATATAATCAAAACCGAGTATAAAACACTTACCCCAATCCATATGGTGAAACTTGCCAAACATCGCCTCAATCCGAGCTCCATAGCTCCAAATATGCAAAATAGCCGAAACCTCCGAAAATAGAGAACTTATAATCACTGAATGAATTAATGAATAGCGATCGCGGAAATACCATCGCGATCGCCAAGAAGAAAAATACACTGACCCTGAAATACTCTATGCTTTCCCGAGTCTCCTCACGCAAACGCGATGCCCACAGATGCCGACTCTCCGCGAACGCGGGCTGACCCACACGAACGCAGAAGAGAACTCACCAGCTCCCAGCTCCCGGTCTTAGCTCTACGCAATCATGGTCCCTATATACGAACGCAAATAGTAACCAGCACAACCCTATGGGAACACGTTCATGAAGACGCGAGCACGAGTGAGAAAATTACTTAGCTCTATAATTCCTCTACGTGATTGCATCACCATCTTCGTGATCACAAAGAACCATTGAGGCATCAGACACCAGCAACAACCAGCAATGAAAACATGAAGAAAAATGGTTTGAAATCAATCTAAAATACGCCCGAGCCCCTTGAGACCCCGTCCGAACATACCAACAAGTACCATAACATAACACATACCTACTTGAGCCTCAAATCACACATAACAACATCAAAATGACGAATTGCTCTTCAAATCAAGCTTAATGAACTTTTGAACTTTCAACTCCCAAAATTCATTTCGTACTATATCAAATCAATCCGGGATGGACTCAAATTTTGCACCCAAGTCCCAAATGAAAAAAAGAAGCTATTCCAATTCCCGGAACAACAATTCGAAAAAGATATCATAAAAGTCAACTCTCGGTCAAACTTATGAACATTCCAATCCTTCAAATTTCAAACTTTCGCCAATTAGTGTCGAAACCTTCTAGAAATATCCAAATACAAATCCGGGGATACACCTAAGTCTAAAATCATCATCCGGACCTAATGGAGCCATCGAAACTCTAATCTGGGGTCAAATACAAAAAATTCAACCTTGGTTAACTCTTCCAACTTAACGATTCCTAGTTGAGAATCATTATTCCAAATCAATTTTGATTAATATCAAAACCAAAACCTACGATTCACACAAGTCATAATACATCATACGATGCTACTCAAGACTTTAAATAGTTGAACGGAATGACCGGTTGGGTCATGTTATGACTCGGATTTTCCACCCTCGGGAGTCGTGATGGAACCTACTAATGTGAGCTAGGAAAACCAAACCTTTAATCTAATTACTTCATTAACCAATAAGTTCTTTTTAACAAATATAAAATGATAACATGGCAACATCGAAAATTCAAATTTAAGCAGAAGACAACAATAAGAATTATGAAAACTGCATCTATTACAAATACTTAAGCCTTAACCACCCAAAACATGGTGTCACAGACTATCTAAAATTGATACATACAAAGTCTAAAGAAATAACAATACACTGTTTCTGAATAAAAGGAAAATGAAACAGGAAATAGGGACAGATGGAGACACCAGGGCATGCAGACGCCTGCAGGTGTACCGTAGGTCTACGGATGGACTGAAGGAAGCCTCCAAGCTACTTTCCAGAAGCTGCTCCGGGATCTGCACATAGTGCAGAGTGTAGTATCAGCACAACCGACCTCATGTGCTGGTAAGTGTCCAGCCTAACCCCAGCGAAGTAGTGACGAGGCTAGGACCAGACTACCAAATAAACCTGTGCAGTTCAAATATATATACAGCGCAAAAGAAATACATAAATAAACAAATAAAGATAGGAGGGGGAAACATGCTTCGGGGAATAACGGGTAAAACAGAATATCAAGAGAATTATAAAGGAGTCAAAATCAACCACTAACAAGAATAAGGAAAACAAAGGCAGATTTCACTTTCTTTTCACATATTGTTGCAGGCGTGCAACCCGATCCCATTTCCTGTGTCTTGTGGCAGGCGTGCCACCCACTCCCATTTCATGTATCTCGTGGCTGGCGTGCCACCTGCACCCATTTTATTTACCTCGTGGTAGGCGTACCACCAACTCCCATTTCATTATATCTTGTGGTAGGCGTACCACCCGCTCCCATTTCATTATATCTTGTGTTAGGCGTACCACCTGCTCCCAATTATAAGCCAACAAAAATCACAAGGAATCCCAGCAAGGGAACAAGAACAATATAACAGCTTCCCCGCAAAGGAACAATGATATTTCCACAATATCCCGGCAGGGGAACAATAATTTCAACAAACATCCCGGCAAGGGAACAATACTATCAAAACAAACATCCCGACAAGGGATCATTAATATCAAACAAACATCACGACAAGGGAACAATGGTGATAATAACATATGAAGCGCAATAAACCACATCAGAGTCATAACAATTATAATACAAGACTCACAGGCATGCTTGACACCAACGTATAGATACTCGTTACCATTCCTATACATCGTACTCCACAATTAACATGTAGCAAATAAGACACAACTTCTAATCCCTCAAGCTAAGGTTAGACCAAACACTTACCTCAAACTTCCACGGCCAACTCAAGCCTCAAACAAAGCTTTCCCTTTTGAATTCGGCTCCAAATCAATTGTATCTAGACATAATCGACTTAATAACATCAATAAACGCTAAACAATCCAATTCCAATGCTTAATTATAGCTTTCCCATCATTCTTTCCAAAAAGTCAAAAATTGACTTCGGGCTCGCTTGGTCAAAACACAAGTTTGGACAAAAATCCATTCACCCATTCACCCATGAGCCCGAATATATAATTATTTCCAAAATTCGATCCCAAAACGAGGTCTAAATCACAATTATACAAAAATCCCTAACTCTACCCAAATCCCTAATTTTCTACTCTTAAGAACATGATTTAAGCCTAAAAATCTAATGGGTGTTAATGGAAATTGAAGAAAATGAGTCTAAGATTACATACCTAAGGATTGATGGTGAGATTTCCTTTCAAAAATCACCCAACTTGGAGTTTGGAAGAAGAAGTTATGAAATTTTGGTTAAGTCCCGTTTTTGCTTCTGCTTTAAAATCATTGGACATGCCTTCATCACGTTTGTGATGAGTAAGGCCTCAGTGACCTTTGCGTTCGCGACATTGGGCTCGCGTTTGCAGAGCTTTGACCCCTCGATCCTTCACGTTCGCGGACTAGTGGCCGCATTCGTGTAGAATAAATGAGAATCTCCTCCCCCAGGCCCATTGCCTTACACGTTCGCGAAGGGTATGCCCCCTCAGCCTCGCGTTCGCGTCTCAGGTTTCGTGTTCGTGAAGAAGAAATCTGGCACCTTGGAGATTTTCCTTACGCGTTCGCGAGTGGGACCACGGGAACGCGAAGAACAAAATTCTTGGGCACTGAACAGTCAAAAACCTGCAACTTTTTATGAGTTCAAAACTCTCCGAAACCCATCCGAAACTCACCCGAGCCCTCAAGGCTCCAACCCAAACATACAAACTAACTCAAAAACATCATATGAACTTATCCGTGTGATCAAATCACCAAAATAACCTCTTAAACAATGAATTTAGCATAGAAATCTAAGAAAAATCTCAAAACTTTCAAAGTATGAATTTTCACAACTACGGGTCCGAATCACCTCAAATGACTTCCGTTTCTTACCAAATTTCACGGACTCATATTATTTCACATATAAGACCTGTACCGGGTTTCGGAACCAGAATACGGACCTGATACCATCAAATTCTAAATGCATTTCATTTCCAAAAATCATAGAAATTTCCAGAAAATAATTTTCTTTAAAAATTCATTACTCGGGCTTGGGACCTCGGAATTCGATTCCGGGCATACGTCTAAGTCCCATACTTTTCCACGGACCCTTCGGGGTCATCAAATCACAAGTCCGGGTCTATTTACCCAAAATGTTGACCAAAGTCAACTTAAAAATGCATTTTACATCAAAATTTCAACATTTTCACAGATATTCACATAATAGCTTTCCGGCTACGCGCCCGGACTATGCATGCAAATTGAGGTGATACAGAAAGAGGTTTTTAAGGCCTCGGGATGCATAATTCAGGTCATCACATTCTCTACCTCTAAAACAACCGTTCGTCCTCGAACCGACATAAGAAGGAAGTACCTGAGTCGGGAAAAAGATGGGGATAACGGCTCCACATATCGGACTCGGACTCCCAGGTCGATGCCTCAGCAGGTTGACCTCTTCACTAAACACAAACAAAAGGAAAACTCTCCGATCTCAACTGACGAACCTGCCGGTCTAGAATAGCTACCAGCTCCTCCTCATAAGACAAGTTCTTGTCCAACTGGATAGTGCTGAAATCTAATATGTGGGATGGATCACCGTGATACTTCCGAAGCATTGACACATGAAACACTGGATGCACGACTGACAAGATCGGCGGCAATGCAAGTCTATAAGCCACCTCTCCCACTCGATCAAGGATCTCAAACGGGCCAATGAACCTAGGGCTAAGCTTGCCTTCTTCCCAAACCTCATCACACCCTTCATAGGCGACACTCGAAGCAATACCTGCTCACCGAACATGAATGCCAAATAATGAACCTTGCGGTCAGCATAACTCTTTTGCCTGGACTGAGCTGTACGAAGCCTATCCTGAATAATCCTGACCTTGTCCAGGGCATCTCCCGTCAACCGAGACTCTCCCGTCTCAAACCATCTAACCGGAGACCGACATCGCCTACCATATAAAGCTTCATAAGGAGCCATCTGAATACTCCACTGGTAGCTGTTGTTGTAGGCAAACTCTAATAAGGGCAAAAACTGATCCACGAGCCTCCAAAGTCAATGACACAAGCTCAGAGCATATCCTCCAAAATATGAATAGTCCGCTCGGACTGCCCGTCCGTCTGAGGATGAAATGCTGTGCTTAACTCAACCCGTGTGCCCAACTCTCGCTGAATTGCTCTCCAGAAATGCGAGGTAAATTGCGTACCTCGGTCTAAAATGATAGACTCGGGCACACCATGAAGACGAACAATCTCCCGGATATAGATCTCAGCTAGCCTCTCGGAAGAATAGGAGACTACCACAGTAATGAAATGCGCTGACTTGGTCAGCCTATTAACAATAACCCACATTGCATCGAACTTCCTCCGAGTCTGTGGGAGTCCAACAATGAAATCCATAGTGATCCGCTCCCACTTCCACTCGGGAAGCTCAATCCTCTGAAATGAACCACCGGGCCTCTGATGCTTTTACTTAACCTGCTGTCAATTCAAACACCGAGCCACATATGCAACGATATTTTTCTTCATTCTTCACCACCAATAATGCTGCCGCAAATCCTGATACATCTTAGCGGTGCCCGGATGAATAGAGTACCGAGAACTATGGGCCTCCTCTAAAATCAACTCTCGAAGCCCATCCACATTAGGCACACAAATTCGACCCTGCAATCTCAAAACTCCATCATCACCTAAGGTAACCTGCTTTGCACCTCCGCGCTGCACCGTGTCTCTAAGGACACATAAATGGGGATCATCATACTGCCTATCTTGGATACGCTCTAATAAAAAAGAATGAGAGACTGTTCAAGCTAACACACGACTGGGCTCAAAAACATCCAACCTCACGAACTGATTGGCCAAAGCCTGAACATCCAAGGCAAACGGTCTCTCACCGAACGGAATATAAGCAAGACTACATATACTGGCTGACTTTCTACTCAAAGCATTGGCCACCACATTGGCCTTTTCCGGATGATATAAGATGGTGATATAATAATCTTTCAACAACTCCAACCACCTCATCTGCCTCAAATTCAACTCCTTTTGCTTGAACAAATACTGAAGACTCTTGTGATCCGTGAACACCTCACATACCATGCCATACAGATAATGCCTCCAAATCTTCAATGCGTGAACAATGGCTGCTAACTCCAAATCATGAACCGGATAGTTCTTCTCATAAATCTTCAACTACCACGAATCATAGGCAATGATCTTGCCATCCTGCATCAACACTGCACCGAGTCCAATACGAGATGCATCATAATAGACTGTATAAGGCCTTGAACCTATGGGCAAAACCAACACCGGTGCCGTAGTTAGAGCTGTCTTGAGCTTTTAAAAGCTCGCCTCACACTCATCCAACCATCTGAACTGGGCACCCTTCTGGGTCAACCTGGTCATCGGGCCTACGATAGATGAAAACACCTCCACGAACCGACGATAATAGCCTGCCAATCCCAAGAAACTCCGAATCTCTATAGCTGATGCTAGTCTAGGCCAGTTCTTGACTGCCTCAATCTTCTTCGGGTCAACCTGAATACCCTATGCTGATACAACATGACCCAGAAATGCAACTGAACTCAACCAGAACTCACACTTCGAGAACTTAACATATAACTGACTAACCCTCAAGGTCTGAAGAACCACTATAAGATGATGCTCGTGCTCCTCCCGGCTGCGGGGATAAATCAAAATATCATCAATGAAGACCATCACGAATGAATCCAAATAAGGCCTGAACACTCGGTTCATCAGATCCATAAAAGCTACTGGGGCATTTGTCAACCCGAATGACATAACCAAGAACTCATAATGCCCGCACCGAGTGCTCGGATGCCCTAATCCTCAACTGATGGTAGCCAGATCTCAAGTCAATCTTCGAAAATACCTTGGCACCCTAAAACTGATCAAACAAATCATCAATCCCTGTTAATAGATACTTATTCTTGATCATAACCTTGTTCAACTTCCGGTAATCAATACACATTCTCATCTATCTATCCTTCTTCTTAACAAACAACACCGGCACACCCCAAGGCGAAACACTCGGCCTAATAAAACCCTTCTCAAGCAAGTCTTGCAACTGCTCCTTCAACTTTTTCAACTCAGGCAGGGCCATATGATATGGTGGGATAGAAACGGGCTGAGTGCCCGGATCCAAATCGATGCAAAAGTCAATACCCCTATCGGGTGGCATACCCGGCAGGTTTGAAAAAAATACCTCAGGAAACTCACGAACAACGGGCACAGAATCAATAGAAGGAACCTCATTACTAAAATCACGAGCATATGCCAAAGGCCAAACACCCTTTCTCGACTATACGCCGAGCCTTCACATAAGAGATAACACTATAGGTAGAATGACTAGGAGTCCCTCTCCACTCTAAATGAGGTAAACCCGGTAAGGCTAAGGTCATAGTCTTGGCATGACATTCCAAGATAGCGTGGTAAGATGATAACTAGTCCATCCCTAACATGACATCAAAATCGACCATGTCCAAAAGAAGCAATCTACATGAGTCGCAAGACCTCCAATCACAACTATGCATGAACGATGGACTCGATCTACCACAATAGAATCACCCACCAGTGTAGACACATAAACATGATCACTTAGAGAATCACTAGGCATGACCAGATACAGTGCAAAATAAGAGGACACATACGAGTACGTAGACCCTGGATCAAATAACACTGAAGCATCTCTATCACAAACCAGAACCGTACCTGTAATAACTGCATCAGAAGGCTCAGCCTTCGGGCTGGCTGGAAGAGCATAACATCGGGGCTAGGCCCCACTACCCTGAACTATATCTCTAGGATGGCTTACTGCTGGCTGGCCTCCACCTCTAGCGGCCTGAGCTCCACCTCTAATACCTCTACCTCCACCTCTAGCACCTCTAGCTGGCTGGGCAGGCTGTGGAATACCTGGTGCCTGAACCATGGCACGGGAACCCTGATGTTGAGAGCTTCTCGGTGCTTGAGGGCAATACCTAGCAATGTTCATTGTGTCACCACAAGTAAAACAAGCCCTCAGCTGCTGGGGCTGACGACCCTGGAAACTCTGAAGCGGCGGTGCACTGATAGGAGCTAGTGGTGCACTGTAGGACTACTGATCAGAATACTACATCTGAGAACCACGACCGCCTGAAGCACCATGAGAAACCTGAAGTGCTGACTGAAAGGGACTAGGAGGATGGCCTCTACCATACGAATCCCTGCCTCCAGACGAGGCACCACTGAATCTGCCTGAATGACAGGGCCTCTTGTCCGACCCATGACCACCTCCCTACGACAGAACCATCTCCACTCTCCTGGCCACATTGGCCGCCTCTTGGAAAGTAATCTCACTCCCAGTCTCCCTAGCCATCTGAAGATGAATCGGCTAAATAAGTCCATCAATGAACCTCCTCACCCTCTCTCTCTCGGTGGGAAGTATGACAAGAGCATGATGAGCCAAGTCGATGAATTTGGTCTCATACTGGGTAACAGTCATGGAAACCTGCTGGAGATGCTCAAACTACCTCCGATTGGCCTCTCTCTGAGTGATAGGGAGAAACTTCTCTAGAAATAGTTGAGTAAACTGCTCCCAAGTCAAAGCTGGTGATCCGGCTGGTTTAGCCAAATAGAAATCCCTCCACCAAATCTTGGAGAATCCAGATAAGCAAAAAGTGGCAAAATCGACCCCATTGGTCTCAACTATCCCCATGTTCCTGAGAACCTCATAACAACTATCTAGATAATCCTGGGGATACTTAGTAGATGCACCGCTGAAAGTAGTAGTAAAGAGCTTGGTGAACCTATCCAGCCTCCACAAAGCATCGGCAGACATAACTGCTCCATCCCTGGTATGAGCTACCATACCCTGATGAACTGCGCCAACTGGCTGAACCGCTCCAACTGGGTGACCCACTGGAGTCTGAATCTAGCGAGCTACCTGATCCGGAGTGCGAGTACCAGGAGTCTGGGCTCCTCCTCCAGCCTGTGAGATGGTTGGCGCTACAGGAAGCAAGCCTGCTCGAGTGACACTCTCTATAAGGCCCACTAATCGGACAAGAGCATCCTAAAGAACCGGGGTAGCAATAAACCCCTCAAGGACCTGAGCAGGGCCAACCAGAACTGCTGGGGCCGGAACCTCATCATCATAGTCAACCTGAGGCTCCGCTGCTGGTGTTGCTGCTCGGGGCTGAGCTCTGCCCCTACCTCGGCCTCTAGCACGGCCTCACCCTCACCCTCTTCCCCTCGTGGGAGCTAGTGTTGGGGGCTCGGGCTGCTGGTCAGTGAATGAGGAAGCGCGTGTTCTCGCCATCTGCGAAAGAACAGAGTTGAATTTCAATTAGTATAGAGAAACCAAACCGCACGACAGGAGAGAATAAATGTGAAGTTGTTCCTAAGGATAAATACAGACGTCTCTGTACCGATCCCTCAGACTCCACTAAGCTTGTCTGTGAACTGTGAGACCCATGTAACCTAGAGCTCTAATACCAACTTGTCAGTACCTGGATTTTTCACCCTCAGGAGTCGTGATAGTGTGTTGATACCCAATTTTTCCCTATGTATTTTTATATACAAAATAATTTTAAAATAGCATGTACATGCATATATAAGCATGCCCAAGAGTTTTGTATTTTTTTTCAAAGATTTTAAAATCAATTTATTGTCCATTTTTAGTAGTACAAAAATCAGTAATTATTCCCAAAATTATCAATTTTGGAGAGTAATTTATTTTATTCCCATATTTATACCAAATATAATTAAGGAATTTTTTTTATACATTTTTACAATTTTATTTGGTATTTAAAAAAGCTAAATTGCATATAATTGCAATTCTAGCCTATTTTAAGATTAATAGCATTTTATAACTGTAAAATTTGTTCCAGTATTTTAAATTGATATTTATATATTATTATTACTTTTATAAATAAAAGGGAAAAAGCTGGCTATTTAATATTTAGCCCCATTTCATTTCAATTACACCCCCATTTCATTCAATTACACCCCCATTTCATTCCAATTTTAACCCTTAATTGACCCAATCCTAACCCCAACTGAACTGGCCCAATTTCAATTTTGACCCAACCCATAACCCAATTCAAATGACCCTACCCGGTTTCCCACCTACCCTCTTAAATCTAGGCCGTTGATCATTTAGATCAACGACCATTATTTACCCTTCCATAATTAAACCCAAACGACTACCCCAATCTCCCTCATTCTCATTTGACCTGCCGCCTTGAAACCCTTCGTCTCTCAAAACACTCTCAAGCTCTCGGAAACCCTAGCCATCTCCCACCTTATTCTACCCGTTTGAAATCAGAATCCCTTAACTAAAGGGAGATTCTGTGTGATTGATTGCAGACCTATTTTCTTTCTTACTTGCCTTCTACACTATAAAAGGGGACGACCCTTCTACACTTAGACACCTTGAACCTTCAGTTCAAGACTTCGAATTCAATACTTTACACACACACCTCTCAATTACAATACTCTTTCAATACTCTACTCTCTTCTGAGATCTTTTGTACTGTTTGCTTGTAATTTGGTTTACAAGACTTCAGCTTTCACTTATTTGTTTCCCTGAAACTGGTATGTCTTAATTTTGATTTCAGCACCATCCCTATGTGTTTACTTTACAGTTGCTACACTCCTGTCTACTTTGCTGTTCATGTTCGGTACTGAATATGCTACTCTCTCTTTGAATCTGCTGTACATGTTTGTTGTGAATTCCCCATATCCCTACTCCCTTCTATGTGTTTGAGTTAAGGTTCAGGCCTGGCAATATCCAAATTGCTGCTCATGTCTGGACCTCTAATCCTTAATGGATCCTAACTCCCAATAAATGTGGCTAACAGGCTAGTCAGGGGTGTGCCAGCACTCCTAATTGCTAGGCATGACCACTAGCTTGCCATGACTCTCCTTAATTCCCCCTCTATGCTCTTACACTCTCTCTTAGATTCTAAGTTCTGCCCCTCTCTTATGAGCCTTGCTTTGGGACCTTGAGTTCCCTCTGAACTTGGACATCTGAGGGCTGGCATTTCCACACTGCACTATGCTCTTAATTCTGTAATGTGTTTGGGATATAAGTATTGCCCGGATCCCTTTGACACTTTTGGGAACTTTGATACATCCCAAATAAGAGAAAGGATTTGGAAACCTGATCCTGGAAGTTGGTTCATCTCATATTGTTAGACCTTGAGTCTGAATTAGGCTCCTTGATTGTAGCTTAATTTCTGATGTAATTTTACTTTTCTTAATTCATTCTGGTCTGTAATATGTTGTAATAACTTATGGGGTTCTAGTGAAAAAGGGAGGGTCATTTACGTATGAAAAGGGTAGACAACATGCTCATAGGCGTTACCATTTACAAGCTATACACTTACGCATATCATGTAGAAATCTTGCCTATAAGTTTTCTGCACTCATGCATGTCATATAGAAATCCTACCCATAAGTTTCTACACTTCTGCATATCATATAGAAATCCTGTCTGTAGGTTTTTCTGCATCTCTGCATATATAGAGATCATGTCTATAGGTTTTCTGCACTTTCGCATATCATATAGAAATCTTGCCTATGTTTATGCACTTCTACATATAGAAATCATGACTATAGGTCTTCGACACTTCTGCATTTTACATCTATCATTAGACAAACAGTTATAGGTTAAAACAATAATCAACTGCCTTTTAGATACCATGTCTATAGGACTCCCCGCACTTTCATAATCGTCTTAAAATCAACAACGCTTAGAAATCATGCTTATAGGAGTAACCCTTTGAATCTGATTCGCTTATTTCATCTACGAGTTTAAAATCAGTTGCAATGTTGTCTAATATCTGCAGATCTTATGTTTTTTATATAATCAATAAGCCTTCGTTAAAATCAGAGTAAGCATTGTTAGATATCATGTCTGTAAGTTTTGCCTAGGCAAGCCAGTAGATAATTGATTAACTGCATCAGTCTTTGATAAACTACAACCAAGGAAGGCTAATTCGGACTCCTCATCTAAAAAATATGTGATGAATTAGCCTACCCTAACGCTTTAAAATTTAGACCATAACTAGTATTTGTAAGTCATGCTAAACAGTTTGTTTCTTTAAATGAGGAGGCCCGTTTGAGCCCTTTAAACTGTTGTGTGTTCTCCCCATACCTGCCTTATATGTTTTGATTGTCGCCCTAGAATTTTATCCTTTTAAAACTCTGAAAAGCCAAATCTCCCTTCCCTTTAAGACTTGTAGTCCCAAATGCCTGCGGGACTGATAGGATTGGGGCGGGTACTAGAATGCAATAAGTAACGATACTATTCCGCGCTTAATATCTTAACGGGGTGGGAAAGGGTAGATATGGATATGATAATCGCTATGCTAATACCACGTGTAACCCCTCTTTTGAGGAGCGATTACCGGATATTGCATTGATGTGATCCATATTGTTTGTAAACCTAGGACCCCCTTTGTTTTTTAACTTGTTTTATTGTCCGAACTATTTCCTTAAAATTTCTGCTTTCTTTATTCTCTTCAAACTTTCAATTTGCTTGCAATAATATGTGAACCCCTTCTTACTTGTGCCCTTAATTTTTTATTTGATTATGTGAAGTCACAATTGTAACATGGCCGGGAACCACACTAGTGGATCTTGAGGGGTGCCTAACACCTTCCCCTCGAGATAATTTCTAGCCCTTACCCAAACTCTGGTTCTTCAAACTCAAACCCTTCTTAGTGTCCTAATGCACATAATCATTAGGTGGCGACTCTTCAAGTTCCAAAACCTAATTCCCAAAAGGGAACGAGTTGTCTTCCCAAATGTCACAAGCCCGATTTTGCGAGAAAAAGGGGGCGCGACAGCGTGGCGTCTTTGCTGGGGATATTTCTTTTAGGCTTTTACCATCTCATGTTATTTGTGACTTTACTGCGTCTTTATTGCCTTTATTTAATGTCTTTATTTCTCTTCTATTACGAAACTGACTTGGCTCCTTGTTTCTTTTCTTTAATGCTTTCTTTTACTACTTTCCTTCAATACTGTTGTAATTATGAGCAATTATTGTAATCATTACTTTATGAACGTGCAAATACATGACAACTTGTAACTGCATATTCAACATCATATTCCACTCGTGCCAAACAAAATACCATAGCAACACTTATAATGAGTGGTTGCGCCCTTCCGATATCATTACCCCCTAAATTTGGCAAAGGCGTATTTGCGGTAAAACTAGTCGATCAACGGTGTAGTTGATGGTTCCGTGCCTTTCTCTCTTGAGTTGTCCGCTCAAGGGTACCAGTCTAATACCTTATAGAAACCCTACTCTGTTGAATTATGCATGCATCACTGTCAAAACCTAGCCGAGTCAGTTATGTTGTCCACATAATAACTCTTTAAGATAGCCTTGTCCAATGTCCACTGGGTTTCCTGGGAACCCAAACGGACATTACCATATTCTGTGCATTTATTTGGAGAACTGAATGCTGCTTATGCTAATTATTGATATTTAATAGTCGAGTCCGGCGGGGTAAGGGTCTAACACTTTTGTTTTGCAGAAATGAATGACAAAGTTCCCGACTTTGGTATGATCAACATACCCTCACTCTTGCTGACCTGGTGTAGGAACCTCCCATCAAGTAACCAAATCAACGAATGGAAAGAGAGAGTCACCAGGGCTAGTGAGAAGCTGGAATATCTGGAATATAGTCTGCTGGAGTTGGAAGGGAAAGTGAGGAAAAGAGTCACCGACTGCCAGAACGCTGAGGGGAACGGACGAGGACACTTGGCTAGAGCCTATTTGTTGTTGGGATTATGTGAGCTGGTGAAGCTGTTCGATGGAGCTAAAGATGCCGAGTCTGGGGAAGGTCCTTCTGGGAACAAGTAGTTAAGAGTCTTTTCTTTTGCTTTAAAAATGTAATAAGGCCAACGACCATTAGTAACATTTTATTTTCTGCTATTAGTGTCATTTTGGGATTCACCTTATTTTTTTATCAATAAAATGAGGCATTTAGCATTATAAGTTCTCCAAATCAACTTGTCGCTAGACCTACCTCGGGCACAACGAGGCTCCCAAATTAGGACACGATTTATATTCTTGCACTATATGTTTAAATATTGCAACATTTTCTTCTCATAATCCGCACTAACTTGCTACCTTTTTTGTTTTTACCTTTTGTTTATTCCCCTCCCCAAAGGTTAGTTCGTGCACTCTCGCATCATCATTTTACTTCACAAGGCCCTTCTATACAGGCCGTAAGCCGAGGAGCACGCATCAACAATTGGTCCATCAAAACCATCAGGGCCCGGAAAGCTTCGGGGTAGCAAGGCTGAACAAAGCACCATGCATTATCTTTATTTTTCGCTAATTGACTTTCTCTCCGCATTTTTAATATTGAAATAAGAGCTCTAATGTTCAAAACAATTATGAAAGTTATCAAAGCATTTCAGTTTCTTATAAATCTTGCACTTATTACTTTTTATCGTTTACTTTATTTACACAGCATTACTATTACTTATCTTGATGAACCGCCGATTGTGACGTGCAACGAGGCAACGCAACAAACAGATATGGACTCAGAAGAAGATGATATACCAGAAGAGGTTGTTAAAGAGGTTGAGGATTTTGAGAATAGACCTAAGTCTAATCTGGACGAAACTGAGATTGTCAACCTGGGAGATGCAGAAAATGTCAAAGAAACACGAATCAGTGTTCATCTGTCACCATCAGAAAAGAAAGAGTACACGGAATTTCTAAGGGAATATGAGGACATATTCGCCTGGTCTTATGATGACATGACTGGTCTCAGTACATCTATTGTAGCTCACAAACTGCCAACCGATCCGACATGTCCACCAGTAAAATAGAAGCTCAGGAAGTTCAAACCTGACATGAGTTTGAAAATCAAGGAAGAAGTCACCAAGCAAGTCAAAGCCAAGGTTCTCAGGGGAGTAGAGTATCCAACATGGTTAGCCAATATTGTGCCAGTGCCGAAGAAGGACGGGAAGGTTAGAGTCTGTGTCGACTACCGGGATCTCAACCGGGCCAGTCTGAAAGGCAACTTCCCCTTGCGAACATACACATTCTAATTGACAACTACGCCAAGCATGAACTACAGTCGTTCGTTGATTGTTTTGCTGGGTATCATCAGATATGGATGGATGAGGAAAACACAAAGAAAACGGCTTTTATACGCCGTGGGGGATGTATTGTTATAATATGATGTCGTTTGGGTTAAAGAATGCTGGGGCCACCTACATGAGGGTCATGACTGCTATTTGCTATTACATGATACACAAAGAGATCGAGGTATATGTAGACGACGTCATCATCAAATCCAAGAGAGCCAATGACCACATGGAAGATCTGAGGAAGTTCTTCAACAGACTAAGAAGGTACAACTTGAAGCTGAATCCTGCCAAATGTACATTCGGGGTTCCTGCCAGAAAACTACTTGGGTTCATTGTGAGTCGTCGAGGAATAGAACTGGATCCGTCAAAGTTCAAAGCCATCCAAGAATTGCCACCACCGAAGAACAAGAAAGTGGTTATGAGTTTCTTGGGAAGACATAACTACATCAGCCGGTTCATAGCTCAATC
The DNA here is from genome assembly GCF_000715075.1 of Nicotiana tabacum. Taxonomy (NCBI): domain Eukaryota; kingdom Viridiplantae; phylum Streptophyta; class Magnoliopsida; order Solanales; family Solanaceae; genus Nicotiana; species Nicotiana tabacum. The sequence goes on along the minus strand of NC_134089.1, from coordinate 79,439,176 downwards.
CACTGTTATTTGTGAGCCAATCTTTAAGATGTTAAAGAAGGACGCCGCTACCAAATGGACTGATGATTGTCAGAAAGCCTTGGAAAGAATCAAGGAATACCTGTCAATGCCGCCAGTTTTGGTCCCGCCCGAGCCAGGTAGACCTTTATTACTCTACCTTGCAGTATTGGATGGAGCTTTCGGTTGTCTTCTAGGGAAGCATGATGAAACGGGAAGAAAGAAGCAGGCCATCTATTATCTTAGCAAGAAGTTCACCCCGTACGAGGCCCGATATTCTCTATTGGAACGCACCTGTTGTGCTCTGACTTGGGTAGATTAGAAGTTGAGACACTATTTCTGTGCCTATACCACCTACCTCATATCAAGAATGGATCCTTTGAAGTACATCTTTAGAAGCCTATGCCCACTGGCAAGATAGCCAAGTGGCAGATCCTGCTGAGTGAATTCGACATTGTTTACGTAACTTAGAAAGCAATCAAATGATAAGCACTGACCGATCATCTTGCTGAAAATCCCGTGAATGGAGAATACGAGCCTCTAAAGACGTATTTTCCTGATGAAGAGGTATCTTTCATAGGGGAAGATATTGCAGAACCCTATGATGGTTGGAGAATGTTTTTTGACGGAGTAGCAAACTTCAAAGGAATTGGCATAGGAGCGGTTCTAGTATCAAAAACTGGCCAACATTATCCAGTGTCTGCCAAGCTCAGGTTCCCGTGCACCAACAACATGGCCGAGTACGAAGCCTACATCTTAGGGCTCAAGATGGCCATTGACATGAACATTCAGGAATTGCTAGTGATCGGAGATTCAGACCTACTTATACATCAAGTCCGAGAAGAATGGGAAACCAAGAACTCCAAGATACCCCCTTATATGCATCATGTACATGAATTGAGGAAGAGGTTCACAAAGACAGAGTTCCAACATGTTCCCAGAGTTCAGAATGAGTCTGCCGATGCATTGTCTACCCTATCGTCCATGATACAGCACCCTGACAAGAACTTCATTGATCTTATTCCGGTAAATATCTACGATCAACCAGTTTACTGCACTCATATAGAAGAAGAAGCAGATGGAGAACCTTGGTTTCATGATATCAAGAAATATTTGACGAAAGGAGAATATCCAGAACTTGCAAATCTTACTCAGAAATGCAGACTTCGGAGATTATCTAACAACTTCTTTCATAGCGGAGGAATCCTGTATAGGAGGACTCCTGATTTGGGGTTACTAAGGTGTGTCGACGCAAAGGAAGCATCCGGGCTATTGGAGGAAATTCAGGCAGGGACCTGCGGTCCGCATATGAAAGGCTTTGTCTTAGCCAAGAAAATACTCCTAGCTGGTTATTTTTGGATGACTATGGAAACGGACTGCATCTAGTATGTCCGAAAATGCCATCGTTGTCAGATACATACAGACATGATAAAGGTGCCTCCAAACGAGCTTACTGCAACAAGCTCGCCATGGCCGTTCGCCGCTTGTGGAGTGGATGTTATCGGACCTATCGAGCCTGCTGCATCAAACATGCACATGTTCATTCTAGTGGCAATTGATTATTTCACCAAATGAGTTCGGTCATAATTCAATAAAATTTTCATTTTCCCCCGCTATTGGAAATTGGGGTAGAATTTTGAGGAGGACCCTCAAAATTCCGAAGTGATTTCAGCCATTTGACGCAAGCAGCCATCGGAAGCAGCAGCCCAGTAAACTGGGGCAGAATTTTGAGGAGGACCCTCAAAATTCCGGAGCGAGAGAAGTTGCAGTATCTTGGACCACGTCGCAGTCGTCAGTTCATCTAAAGAAAACTATTCTTAATTATGTATTTATTGTCACATTTCTTTACTAAATCATGCATGTCTGTTACCAAAGTTGCTTCGTTTAGCAATGCTACCCCAATGATACGCCCAATATCATCAGAACGGAGCCGAGCAGGTCAAGCAGAGCCAGCGGGAATACGAACTAACCTTCCCTATTTATAAAACTCACAATTTTTCTTTGAATGCAGGAACTTGAGTTGCAAAATCATCAAATATACTATACACTCACGAGACTCACATTGCTCAGGAATATAACTCTCAGAACTGTTGCACTTACTCACAGCTGCTATCCGCACGTAGTGCTCCCAGCAGACACAGTATCCCCAGCAGTCGCAATGCCTTAATCCGCTATCAGCTAAGAAAATTCTATCATTATTTTGCCCTTTTTACTCCTTACATAAGGCTACCTTTTTGCCTTCCGAGGTTAAGATCTACCTCTATCTGCATTTCTCTACATTGCATAAGGCTACCTTTCTGCCTTCCGAGACTAAGCATTGTCTCTATCTGCATTTCCTGCATTGCATAAGGCTATCTTTCTGCCTTCCGAGACTAAGCATTATCTCCATCTGCATTTCCTGCATTGCATAAGGCTACCTTTCTGCCTTCCGAGACTAAGCATTGTCTCTATCTGCATTTCCTGCATTGCATAAGGCTACCTTTTCTGCTTTCCGAGACTAAGCTCTATCTCCATATGCATTCTTGCATTGCATAAGGCTACCTTTCTGCCTTCCGAGACTAAGCATTATCTTCATCTACATTTGCTGCATTGCATAAGGGTACCTTTTCTGCCTTCTGAGACTAAGCTTTATCTCCATCTTCATTCTTGCATTGCATAAGGCTACCTTTTTGCCTTCTGAGACTAAGCTCTGTCTCCATCTGCATTCCTGCATTGCATAAGGCTACCTTTCTGCCTTCCGAACTAAGCACTGTCTCCATCTTCATTTCTCTGCATTGCATAAGGCTACCTTTCTGCCTTCTGAGACTAAGCTCTGTCTCCATCTCCATTTCTTTGCATTGCATAAGGCTACCTTTCTGCCTTCCGAGACTAAGCTCTGTCCCCATCCTGCATGGCTGAAATAACACCACTTTATCACTCTTGCATGGCTGAAATATCGCCACCTTTTATTTACATCTTGCATCGGCTGGAATATAGCCACCTTTTATTTACGTCTTGCATCGGCTAAAATATCTCCACCTTCTGCATTTCATGGGCTGAAAGATCACGAAATTGTCCAAAGGCATCATTGTTCGGAGGCACCATTTGCATAGCCTGAGAACGCCATGCCATGGCCTGAGGACCCCATTTTATCTTTTGCATATCATTATTCAAAGGCATCATAGTTCGGAGGCCTCATTCTCATAGCCCGAGAACATCATTTCATAGCCTATGAATCCTTTATCATACGCTTCATGGCCCAGGACGTCATAGTCCGAGGACGTCATCCTAACCGTCCAAAGACAACATTCGTGGTCCAATGGGAACTTGCATCACGTTTAAATTTATGCACAATATATGCTCATTTGCAGGTAAATCGGCTAGCAACGGCCGTCTCAACAGGGGCGATCTTGCTCCAGTTCTCGCAGCTTATCAGACTCCGACCATCCTTCTCAACCCGAGCATCGTGTCCGCTTTTCGAAAGCTCCATCGGTATATTCTACCATTGGATCATGAACTACATATGGCCTGATTCCTGTAAGACCAGGGATATGTAGGCAGCTCAGGAACCAGAGCTCGGTAAAAATTCTTCAAATCGTTTCATTCGGTCAAAATTGGCCATCATATCTTTACCCGACAACTCTTTCATCCTTCCCGGGTAAAGATGGGCAGTTGTTGATACCCAATTTTTTCCTATGTATTTTTATATACAAAATATTTTCAAAATAGCATATACATGCATATATAAGCATTCCCAAGAGTTTTTGTATTTTTTTCAAAGATTTTAAAATCAATTTATTATCCATTTTTAGCAGTACAAAACTCAGTAATTATTCCCAAAATTATCAATTTTGGTGAGTAATTTATTTTATTCCTATATTTATACCAAATATAATTAAGGTAATATTTTATACATTTTTATAATTTTATTTGGTATTTTAAAAAGCTAAATTGCAAATAATTGCAATTCTAGCCTATTTTAAGATTAATAGCATTTTATAATTGTAAAATTTGTTCCAGTATTTTAAATTGATATTTATATATTATTATTACTATTTTTATAAATAAAAGGGAAAACGCTGGCTATTTAACATTTAGCCCCATTTCATTTCAATTACAGCCCCATTTCATTTCAATTTTAACCCTTAATTGACCCAATCCTAACCCCAACTGAACTGGCCCAATTTCAATTTTGACCCAACCCATAACCCAATTCAAATGACCCTACCCGGTTTCCCACCTACCCTCTTATATCTAGGCCGTTGATCATTCAGATCAACGACCATTATTTACCCTTCCATAATTAAACCCAAACAACTACCCTAATCTCCCTCATTCTGATTTGACCCGCCGCCTTGAAACCCTTCGTATCTTAAAACACTCTCAAGCTCTCGGAAACCCTAGCCATCTCCCACCTTATTCTACCATGTTTCCCCCGGAATCCATGGCTTCTCAGGCCATGGATGGCCTGTACTCACTCCCCTCTACCACTCAACCTTGGATGTTCGATGTTTTAAGGCCCGACTCCGATGGCTCTCTTCAGATCCTTCTTAGATCTATAGATCTATGGCTTCTCCGACCATTATTCCGGTGTGTTCAAGCAATATGAGTCTTTTCGATCCTCAAGACCTTTCTCATTTCTAGGCTTTTCTCTGAAACCCTAAACTGTCCGAAGTTCTTTACTTGCTTAATTTCTTAGATCTGGAATATGTTTGTGGTCTACTGAACTTTTTAAAGGTTTTCTCCAAATTCTCTTTTCAAAATCGTTTAATTTCGATTTAGGATTTCTAAAAGGTTTCTTCAAAATATCTTTCTGATTCTTTCTTTATGTGTGCTTGTCTGTGTTATGCTTGTATGACTTCTTTTACTATGCACGTACTGTTCTTCTACTTTCTTTCCTCCTGTACTCGCATGTTAATCCGTGTTATGTTTTCCTTACTCTTCTACTATATTTGTTTACTGTGAATTCTTTGATGTTGTTTGCTTTACTGGACTATGTTTGTGTTCTTACTAAGCATGATTCATCTGTTTTTACCTAAGTTTGTATCACTTTTTCTTCTGAACTTGTTTAAGTTCTGAGTTTTTCTCAAAACGTGTTCTCCATGCTCTTGACTGTATATCATATCTATTTGATTCTCATAAGTCTTTGGAAAAGATTCCTGAGCCTCTATCGAGTGGCTTGCCTTCTCATCTCTATTAGCTGACTCAATTCGAAACCCTAAGATTTGGGATTTCTTAGCAATTTTGATCTTTTGTGTGCGGGTTAGGGTTCTACTTTGGGACCCTGGACTCTCAGACTCATTGTGAGCCTGCAAACTAGACTTGTATCCCTTTGCTCATGATTCTGAACCTTTCTATGTTAGACTCTTTTCTAAGTAACATGACAGTTCCTTCTTGATTCACATATTTGTGTGCTTTATATAAGAGAAATTCTTTTTTCAAAAAGGATTTTTGCCAACTATTGATTGATTCCGAATTCCTTTTAATAGGGTTTGATTGATTGTTACTGATTTTCTCTAATTGAACCTTCTTTACCTTTTCCTGACTTGGTTCATTCGAACAAATCATGCAATTTCGATTTTTACTGGTTGCTTGATTGATTCCCTTTCCTTATTTTTTCACAAACCGTGTACCATTGGACTTTTGCCTTAAATAAACCCTGTGTATTTACCCTTCTTGTGTTACTTTAGAAAAGATTTTTAATCCAATTCTTTTCTTAATTGTCTTCTACCCGTTTGAAATCAGAATCCCTTAACTAAAGGGAGATTCTGCGTGATTGATTGCAGACCTATTTTCTTTCTTACTTGCCTTCTACACTATAAAAAGGGACGACCCTTCTACACTTAGACACCTTGAACCTTCAGTTCAAGACTTCGAATTCAATACTTTACACACACACCTCTCAATTACAATACTCTTTCAATACTCTACTCTCTTCTGAGATCTTTTGTACTGTTTGCTTGCAATTTGGTTTACAAGACTTCAACTTTCACTTATTTGTTTCCCTGAAACTGGTATGTCTTAATTTTTATTTCAGCACCATCCCTATGTGTTTACTTTACTGTTGCTACACTCCTGTCTACTTTGCTGTTCATGTTATGTACTGAATATGCTACTTTCTCTTTGCATCTGATGTGCATGTTTGTTGTGAATTCCCCATATCCCTACTCCTTTCTATGTGTTTGAGTTAAGGTTCAGGCCTGGCAATATCCAAATTGATGCTCATGTCTGGACCTCTAATCCTTAATGGATCCTAACACCCAATAAATGTGGCTAACAGGCTAGTCAGGGGTGTGCCAACACTCCTAATTGCTAGGCATGACCACCAGCCTGTCATGGCTCTCCTTAATTCCCCCTCTATGCACTTACACTCTCTCTTAGATTCTAAGTTCTGCCCCTCTCTTATGAGCCTTGCTTTGGGGCCTTGAGTTCCCTCTGAACTTGGACATCTGAGGGCTGCCATTTCCACACTACACTATGCTCTTAATTCTGCAATGTGTTTGGGATGTAAGCATTACCCGGAGCCCTTTGAGACTTTTGGGAACTTTGATACATACCAAATAAGAGAAAGGCTTTGGAAACCTGATCCTGGAAGTTGGTTCATCTCATATTGTTAGACCTTGAGTTTAAATTTGGCTCCTTAGTTGTAGCTTAATTTCTGATGTAATTTTACTTTTCTTAATTCATTCTGGTCTGTAATATGTTGTAATAACTTATGGGGATCTAGTGAAAAGGGGAGGGTCATTTACGTATGTAAAGGGTAGACAGCATGCTCATAGGTGTTACTATTTACAAGCTCTGCACTTACGCATATCATGTAGAAATCTTGCCTATAAGTTTTCTGCACTCATGCATGTCATATAGAAATCCTGCCCATAAGTTTCTGCACTTCTGCATATCACATAGAAATCCTGTCTGTAGGTTTTTCTGCACCTCTGCATATATAGAGATCATGTCTATAGGTTTTCTGCACTTTCGCATATCATATAGAAATCCTGCCTATAAGTTTCTGCACTTCTGCATATAGAAATCATGAGTATAGGTCTTCGGCACTTCTGCATTTTACATCTATCATTAGGCAAACAGTTATAGGTTAAAACAATAATCAACTGCCTTCTAGACACCATGTCTATAGGACTCCCTACACTTTCATAATCGTCCTAAAATCAACAACGCTTAGAAATCATGCCTATAAGAGTAACCCTTTGAATCTGATTCTCTTATTTCATCTACGAGTTTAAAATCAGTTGCAATGTTGTCTAATATCTGCAGATCTTATGTTTTTTATATAATCAATAAGCCTTCATTAAAATCAGAGTAAGCATTGTTAGATATCATGTCTGTAAGTTTCGCCTAGGCAAGCCAGTAGATAATTGATTAACTGCATCAGTCTTTGATAAATTACAACCAGGGAAGGCTAATTCGGACTCCTCATCTGAAAAATATGTGATGAATCAGCCTACCCTAACGCTTTAAAATTCAGACCATAACCAGTATTTGTAAGTCATGCTAAACAATTTGTTTCTTTAAATGAGGAGGCCCGTTTGAGCCCTTTAAACTGTTATGTGTTCTCCCCATACCTGCCTTATATGTTTTGATTGTCGCCCTAGAATTTTATCCTTTTAAAACTCTGAAAAGCCAAATCTCCCTTCCCTTTAGGACTAGTAGTCCCAAATGCCTCCGGGACTAATAGGATTGGGGCGGGTACTAGCATGCAATAAGTAACGATACTATTCCGCGCTTCATAACTTAACGGGGTGGGAAAGGGTAGATATGGATATGATGACCGGTGCGCTAATACCACGTGTAACCCCTCTTTTGAGGAGCGATTACCGGGTATTGCATTGATGTGATCCATATTGTTTGTAAACCTAGGACCCCCTTTCTTTTTTAACTTGTTTTATTGTCCGAACTATTTCCTTAAAATTTTTGCTTTCTTTATTCTCTTCAAACTTTCAATTTGCTTGAAATAATATGTGAACCCCTTCTTACTTGAGCCCTTAATTGTTTATTTGATTATGTGAAGTCACAATTGTAACATGGCCGGGAACCACACTAGTGGATCTTGAGGGGTGCCTAATACCTTCCCCTCGAGATAATTTCTAGCCCTTACCCAAACTCTGGTTCTTCAAACTCAAACCCTTCTTAGTGTCCTAATGCACTTAATCATTAGGTGGCGACTCTTCAAGTTCCAAAACCCAATTCCTAAAAGGGAACGAGTTGTCCTCCCAAATGTCACAAGCCCAATTTTGCGAGAAAAAGGGGGCACGATATGGTGCTTACTAATGTGAGCTAGGCAAGCCAAACCTTTAATCTAATTACTTTATTAACCAATTATTCTTTTTATCAAATATAAGACGATAACGTGGTAACAGTGGAAATTCAATTTAAGCGGAAGACATCAATAAGATTTATGAAAACTGCATCTATTACAAATACTTAAGCCTTAACCACCCAAAACCTGGTGTCACAGACTGTCTAAAATTGCTACATACAAAGTCTAAAGAAATAACAATACACTGTTTCTGAATAAAAGGAAAATGAAACAGGAAATAGGGACAGATGGAGACACCAGGGCCTGCAGACGCCTGCAGGTGTACCGTAGGTCTACGGATGGACTGAAGGAAGCCTCCAAGCTACTTTTCAGAAGCTGCTCCGGGATCTATGAGCACAACCGACCCCATGTGCTAGTAAGTGTCCAGCCTAACCCCGGTGAAGTAGTGACGAGGCTAGGACCGGACTACCAAATAAACCTGTGTAGTTCAAATATATATACATCGCAAAAGAAATACAGAAATAAACAAATAAAGATAGGAGGGGGAAACATGCTTTGGGGAATAACGGGTAAAACAGAATATTAAGAGAATTATAAAGGAGTCAAAATCAACCACTAACAAGAATAAGGAAAACAAAGGCAGATTTCACTTTCTTTTCACATCTCATTGCAGACGTGCAACCCGATCCCATTTCCTGTGTATTGTGGCAGGCGTGCCACCCGCTCCCATTTCATGTATCTCGTGGAAGGCGTGCCACCCGCTCCCATTTCATTTACCTCATGGTAGGCGTACCACCCGCTCCCATTTCATTTATCTCGTGGTAGGTGTACCACCCGCTCCCATTTCATTATATCTTATGGTAGGCGTATCACCCACTCCCATTTCATTATATCTTGTTACAAGCCAACAAAAATCACAAGGAATCCTGGCAAGGGAACAAGAACAATATAACAACTTCCCGGCAAGGGAACAATGATATTTCAACAACATCCCGGCAAGAGAACAATATTTCAACAAACATCCCGTCAAGGGAAAAATACTATCAAAAAACAAACATCTCGACAAGGGATCATTAATATCAAACAAACATCCCGACAAGGGAACAATGGTGATAATAACATATGAAGCGCAATAAACCACAACAGAGTCATAACAATTATAATGCAAGACTCACGGGCATGTTTGACACCAACGTATAGATACTCGTCACCATGCCTATACGTCGTACTCCACAATTAACATGTAGTAAATAAGACACAACTTCTAATCCCTCAAGCTAAGGTTAGACCAAACACTTACCTCAAACTTCCATGGCCAACTCAAGCCTCAAACACCGCTTTCCCTTTTGAATGCGGCTCCAAATCAATTGTATCTAGACATAATCGACTTAATAACATCAATAAACGCTAAACAATCCAATTCCAATGCTTAATTATAGCTTTCCCATCATTCTTTCCAAAAAGTCAAAAATTGACCCCGGGCCGCTTGGTCAAAACACAAGGTTCGGTCCAAAACCCATTCACCCATTCACCCATGAGCCCGAATATATAATTAGTTCCAAAATTTGATCCTAAAACGAGGTCTAAATCACAATTATACAAAAAGCCCCAACTCTACCCAAATCCCTAATTTTCTACCCTTAAGAACATGATTTAAGCCTAGAAATCTAATGGGCGTTAATGAAAATTGAAGAAAATGAGTCTAAGATTACATACCTAAGGATTGGGGGTGAAATTCCCTTTCAAAAATCGCCCAATTTGGAGTTTGGAAGAAGAAGTTATGAAATTTTGGTTAAGTCCCGTTTTTGCTTCTGCTTTAAAATCACTGGACAGGCCTTCATCGCATTCGCGATAGGCCTGTCGCGTTTGCGATGAGTCAGGCCTTAGTGACCTTCGTGTTCGCGACATTGGGCTCGCATTCGCGGAGCTTTGACCCCTCGAGCCTTCGCGGTCACGGGCCAGTGGCCGCGTTCGCGTAGAATAAATGAGAATCCCCTCCCCCAGGCCCATTGCCTTACGCGTTCGCGAGTGCTTGGACGCGTTCGCAAAAGGGTATCCCCCCTCAGCCTCACATTCGCGTCTCAGGCTTCACGTTCGTGAAGAAGAAATCTGGCACCTGGGAGATTTTCCTTACACGTTCGCGAGTAGGACCACGCAAACGCGAAGAACAAATTTTCTAGGCACTGATCAGCTAAAAACCTGCAACTTTTTATGAGTTCAAAACTTTCCGAAACCCATCCGAAACTCACTCGAGCCCTCGAGGTTCCAACCCAAACATACGCACTAACTCAAAAACATCATATGAACTTCTCCGTGCGATCAAATTGCCAAAACCTCTTAAATAACGAATTTAGCATAGAAATCTAAGAAAAATCTCAAAACTTTCAAAGCATGAATTTTCACAACTACGGGTCAGAATCATCTCAAACGACTTCCGTTTCTTACCAAATTTCACGGACTCATCTTATTTCACATATAAGACCTGTATCGGGCTCCGAAACCAGAATACAATCCCCGATACCATCAAATTCTAAATGCATTTCATTTCCAAAACTCATAGAAATTTCCAGAAAATAATTTTCTTTAAAAATTCATTACACAGGCTTGGGACCTCGGAATTCGATTCCGGGCATACGCCCAAGTCCCATGTTTTTTCACGAACCCTCCGGGCCGTCAAATCACTGGTTCGGGTCCGTTTACCTAAAATTTTGACCGAAGTCAACTTAAAAATGCATTTTAAATCAAAATTTCAACATTTTCATAGATTTTCACATAATAGCTTTCTGGGTACGCGCCCAGATTGCACACGCAAATTGAGGTGATGTTGAAGAGGTTTTTAAGGCTTTGGGATGCAAAATTCATTTTAAAAACAAGCACAGGTCATTGCATTCTTCGCCACTTAATACGGTTGTGAGATTCATCTAAATCCTTCATAAGCTCATGTAACGCAAACCGTATAATACCTCAAATCATCTGCTAAGTTCGCATTTATCCTCGTGACGGTCAGGTCAGTTTTCTCAACAAATACAAACTCAAATCGCAACACCTATACCCTTTGGTAGAAAAGAAAGCCTCCACACAACATCATAAGGTTCACACTTCCGTAGATCACACCGCAGGTGATAACCTACCTGCTTAGCCTCAACTTGACATCTCTTTATACCCTTTTACCGCCACAACTACTACACATTCACTTAATCTTTTTGAGTCTGAACTCATCAACATGACATGAAAATCTACTTCATTCCATAAATGAAATAACACGAAAGAATCTCCCAAAAACCTTCATAACTCAAGACTGTATGACACATCCAAAGAATGAGCATCTAATAGTCCTTTTCACATCTCAAGAAAACTCTTTCCGTCACATTCATACCATCTGAGCACATCTCACAGTCGCATCATACTCATTATGTAATCATCGAACCACTCACTAAGCCAAAAATCTCGCTCCTAAGGATACTATCCGACATATAAGTCCCAAAACACATGCTCAAACAACTGAAACTACCAAGCCCTATGCTGCGGTCTAATCCTAGCCTCAAGTACTCTAGTCTATCCCATCACCAAAACATAGGAAACACATCTCGCACCTCATCCATGGAATCTAAAAGCCATCATTGTACAACTGATATCGAGCGCTCACATGCGCATATGAATGAATGGAAGGAATTCAAATAGATACGCTTCAAGCTAAATCAATGTCAAACGATAAGAAAATAAAGATGGGAAGTTTATCCTAAATCACCTATATCCTCTCGATGATACGTATGGACGTCATCATACCGATCCACAAGACTCTACTAGATATTTTCTCATGACTCGTAAAAGCTATGAACCTAGAACTTTGATATCCAATTTGTCACGACCCAAAATCCAACTTGTCGTGATGGCACCTAACCTACCCGCTAGGTAAGCTAATTGAAAATAAACCACAATATAATGATAATGATAAGAGTCAAAAATAAAATAACTAAATTTTATACAACTCCCAAGGATTGATAGTACAAATCATGAGCTTCTAAGATTTAGAGTTTACAACGCTAGTATTAAATAAATACATCATCTGTTTGAAATGTACATAAATAGATTTTTATAAATCGAAAGCTACCATGAACAAGAGGCAACTACAACTGTAACACAGGTTCATCTTCAAAGCCAACTCCTGCCATACACAGCAATATCAACTCCAAAATCTACATGCAAGATGTAGAAGTGTAGTATGAGTACAACCGATCCAATGTACTCCATAAGTAACAAACGTAACCTTAGGTTGAAAGCAGTGACAAGCTTGAAGAAATGGTCATAGTCCAATACTAATAACCAAGAACAACTCATAACAATATAATAAAAGCAGTACAAGTAATAACTCCAAGACATAATGCTTAACTCGTTCACAGTCACGAAAAATAGGCATGCTTCTCAGATATAACAGTACCTAAATCTTTCACCGAAATCACCAAAATATGAGTATATAAGAAAACTATGATTTTTCCCAAAAACTTTCAATAACAGATAAGATGTTTCATTATCAGATAGCATTAGGAAAGTACATCTCTATGTCTGCATGTTAATGTAGAGATCATGTCTATAGGTTTTCTACACTTTCGCATATCATATAGAAATCTTGTCTGTAGGTTTTTCTACACTTCTGCATATAGAAATCATGACTATAGGTCTTCGGCACTTCTGCATTTTACATCTATCATTAGGCAAACAGTTATAGGTTAAGTAATAATAAGTTTCATTCTAGATACCATGTCTATAGGACTCCTGCACTTTTATAATCGCTTTAAAACCAACAACACCTAGAAATCATGCCTATAAGAGTAACCCTTTGAATCTGATTCGCTTATTTCATCTACGAGTTTAAAATCAGTTGCAATGTTGTCTAATATCTGCAGATCTTATGTTTTTATATAATCAATAAGCCTTCGTTAAAATCAGAGTAAGCATTGTTAGATATCATGTCTGTAAGTTTCGCCTAGGCAAGCCAGTAGATAATTGATTAACTGCATCAGTCTTTGATAAATTACAACCAGGGAAGGCTAATTCGGACTCCTCATCTGAAAAATATGTGATGAATCAGCCTACCCTAACACTTTAAAATTTAGACCATAACCAGTATTTGTAAGTCATGCTAAACAATTTGTTTCTTTAAATGAGGAGGCCCGTTTGAGCCCTTTAAACTGTTATGTGTTCTCCCCATACCTGCCTTATATGTTTTGATTGTCGCCCTAGAATTTTATCCTTTTAAAACTCTGAAAAGCCAAATCTCCCTTCCCTTTAGGACTAGTAGTCCCAAATGCCTCCGGGACTAATAGGATTGGGGCAGCTACTAGCATGCAATAAGTAACGATACTATTCTGCGCTTAATACCTTAACGAGATGGGAAAGGATATATATGGATATGATGACCGGTGCACTAATACCACGTGTAACCCCTCTTTTGAGGAGCGATTACCGGGTATTGCATTGATGTGATCCATATTGTTTGTAAACCTAGGACCCCCTTTCTTTTTTAACTTGTTTTATTGTCCGAACTATTTCCTTAAAATTTTTGCTTTCTTTATTTTCTTCAAACTTTCAATTTGCTTGCAATAATATGTGAACCCCTTCTTACTTGAGCCCTTAATTGTTTATTTGATTATGTAAAGTCACAATTGTAACATGGCCGGGAACCACACTAGTGGATCTTGAGGGGTGCCTAATACCTTTCCCTCGAGATAATTTCTAGCCCTTACCCAAACTCTGGTTCTTCAAACTCAAACCCTTCTTAGTGTCCTAATGCACTTAATCATTAGGTGGCGACTCTTCAATTTCCAAAACCCAATTCCCAAAAGGGAACGAGTTGTCCTCCCAAATGTCACAAGCCCGATTTCGCGAGAAAAAGGGGGCACGACATGGTGCTTACTAATGTGAGATAGGCAAGCCAAACCTTTAATCTAATTACTTCATTAACCAATTATTTCTTTTTATCAAATATAAGACGATAACGTGGTAACAGTGGAAATTCAAATTTAAGCGGAAGACATCAATAAGATTTATGAAAACTGCATTTATTACAAATACTTAAGCCTTAACCACCCAAAACCTGGTGTCACAGACTGTCTAAAATTACTACATACAAAGTCTAAAGAAATAACAATATACTGTTTCTGAATAAAAGGAAAATGAAATAGGAAATAGGGACAGATGGAGACACCATGGCCTGCGGATGCCTGCAGGTGTACCGTAGGTCTACGGATGGACTGAAGGAAGCCTCCAAGCTACTTGGCAGAAGCCTCCAAGCTACTTTTCAGAAGCTGCTCCGGGATCTATGAGCACAACCGACCCCATGTGCTAGTAAGTGTCCAGCCTAACCCCGGTGAAGTAGTGACGAGGCTAGGACCGGACTACCAAATAAACCTGTGTAGTTCAAATATATATACATCGCAAAAGAAATACTGAAATAAACAAATAAAGATAGGAGGGGGAAACATGCTTCGGGGAATAACGGGTAAAACAGAATATTAAGAGAATTATAAAGGAGTTAAAATCAACCACTAACAAGAATAAGGAAAACAAAGGCATATTTCACTTTCTTTTCACATCTCGTTGCAGACGTGCAACCCGATCCCATTTCCTGTGTATTGTGGCAGGCGTGCCACCCGCTCCCATTTCATGTACCTCGTGGCAGGCGTGCCACCCGCTCCCATTTCATTTATTTCGTGGTAGGCGTACCACCCGCTCCCATTTCATTATATCTTATGGTAGGCGTATCACCCACTCCCATTTCATTATATCTTGTGGTAGGCGTACCGCCCGCTCACAATTACAAGACAACAAAAATCACAAGGAATCTTGGCAAGGGAACAAGAACAATATAACAACTTCCCGGCAAGGGAACAATGATATTTCAACAACATCCCGGCAAGGGAACAATAATATCAACAAACATCCCGTCAAGGGAACAATACTATCAAAAAACAAACATCTCGGCAAGGGATCATTAATATCAAACAAACATCCCGGCAAGGGAACAATGGTGATAATAACATATGAAGCGCAATAAACCACAACATAGTCATAACAATTATAATACAAGACTCACGGGCATGTTTGACACCAACGTATAGATACTCGTCACCATGCCTATACGTCGTACTCCACAATTAACATGTAGTAAATAAGACACAACTTCTAATCCCTCAAGCTAAGGTTAGACCAAACACTTACCTCAAACTTTCATGGCCAACTCAAGCCTCAAACACCGCTTTCCCTTTTGAATTCGGCTCCAAATCAATTGTATCTAGACATAATCGACTTAATAACATCAATAAACGCTAAATAATCCAATTCCAATGCCTAATTATAGCTTTCCCATCATTCTTTCCAAAAAGTCAAAAATTGACCCCGAGCCGCTTGGTCAAAACACAAGGTTCGGTCCAAAACCAATTCACCCATTCACCCATAAGCCCGAATATATAATTAGTTCCAAAATTTGATCCCAAAACGAGGTCTAAATCACAATTATACAAAAAGCCCCAACTCTACCCAAATCACTAATTTTCTACCCTTAAGAACATGATTTAAGCCTAGAAATCTAATGGGCGTTAATGAAAATTGAAGAAAATGAGTCTAAGATTACATACCTAAGGATTGGTGGTGAAATTCCCTTTCAAAAATCGCCCAATTTGGAGTTTGGAAGAAGAAGTTATGAAATTTTGGTTAAGTCACGTTTTTGCTTCTGCTTTAAAATCACTGGACAGGCATTCATCGCATTCGCGATAGGCCTGTCGCGTTTGCGATGAGTCAGGCCTCAGTGACCTTCGCGTTCGCGACATTGGGCTCGCGTTCGCGGAGCTTTGACCCCTCGAGCCTTCGCGGTCACGGGCCAGTGGCCGCGTTCGCGTAGAATAAATGAGAATCCCCTCCCCCAGGCCCATTGCCTTACGTGTTCGCGAGTGCTTGGACGCGTTCGCGAAGGGTATCCCCCCCCAGCCTCACATTCGCGTCTCAGGCTTCGCGTTCGTGAAGAAGAAATCTGGCACCTGGGAGATTTTCCTTACACGTTCGTGAGTAGGACCACACAAACGCGAAGAACAAATTTTCTGGGCACTGATCAGCCAAAAACCTGCAACTTTTTATGAGTTCAAAACTTTCCGAAACCCTTCCGAAACTCACTCGAGCCCTCGAGGTTCCAACCCAAACATACGCACTAACTCGAAAACATCATATGAACTTCTCTGTGCGATCAAATTGCCAAAATAACCTCTTAAATAACGAATTTAGCATAGAAATCTAAGAAAAATCTCAAAACTTTCAAAGCATAATTTTTCACAATTATGGGCCAGAATCATCTCAAACGACTTCCGTTTCTTACCAAATTTCACGAACTCATCTTATTTCACATATAAGACCTGTACCGGGCTCCGAAACCAGAATACGTTCCCCGATACCATCAAATTCTAAATGCATTTCATTTTTAAAACTCATAGAAATTTCCAGAAAATAATTTTCTTTAAAAATTCATTACTCAGGCTTGGGACCTCGGAATTCGATTCCGGGCATACGCCCAAGTCCCATATTTTTTCACGAACCCTCCGGGGCCGTCAAATCACTGGTTCGGATCCGTTTACCCAAAATTTTGACCGAAGTCAACTTAAAAATGCATTTTAAATCAAAATTTCAACATTTTCATAGATTTTCACATAATAGCTTTCCAGGTACGCGCCCAGACTGCACACGTAAATCGAGGTGATGCTGAAGAGGTTTTTAAGGCCTTGGGATGCAAAATTCATTTTAAAAACAAGCACAAGTCATTGCATTCTTCGCCACTTAATACGGTTGTGAGATTCATCTAAATCCTTCATAAGCTCATGTAACACAAACCGTATAATACCTCAAATCATCTGCTAAGTTCGCATTTATCCTCGTGACGGCCAGGTCAGTTTTCTCAACCAATCCAAACTCAAAT
Source organism: Nicotiana tabacum (assembly GCF_000715075.1). Lineage (NCBI taxonomy): Eukaryota > Viridiplantae > Streptophyta > Magnoliopsida > Solanales > Solanaceae > Nicotiana > Nicotiana tabacum. Next base: position 79,421,966 of record NC_134089.1, on the reverse strand, counting down.
CGCAACACCTATATCCTTTGGTAGAAAAGAAAGCCTCCACACAACATCATAAGGTTCACACTTCCGTAGATCACACCGCAGGTGATAACCTACCTGCTTAGCCTCAACTTGACATCTCTTTATACCCTTTTACCGCCACAACTACTACGCAATCACTTAATCTTTTTGAGTCTGAACTCATCAACATGACATGAAAATCTACTTTGTTCCATAAATGAAATAACATGAAAGAATCTCCCAAAAACCTTCATAACTCAAGACTGTATGACACATCCACAGAATGAGCATCTAATAGTCCTTTTCACATCTCAAGAAAACTCTTTCCATCACATTCATACCATCTGAGCACATCTCACAGTCGCATCATACTCATTATGTAATCATCCAACCACTCACTGAGCCAAAAATCCCTCTCTTAAGGATACTATCAGACATATAAGTCCCAAAGCACATGCTCAAACAACTGAAACTACCAAGCCCTATGCTGTGGTCTAATCCTAGCCTCAAGTACTCTAGTCTAGCCCATCACCAAAACATAGGAAACACATCTCGCACCTCATCCATGGAATCTAAAAGCCATCATTGTACAACTGATATCGAGCGCTCACATGCGCATATGAATGAATGGAAGGAATTCAAATAGATACGCTTCAAGCTAAATCAATGTCAAACGATAAGAAAATAAAGATGGGAAGTTTATCCTAAATCACCTATATCCTCTCGAAGATAGGTATGGACGTCATCATAATGATCCACAAGACTCTACTAGATATTTGCTCATGACTCGTAGATCCTATGAACCTACAACTCTGATACCAACTTGTCACGACCCAAAATCCAACTTGTCATGATGGCACCTAACCTACCCGCTAGGTAAGCTAATTGAAAATAAACCACAATATAATGATAATGATAAGAGTCAAAAATAAAATAACTAAATTTTATACAACTCCCAAGGATTGATAGTACAAATCATGAGCTTCTAAGATTTAGAGTTTACAACGCTAGTATGAAATAAATACATCATCTGTTTGAAATGTACATAAATTGATTTTTATAAATCGAAAGCTACCATGAACAAGAGGCAACTACAACCGTAACACAGGTTCATCTTTAAAGCCAACTTCTGCCATACACAGCAATATCAACTCCAAAATATACATGCAAGATGTAGAAGTGTAGTATGAGTACAACCGATCCAATGTACTCCATAAGTAACAAACGTAACCTTAGGTTGAAAGCAGTGACAAGCTTGAAGAAATGGTCATAGTCCAATACTAATAACCAAGAACAACTCATAACAATATAATAAAAGCAGTACAAGTAATAACTCCAAGACATAATGCTTAACTCGTTCACAGTCACGAAAAATAGGCATGCTTCTCAGATATAACAGTACCTAAATCTTTCACCGAAATCACCAAAATATGAGTATATAAGAAAACTATGATTTTTCCCAAAAACTTTCAACAACAGATAAGATGTTTCATTATTAGATAGCATTAGGAAAGTACATCTCTATGTTTGCATGTTAATGTATATATGAAGTCATAAATGTCACTATACCATACAACATGAGGAAATGCATCTCTATGCCTACATGCCAAGTATGCATGTCAAATGTAATGCATCACAGTGATGAACTCATGAACTCACACTCTCAGAGTACACAATCTCACTGTCTCACACTCAATCACTCGGCAATCAATACCTGTGCTCACTGCTGGTATGTTAGGCTCTGTAGAGGTAGATCCTGCCCAAGCGCTAAAATAAAGCTAATTTGGCATACTACAATATGCAGCCCTATCCCATAATAATAAAGCCTGTAATTCCTACTACGGCCTGGAACCCAATCTATATAATATTAATATATATAAAGCCAATATGGCCTGCTGCAGCGTGCATCCCGATCCCATAAGCATCACTCACAATCAGGCCATTGGCCTCACGCAATCATCATTCTCTCTAGTCTCTCACACTCACAAATCTTTTGCCTATTAGCTCAAATAATGATATATAATGTAACAATAAATGATAACAGAGACTGCGATATGATATAAAAATGATGAATGTGACCGAGTACATAATTGCAATTTAAGAAATAATTAAAAAGTAGAAATAACCTCAGTGGGTTCCAACGGGATAAGCATATAGTCTAAACATGGTTTCTAACATGGATCACAGCTCAATTACTCTAGCACATAGAAATTTCATGGAATCAAACAAGATTAAGTAGTTACACAATACCACAGAATCAACCGAGTCATAATTCACACAGTACACGCTCACACGCCTGTCACCTAGAATATACGTCACCTCAACACGAACACATAACATGTATATTCAAGGATTCATACCATCAGCACCAAGTTTAGAAGTGTTACTTATCTTGAACAAGCCAAATCTTATACTGAGCAAGCTAAACAATACTCTAGAAATGCCATCCTGCACGTACTGACCTCCAAACGGCTCAAAACTAGCCAAAAGCAACTCAAAAAGATCAAATAATGCCAAAGGAAACAAACCCAATCGATAAAGGTAGAATTTTTAATCAAAATCCAAAAGTCAACCAAAAAGTCAAATCTGGGCTCGCACCTCGGAACCCGACAAAACTCATAAAATCTGACAACACATTCAATTACGAGTCCAACCATACTAGTTTCACTCAAATCCAACTCCGAATCGATGTTCAAAATTCAAAAATTCATTTTATGAAATTTTAGAAAAACCCTCAATTTCTCTTACAAAATCATCAACCAAATGCAAAAATGGAAGATGGATTCATGAAATATAATTAAAACCAAGTATAAAATACTTACCCCAATACATATGGTAAAACTTGCCAAACATCGCCTCAATCCGAGCTCCATAGCTCTGTCGCGCCCCTTTTTTCCTTCACAGAATCGGGCTTAGACATGTGATAACTCCTTTAAAGGAATGGGTATTAAAAGAGAAGAGTCACCACCTAACGATTTTAAAGTGCGTTAGGACACCTATGGGGTTCATTTATAACTACTTTTGGTAACCATAGACAGGGTAAGGGCTTGAAATTATCCTAAGGGGAAGGTGTTAGGCACCCCTCAGAATCCACTAGTGTGGTTCCCAGCCAAACAGTTTTTGTAAATTTGTACAAGTAGCAAACAAACAAGTATGACTCAAATAGTATGGGATTTAAGTTTAAATACACAAGTGCTTGAAAAACAATTAGTGAAAAAGCAAGAGTTTTAAAAGAATTACAATCTAAGCACATTTGTAAATGTAAAGGGGGTGTCCTAGGTTTGTTTATAATATGGATCACATCAATGCAATACCTGGTATGACACTCCTCAAAGAGGGGCTACACGTGGTATTAACGCATCGATCATCAAATCCATATCTACCCTTTCCCGCCCCATAAAGGTAATTAAAGCGAGGGTTGGTCTCGACCCCTATTGCATGTTATTACTCGTCCCTTCCAATCAGTTTCGGAGGAATTTAGGGCTCCTATCCTATAAAAGGGGGTTATAGGCAGACCCTCAAGTTTAAAGGCAAAATACTAAGGCGACATACAATAAACAAGTAGGACTTCAATTAAGGGGAGCATGGAAAACAAATGAAAGGCTCAGATATACCTCTACACACAGTATACATAAACAACATGACTCATACACAATTAAGGTCTAAATTCAGATCCTAAACATGGTATCTAAGTGATAACAACAGAACTAGATTTATTACATGACTCAGAAAAGAAGTCCGAATCAGGCTTGCATACTGATTTTTAACACGTTGACAGTCAAACACTAATCACAAAAACGGTACTGGTTTTATTTTAAAGTTGATTGCCTAAGATTTTCCTAGGCGTAAAATAACATGCATCAGTTACCAGAATTATTAAAACAGTTTGGAAATTATTTGTACCTAAAACATGTTGTTCTAAATGTTGCAAAAACATGTAGGGATTGTGACTAGTTTCGCTCAAACAAGATAATCAAACATGGGACTGTATTATGTCTTTTTTCATGCATTATTGGTTTAACTAAGTGTGACTGATCGAGTGTGAACAAGATCCTAAAACAGGGTAGCTAATATGTACATATGAAAAACGTAAAATAATTTCAGGACATGCAGAATTCCTAAAGCATGATTTCTAAATGCCTAAAGAGTTACATCATGATTTCAAAATGTGCAGGAGCAACATTTTATGTTAATGCTATTATTTAGCCTAAAGAAGGTTTTCTAAGTGGTAAAATGATGTCAAATGAGATGCTGAAATAGTAAACCTAAGAACATGGTATCTAATGCATGACATGCTTTAAATGGGTTGATCTTACACATAGATTCTAATGCACATATAATGCATGACATGCTTTGAATGGGTTGATCTTACACATAGATTCTAATGCACATATAGGAAATGTAAACCTAAAACATGGTTTCTACCCATTGATGTTGATAGCATGTATAACTACCCTCCCATTTTCACTAGCCAGCCCCAATACTTATTACAACAGGTTATTACAGACCAACATTGAAATAAATTAAATAAGTAGAAATGAAAAATAAGAAGTTACACTATAGAGAGCCTGATTAGGACTTCCTCCCTGAATTATGTAATAAATCACCTCAAGTGCCAAGATTGTTTCACAGCCCTTCTCATATCCGGGTATGTCAGAGTTCCCTAAGGACCTCAAGGAATCTCGGGCAGTGCTCAGACCCAGATATCATAGCCAAGATAGAGTAAGTTCAGTGTGGAAAGGCCAGCTTTTGTGTGTCCAAGTTCAGAGGGAGATCAAGGGTCCCAAGGCATGGATCACACAAAAGGGGCAGAACTTAGTGGTCTAAGAGTAAGGTGAGAGTGCTTAGCATAGGTTTAAAAGAGTTGAGTTGGAAACATTTTTGACAATGATTAGTTTGAAATAAGTTTTGGAAAGCAATAGAAGAGTTTGCCTTAGTGAAAACTAGTTTGAAGAAGAAAAGAAACAAGACAATCAACAACTCAAAACCAAATCAACATACATAGTTCAAACACAAATAGGGATAGGAGGAATTGGGGACAAGTAGTTCATATGTGAAAGCATATTTGCACTCAAGTTAACACCAGAGAAGTACTACAGAACTTAAATAGTCACAACAATAGTCTATCACAAAGTATTCATGCCAGGAGCTTAACAACATTACATTAAGGGGGCGCTAAACAGATATACACATTAGGTTTAGGGGGAAGGTTCAGGATTACATAGTGACTAGGTGTCACAAACATATGCTTATAATGTATTAGGGTTAGGGGGTTGGCAGAATAGTAGTAGAAAATGTAAGAAAGCAGTAGACATGTTGAATTACAGGTAAGGGGTAATCACATGGCAAAATAGGCATGCTATTTGCAAGGGAGACAACAGAACCACAAGTAGAAGCATAAGAGGAACAAAAGGAAGTGCATTACAAATAGAGACATATTATTTTGGATGTTGTAAGTTAAACTGAAAACATACCAGTAAAAATGAGAGAATAAGTGCAGAGTGAGGAGTGAAAAGCAGTACAATGAAGAGAAGTAGAGCAGTAACACAATAGAGAAGTAGAGCAATGTAATCACTCAGTCTTGGCTTTCAGCCGATTGAGTATCAAGTAAACAACAAGAGAAGCAAGAGAGTATGTATATGTATAAGAGAGAGTTCAGAACAATGTAATTGTTCGTGTGTGTAATGAAAAAAGAAGACGGTATATGTAACAGTTTGAAAGTCAAGTCAATAAGGTAAGAAACAATTATAGAACTGCAGAATCGATTGAAAATCGAAAATCATCCAAGTCTCCCTTAATTAAGGGAGCAATTTACCAATGGTAGAAAACAAGTGACAAATAAGGAAGGGGATCATATGAGACTGGAATATAACATATAAGGAAATGAGCATAGTACAAAGCATGTAATAGAGGCTAGGTTCGACAAATTTTAATTAAGGAAAATGTCTAAGAATCAATTTGACAACTCTATTAACCACAAAATAAGGCAAGAAAATATTTAGAGGATGTAAATCAGTAAGGAACAGAGTATACAAATCACAGGGAATCAGGGATTCCATTAAAGGTATACTGACCAACGGAAATTACCACAACTGAATTGTGACGACCCGGCCAATCATCTCATGAGTTACCATTTTGTTTCCCTCATTTCTACTTTGTTATGCTTTGTTTACCCGTGTAGTGTGGTATCGGGTTGGTCGGATCGAATCCGGAATAATATTGGTGAGGTTTGAGACACTTAGTCTCTTTTGATGAAGCTTAAGTTGGAAAAGTCAACCAGATATTGACTTATGTGTTAGATGGCTTGAATGTGAGTTTTGATGGTTCGGTTAGCTTCAGGAGGTGATTTGTGACTTAGGAGCATGATCGGAATGCGTTTTGGAGGTTCGGAGTAGATCTAGGCTTGAATTAGCGAAGTTGATATTTTGGCGATTTCCGGTTGGTAGGCGAGATTTTGATATAGGGGCCGGAATGGAATTCCGAGAGTTGAAGTAGTTCCGTGGTGTCATTTGGGATGTGTGTGCAAAATTTCGGATCATTCGAAAGTGGTTTGGTTGGGTTTTTGATCAAAAGCGGAATTCGGAAGATTTTAGAAAGTTTGGCTTGAATCCGAGGTGTTTTGGATGATTTGATGTTGTTTGAGGTGTTTTGAAGATTGGATCAAGTTTGAATAAGGTATTAAGATATGTTAGTACTTTTGGTTGAGGTCCCTGGGACCTCGGGGTGATTTCGGATGGATGACAGGGAGTTTGAGGAATGTTTGCAGCTGCTGAACTATTGCTGCTTCTAGTATTTCTGCACCTGCAGATTGGGGACCGCAGGTGTGACGCCGCACGTGCGAGGGATAGGCAACAAAAGCAAAAAAGGGCTTGAGGAGCAGGAACCGCATAAGCGGCTAAGAGGACCGGATCTGCGAAGTCGTAGATGCGGATAATGGATCGCAAATGTGGAAATGAGAGTTTAAGTGAGGACCGCAGATGTGGTCGTTTTTGACCACAGAAGCAGAAATATAGCCGCAGATGCAAAAATGTCTGGGCAAAAGGTATAAATTGTGGCCTATGCGAAATTTGAGCTATTTCACCATTTTTGACTTCGGCCTTGGACCTTTTTGGACGATTTGAAAGAGGGATTTCAAGGGAACTTCATTGAGGTAAGGAATTTGAACCTAAAACTCGTTCCTATGCTATTATTACACGGATTAGAGCTAGAAATCATGGAAATTAAGGGTGAAAAGTTGGGGAAACTAGGGCTTGAAAACTTAGACCTTTGCTTGGGGATTTGAAGGACCATTTGAGATTGGATTGCAGAGCTTTTGATATGTATGAACTTGTGGGGAGATGAGGAATCTATGATGTAAAAATTATCAAATTCTGAGACGTGGACCCCAGGGTCGGGTTTTGGTAATTTCGGGATTTATGTTGTAAATTGATTATTTTCACTTTGGCTTTGTTCCCTTAGCATATTTTGACGTCCTCGTTCTAATTTTGGATAGATTCGACGCGAGTGGAGGCCGATTCGAGGGGCAAAGGCATCACGAGCTAGAGATTTGACCGAATCGAGGTGAGTAATGATTGTAAATGATATTCTAAGGGTATGAAACGACGGACTTGCACATCGTAGTGCTATATTGAGGTGAGGCACACGCTTGATGACGAGCGTGGGGTCGTGCACTATTGGGGATTGTGACTTAGTCCATCCCGGATGACTATTTTACTGCGTATTTGATTGAAATCTATTTGCTATCATCATGATTTGGGTTGAATGTCATATTTGGGCTTCGTGCCAACTATTTGAACCCTTCGGGAATTTTTACTGGTATTTCCTCACTGTTTTGAACTTATACTTGAACTCAATCGTGATATATTTCACTGTTTTTCGTACTCAGCCATGTTTACTCTGTTTTAACACTTACACGATCTTTTAAATGATATTTTGGGCTGAGAAACATGTTTTACTACTGCCCGAGTGGCTTGTGAGGATTTTTGACTGAGTAAGGCCGAGGGCCTATGTTGTGAGCAAACATTTGATACTGATTATGAGGCCAAGGGCTTGAGATATGTACGCCTTGAGGTGACTTGATGGATATGAGGCCGAGTGCCTAGTGATGGTGCCACGAGATGGCTTGATATTACGCTTGGACCATAAGGGGCCCCTCCAGGAGTCTGTACACCCCCAGTGAGCGCGGGTACCCATTGTGATGTGAGATTGAGCCCGAGCGGCTAGTATTGTTCTATGTGACTGCCCGAGCGGCTAGTACTGTTCTGAGATGTTGCCCGAGGGGCGTATTTGTTGATACTGTGCCCGAGGGGTGAACCTTTATGTGTTTATTTTTTATAACTGATTGTCAATTACCTGCTTAATTGTTGAAAAAGACTTTTCAGGAAGTTAAGTTTGAGTTAAAGGATTTTTACCTATCTTTCACTGGTTTAATGTTTTAAATGGTTTTACTACTTCATTACAACATGCTTTGTGCCTTGCGTGATTTCTTGCTTTCAATCTTTATTTACATTTGTTACTGATTTGGAGTACTCACTTTACTCCCTGTACCCCGTGTGCAGATTCAGGCAATGCGGATCATGCCAATGCAAGTTGAGAGCTCCCGGCATATATCGGAGTCCACAAGGTAGCTACTTGACGTCCACAATCCTTTGTTTCTCCCTCTTTGTCATTTCTATCTCTTTTCAGACAATTGTAATAGTTATAGATTTATCGGACTTGTATTAGGATTTATAGATGCTCATGACTAGTGACACCTCGGTATCAGGGCTGTGTTTAGGCTGTATTTCCGCATATTATACTATCATTTGCTTAAACTTTCGTTTATTTCTTCATGTTTAGACTGTTTCTTAAATGCTTAATTGTTAATAATCGGATAATGGGAAGTGTTGGCCGGCCTTGTCTTCACAAGAGGCACCATCACGACCGGGTCCGGGTTTAGGGTCGTGACAAGTTGGTATTAGAGCCTAGGTTACATAGGTGTCACGAGTCATGAGCAGGTTTAGTAGAGTCTCGCAGATCGGTACGAAGACGTCTATATTTATCCTCGAGAGGCTGCTGATCCTTTAGGAAAAACTTCCTATTCTTGAAATTCTTGTCGTGCGAACTTGTTGATCCAAGTACTAAACTTCTGTTATTTTATTCTCTCACAGATGGTGAGGACACGCACTACTGGTCAAGATAGACGACCACCAGTACCACTAGCTATGGCCACCAGAGGCCGAGGATGCGATTGTGGTCGTGGTAGGGGCAGAGCAGTTAGGGCAGCACCTGCAGATCCACCAGCTGCCCCAGTTCAGGATCAGGTCCCAATTATGGACACTCCAGTAGTACCAGCTGTGCCCATTATGATTTCGGGTCTTTAGGAGGCCTTGACTCAGATTTTATCAGTTTGCACTGGCCTAGCTCAGGAGGTTTCAGCCACTACAGCTGCAACTACTTCTCAGGCCGGGAGAGGCAATCAGACTCCCACCGCTTTCACACCTGAGCAGGTCATGTAGGGATTTCAGACGCCAGGGGTACATTCAGCCCAGTCGGTTATAGCTACTCAGGACTATATAGTTCCCGTTATGCCGGAGGATGAGCAACATAGGTTGGAGAGGTTTGATAGACTACAGCCTCTAACCTTCAGTGGTGCAGAGGGCGAGGATGCCCAGGGTTTCTTAGATAAGTGCCAGAGGATGCTTCATACAACGGGTATTCCATAAACCAGCGGGGTCACTTTCACTACTTATCAGTTTTCTAGAGCTGCCTTCACTTGGTGGGAGGATTTTGAGAGGCGTAGGCCTGTTGGTGCAGCACCCCTTACCTGGCAGTAGTTCTCCGTTCTCTTTCTGGAGAAGTATGTGCCACAGTCCCGTAGAGAGGAGCTGCATAGGGAGTTTGAGTGGTTGCGTCAGGGAGAGATGACTGTGATGTAGTACGAGATGAAGTTTTCCGAGTTAGCTCGTCATGCTATTTGGATGGTATCGACAGATAGAGAGAGGATTAGGAGGTTTGTTGATGGCCTCACTTATCAGCTTCGTATTCTTATGACCAGGGGGAGGGTGATTGGTGCTACTTTCGAGGAGGTTATGGATATTGCTCGTGGCATTGAGTCTGTTCGTCGCTAGGAGCAAGAGGAGAGGGAGGCCAAGAGACCTCGAGGATCTGGTAGTTATAGTGATACTCCTTCGAGAGGTCAGTTTCAACACGACCGAGGCAGTCCATTCAGGCATGCTTAGCTAGCTCGCCCAGGTTATCGTGGGGCATCATTGGGTTATGGTTCTCACAGTTCTCATCAGGGCCAGTCATCACTTAGTGCCCTTCCAGCTTAGAGTTCCACCTGTGCTCTACCAGTGCAGGGCTCTTCTATGCCGAGTGCATCTGCTAGTCACTCTGATGCGAGAGGTTCCCTTCAGCCCCCTTCTCCAGCACCTAGGAGTTGTTATGAGTGTGGTGAGATGGGCCATATGTGGAGGCAGTACCCTCGTCGACTTGCGAGTTCATCTCAGTAGAGGGGTCAGTCATCGACTTTAGTGCCAGTTACTTCACCACCACCCGCCCAATCAGCGAAGGGTGGAGGTAAGTCAGCTAGGGGTCTCCCCAGAGGGGGAGGTCGATCAGGTGGCGGTCAAGACCATTTCTATGCACTTCCACACAGACCCAATGCTATTGCTTCAGATGTTGTTATTACAGGTATTGTTTCAGTCTGCCACATGGATGCCTCTGTATTATTTGATCCTAGTTCCACCTTTTCTTATGTGTCATCATACTTTGCTCATTATTTGGGTATGCCCCGTGAGTTTCTTGCTTTATCTGTTCATGTATCTACCCCGGTGGGTGATACTGTTGTTGTAGACCGTGTGTATCGGTCTTGTGTGGTGACTATTGGGGGTCTAGAAACCCGTGTGGATCTTTTATTATTGTGTATGGTGGATTTCGATGTCATTTTGGGCATGGATTGGCTATATCTGTGTTGTTCTATTCTGGACTATCATGCTAAGATAGTCACACTGGCTATACCGGGTGTGCCACGGATTGAGTGGCAATGTGTGACTGATTATGTTCCCAGTAGAGTGATCTCATTCCTGAAAGTGCAGCGTATGGTTGGGAAGGGTTGTCTTTCGTATCTAGCATTTGTGAGGGATATCGGTGCTGAGACTCCTAGTATTGATTCTGTCCCAATTGTGAGGGATTTTCCCGATGTGTTTCCTATTGACCTGTCGGGCATGACACCGGACAGGGATATTGATTTTGGTATTGACCTGGTGCCGGGCACTCAGCCTATTTCAGCGGAGTTGAAGAAATTAAAGGAGCAGCTTCAGGAACTCCTTGATAAAGGGTTCATTCGGCCTAGTGTGTCACCTTGGGGTGCGCCAGTTCTATTTGTGAAGAAAAAGGATGGCACTATGAGGATATGCATTGATTATAGGCAATTGAACAAGGTAGCAATTAAGAACAAGTATCCCTTGCCTCACATTAATGATTTATTCGACCAGCTTCAAGGAGCGAGAGTGTTCACCAAGATTGATCTCCGTTCAGGTTACCACCAGTTGAGGATCAGGGACTCGAATATTATTAAGATAGCTTTCAGGACCCGATATGGTCATTATGAGTTCTTGGTAGTGTCTTTTGGGTTAACCAATGCCCCATTAGCATTCATGCATTTGATGAACAACGTATTTCGGCCTTATCTCGACTCGTTCGCCATAGTCTTCATTGATGATATTCCGGTGTATTCGCGTAGTCAGGAGGAGCACGCGGAGCATTTGAGTGTTGTGTCGCAGAGATTGAGAGAGGAGAAAATTTATGCAAAATTCTCCAAGTGTGAGTTTTGGCTCAGTTCAGTGGATTTCTTATGGCACGTGGTGTCCAACGAGGGTATTCAGGTTATCTGAAGAAGATAGAGGCAGTTCAGTGTTGGCCCAGACCGTTCTCAGCCACAGAGATTTGCATCTTTCTTGGTTTGGTGGATTATTATCGCCGGTTTGTTCAGGGATTCTCATCTATCACATCGCCCTTGGCTAAGTTGACTCAGAAGGGTGCCTCATTTATATGGTCAGATGAGTGAGAGGAGAGCTTTCAGAAGCTCAAGACAGCTTTGACCACAACTCTAGTGATAGTTTTGCCATCAGCTTCATGTTCATATACCGTGTATTGTGATGCTTTGAGAGTTGGTATTGGTTGTGTTTTGATGTAGGAGGTTAGAGTTATTGTTTATGCTTCTCGTCAGTTGAAGCCCCATAAGAAAAACTACCCCGTTCATGATTTGGAGTTGGCTGCCATAGTTCACGCGTTGAAAATTTAGAGGCATTACTTGTATGGTATGTCTTGTGAGGTGTTTACTAATCATCGTAGCCTCCAACACTTGTTCAAATAGAAGGATCTCAATTTGAGGTAGCGGAGGTGGTTAGAGTTGTTTAAGGATTATGATATCACTATATTGTACCATCCGGGAAAGGCTAATGTGGTGGTCGATGCCTTGAGCTGAAAGGCGGTGAGTATTGGGAGTTTGGAATATATTCCAGTTGGGGAGAGACCTTTTACAGTTGATGTTCAGGCCTTTGCCAATCAATTTGTGAGGTTAGATATTTCGGAGCCCAATCGGGTATTGGCTTGTGTGGTTTCTCGGTCTTCCTTATATGATCGCATCAGAGAGCGCCAATATGATGATCCACATTTGCTTGTCCTTAAGGACAGAGTTCAGCATGATGATGCCAGAGATGTGACTATTGGTGATGATGGGGTGTTGAGGATGCAGGGTCAAATTTGTGTGCCCAATGTGGATGGGCTTCGGGAGTTGATCCTAGAGGAGGCCTATAGCTCGCGGTATTCCATTCATCCGGGTTCCGCGAAGATGTATCAGGATCTGAGACAGCACTATTGATGGAGAAAAATGAAGAAAGACATTGTGGGATTTGTAGCTCGGTGTCTCAATTGTCAGCAGGTGAAATATGAGCATCAGAGACCGGGTGGCTTGCTTCAGCAGATGGATATTCCCGAGTGGACGTGGGAGATGATCACTATGGACTTTATTGTTGGGCTTCCACGGACTTTGAGGAAATTCGATGCTATTTGGGTGATTGTGGATCGGCTGACCAAGGCCGCGCACTTCAATCCTGTGTGTACTACCTATTCTTCAGAGCGGTTGGCAGAGATCTATATCGGGGAGATTGTTCGTTTGTATGGTGTCCCAGTTTCCATCGTTTCAGATAGGGGCACTCTGTATACATCGCAGGTTTGGAGGTCTGTGCAACGAGAATTAGGTACTCAGGTTGAGTTGAGCACAACTTTTCATCCTCAGATGGAAGGACAATCCGAGTGCACTATCTAGATATTGGAGGACATAATGCGTGTTTGTGTCATTGATTTCGGAGGGTCATGAGATCAGTTTCTACCACTTGCAAAGTTTGCTTATAACAATAGCTACCAGTCGAGTATTGAGATGGCTCCATATGATGCTTTGTACGGGAGGCGGTATAGATCTCTAGTTGGTTGGTTCGAGCTCGGTGAGGCTAGGCTATTGGGGACAGACTTGGTATAGGAAGCTTTAGAAAAGGTGAAGGTGATTCAGGAGAGGCTTCGTACAGCGCAGCCAAGGCAAAAGAGCTATGCTAATAGGAAGGTTCAAGATGTGTCCTACATGGTTGGTGAAAAGGTTATGTTGAAGGTTTCGCCCATGAAGGGTGTTATAAGATTTGGAAAGAAAGGGAAATTGAGTCCGCGATTCATTGGGCATTTTGAGGTGCTTCGGAGGATTGGGGAGGTGGCTTATAAGCTTGCTTTGCCACCCAGCTTGTCGAGTGTACATCCGGTATTTCATGTTTCTATGCTCCGGAAGTATATTGGGGACCCGTCTCATGTTTTGGTTTTTAGCACGGTTCAGTTGGGTGATGATTTGACTTATGATGTGGAGCCAGTAGCTATTTTGGGTCGTCAGGTTCGAAAGTTGAGGTCAAAGGATATAACTTCGGTGAAAGTGCAGTGGAGAGGTTGGCTGATGGAGGAGGCTACCTGGGAGACCAAGCGGGAGATGCGGAGTAGATATCCTCACTTGTTTGAGGTTTCAGGTATGTTTCTTAACTTGTTCGAGGACGAACGTTTGTTTAAGTTGGGGAGGATGCGACGACCCGACCAGTCGTCTCATGAGTTACCGCTCCGTTTCCCCTATTTCTGCTTCGTTATGCTTTTTTTACCCATGTAATGTGGTATCGGGTTGGTCGGATTGAATCCGGAATGATATTGGTGAGGTTTGAGACACTTAGTCTCTTTTGAGGAAGCTTAAGTTGGAAAGGTCAACCAGATATTGACTTATGTATTAGAGGGCTCATATGTGAGTTCTGATGGTTCGGTTAGCTTCGGGAGGTAATTTGTGACTTAGGAGCGTGATCGGAATGAGTTTTGGAGGTTTGGAGTAGATTTAGACTTGAATTGGCGAAGTTGATATTTTAGCGATTTTCGGATGGTAGGTGAGATTTTGATATAGGGGTCGGAATGGAATTCAAAGAGTTGAAGTAGTTTCGTGGTGTCATTTGGGATGTGTATGCAAAATTTCAGGTCATTTGAAAGTGGTTTGGTTGGGTTTTCGATCAAAAGCGGAATTTAGAAGATTTTAGAAAGTTTGACTTGAATCCGAGGTGTTTTGGATGGTTTGATGTTGTTTGAGGTGTTTTGAAGATTGGAGCAAATTTGAATAAGGTATTAGGATATGTTTGTACTTTTGGTTGAGGAATGTTTGCATCTGCTGAACTTTTTCTACTTCTGGTATTTCCGCACCTGCAAATTGGGGACCGCAGGCGTGACGCCGCACGTGCAGGAGATCGGCCACAGAAGCGAAAAAGGCCTTGAGGAGCAGGAACCGCAGAAGCGGCTAAGAGGACCGCATCTGCGAAGTCGCAGATGCGGATAATGGATCGCAAATGCGAAAATAGGAGTTTAAGTGAGGACCGCAGATGTGGTGGTTTTTGACTGCAGATGCGGTACCGCAGAAGCAAAAATATAGCCGCAGATGCAAAATTTTTGGGCAGAAGGTATAAATTGTGGCCTTTGCAAAATTTGAGCTATTTCACCATTTTTGACTTCGGCCTTGGAGCTTTTTGGACGATATGAAAGAGGGATTTCAAGGGAACTTCATTGAGGTAAGGAATTTGGATCTAAAACTCGTACCTATGCTATTAATACACGGATTAGAGCTAGAAATCATGGAAATTAAGGGTGAAAAGTTAGGGAAACTAGGGCTTGAAAACTTAGACCTTTGCTTGGGGATTTGAAGGACCATTTGAGGTCGGATTGCAGAACTTTTGATATGTATGAACTCGTGGGGAGATGAGGAATCTATTGATGTAAAAATTATCGAATTTTGAGACGTGAGCTCGAGGGTCGGGTTTTGGTAATTTCGGGATTTATGTTTTAAATTGATTATTTTCGCTTGGGCTTCGTTCCCTTTGCATATTTTGACGTCCTCGTTCTAATTTTGGATAGATTCGACGCAAGTGGAGGCAGATTCGAGGGGCAAAGGCGTCGCAAGCTAGAGATTTAGCCGGTTCGAGGTGAGTAATGATTGTAAATGATGTTCTGAGGGTATGAAACCCCGGACTTGCACATCGTAGTGCTATATTGAGGCGAGGCACACGCTTGATGACGAGCGTGAGATCGTGCGCTATTGGGCATTGTGACTTAGTCCATCCCGGATGACTATTTCACCGCGTATTTGACTGAAATCTATTTGCTATCATTATGAAAGGGCTGAATGTCTTATTTGGGTTCGTGCCAACTATTTGAACCCTTTGGGGATTTTTACTGGTATTTCCTCACTGTTTTGACTTTATACTTGAACTCAGTCGTGATATATTTCACTGTTTTTCGTACTCAGCCATGTTTACTCTATTTTAAAACTTACATGATCTTTTAAATGATATTTTGGGCTGAGAAACATGTTTTACTACTGCCCGAGTGGCTTGTGAGGATTTTTGACTGAGTAAGGCCGAGGGCCTATGTTGTAGGAAACATTTGATACTGATTATGAGGCCGAGGGCTTGAGATATGTACGCCACGAGGTGGTTTGATTGATATGAGGCCGAGGGCCTTGTGATGATGCCACGAGGTGGCTTGATATTGCACTTGGGCCGTAAAGGGCCCCTCCATGAGTCTGTACACCCCAGTAAGCGCAGGTACCCATTGCAATGTGAGATTAAGTCCGAGGGGCTGGTATTGTTCTATGTGATTGCCCGAGGGGCTGGTACTGTTCTAAGATGTTGTCCGAGGAGCGGATTTGTTGATACTGTGCCTGAGGGGCGAACCTTTATGTGTTTATTTTTCATAAGTGACTGTCAATTATCTGCTTAATTGTTGAAAAAGGCTTTTCAGGAAGTTATGTTTGAGTTAAAGGATTTTTACCTATCTTTCACTGGTTTACTGTTGTAAATGGTTTTACTACTTCATTACAACATGCTTTGTGCCTTACGTGATTTTCTGCTTTCAGTCTTTATTTTATTTGTTACTCACTGAGTTGGAGTCTCTGCCCCTCGGGGTAGGGGTAAGGTCTGCGTATATATTACCCTCCCTAGACCCCACTTGTGGGATTATACTGGTATGTTGTTGTTGTTGTTGTTACTCACTGAGTTGGAGTACTCACTTTACTCTCTGCACCCCGTGTGCAGATTCAGGTGTTGCGGATCCTGCCAGTGCGAGTTGAGAGCTCCCGGCTGATATCGGAGTCCACAAGGTAGCTGCTTGACGTCCGCAGTCCCTTGTTTCTCCCTCTTTGTCATTTCTATCTCTTTTCAGACAATTGTAATAGTTATAGAATTATCGGACTTGTATTAGGATTTATAGATTCTCATGACTAGTGACACCCCAGTATCGGGCTGTGTTTGGGCTGTATTTCCGCATATTATACTATCATTTGCTTAAACTTTGGTTTATTTCTTCATGTTTAGACTGTTTCTTAAATGCTTAATTGTTAATAATCGGATAATGGGAAGTGTCGGCTGGCCTTGTCTTCACGAGAGGCGCCATCATGACCGGGTTTAGGGTCGTGACATGAATGAAGCAAATATAAAACAAACAAGAGTAGGGTAAAATAATCACATAAATTCGGGATTCAAAGTAAAGGATGGTACTGATAAGGGGAAATAACCACAAATTTCTGGGAATAAACACATAATAGGAAGGCATAGTCGAAGTCATAGAACTTAACAAGCAAACATAGGGTAAAGGTCACATAATCACAGAATGTTCATGAGAAACATACAGACTAGTTGAACATATTATCAAAAACACACTCAGAAACCCAGGATTTGAACTAGGAAACTAGGGTTTTCAACATAATGAATCAGATAAAAGAAAAGCTTAAATAAACCGTTTAAACATAGTAAAATCATAGATTAATACCAACAATCAGAAGGAAAAGCATTTTGAAAAGGGGTTACGAACCCTAGTTTGAAGATGAAGAGTCATTTTGAGAAAATCGTCAAACCTTTAAGGGAAAATAGTAAGATAACTCTGGATATACCTAGATCTAAGACAGATCTAAAAGAAAAGTGGAAAACCTCAAGAGTTAGGGTTTTAGATAACCCACAGAAGATGAGAGGACCTTAAAATGTTATCGGTTTTAGCCGGAAAAGTCATAGATCTAACTCGAACAGCCATGGATGGCTGAAAAATGGCATGAAAGACCATGGATACGAGTTGAACCGCTCCAGTTTCACTTGAGGACCTCAGGGTAGTGTCAAACTGACGTGGGGTGAAGCAGAGGCTAGGAGATGATGAGAGGCCATGGTTTCTGGCGAGGGAGGTGGCCGGAGAAGGTGAGAGACAGAGCTCAGAAGACGAAGGTTCTAGAGAGAGTTAAGAGGATTCAGAGGTGGTGCAAATGAGAGAATGAGGTAGGGTTTGGGGGGTTGTTGGATTAAAAAAAGAAAGGAATAACGTGGATCGTTGATTTGGGAGATCAACGGTCGAGATTCAAAAGGGTAGGTGGGTTCCGGGTTTGGGTATGAGTTAATAGGGTGTGGTTCGGATTTTTTAATATTAGAATTGGGCTGGAAATTGGGGTCCGATTTGGCTATAATTGAAAGCCAATTTGGCTATAATTTAAATAGCCAGTTTTTCCTTATTTAATTTATAAAAAATAGTAGATAATTTCTGAAAAATAATTTAAAGTACTAAAATGATTTAGAATACATAATTAGCATTTTAAAATATAGGATCCAATTTTATGCATATATAACATAATTATATCTTAAAATAGGCTAACATTGCAATTATATGCAATTTAGCTTTAAAAATACTAAATATAATTATAAAAATATATAAAAATTACCTTAGCCATATTTTGGCATAAATATAGGAATACAATAGATGAATTATCAAAATAATAATTTTAAAAATAATTATTGGGGATTTTATGGATAAAAGGGAGAAAATAAATCAATTTGGACCCATAAAATTATAGAATAATAAAAACTTTGTGCATGCTTATATATACATATATATGCTATTTTGAAGGTATTTTTGCATATTTAAAATATATAGACAAAAATTGGGTATCAACAAGCTCCAAATATGTAAAATGGTTGAAACCTCCGATGATAGAGTACTTATAATCACTGACGATTAATGAATCGTGGTCGCGGAAATACCATTGCAATCGCCAAGAAGAAAAATACACTGCCCCTGAAATACTCTACGCGTTGGTGAGTCTCTTCACGCGAACGCAATGCCCACAAATTCCTAGTGAATGCAGATTGACCCACGCAAACGCGAGAGAGAACTCAACAGCTCCCAGCTCCCAGTCTTAGCTCTGCGCGATCTCGGTCCCCATATGCAAACGCGAACACTAACTGACACAACCCTACGCGAACCCAAGAAATGCTTCGATTTCTTCCAGAAACAAATGATTAATGTGTTCTTGAAGATGCGAACGTGAATGAGAAAATTATTCAGCTCCAGAATCCCTCTACGCGATTGCATCACCATCTTCGCGATCACGAAGAACCATTGAGGCATCAGACACCAACAACAACCAGCAATGAAAATATGAAGAAAAATGGTCCAAAATCAGCTTGAAACACGCCCGATCCCCTCGGGACCCCGTCCGAACATACCAACAAGTCCCATAACATGACACAAACCTACGCGAGGCCTCAAATCAAACATAACAACATCGAAATGATGAATCACACCTCAAATCAAGCTTAATAAACTTTTGAACTTTCAACTTTCATTTTTCGCGCTGAATTATATCAAATCAATCCGGGATGGACCCAATTTTTGTACACAAGTCCCAAGTGACAAAACAAAACTATTCCAATTTCCAGAATTATAATCCGAACCGGATAACATCAAAGTCAATTCTCGGTCAAATTTATAAACATTCCAAATCATCAAATTTTCAACTTTCCTCAATTAGTACTGAAACCATCTAGAAATATCCAAATGCAAATCCGGGCATACGCCCAAGTAGAAAATTACCATTCGGACCTGACAGAACCATCAAAACTCCGATCCGGGTCAAATACATAAAAGTCAAACTTGGTCAACTTTTCCAACTTAAACCTTCCTAGTTGAGAATCATTCTTCCAAATCAATCCTGAATAACCTAAAAAATAAAAGATGATTCACACAAGTTATAATGAATCATACTATGCTACTCAAGACTTCAAATAGTTGAACAAAATGTAAATTCTCAAAATGATCGACCAGGTCGTTATACTATAGAACAGAAGACTTAGACATGTGTACACTATATTTCTCAGTAAATTATTTTCTGATATGTTTAGGGAGTATTAATAATACTATAAATAAGTATAATGTCTGTCCTTGAACTAAACAAACTAGATTGACCCTTCCTGCCAGTAGCATTAAGAGTGCTAGCACATTTGATCTCATCCATGTTGTAGAACTAAAATCCGATGTGTAGATTCTATAGTTCATTGCTTGTGTTCATACTCAGTTCAATAAAATTGTTATGTTTCTTATATCTAATAATGATTCTGAATTTGTTAATCATATCTGTAATGCCATGTTTAAACATTATAGTGTTGTTCATCAAAAACTTGTGCTTATACCCCTTAGCAAAATTAGATAGCTGAGGAAAACACAGGCACATTCTGGAGGTAACTAGAGCTCTTAGGTTGCAAGCCAACATCCCTATCAGATTTAAGAGTCATCGTGTGCTTGTTGTTGTATATCTTGTTAAGAAAATTACATTTTCAGTGTGTGATGTGCTTTCTCCCTTTGAGCTATTATGTGGCAGAAGACCTAGCTTGCAGAATCTAAGAGTTCTTGGTTGTCTCTACTACTACTAAAGCAAGTAAATGAATTATACATGCTTATTCTTAAGGCCAAACCTGCAGTTCTTATGGAATATTATGACAACTAGAAGGGTTATGTGTTGCTTAACCTCACTATTCTTTTGTTAATATGGATATGCTATTTATAGAGGATACATTTCCTTTCAAAGAACCATAGGGACCAGCACGTCCTATTTTCTATCCTCCCCTACTTCCTATGATGAATGGTCTTCTTCCTCCCTTGTTGATACTTCCACTAGGGATGCTATAAGCCCGACACAAGAATTACATATGGGACTATCTAATTCTTTAAAGGTGGTAAATTCTGGCTTGCCAAAGGTGGTGCAGTCATCTTTGTCCTCTTCAGAACTTGTACCTGGTACTTTAAGAAGGTCCTTGAGGACTAAACAACCCCCAATTTGGCTGAGGGATTTCATCTCACTAAATGGCCATAAGGAATTTTTCTGTTTCTAATCATGTGTCTTATGATGGCATTTCTCCTCAATACCAAGTTTTTCTAGTTGCACTCCTCAATTGTGGAACGTACCACTTATGAAGAAGTTTTCAGGGATCTAAGGTAGATTAAGGCCATGAAAGTTGAAATTGTAGCTCTAAAGAATAATACATAGAATGTTGTAGCTTTTCCATATGGCAAGGTGCCTATAGGCTATAAATGGTTTTACAAAGTAAAATATAAGGCTACATGTGAGGTAGAAAGATTCAAGGCTAGGCATGGGGCTAAGGAGTAGAGTCAACAAGGAGGCATTTATTTTCAGGAGATTTTTAGTCCAGTGGTCAAGATGGTCACTATCTGAATCATTCTTGTTGTTGCAACTTTTGAATATTGTCACATTTATCAAATAGATGTGTACAATAATTTTCTTCAAGGTGACTTACATTATGAGATTTATATGACTCTGCCACAAGAATTTCAAAGTTAGGGGGAGAGAAGGCCAGCTTGTGGACTTTTAAAATCCTTGTATGGACTAAAGCATGCACCAAGATAGTGGAATGCCAAACGTTTTGAGGCATTACAATATTTTGGGTTTGTGATGAGCCAACATGATCACTCTATATTTATCAATGGTCAGGCAGGCACAATGTAGTCATCCTAATCTATATGGATACATGCTCATCATTGGACCTGATCTTCACTAATTGAAGATATCAAAATTGCACTACAAAAGGCTTTCAAAATGAAGGACGTAGGAGATCTGAGATATTTTCTTGATATTGAGTTTTCTAGATAAAAACCGGGGATCTAATGCATCACAGAAAATTTGCATTTGAGCTCATATTTGAACTTGGATTAGGAGCTGCAAATCCTGTAAGCATACCTCTTGAAACCAATACTAAACTTACAACCAAAGAGTATGATAATTATATAGTTATTTATGGTAATTCTAAAGATAAACTCTTGTCAAATCCCAGTAGATACTAAGCACTAATGGGAAATCTTCTCTATTAGATAGTCACCAAGCTAGGCATTGCCTCCAGTATTCAGATACAAAGAAAATTTATGTAGAAGCCAAAAAGGTCACGCATGGAAGCTGCTCAGAGGGCAGTCATATATGTGAAAATTAAACCTTGGCAAAGGTATACTTGTCAGGCCCAAAATTTTACGTTAAGGATCGTGATGTCACATAGTCTCTAATACTAAGTAACCTTATCACATATAACAGTTAAACCAATTTAACATGATATTTCTAAAGCAGAATTAAATACCGAATTAAAGGTGATACAAGCCTACGTGGAAATAATCACAACAATCTTTCCAAGACTAGGTAGTACAAAGTCATGAACTCTAGCTGAATACATAAGTATCTCAAAAATAAAATACATAACTGTTCGGATAGAGAACTAACAGTACAATTAAAAGTAAAAGGAATCCAAGGGACTGGATCGATCAAACAACTCTTCCTTGAATTCTCGCAATAAAAGAAGCTAACACTGCCTGGGTCGACATCCTCTAACACCTAGATTTGTGCAAAAATATGCAGAAGCATAACATTCGTATACCACAATCGGTACCCAGTAAGTATCAAGACTAACCTCGGTAGAGTAGTGACAAGGTACAAGTCATGACACGACATAATAACCTGTGCAGTATATCAGTATAAAGCTAATAATGGAAGCAAGAAAATAGTAAATGGAAATAAGGAATATACATATTGTAAAATAGTAAAGTGATCAGAACACGATTAAAGCACCAATTAACCATTTAAGGAAACAAATGACAACCAAATAATCAAGTCGTTCTAGCACAAGGTTCACAACAAAATTATTTCGAGGTACCTCATTTCATAATCACAAGTCAAGAGTTCCAAATCACAAATTGTATGCACATGACACCTCGCGCCCATATTACCCATCACGATCACATGGACAACTTACGTGTTGCACGGACAACTCATATACCGATATCTCAATCCGCCTGATGTGTCACAGGGTCAATATCACAAAAAAGCAAATATACAAGAATACATGTGCATGATCAATGAATATCAAGTTTCATACTCCTAAACTGGTATAATTGACATGTATGGTGTATGCATGTGTGGGTGTACTATTACAATCCAAATCAACAAGTAATTTCAAAGACATCGAGTAGTCCATTGGTAACAACACAATAAGTCACATAATGTGCATGACACACACAAGGAAAATCACGCCATCACACGAACATCATCAATAATATGCCTCCATGCCGTCACATATCATCCCTAACATAGCCACCCTTATCTCTCTACATTTGAAAATATCAATAACAACCACCTGTATCGCTCCGCCCAGACAACACAATAGCCACCCGTATCACTCCGTCCAGACAATATATCAATAGTCACATGTATTGCTCCACCCATACAATATATCGATAGCCACCCATATTACTCCACCCAGACAATATATCAATAGACACTCATATCACTCTGTACAATCAACAATAATAAAATTCTACCCTTATGCTCTGCATAACAACCTGACCCACACAATAAATCCGCATGTGCCAAAATTACAACAATACGACATATCAAGTCGTACAACACGTGCCCATAGGCCACAATATTTCCAAAACAACAATACCGATGTCACCATAACACATAGCCTACGGCTCAACCAAAATGTGTATAAGAATCTCAATAACAACAGAGTGAAATGGGAAATAACTCAACAATGAAGGATACTCCATAAAAATAACAACTTCAACTAAAATAGGTTAATAGCTCTCACTAACTTCAACTTCAATTATTTGCTCAAGAATAAAATTAATAATGAAAGGCATGATATGTAATAACAACCTCAATTATATATAAGATCGTGTACACACTCATCACCTCATGAATACGTCTTCCACAAAATCCAGTGTTACACCACATATTTTCATACATGAAAGTACTCCATAAGTAAATTGATGGAATCTCGGAAGTGAAATGTTACATCCCGCATTTTCGGACGTTTAAGTTTCATCGTAAGTTAGTCGACGTAAGTTCGGAAATGAGATTATTTTGAGATTATAAGCATTATGCTATTTCAAACAAGTGATGAGTAAATTAGTGAAGGTGAGAGGGTAAGAAAATTGAAGAAAATGAGTTTCGTCGAAGTTTGGCAATTTGGAATAAAATACGGTCCAGGCTATAATACCCCATATTTATGGACTAGAGACATACAAGGTACCACATGACCATGATAGTAAAGATGTATAAAGTGTGTTAAAAGTGAGTAATATTTTAAGTAATTTGAGATAATTCTTAATTATGTGAGTAATTGGTTAATTATTGGATAGTGGGAGATTATAAAATTAATCATGAGAATTAGTAGTTAATTAATGATGAATTTGGATAAGGCTTGCACTATAAAAAGGTGGAAGCCCTTGAATTTGGCAATAAAAGCCATAGGTGACTCATAAAAGGCTTGGCAAGGTGTCACTTTAACATATGGGCATGGCAAGAACGTGAATCATACAAATATAGGGCCTTTAACAATTTTTAAGCCTTCTTCAACGTGAGTTACATAAATAATGTTGTGAAGATACAACATCACGTTTCATAGAGATTGCATACATGATTTACAATGGTCGAAGCTGTAACATGAGATTTTGTGATTCTAAGGAAGTACGGTGCAATCTTTCTCAAGAATATTAGACGGATTTTTTCCTACTCCGATCTTGCCATCATATGCTTTGTCGCAATTGACGTGTATTAGAGAGATTGTCAAGAGAATCAACTCAGGTATGTTAAGGCTAGCTTTTCCTTCATTTTAGCATGATCTCGTAATTACACAAGTTTGACAACGAGACATAAAGAAGAATTCATATCCCAAAATTTACATATTTTTTTCTAGTCTTGTAAGTTACAATATTCTCCTTATCGAGACTTCATATTCAATTGAGTATTTTATTTTTCCAGTCAAGAGATCAGAGAGTCTATATATATAATATTATATTATTTTCATTACCATCGAGCTATAATCGATGGGCAGGACCCTATTGGACAACCTTTGATCAAATGGTAAGTTATATATCGAGCCAACTATGGTCGAACGCCTATAAGCGAGCCCAGTTGGCCAAGATACAGAGCCTAGTATGGCCGAGCGCCTATGAGCGAGCCTACTACGGCAAAACAGTTATATATGTATACCGAGCTTTGTCAGGCCGAATAACTATTTTACTTACCATATTGAGAGAGTTGAGTCAGTATCAGCAGGTGAGCATATCCTGAGATTATCTTTGACTCCCAGTTACTTCCAGTTATTATATTATCAGTTCAATTTTAACTTTTAGTATATTGCCTTATATACTCGGTACATTATTTCGTACTGACGTCCCTTTTTCTGGGGGCGCTGCATTTCATGCATGGAAAGACAAGCGAGTAGGCCTCCTCATTAAGTGTTGCCCGAGTTCAGCTTGATCGGTAAGCTTCATGCCTTTCGAAGTTACCGGGTCTAGGGCTTTATGTACATCTTGTGTATATATGTTATGAGTAGGTTGGGGAGCTGTTCTGATAACAGTATATCTATTAGTAGAGGCTTGTAGACATATCCTGTCAGTTAGTGCAGTATGTTGGGCTTGTAGGCCTTGTATGTATATTTGGTTGGTTTGTCAGCTGCAATAATTATGACGGCCTTGTTGGCCCAGCTTTATATTGATATTTAGTCAGCATTCGCAGTTGTCTTGCAATGTGGCCCATGGCTAAAGTATGACATCATATGTTCAGAATCCCTTAGTCATAAGTTGGTATGTAAGGATAGGTGAGGCACCGGGTGCCAGTCTCGCCCCCTAAGTTCGGGGCATGACATCCAGATAGTGCAATTAAACCAAATCCTATGGGGTAACTTCCCCCACACAAAGTTAGGCAAGATGCTTGCCTCAAAGAAGCTAAATCAATATATTAAGAATCCCTTCCCGTGTGAAACAACCTCCGGACGGCTCAAATCTAACCAAAATAACTTAATATCATAAATAAAAACCATAAGGAATAAATCCAAATAATAAAGCTTTGATCCTTAATGAAAACTGAAAAGTCAACATTGGTATCACACCTCGGAACCCGATAAAACTCGCAAAATTTGAACACCCATTTCGATATGTGTTCAAATATACCAAAATCATCCAATTCTGACCTCAAATCAGCCTTCAAATTATCATTTTATGTTTTAGAAAAGTTTTTACTAAAATTCTCAATTTCTCCAATTCAAATCATCGATTAAATTTTAAAAATAAGGATGAAATCATGAAATATAACCAAGTTCGAGTCAAGAATATTTACCCCAATCCAAATTGTGAAAATCCCCATTAAAATCATCCAAAACCAAGCTTTCTAACTCAAAATATTGAAATAATCAAACCCTCGATATATAAAGCTTCTGCCTAGGGATTCCGCATTTGCGAACAAAACACATGCCTGCGAGCCCGCACCTGCGAGAAAATTCTCACATCTGTGATACTAACTTACCAGACAAAAACCCGCATATGCGCGCTGAAACTCGTATTTGCGGCAACGCAGAAGCGGACACTCACCTTGAACCTCAAACACCATATGGGATCCACTATCTGCAGATGCGACCTCGCACCTGCAGTCCCCTACCCACAGAAGCGGAATACCTGACCATGCAAAATCTCACAGAAACGACAAGAAATCACACAGAAGTGAATCCTCAGATGTGCTCCAACATGCGCAGATGCGAAACACTAGAACCAGGTCTGCCTAACAACATGTAAATGACCTGAAACTCGTTTGAAGCTCACTCGGGCTCCTCCAGCCCCGTACGAATCTACCAACAAGTCCCAAAATATAATACGTACCTACTCGAGGCCTCAAATAACAATAAGACAATAACAAAACTATGAATTGCACCTCAATTCAAGCCTAATGAACTAATGAACTTTCAACTTCTAAAACTCACACCGAACCATATCAAATCAACTCGAAATAACCTCAAATTTTGTTTGCAAGTCCCAAATGATACAATGGACCTATTTCAATTCTCCGAACCAAAATCTAAATCCAACATGAACAAAGTCAATTCTCGGTAAAACCTTTCCACCTTCCAAACTTTCAACTTTCTAGCTTTCGTAAAAAAAATTATCAAATCAACCTACAGACCTCCAAATCTAAATCCGTACATACGACTAAGTCCAAAATTATCATACGAAGCTACTGAAATCATCAAAACACCATTCATGAGTCGTCTAACCAAAAGTCATATATTGGTCAACTCTTACAACTTAAGATTTAAAAATGAAAATTACTCTTCCAAATCATTCCTGAACTGCTCGGAAACTGTAACCAACCACACAAAAGTTGCAATACATCATATGAAGCTATTCAAGATATCAAACTACCGAACAGAATGCTATAGCTCAAAACGACCAGTCGGGTCGTTATAATACTTTAATGAAAAATAGTATCATGACAACTTATTCTGATGCTGATTGGGCGACATGCCCTATTACCCGGAAATCTATCGCTGAATTCAATTAAGTATGGAAATTCCTTGATACCATGGAAGTAAAAAACATAGAGTACAATTTCTAAGAGATCTGCTGAATCGGACTGCAGAATCATTGCTTCAATTGTGGTTGAACTAGTCTGGATATTTAGGTTGTTTAAAGATATTGGAGCAGCAGTTGCCCTTTCTGTGAGCATTTACACTGAGAATAAATGTCATGATCCAAAATTCCCACTGTCGGGACCGTGATGGCGCCTAATATTTCACTTACTAGGCAAGCCAATGCTAGAATAATTTATCCAATTTTAATAGTTTAAAAATAATTAATGAGAAAGAACTGAAATTACTGCAATAATCCAAAGTAACAATGTGGAAGCTAAAATAGCCAAATGCCTGATACAACCCTGGACCCGGTGTCACAACTACACAAGCTACTAGAACAGTATAAATAAGGGTCTGAAATAACATAAAGTTGTCTGAAAGGAAAGTGCACAACTACATAAAAAGGGAAGGGGACTCCAGGAGCTGCGGGCGCTGAGTAGCAATACCTCAAGTCTCCACAAACTGTCTAATTCGGGCACGCTAATAACCGCCGCTGGGACCGACTCCAAAATATGTACAAGAATGCAGAGTATAATATGAGTACAACCGACCCCATGTACTTTATAAGTGTCGAGCCTAACCTTGACGAAGTGGTGACAAGGCTAAGGCAGGTCACTTACACTACAACCTGTATGCAGTATATAATAAAGACAAAAGGAAATACGGAACAAAATAAGACAGTCAACTGAAGATAATAACTACAGCCTTAAGTAGTAAGCCAGTGACGATCAGAATTACCAATCCTTAAAGTTTCAAGTGAAAATACCGACAATCAACAAAGCTCAAGGGAATAGAAACACATAGGTTGTTGCGGCGTGCAACCCGATCCCACCGTGTAATACAATCCTCCCTTATTCCATCGTAACAATATCAACAACCAAAATAAATAATTATTGCGGCGCGTGACCCGATCCTACCATATACAATAGCAGTATCACATTTTGCCCTTATTTTACCGTATCAATCCACCCTTATTTCACATGTTGCGGCGTGCAACCCGATCCCACTATATCAGTACAATTACTCACTGAGTATAATCAAATTCATATCTCAAATCACAAGAACCACTATAACTGATGAATATAAAGTTGAACCAGAAAGTAAACCTTGTACCAACTTGGAAATCCACGTATGAAATATTACACGGCAAGACAGTCCAATAAATAACAATTAGAAGGTGCAAGTACGTCAATTAGGACAAATAGCTGCAAGTCATGAAAACGTGAAGAGGTCCAACATTTTAAACAGGAGAAACATTGATTGACAAGTAGCAATATTAAAGCATGAAAGGCATTTATGGGACATAGCAGTTAAGGCAAGGAAGGAGATAATAAAGGAAAAATAGAGAAATCAGGAGAAATAAATAATTCGGCAGCGTATAAGCACTCGTCACCTTGCATATGCGTCGCAACACATGAAATTCACATAGCACAAAATTCGAGAGTTCATAATTCCTTCAAGTCAAGGTTAAACTCAATTCTTACCTCATTACGCAGTCAATTTAGAGCTCTACCAGGGCCTTTCCCCAAGAATCCGCCTCCAAACCATCCATATATAACCACAATTGACTCAATAATATCAAATATTGCTAAAGAAATCAATTACAATGCAAAAATTTAGAATTTTCAAACTTTTCCCCAAAAAGTCAAAAAATCGACCCCGGGTCTGCTTGGTCAAAATCCGATATTCAGACCAAAACCCGATTACCCAATCACCCCGAGCCCGGTTATGTAATTGTTTTGAAGTCCAACCTCAAGTTGAGGTGTAAATTTCAATTTTACAAAAATTCCTAATTCTACCCAAACCCTCAATTTCTACCATAAAAA
Source organism: Nicotiana tabacum (assembly GCF_000715075.1). Classification (NCBI taxonomy): domain Eukaryota; kingdom Viridiplantae; phylum Streptophyta; class Magnoliopsida; order Solanales; family Solanaceae; genus Nicotiana; species Nicotiana tabacum. The sequence continues at coordinate 79,392,820 of NC_134089.1, read as the reverse complement.
ATCTAGATTTTAGGTAGAAATATTATGAAATATAATAGGTAATTGAAAGAAAGTAGGTTAGAATCACTTATCAATAAATTGGGGAAGAAAAACTCTTGGAAAAATCGCCTCTAGGGTTCTCTAATTTTGATATTTTGAAAGAATGGGTAAAATACCATTTTTGGGACTGTTTTAATCACTAACATCAGGTACTCATTGCGTTCGCGTGAAACCTGATGCGTTCGCAAAGAGCAGAGCCTTAATGGCTTACGTGATCGGCGAGAGGTTACACGCGTTCGCGAAGGTTTGTCCCTCCTAACTTCCGCGTTCGCGAGTCTGGACTCGCATTCACGTAGTGTAAAGTCCTTCCCCATTCCAGATCCCCTTCGCGATCGCGAGAATGACTTCGTGATCGTAAAGCACAACACACCAGATGGCAGTTGAAGCACAAAAACCAAATTTTTTCTAAGTTTAAACCATCTGTAGAATGAGCATTCTCAATATTATGCCTTGAAGCCTATCTGAAATTCACCCGAGTCCTCGGGGCTCCAAACCAATTATGCACACAAGTCCAAAAACCTCATATGAACTCGCTTACACGATAAGAAAACTAAAATAACGCCTAGAACTACGAATCGGACACCAAATCAAATGAAATTTTCAAGAAAATTTTAAAACTTTTATTTTAACAACCGGACGTCCGAATCACGTCAAACCAACTCTTTTCTCACCAATTTGATATACAAGTTATAAATATAGTAATGGACCTATACCGGATTTCGGAACTAAAACACGAACCTGATATCAACAAAGTCAAACATCGGTTAATTCTTTAAAATCATTAAACATTTAAACTTTCAATTTTAGACAAAAATCAATAACTCGAGCTAGGGATCTCCGAATTCGATTCCAGGTATATACTTAGGTCCCAAATGATACGGACCCACTGGGACCGTCAAAATATGGATCCGGGTCCGTTTGCTCAAAATGTTGACCGAAGTCAACTCAGAGGATTTTTAAGTTAAAATTTTATATTTTATCAGTTTTTAACATAAAGGCCATCTGGAAAAACACCCGGACTACTCACGCAAATCGAGAAAAGCTTAAAGAAGCTATTGGAGGCTTCGAAACATAGAATTAGGTTCTAAAAACTCCAAATGATTTATCGGATCATCACAGTAAAGTAGCAATCCAAATATCCGCAAATCTTATGTTTCATGAGAGAACCAAACATATCGAGATTAACTGCTATTTCATAAGGGAGAAGAAACAACAAGGGTTGTAAGGACAGAATATTTGATAGCTAAGGAGAAACTACCAGATGTACTAGTCAAGGGCTTGACTAGGGTGTAACATGAGTACTTGATATCCAAACTAGGGGTACTTGATGCATTCGTATCACCTAGTTATGGGGAGTATTGAAACAAAATGAATAACTTGAGTGTGAGGGCATTTTAGCCTATTTAATTTAATGTATAGCTGAATTATTTAGGTGGTTAGCATTTAGTTAACCATATAGATGATTGGTAGTTAGTTAACACATGATAGTTGATCAGTGTAAATGTATATAAGTGATGTAGAAGTTAGTGGATCAATACGGCTTTTATTTTGCCTCTCAATTTCTAACAAATGACAGCTCCTCATTTTCTTTCTTCTTCCCACGTAGGATTCTCTTCTTCTCAATCTTTATGTTTCAGCACTGCTCGCCACGCCTATTAAAGAAGTAGAGGCTTCAACAACCATACTACTCTTTCTGTGTTGATTGAATTGATTAATTCATGATAATATTAATCCTGTTTTAGGCATTTTTAATTTGGAGTGCTAAGATTTTGAAAATCTATGTTGGGAGAATTAGTGAATGCTGATGCTGTCATGATAAGACTTTGATTTTTTGGTACCTTGTCTCTCCTAAAAACCAACAACATGCGCATATCCAACTTCAGGATCTCTCTCTACACACAAACACACACATAAAAGCACACACAATGTATATACGGTCGAAATTTTATTAATAGGGGCATATTCAAAGTTTTATAAAGCAAAGGATATAAGTCAACTTTGGGAAGTCCTTTTTTTTAGGCAGACAGCATATGCTTGCTAGTATCACATTTCTTGTCATACAAACTCATTCATGAATAAAGAGAATATATATATATATATATATATATATATATATATATATATATATATATATATATATATATATGATTTTGAAATTTTAAATAATTTAAACTTTTTGCAAGACGTAATTTATCAAGCAAACATCCAATAAGAAATGATTACTGCATAACTTATTTCTAAACAAAACGTCCCAAAGCGAATTAGGTTCTTGAGAAAAAATATATAAATTATTATAAGGCACGGGCTTTTCGAAAAAAAAAAAACATTTGAAAGTCAGTAGTCACATTTCCAAACAAAGAAGAAAATTTTATGAGATAACTTTTCTTACAAAGAATTTTGCGTCAAATAATGGATATATAGCTGGATGGATGGAGTGAAATTATTGTAGGCACATTCCACTAAAATTCTATTATGTACAGTATTGTTCACAGAAGGTATTGTTTGACCAAAAAAATGTTAAACCCTTTAGTTAAACTAATTAATAGAGAGATAGACAGTAAATCTTAGTCAAACATAATTAACTCTAGATCCAAACATATTGAGTACAAAAATCGAAGAAGAACAAGCTCGTGTAATATTTCTTAAGATGATTATCATACATCAAATGTAAATGATAAGCTTACATCTATGACAGGTTTGCACCATAATCGTACGAGCAGAGAAGGAGAGGAGAGAAAGTTGTTGATGTCTAAAAGATCTCCCCTTGTTGATTCATAACGATGGCTATAAATGTTGTAGCCAAATCTGGGCTCCGATCCCCCCGTGATGACTCCTGCCTATCGATATATATTAACAATTTTTCCTTTTATCCAATAGTCTTTGACCGGCGTACTTTCTCATGACTGTATCCCTTATTACTTGCCCAAACATTACACTTGTTCTGCGATGTAAGCTTTCTGACGGTGTGACCCCGGCAATGGCCGAGGCGCTCTTTGCTATCACATCCCGTGGGCATGATTACGGCTTGGTCGACCCCTTATCATTCCTTTTAAGAATAACCATCTTTTGGTCAGATTTTGACCCATATAGTGAATCCCTCCGTCTGTCGGGGTCGCCTCTTACTGAGCTCAATGGGCGGATTTTGTTGATTCAAAAGTTAGGAAAAATCTGACCACTTCAGTGGTATCTTCGGACCGTTACATCAGTTCGGAGCTGAATCGTTGCATCGACTCGAGGTATCATAAATACCCATTATGCATCATTATGACGTACGTTTTTCAGGCGCCGTATCGTTTCCCGTGCCTTTTCATTTTTTGATTGGCGGCTCTTGGGTTTCCCGCTCAGGACATTTATGTTCTTATAAATATGGGGAATCCCTTATTTGACTGTTGTGTTTTTCAATTTACCTGAGAAAGAAGCTTTGCGAATTTCCTCTTCCTCTTGTCCTTCATACTTTTGCTTTCAACAGAATTTAAGGTGACCCTTATTTCTTTTCCCTCTTGTTCACTTCGATCGAGAGAGACAAATGGTTGGTACTTCTTCTTAGACTGATAGATTTGTTGAAGCCCCGGTGCCAGAAAGTGACGTGCCCCTTCTTGTAGAGGGGATGGAGGCGGTGGAAGATGAGGGGTTTCCGACAGTGGACGAGATAGTTCCCCGCCCTGGGAAAATGAGGACGGATTTTAACAGCCCTGCCGAAGATGAACTGGATCTTGTCCCTTCCATAATGGATGAAGCGGCGATTAGAGCGCTCAAGGCCAAGTGGGGAATCCCTGCTCAAATTGAAATGGTACCGGTGGCGGGGGAGGACACTGTACATTTGCACCGCCCGGAGCACTGCGCATTTTACGCGTACCCTTTCGTTATCGGGTACACGCGTCCTCTCCCCTCCCTGTTGGTAGACTTCTGCCGCTTCTACGAAGTGTGCCCGGCCCAGCTCTCCCCGTATATGTACAAAAATTTTCTCATGCTTATCAAGCACGCGGAGCTTGCCGGACAAGGAATTTCCATGCAGCACATGTTTCACATCTTTGCCCCTCATTTTCTTCGGGGTTCAATGATCCATATGCGCCATCGAGGAACTAAGAGTTTAGTGGTGAAGATAGACGATAAGGCCAATCACCGTTTCTGGGAAAGATACTTCTATGTGTGAACAAAGCACCTTGTGGAGGACTCGGCAGGGTTCCCAGAGATGTGGAACTTCACTCGTGATTTTTCCTTTATTTATTTTGTGATTCCTCTTAAGGAGGTCATTGACCATTCTCCACCAGGTGATATTGCTAAGGACTTATTTTTGCCTTTGCCGCCGAGAGACTACCTTCCCCGCTAGTTGACGATATCCATGAGTGGGTGGGCGCAATTCTCCCCCATATAATGGGGATTCATGAATGGGCGTCCATCCATGAGAAGTATGGGCGCAAGCCTCTCATCGGTGAGTCGGCCCGCTGCAATATTTCTTTGTTCTTTGCCTCATAGTTTAATTTTGTCATTGTATGATCATTTTTCTTTGTTGACAGGGAGAGCGCGAAGGACGAGGTCTCCTCTGCTTGCATTCCGTCAACCAGCGCCCCCTGCCCGGCCTGTGCCGAGGGCTCCTCTACTTGCATTCTGTCAACCAGCGCCCCCTGCCCAGCCTGTGCCGAGGGCCGCTATCCGGCCTGCATCGAGAGCTACTACCCAATCTGTGCCTCCGGCCGGACCCGTGTGCACGGAGACTACTCTTCAACCTGAGACTCCAGTTTCCACCGTCTGCTCAACGGGCGAATCTTCCCGTGTTGGTAGTGGAGAGGCCCCGTTGAAGAGACGATGGGTGTCATTGGAAGTGGCTCCTCAAGTTGAAACATCTTCTTGGGGCGGCCTTTCCTTGGCGGTGCCTAAAATTGATGGTGGTTCCAACCCGATCACAAAGGCTACGCCCGTTTTGAGCTGTCAACAGACTGATGTGGCAGAAAGACGGAGTCCCGAGGCTGGCGTTGCTGTTTTGGGAGACCCTTCATCATCCCAGCTGAACCACACTTCTTCTTCGGCCGAAGAGAGGGGAAAAGGCATTGTGGTTGATGATTATGAGTTTGAATTCGACCTTGATCCAGGCGACGTTAGGATGTTCGAGGAGAGTTTTACCCGAACTATGGTAAGAGCGGGAGGTCCTTCCCTAATACTCAAAATTCTGTCGAACCTTAATCTTTTACGAGACATGGTGGATTTTGTGCTGTAGTTCGACCTTCTATGCTCTACCGCAGAAAGCGAAGCTCTTCAGGATGTCAGCGACGCAAAATTGTCACGTGGTGTGATCGCAATGGGCCTAAGGGTAAGTTTCTCTTCCTTGTTTGTTTTTTTTCCTTTTTTCTAGCCTTGGCCTTTATCGACTCTTTTTTTTTTGTTATCAGTCTTACATGCTGGAGATCGAGAGTGCTCGTAGGGCCGAGACTGGGTCCAAGATTTTTTTGATGATGCTTGAAAAGTATTGGTGGTATCGCAACAAATGCCATGAGATCCATGAGTGGGTCAGAGGGGTACTAGCACCCAATCCATCGGAGAGGAGTTGGAGAAAAGGGATCAGGACCTGATGCAGTCCATTCGCAAATGTAGTGAGCTCGAGGAGCTGCTTCGTGCCAAGGACAAAGAGCTTGCATTGGGAAAGGGGGTTGATACGGAGTGCGAGCATCTTCAGGCAAAGGTGCTTTCGTTGCAAGCTGAACTTGATCAGAATACCTCCGGAATTAAAGCTTTGAGTGTAGAATGGATGGGAAAGTTAGCCGAGCTTGAGAGAAAAGTGGCCGAGCTGGAGAATGCTCGGGCGTCGGCTTTGGCGATAGCAGTGGCACTGGAGGACACTATCCACGTCCTTAAATCTGAGCAGGAGTTTGAGAGGGCGTAATTGGGAGACCGGGTCGCGACCCTCGAGCCTGAAAAGGCGTAATTGCTGGCTCAAGTTGAATCTACTTCTGCCGCTGTTCCTCGTCACTTGCATGAGTTGTGGGTCCATGCTGAGGACCAACGTGACATATACAAGGGTTTATGGGAGGCGGGCATGTTTCCGAGGCTGCTTTTGAAGAAGCTCGGGCAAAGGTAGGCGAGGCTCGTGCCAATTGCGGCTATGACCCCGTGACATCGAAGGTTGGCAAGGACGCTGATGTTGACGAGGGGTTTCCTAAAAACAATGATGGAGAGAACGGCGGTGATGATGCCGAGTGAAAAGTTGCTGCAGCTTTAGACCTTCTTTTTTTGTTGTTCATTTTCGTTTTTTTTTGGGCCTGTTTTGGCCTTTTGTAAGGTGCGGCGGTTGCGCACGTATATTTAAATAAAACAGCTACTTCGCCCTTGTGTAACTTTTGATTCTCTTTTTCTTTTCCTCGTTCGTTACATATCTTTTCATTTTGGCGCAGACCTTTGGATTCTCCTTTTTTGCGATGAGTCCCTGATCTTTTCGATTAGGAGTCCGACCCTGCCCGGATCGATTAGGATCTCGTCGCGCGAGTCTGAATGAAGTCACTTTGGATCTTTAGATCCAGGTGAGGTTGACTTCCGATTTGTTGACTTAGATGGAATCATCCTTGGTTCAAACGAGGTTGAATTCAGACTCGTCATTTTGGACGAAGTCACTTTCTACTTGAACATTCGAGTGGGATTGAATTTAGACTTACCGACTTAGGCGTAGTCAACTATTTCATACATATTCAAGCAGGGTCGAACATGGAATCGCCATATCGGGCAAAGTCAGTTTCTGACTTGTGTTTGAACGAGGTCGAACTTGGAGTTGCCTTCTTAGGCGAAGCCAATTTCTGACTCATATTTGAACGAGTACGAACTCTTTATTTTATTTGAATGTAGCCGGTGGCTGTAAAGGTGTTATTCTGAGCGAGGTTGAATTGTATCCTACTTGATTCGACAATAGCTAGTGGCCGTAAAGGTGTCAATTTGATCGAGATCGAATTGTGACCTATTTGCTTTGACGATGGCCGATGGCCGTAAAGATGTTAATTCGAGTGAGATCGAATTGTGACCTATTGTAAGTTCGAGCAAGTTCGAACCCTTCTTTTGGCAATGGTCGGTGGCCGTAAAGGTGTTAATTCGAGCGAGATCAAATTGTGACCTATTATAAGTTTGAGCGAGGTCGAACCCTTCTTTTGGCGATGGCCGTTGGCCGTAGGGGTGTTATTTTGAGCAAGGTCGAAATAGTAACCCATTGTAAGTTCGAGTGAGGTCGAACCCTTCTTTTTGCAATGGTCGTTGGCCGTAAGGGTATTATTTCGAGCAAGGTCAAAATAATAACTCGTTGTAAGTTTGAGTGAGGTCGAATCCTTCTTTTGGCGATGGTCATTGGCCGTAGGGGTGTTATTTCAAGCAAGGTCGAAATAGTAACCAGTTGTAAGTTCGAGTGAGGTCAAACCCTTATTTTGGCAACGGTCGTTGGCCGTAGGGGTGTTATTTCGAGCAAGGTCAAAATAGCAACCTGTTGTAATTCGAGCAAGGTCAAACCCTTCTTTTAGCGACAGCCGTTGGCTGTAGGGGTGTCATTTCGAGCAAGGTCAAAATAGTAACCTGTTGTAATTCGAGCGAGTTCGAACCCTTCTTTTGGCGATGGCCGTTGGCCAAAAGGGTGTTATTCCGAGCAAGGCTGAAATAGTAACCCATTGTATCATTGTTATGTATATTTTTTGGAGAACTTTACGCGTCGTCTTACTGTTTATGCATGCGTCGGGATGAGCCCCGATGTGCTCGGCTTTGTTTTTACTGGAGAATACTGGGCGTTCCCTGGGTGAGTCTCGGTTTGCTTAATTTTGCTTTCATTGGAGAATATTGTGCGCTTCCTGGGTGAGTCTCAGTTTGCTTAATTTCGCTTTCATTGGAGAATACTGTGTACTTCCTGGGTGAGTCCCAGTTTTCTTAATTTCGCTTTCAATGGGGAATACTAGGTGAGTCCCAGTTTGCTTAATTTCGCTTTTACTGGAGTTTTTTTTCATATTTGTTCTGTACCGAGCCATTTCTGTTATTCGTGATATGCTACGGTTTAGGGGGTTTTGCTCGGTCATTACTTGCGGAGTGGTATGATACGGAACCATTTTCGGGGGTGTTTTGGAGGCATGTCGCTCACTCGCATACCCATGCGAGTGCTCGCGTTCCTGTTTGAACCAACAAAAGAGTGAAGATAAACCAAAATGAAATTGTCTGTTACCTTGACCTAACAAGCAGGTGAAAGAAGGAGCGACGTTGTAGGGTTACTCGCTCTACCTAGTGCTCGAATAGTGGTTTTAGATTTGGCGGCCATTTTTGGCTTCGTCGTTAACAACGTCTAGTCTTCTCACGGGTTAGGCCCACCTTACTCGCTGAAGTGTTGAAATCGAGTCCCGGTCCGATCTCGTCCGATTTGCACAAACAACAAGGAAAACATATCACACTTCGTTCATAGATCATCCAGTGTGTGGGGGATGTGAAAATAGGACAGGATGTGCCCGCTCTTTCAAAAGACCATACAACAGGCTGTCGTCCCTTCCTAAGGGGTGGGAATACGGGTCAACATATAAGGTAGATACGTCAAATGGGGTTGTGGTCATGCCAGACAACTGTGATCCTATTTCAAATGAGCATATGTCGTGTCAAACCCATCGTTACAGGTGAGACGTGGGTTTTACATAGACATTGGTTATAACTTCTACTTTATGTAGCAATCTGACCTAGATTGGTACGGTCATCTCGGAGGCTTACCTACTTCTCTTTCGAGTTGGTGTTTGTGCCGAGATGGTGAGGCCATGATAGCTTGGTAGTGATATTTCGCTGGTTCTAGATCTAAAGGAAACTAAAAAATTTGGCTAATAAATCCCCACAAACGGCGCCAATTTGTTTGACCAAAAAAGTGTTAAACCCTTTAGTTAAACTAAATAATAGAGAGATAGAAGGCAAAATCTTTGCCAAACATAATTAACTCTAGATCCAAACATATTGAGTATAAAAATCGAAGAAGAACAAGATCGTGTAATATTTCTTAATAAGATTATCTTACATTAAATGTAAATGATAAACTTACATATATGACAGGTTTGCGCCATAATCGTAAGAGCACAGAAGGAGAAGAGAGAAAGTTGTTGATGACTAAGAGATCTCCCCTTGTTGATTCCATAACGATGGCTATAAATGTTGTAGCCAGATCTGGGCTCCGACCCCCCCGTGATGATCTCCCGCCTATCTATTTATATTAACAATTTTTCCTTTTATCCAATGGTCGTTGACCGGCGCAATTTCTCATGAATGTATTCTTCATTACTTGTCCAAACATTACACTTGTTCTGCAATGTAAGCTTTCTGATGGTGTGACCCCGGCAATGGCCGAGGTGCTCTTTGTATCACGCCCCGTGGGTATGATTACGCCTTGGGCGACTCCTTTTCGTTCTTTTTAAGAACAACCAATCTTATGGTCAGATTTTGACCCATACAGGTATGACTTGCTGCATATATTTATGATTCTCCGTAATAATGAGAAATTGAATTAAGTCTAGATTCTTTATATCTTTTTGTTCTCTAAAGCGTGGTGTCCTGTTCTTTGGTAAAATAATTTTGTCCATGTGATAATCTTGATGGTTTTACTTATGGTGACTCAAAGCGGATCTAGGATTTAAAAATGGTGGGTACCTTAATTTTTTTAAATATACACTTTGTAATGATTAACATAGAGGCGATTAGTAATGTGTATTCGATTCATTTTGAGTTTATGCCGGTCAACTTAATAGGCATATTTGATTTGCATCAATGAAAATTACATCACAAATATCAAGAAACAAACATAATTAACATTTTAAACAAGGAATCACACCTTTATTATTAACAATATAACTAAAGTCAATATCTTTTACTAGGAATTATTTTTTCCGTATATTTAAAATAAATTTGCACAAGTTAAATAACATCTTCAATAAGGGAATTACTTCAATCGGTTAAAAAATATTAACAAGTAAATACACCCTATAAATAAATTTAATTTAAAAGTAGATGAAATACAAGTTCCCAAAAATTCATAAATTTCATGTTTTTCGTAAGCAATGTTCATTACGAAATTTTCATTACAATTAATAATAAAGAGATTTAAATTGAACTTAACAAGCATAGAATAGCACAAAATTTTTATAATATAATAAACAAAAGGAATTGTCAAAAATTGAAACTGATATCACTCCAAAATTCTCAATGACACCCAAATTTTTCGATTTTGAGAGAAAAAAACTCACAAATTTGAGATTAAGAGCAACACTTATATTTATGGGATTTGAAAATTTTGGAGTCTCTTTTTTGTGTGTTTTCATTAGAGCTCACGGATAAAATAATACAATAAAAAAATTATATAAAAAACTAATAAAAATACAAATAGGAAATTGGGAGATAGCCGAAGAGGAAAATGACCGAGACAAAAGCACAAAAAGGGAGATGACAATGTTCAAGATAAATTCAAACGGGTATCTTACACACAAAAAAGCTTTCAAAGGTCTCTAAATCATGGCACCTTTATTTAGTTTGGAAGTGCGAGTGACATGATCAAATATTTAACCTACTTTTAAAAAAATTCAACATAGGTAATAACAATTTTACCAAGGTGCCATGCCACCCCACACTAAAGGATGGATTTGCCCCTGTGGTAATTTAAATGGTATTTTTCGTCTGAACTATATGTCTATATCTGAAGATTGAAGCCAGTGGTAATCTAGCCATCCTCTTCAAAATGCACCCAAAGATCGATCTGGTGACGGTGTGGAGAATGCAAAGTGCAGATGAGTCGATTTTGCCTTTAGCTAGTAAGCTTCATATAAAGTTCATATTAAATTCACAATTCAATATAACCAGTTCTACTCAAGGCCATTCCATGCCTATTCCAGTTCACATTAACTCTCGTGTTTTGTGCAGTGGAATAATCAAAGAGCCACTTTGAATTTCCCCTCCCCAAAAATCCATTTTCAGCATTGGAAATTTTGTTAAATGACTTATCATTTGAACTTGAAAAATTCCAGCATTCTCAGGCGTGAAAGCAAGAGCCTCTCGGAATGCATAGAGGCTTCCTTTATCATTTTGTATTCTTGTTCTATCTAAAATAAAATATCGTCCTACGTTGGAAATTGTTTTTTAAGTGCAAAATTAGGCCTCGGCTTATAGCGTAACGATCTGACCTGGTCGTTTTATTTTCTAGAACCATGTTCCCCTAAATAAGACTTTCCGTGCCTTTAACAGATTTATGACTTGTCGGGATGGTTGGTTCGGGATTTAGAAGAGTTTGGGTTGAAATCGGAACACTTGGTTCCTTAAGATTAGCTTAAAAGGCCAAGTTTGACTTCGGTCAATATTTTGAGTAAATGACCACAGATCGGGATTTGATGGTTTCAATAGGTTCGTATGATGATTTCGGTCTTGGGCGTATGTTCGGATTGGATTTTGGATGAACCAGGAGCGTTTTGGCGCCTAATAGTGAAAGTTGGTTCTTGAAGAACTTTGAAGTTCTTTAAATTTAGTTTAGAGTAGGTTTTGGTGTTATTGAGGTCAGAACAGGATTCTGAGACCGAGAATAATTTTGTGATGTCATTTAAGATTTACACACAAAATTTGGTGTCATTCCGAGTAGTATAAGTACGTTCCGACACATTGGAAGTAAATTGAAGAACTTGAAGTTCATAAGTTTGATTCAATTGATTTTATGGTGTGATTCTTAGTTTTAGTATTGTTTTGGGCGTTCCGAGAGTTCGAGCAAGTCCGTTTTATGATTCCAAACTTGTTGGTATGTTCGGGTGGGGCCCCGAGCGCCAATCGGACGAGGCCCAGACCAAGTAGAAAGTTGGAGCAAGAGCTGAATCTCCAGCTGCTATCATAACCGCGCCTGCGGTTGGTCAGCCGCAGGTGCGAGCTCGCAGGTGCGGGCCAAGCACTGCAGAGGCGGCCAAGGAAGGGCAGCCCAAGCGCCGTAGAAGCGGCTCCCTTTCCACAGAAGCGAGACTGTAGGAACGGGACCCCGTTCGCAGGTGCAATGCCAGCCAACCCAGCCCATTTCCGCAGAAGCGGGGCCGTAGATGCGGCCCAGTGACCGCATGTGTGGAAAAGCTGGAGGTAGTGCACTTCATTTAATATGGGACTTAGGCATTTTTTACTCCATTGTTGGGCGATTTTTGGAGCTTCTTGAGAGGAATTTTCATCTAGCTTTTGGAGGTAAGTAATTTCTACCATATGTGAGTTAAGTGTTTCGATTATGGGTAGACTAACACGTATAAATTATGAAAATCATGGGTTTAGATGAAAAACCTAGGTTTGACAAGAATGATATTTTTATCACGAAATTGAGCATGAAACTTCGTGATAATCATATATTTATGTTCCTTAGGTTATGGGCAATAACTTCTTTCGAAAATTTTCGGAATCCGGACATGTGGGCCTGGGGATGAATTTTCGGAATCTTGCCTTTGGGATTGGGTAATCACTTTACTAGTTAGAATGTAAACTTTTGAACCTATAATGATTGGTTTTTACACTATTTGAATAATTTTGGATTGTTCGGCTCCGATTTGAGGGTTTGAGCGCATTATTGAGTTTGGAAGCAGGTTTTGAACCAAGGTAAATCTCTTTTCTAACCTTGTAAGAGTGAAATTTTCTCATATGTGAACTTAATTAATATATGATTAATTGTGGGGGCTATGTACGCATGAACTGACGAGAGTCCGTACGTAGCTACTATTCTTATTATGTCCAGATAGTTCTAGGCTTACACCATGCTTTGTGGGTACCGTTATTTGAATATATTTATTGATTTGCATTGAATGGAACTAAGTTGAGCATTTCAAGATTTCAAGTTAATTTATTATTTTGAAAAGAATTGAGGAAAATTAAGTTATATTTATATTTAACCGCGTCGCAAGTATATTCCGCGAGCGGGCTGACTATTTCCACTACTCTCATGGGAGCGGGTTGTTCGCCTCGGCAGGTTAATAGATGTATCTATGGTTCGTGTCGTTCGATCCTCGGCAGTTCACAATTTACATTTATGTTGGATCGGGCCGAACGTCCTCGGTGGTATTTCTGTGAGATAATAGAAATGGAGCTCTTTATTGCTTGTATAATTTGCTTCTTGCAAGGTTACTTGTTTTTAAATGAAGAAAGTGCTTTTGAATTCTTAAATATGATGGAAGGATTTTTTAGTTATTATTCGTGTTTTGAGCTTACTGTTATGTACATACATTATGATTTAAAATTGGAACTTCATATTATTATATTGTTGGCCTTAGTAAGTGTCGGAGTCGACCCATCGTCACTACTTCTTCGAGGTTAGATGAAATACTTACTGGATACATATTTTTATGTACTCACGCTATATTTTTGTACTTGATTGTAGAGGATTTGAGGCAGGTGCATCTGGCCACCAGTCCGGCCCGTAGACTTTATTCCTCAGCTTGAGACTTTTGGGTGAGCTGCCCTTTGAGCCGTTATGCACCAGCTGGAGTCTTTCTTATGTCTTTATTTTCTGTCTATTTATTTTCAGATAGTAGGATAGCATGATTTTGTACATTCTACTAGATTGCCCACATACTTATGACACTAGGTCTTGGCACACACACTAGTAGACTTATAATTTTCGTTTACTTACATGATTTCGATTTGTATTTATTGCTTCTATTTATTTATGCTAAAATTTCAAACACCTAAATTTTTATCAAATAAGGAGAAGTTATCACTTACTAATTTATTTAAAACGGGAATTCGCTAATTGATCAATGTTGGCTTGCCTAACAACGGTGTTGGGTGCCATCATGGCCTATAATGGAATTTGGGTCGTGACAACATGATATTAGAGCACTAGGTTTACGTAGGTCTCACAAGTTATGGGAAGACCTGGTAGAGTCTTGTGGATCGGTACAGAGACGTCTGTAATCTTCGAGAGGCTATAGGGTGTTAGGAAACTACTCTTTATTCATCTCATATCGTGCAGTTAATTGTATACTAAATTTTCTTTTTCTATTCTCTCACAGATGGTGAGGATGCGTACGGCGGATATTCTAGAGGAGCTGCTTCCCCCGTTGCTAGAGGCTGAGGTAGAGGCCGGGGGAGGGCACCGAGTCGAGGTAGGGGATGAGGGCGTCCCAAAGTTGTCCTAGTAGCACCACCAGCGGATCTAGTGGAGGATCCCATCATCGAGGAGCAGGGCGAGGTGCCTGTTCCAGAGCCAGCCCCAGTAGATTTCATGACAACACTGGGCTTTTAGGAGGTCATGGGCCGTATGCTGCGGTTCTTGGACACTATGACTCAAGCCGGTTTATTTCTAGCAGACCTAGCCACATCTCAGGAAGGAGGGGGAGCATAGATCCATACTGCTCAGTCTCCTGGGCATGCAACTGCAGTATATCAGACCCCTGGTACATTACCCGTGATCGGGGCCCAGCCAGTTACCGCAGCAGCACCTGAGCCTAGATCAGTTGTGGACAGTGATCCGCAGAAGCTACTAGACATATGGACTAGGCTACACCTCATATCTTTGGGGTGAGCGGCATGAGGACCCCCAGAACTTTATTGATCAGTGCAGGTACAGACTACACAACATGAGGATATTGGAATCCATGGAGTAGATTTCACCGCTTTCTAGCTGGAGGACAGGGCTCGTAGGTGGTGGTAGTCTTACCTTCTTGGCAGACCAGCGGGTTCTCCTCCCATGACTTGGGATCAGTTTACACGGCTTCTATTGGACAGGTATATTCCACCCTCTTAGAAGGAAGAGTTGTGGTGTCAGTTTGAGCAACTCGAGTATGGTCAGATGTTTGTGACCGATGATTATGAGGCTAGATTTTCTGAGTTGTCTTGCCATGAACTTATGATACTTCTTACGGACACAGAGAGAGTGCGGAGGTTTGTTGTAGGGTTGTACCCTCGTATTCGAGCTAGCATGGCCTGAGAGGTTGAGATGGGTACTGATTATCAAGTAGTATTAGAGATTGCTCGGAGGATTGAGGGCTACCATCAAAGGGGTAGAGAGCAAATGCAGCAGAACAAGAGGACCCGATTCTCGGGAGAGTTTAGAGGTGCCCCGGCTAGGGGCAGAGGTCAGTTTGGTAGAGGTTAGCCTAACAACCCCACATATATAGCACCACCACCACCTCCTCGGGGTGCTCCAGCCAACCCTATTTCATTGCTATGCTGGAGAGTTCTTATGGCCCACCAGTTCATCAAGGTTCCTCCAGTGCCTAATTTAGTGCCATGCTAGAGATTTCATACCGCCCACCAGCAATCTAGGGTTTTTCTAGTGGGTATTCAGGCCATCAGGGTCAGACTTCGGGACTGCAGTCCATGACATCGTAGGGTTGTTACGAGTGTGGGGATCCGGGTCACATGAAGAGATTTTGTTCCAGACTTTGGGTCAAGGCAGTACAGTAGGGTCATCAACCTATGATTACGGCACCAGCCGTTTGGCCGCCCAGAGGCGGAGGGTAGGCAGATAGGGGCCGTCTTAGAGGTGGAGGTCAGGCAGGGGGAGGTCAGCTAGGTGGAGGCCAGCCAGCCGGTGCTCCAGCTAGATTCTATGCTTTTCCAACCAAACCAGATGCAGTGGCCTCAGATGTCGTGATCACAGGTATTATTTCTATATGTAGTAGGGATGCTTCAGTATTATTTGATCCAGGGTCTACCTATTGATATGTGTTATTTTTGTTTGCTTATTTTCTGGATATTCCTTGTGAGTCTTTGGGTACTCCTATTTATGTATCCACTCCTGTGGGCGATTCTGTGGTTGTGGATTGGATCTACCGGTCCTGTGTGATTACATTATGTGGTTACGAGACTAGAGTGGACCTCTTGTTACTTGATATGATTGACATTGAAGTCATCTTGGGCATGGATTGGTTATCCCCATATCACGCCATCCTTGACTATCATGCTAAGACTGTTACTTTAACGATACCAGGGTTGCCGAGATTGAAGTGGAAGGGTTCCTCCGTTAGTACATCTAATCGGGTTATCTTTTTTCTGAAGGCTCGATATCTGGTCGAGAAAGGTTGTTTGGTGTATCTAGCATATGTTCGGGACACCACCGTAGAGTCTCCAAGGATTTATTCAATGTTAGTTCTCTGGGAATTTGTCGACGTGTTTCCTTCTGACCTTCCAGGCATGCCGCCAGATCGTGATATTGATTTTTGTATTACTTTGGCTCCAGGTACCCAACCTATATCTATCCCATCATACCGTATGGCTTTGAAAGAGTTGAAGGAGCTAAAGGAGCAACTTGAGCAGTTATTAGCAAAGGCATTTGTCAGACCAAGTGTATCACCTTGGGGTGCACCAGTGCTATTTGTGAAGAAAAACGATGGGACTATACGAATGTGCATTGATTACTGCCAGTTGAACAAAGTTACCATCAAGAACAAGTACCCGTTGTCGCGTATCGATGATTTGTTTACCCAGTTGCAGGGTGCTAGGGTGTTTTCTAAGGTTGATTTGAGATCGGGATACCATCAGTTGCTGATTCGGGACTCAAATGTTCCGAAGACTACTTTCTGTACTAGATATGGCCATTATGAGTTTCTAGTAATGTCCTTCGGCTTGACTAATGTCCCAACGTTATTTATGGATTTGATGAACTAGGTTTCCAGGCCTTATATTGATTCTTTTGTTAACGTCTTCATTGATAACATCTTGATTTACTCGTGTAGCCTCGGGGAGCACGAGCAACATTTGAGAGTGGTGCTTCATACGTTGCCAGAACAGAAACTATATGCTAAGTTCTCCAAGTGTAAGTTTTTGGCTAGAGTCTGTGGCATTCTTGGAGCATGTTGTATCAGGAGAGAGTATTAAGGTGGATCCTAAGAAAATTGAGGCAGTTTAGAGTTGGCCACATCCCACTTCGGTACCGAGATCAGGAGTTTCCTGGGGTTAGCAGGTTATTATCAACGGTTTGTGCAAGGCTTTTCATCTATTACAGAACCTTTGACTAGATTTACCTATAAGGGTACTCTATTTCGTTGGTCCAATGATTGTGAGGCGAGCTTTTAGAAACTCAAGACAACTTTGACTACAACACTGGTTCTAGTGTTGCCTTCCGGTTTGGGGATGTATATTGTGTATTGTGATGCTTCACACGTTGGCTTGGATTGTGTATTGATGCAAGAGGGACGAGTTATTGCATATGCTACACGTCAGCTGAAGATTCATGAGAAAAATTACCCTGTGAATGATCTAGAGTTAGCCGCGATTGTTCATGCTCTTAAGATCTGGAGGCATTACTTTTATGGGGTGTCATGTGAGGTTTACATTGATCATCGCAGCTTACAACATTTGTTCAAGCAAAGAGATCTCAATTTGAGGCAGCGTAGATAGCTTGAGTTACTGAAAGATTATGACATCACTATTCTTTATCATCCAGGCAAGGCAAATGTGGTCATGGATGCCCTAAGCAAGAAGGCAGAGAGTATAGATAGCTTGGCATTCATTTCAGCAGAGGAGAGGCCACTAGCCTTGGACATTCAGTCCTTGTCTAACAAACTTGTGAGGTTGGATATTTCAGAGCCTAGTCGAGTTCTTGCATGTGTTGTTGCCCAGTCTTCATTATTGGGGCAGATCAAGGCTTGGCAGTTTAATGATCCGCATTTGGCAGTTCTCAGAGAGACAGTACAACAGAGTGGTGCCAAAAAGGTTTCTATTGGCGAGGATGGTGTTCTGCGACTCCAGGGTCGCCTATGTGTTCCTAATATCGATGGCTTGAGGGAGAGGATTCTAGAGGAGGCACACAGTTCATGGTATTCTATTCATCCAAGTGCTACAAAGATGTATCGTGACCTGAGGCAGCATTATTGGTGGCGGTGGATGAAAAAAGACATAGTGGAGTATGTAGCTAGGTGCCTAATTGCCAGCAGGTCAAGTATGAGCACCAGAGGCCAGGTGGCCTACTTCAGCAGATGACTATACCTGAGTGAAAATGGGAGCACATCACTATGGACTTCGTAGTTGGGTTACCGCGGACTTTCCGAAAGTTTGATGTAGTTTGGTTCATTGTCAACAGGTTGACCAAGTCGGCACACTTTATTCCGGTTGCGACTATGTATACTTCAGAGAAATTGGCCCAGATCTATATTCGGGAGATAGTTCGGTTGCACGATGTGCTTGTTTCCATCATATTAGATAGAGGCCCTCAGTTCACTTCATATTTCGGGAGATCTGTACAGAGTGAGTTGGGGACCCGTGTAGAGCTCAGCACAACATTTCATCCTTGGACTGATGGGCAGTCGGAGCGGACACTTCAGATATTAGAGGACATGCTGAGAGCATGTGTGATTGAATTTGGAGGATAGTGGGATCAGTTCTTGCCTTTGGCCAAGTTTTCTTACAACAACAGTTAATAGTCCAGTATCAAGATGGCTCCATTTGAGGCTTTATATGGTCGGCGATGCCATTCTCCTATTAGGTGGATTGAGCCCGGCGAGGCTAAGTTATATTGTATTGATTTGGTAAAGGATGCCTTGGAAAAGGTAAAGTTGATTCAGGAGAGACTTCGCACAACACAGTCCAGATAGAAGAGTTACGCAGATTAGAAGGCCCGTGATGTATCATTCATGGTCGGTGAGAAGGTTCTCTTGAAAATCTCACCGATGAAGGGTATTATGAGATTCGGGAAGAAGAGCAAATTGATCCCCAAGTTTATAGGCCCATTTGAGGTGTTGAGGAAAGTTGGGGAGGTTTCTTATGAGCTTGCTTTACCTCCCAGCCTCTCCGGGGTTCATCCAGTTTTTCACGTGTCTATGCTTTGGAGGTATCACACCGACTTGTCACATATTCTAGACTTCAACACTATTCAGCTAGATGAGCGATTGGGTTATGAGGAGGAGCCAATTGCTATTGTTGCTAGATAGGATCACCAGTTGAGATCCAAGAGGATTTTTACGGTAAAGGTTCAGTAGAGGGGCTAACTAGTCGAGGAGGTGACCTGGGAGTCCGAGGAGGACATGTAGGGCAGATATCCACACCTATTCAGCACTTCAGGTATGAATCTAAACTTGTTCGAGGACGAACATTTATTTAAGAGGTGGAGAATGTAACGACCCAATCGGTAATTTTGCTTTCTAGAACCCCGTTCCCTGAAATAAGACTTCTCGTACTTGATTATACTAATTTATAACTTGCGGGGATGGTTGGTTCAGGATTTGGAAGAGTTTGGGTTGAAATCGGAACACTTGGTTCCTTAAGGTTGGCTTAAAAGGCTAAGTTTGACTTCGGTCAACATTTTGAGTAAACGATCTCAGAATCGGAATTTGACGGTTCCAATAGGTTCGTATAATGATTTTGGACTTGGGCGTATGTTTGGATGGGTTTTGGATGACCCGTGAGCGTTTTGGCGTCCAATAGTGAAAGTTGGTTCTTGAAGAACTTTGAAGTTCTTTAAAATTGGTTTAGAGCGGGTTTTGGTATTATTGAGGTCCAAACGGGATTCCGAGATCGAAAATAGTTTTGTGATGTCATTTAAGACATGCATGCAAAATTGGGTGTCATTCCGAGTAGTATAAGTACGTTCCGGCATATTGGAAGTAAATTTAAGAACTTGAAGTTCATAAGTTTGATTCAATTCATTTTAGGGTGTGATTCTTAGTTTTAGTGTTGCTTCGGGCGTTCGGAGAGTTCAAGAAAGTCCATTTTATGATTCCAAACTTGTTGGTATGTTCGAGCGGGGCCCTGAACACTAATCGGATGAGGCCCGGACCAAGTTGAAAGTTAGAGCAAGAGTTGAAGCTCCAGCTGCTATCATAATCGCACTTGCGGTTGGTCAGCCGCAGGTGCGAGCCAAGAACTGTAGAAGCTGCCAAGGAAGGGCAGCCTAGGCACCGCAGAAGTGGCTCCCTTTTCGCAAAAGTAGGACCACAGGAGCGGGAGCCCGTCCGCAGGTGCGATGCCAGCCAACCCAGCCCATTTCCGCAGAAGGGGGGGCGTAGATGCTGCCCAGTGGCCGCAGGTGCGGAAAAGCTGGAGGCAGTGCACTTCATTTAATACGGGATTTAGGCGTTTGTTACTCATTTTTACTCCATTGTTGGGCGATTTTTGGAGCTTCTTGAGAGGGATTTTCATCTAGCATTTGGAGGTAAGTAATTTCTTCCACATGTGAGTTAAGTACTTAGATTATAGATAGATTAACATGTATAAATTGTGAAAATCATGGGTTTTGATGAAAAACCTAGGGTTTGACAAGAATGAGAGTTTTACAACGAAATTGACCATGAAACTTAGTGATAATCATATATTTATGTTCCTTAGGTTATGGGTGACAACTTCCTTCAAATTTTTTGAAATTCGTACACATGGGCCTGGGGGTGAATTTTAGGAATCTTGCCTTTGGGGTTGGGTAATCACTTTAATAGTTATAATATGAACTTTTGAACCTATAATGATTGGTTTTTACACTATTTGAATAGTTTTGAATTGTTCGGCTCCGATTTGAGGGTTTGAGCGTATTCTTGAGTTTGGAAGTAGGCTTTGAAGCAAGGTAAGTTTCTTTTCTAACCTTGTAAGAGGGAAATTTTCCCATAGGTGAACTTAATTAATATATGATTAATTATGGGGGCTACATACGCACGAAGTGGCGAGAGTCCGCATTCTTGTTGTGTCCGAATAGTTCTAGGCTTACACCATGCTTTGTGGGTACCGTTATCTGAATATATTTGTTGAGTTGCATTGAATGAAACTAAGTTGAGGATCTCAAGATTTCAATGGTTTCAAGTTAATTTATTATTTTGAAAAGAATTGAGGAAAATTACATTATATTTATATTTAACCGTATCGCAAGTATATTCCGCGAGCGAGGAGACTATTTCCACTACTCTCATGGGAGCGGGTCGTTCGCCTTGGCAGGTTAATAGATGCATCTATGGTTCGCGTCGTTCGACCCTCGGCAATGCACAATTTATATTTATGTTGGATCGGGCCGAACGTCTTTGGTGGTATTTGTGTGAGATAATAGAAATGGAGTTGTTTATAGTTTGTATAATTTACTGCTTGAAAGGTTACTTGTTTTTAAATGAAGAAAGTGCTTTTGAATTCTTAAATGTGATGGAAGGATTTTCCGGTTATTATTCGTGTTTTGAGCTTGTTGTTATCTACATACATTATGATTTAAAATTGGAACTTCATATTATTATATTATTGGCCCTAGTAAGTGTCGGAGTCGACCCCTCGTCACTACTTCTTCGAGGTTAGACGAGATACTTACTGGATACATATTTTTATGTACTCACGTTGCACTTCTGTACTTGATTGTACAGGATTTGAGGCATGTGCATCTGGCCACCAGTCCGATGCGTAGACTTGATCCCCCAACTTGAGACTCCTGGGTGAGCTTCCTTTTGATCCGTTCTGCAGTAGTTGGAGTCTCCGTTATGTCCTTATTTTCTGTCTATTTCTTTTCAGATAGTAGGCTAGCATGATTTTGTATATTCTACTAGATTGCCCACATACTTGTGACAGCAGGTCTTGGCATACACACTAGTCGACTTATGATTTTTGTTTACTTATATGATTTCGATTCGTATTTATTGCTTCTATTTATTTATGCTAAAATTTCAAACTCCTAAATTTTTATCAAATAAGGAGAAGCTATCACTTACTAATTTATTTAAAACGGGAATTCACTAGTTGATCAGTATTGGCTTGCCTAACAACGGTGTTGGGCGCCATCACGACCTATCATGGAATTTGTGTCGCGACATATAATATCCCGTAAGAACTTCCAATATACTGATTAGAATTTCAGCTTACCACTGTATGTTATCTCACTTATGTAGTAAGGTGTTCCATTGATGTAATGAGTGCATGACACATGTCCTACATATATTGTTTATCAGTTAACCGTAATTACTCCCTCCGTTTATTCTTAGTTATCTACTATGCTAAAAATATAATTTAATTTTTATTTGTCCATTTTAATAAATCAAGAAAAACCAATCTTTTTTTCTTGTTTTCCCATTATCACTAACTATTTATTTATCAAATTATTTCCCATATTTATTTGAAATACTATTATTATGAGTAAAATTATAAAATTATCCACTTTGACTTTGCACTTTTAAGAAAAAGTAAATAAAGTATATATTTTACAATTTTACTCATAACAATAATAAGTTTTAAAAAGGTTTTGGGAAATAATTTGGAGAATGAATAGCTATGATAATGGTAAAACATGAAAAAAAGATTGTCTTTTCTTGATTTACTAAAATGGACAAGTAAAAGTGAATATATATTTTTAGTATTGTATACGAGTAAAATCGGGGCTAATGAGCACCTCGATTTCCCGGTGGGTCAAACGAAGCAAGGACTTGACTATATGGGATCGGAATCGGAGCTGGGAACTTCTCATACTGAGGCTCGAACGGAGTGCTCGCCACCGGACCTGATAGGATAACACTTCCAAAACACGAAACAAGCTCCGAAACCTTGGAAAATACAGCAACGGTTGCACACGACCAACTGAGGGTTGTGATATCCGCACCCCACCGGATATCACGACGCAGATCTCGCCCGATATCGGTAGCAGATCAGTAATTGACGAGAAAGGAGAATTTTATCTTTTTTAGAATTGTACTAGGGATGAAACTCTCCTACTATATAAAGGGGAAGTTTTTCTTTGATAAGACACGTTGTAACATGCATACCAAGGTAATACAAACTTATTTCTCTACTCACTGTAAAGTCTTTACTTTTTTTTGTTCTTTGTTCTTGTCTGGCTTCGAGCCTAGGACCCGATTGAGAGTAGAAATTATTGCTCGGTTGAAGTTCAAGCTAAGCCATAACGTTACTACTGGTTTGATTATGCACTGTATCTTTAGCTCATTTATCTAACATTCTTGATTATTTGTATTGAATCAAACCACATATCTTTAAAATCATGTATAAATTCAATTGTTATCCATTTTAAGGGTAAATAGTTTGGCACCCACCATGGGATTAAGGATAATAATGGTGATTTGATACAAATTCTCATAACACTCAATATATTACACTTTTTCTTTAAGGTTTCAATTTTAGGTCAGCTTAAAAATGTCAAATTTTTAGTCTGCTTACTTGAACGTTGAGGCTGATTCTGGCCATCATGGCAAAAATAACAACCTGGTGCCTAGCAATAGGTGCCCCTGTTGATCCCTATGAAGTCCCAGTTATCGATCTAATCGATGTCAATTTATAGATTGCAATCAACGCCCACCTGTCGACTGACCCCAAAAACAGTATTCGTGGAGGCCCTCGACCAACAGTTCGAGAAACACCCGAAGGCAAAGGTGATGGGAAGAGCATGTTGCTAATCTTCAAAATGTTGTAGGCTCAACAAGCGACAATAGTGCAGCTAAAGAATCAAGACCACCCCCTGGTAGGGTCGAGCCTGAATGATCCCGAGAGAACACCCGAAGAATTGAGTAAACCGCCGAGAGGTCAGGTGAAGCTGAGCCCGGGGCCAACCCCGAGATAATGAAAATTGAGGCGAACGACAAAAAGGTGGAAACATATAACTCCGGGGTCAATAAAATCCTGGGAGCACCCCCAATATTCCAAAGTATAATGGAAACGTAGATCCAAACAAGCATGTGACCTCCTATACATGAGCCATCAAGGGAAACGACTTGGAAGATGACAAAATCTAGTCGGTTTTGCTAAAGAAGTTCGGTGAAACCCCGTCAAAGGGAGCAATGATATGGTATCATAACTTACCCCCAAATTCTATTGATTTGTTTGCTATGCTTGCAGATGCTTTTGTGAAGGCACATGCCGGGTCCATCAAGGTCGAGACCAGAAAATTGTACCTTTTTAAGGTTAAGCAAAGAGACAACGAGATGCTTAGGGAGTTCGTGTCAAGGTTTCAAATGGAATGGATGGACTTGCCTCCGGTTGCTGATGACTGGGCCGTTCAAGAACTCACTCAAGGACTTAACCCCCGAAACTCCTTGGCTTGGCAGCAGCTGAAACAAAATTTGGTAGTGTATCCGGCGGTAACCTGGGCAGACATCCATTACAGATACTGTAAGCACGTGATTTTTGACCCTCCCCGGGAATTTTCACATTTTAGTGTGAATATGTGAAATTGGGTCTAGTATAGCTATTTTAATTATTTTTACTTTATTTCGTTGCAAAAAGAAAAATTACAAAAAAAAAAGTATATATATAAATTTTAGTTTATGTAACCCTCATAAACTTGGAAAAATAAAAAATTGCACTTTATTTTGGTACTTTATATAAATTCGAAAATTAACAAAATATATATATATAATTCTATTAATGTTTTGAATTCATTTTAATACAAAAAATATTATTTCATATTTTTGTCTTTATTAAAAAACGAAAATTACAAAAAAAAATAGTTTTATTAATATTTTATAGTTATTTTAACTTTGAAAAATACAAAAAATATTACTTCATATTTTATCTTAATATTTAAAAATGAAAATTACAAAAATAGTTTTATTAATATTTTGTAGCTATTTTAAATCTTGAAAAAATATTTAAAAAGATATAGTTTTGTTTAAATACTAGTCTTATTTTTGGTAGTTATTTTGTTTACATAGGACTAGTTAAGCAACGTGTTCCTATTTCTCGGGTCCGGGCAAAAGAATAATATTCGGGTTCAAACTACCCGGTTTTAGGCCTAATTTTCGGACCTAGCCCATAATAAACCGTGTCCAGGACACGTGGGGAACCCCACCACGCGTGGGGAACATATGCCTTGAACCCCACCACGCGTGGGCTCATTTTTCTGGGCAAACCATGTCAAATACACGGACTAACACATTTGATAGAGGAGGAATTTTTGACTTTTGGGTCAGAAAAAAAGAAAAAATAAAACGAAAAAGAAAAACAGTACTGTTGCATCATCTTCTTCAAAAAGGAAGAAGAGAAAACCCTACGGGGGGACTGGTTTTCAGAGAGCAACGAACAGCCCCCTTCCACCGGCAACCTCCTCCTCCTGTCCAAACAACCACCCTCCGACACCGTCCAAACAGCCCCCCTCCGTCACCTTCACCAACGCCAAGAATACCACCAAACGACCATAACCCCGTCAACTCCCCATCGCCGGAAACCACTAGTCCAAACACCACCATTGCTTGCTGCCCGCTACCCGCCATAGTCGGCAACCACTCCATCACCACCCAAACGCCACCTCCATCAGCTTCACTAGCCTCACGTCCAAACGAACCACCCGCCTCCTCCCATTCTACCATGAAACCACCCTCGTTCCACCTCAAAACCCTCCCCAGCTAACCTCCATCAACGCGACAACCCAAGCCCGTCGACCACTACCCACGACGACCCCCGTTGTCACTGCACCCCAAAACCACTGCCCAAGCAGCCCGTTGCACCCCCCGTCGTCAAACACTGCCCGTTGGCCCCACAGTCGTCGACCAAACAATCCGTCAGTGAGGTCGAGTTGAAGTCGAGTTCCAGTCCAAAGTCCAAAAGTTGAGTCGAGGTCCGGTTCGTCGAGTTTGTTCCGGGGTTTTCGTTGTTGTTCCTTGTTCAGTGAAGTCCGGTTCGAGTTCCGTAGGAAGCACTGTTTGTCGTTCTAGGATTGTCGAGGTTCGAAGGTTGGTGTTCTTCGTCCCTTGTTTCATTTTGTTCATTTCGCATGTTATGATTCAAGGCCAATGAGAGTATTTGATATTGATGAATGTCGACAATGCAATCTTGTTGTTTTGTTAAAAATGTTTATTTTTGGATAGTTATTGCCTGCTTCAAGTAACTGTGAAAACATCTGAATGGTTTGTTTGTCATCTTTGTTAAATCGTTTTTTTCTCATGTTTACCATGGATATTATTACCTGTTAGAATCGTTGTTTTGTTTAACCTCGGATGACTTCATTGGTAGAAAATTGTAGTTGCCTTAAGTTTGCCCTTAAATAATAAATAAAAATGAGACGAACTTCGCCACATAAAAAATGTACAGATTGCGGAGCCCTCACAAAAATATGGGTATTAAATACTTAGATTCCGGGACGGGTCGATAGCAAATTTCACGGCCTTCCCAAAATAATAACACGATAGTCCCTTTAGGCGCGTGTTTAATAATCTATTTTCTTAAACTCGGGCGTGCATTTCATGTGACCCAAATCCAAATCTCAAAACATCAAATAAAATGCGTTCCGGATTGTGGGTGCATTTCATGTGACGCAGTCCAAAGACGTGTTTTAAGCGATGTTCACATTCTTGTAAAAACAATAATAATAAAGCGGTTAAAAGTTAAAATTTGCACATAAGTTCATACTTGTATAAAATCAGATAATCAAGCCGAATATAACAATTGAGCGACCGTGCTAGAACCACGGAACTTGGGAATGCCTAACACCTTCTCCCGGGTTAACAGAATTCCTTATCCGGATTTCTGGTACGCAGACTATAATATAGAGTCATTATTTTCCTCGATTCGGGATTAAAATTGGTGACTTGGGACACCCTAAATCTCCCAAGTGGCGACTCTGAAATAATTAAACCAATCCCGTTTCGATTGTCCTTTAATTGGAAAAAACTCCCCTTGCGCCCCCTGGGCGCGGAAAAAGGAGGTGCGACAGCTCTGGCGACTCTGCTGGGGATATATATTAGACCCAGAACCACTGGTTTAGGGTTAAGAATTCGAGCTTAAAATAATTGTTATTATTTGGCTTTATCTATTATCTGATTTTTACATGTTTGAGCTTAATGTGTTAAATGCTGCTTTTACCGCTTTGATATTATTTGAACTGTATATAAACTGTGCCGAAACCCATATCCTTTCTGAGTCTTCTGAATCATGAAGAAGGGTGTACTTCGTACGACTTCTTTTCTGTATAGTGTCAAATCCCAATTTAGAACGAGGTTCGGACAAGTTGCTAAGCCGGTGAAGCTTCTGTATTCCCGGTACGCTGCCCCCCCCTCGGCTCGAGCTGTCCGCTCGGGTAAGCCAGGTCTAGAACAAACACCCAGGTTCTGAACCTAGTATAACAAAGCCACATGCCGGATCCCTAGTAGGAATGTTTATTTGCATCATGTGCATTTGACTTAGGGGACTCAACACAGGGGTTGGGTCCGTCTAGGACAAGCAACCTGAAAATAATAGACCATCTTATGGCATCCTATGTGCTACATGTTGTATCCAGTCAAGGGCGAATGGGTCATTTGGTCATTTCCAGCATGATGTTATTTTAATCAAAGCATGGGGAACATTTGCGGAATCCAAGAAGCCTTGGAATTCCCTATGTCCCCCACGCTTGCTTTTTGGGAAAACACATGGGGAACATTTGTGGAATCCAAGAAGCCTTGGAATTCCCATATGTCCCCCACGCTTCATATGTTGGAAAAAGCGCATGGGGAACATTTGCGAAATCCAAGATGTCTTGGAAATCCTTATGTTTCCCATGCCACATTTTGAAAACAACAATAAATATAAAAAAATAAAATTACAAATAAAACAAAGCATGAAAATTCAAAAAGATTTGGTATGTTTTCATTATTTTCCACAGATTAAAAAAAAACATCGTGAAAAAGAGGAGAAAAAATGACAGTGTAGAGATATAACTACTTAGAGAAAAATCAATGTCCGAGTAGTATCGAAACTCTGCTGAAATTTTGAGAAAATGAAAAATGTCTTGTTAGTTTGTTATATTAAAAGCAAAGGAAAAACAAAAATCATCATTGTTCTGTCTTGTTTTTAAAAATATAGAAAAGAAAATAGTTTGTTTAGCCGTAAAAATGAAAATAAAAAAAAGGTTTTGTTTTTAAATGGGTTTTTTATTTATTTATCTGTTCATGAAAATGTCAAAATAAAAATAAAAATAATAAAATAAAAAGAGTTGGGCGTTGAAAGTAGTTTTATTATTTGTTGCAAATATATATATATATATATATATATATATATATATATATATATATATAAAAAAAAATCCAAAAAGTTTTTCTTTATTTCCAAAATATGTATATATATCTTTATCTGTTGCAAGAACATTTGTCTTACCAAGAGTTTTTAGAATCCCAATTTTCAAAACAAATAATCCAAAAATATTTTCCATTATTTACTTCTTTAGAAAGTCTTTCTAGTTGTTTCTTTAAAAAATAAAATAGAAAAAATAAAAAATATTTTGATTCTTCTTTTAAAAATTGAAAAGAAAATTCAAAATTCAAAAAAAAAAACATTTTAGAAGCATTTCTTATATTAAAGGTAAAATTCCGAAAAATATTTTCTTCTTTTCTTTAGAATAAAAAAAACGAAAATTCAAAAAATATTAGTCTTTCTTTTAAAAAAGAAAATCAATCAAAAAATAATATTTCCTTGCTTCTTTTAAAGTAGTTCTTTTAAACGAAAATTCCAAAAAAAAAGGTTAGTTCATCTTCTTATTATTATTTGCCTACTTATTCTCATCGGCCCGAACTACGCGGGTTTGATTCTCACCGGATGTGAGATACGTAGGCAACCCTCATCGGGTCCAACCCCACCGTTTTGCTAAAAAGCCAAAAACAAACAAATAATAATCATAAAAAATATATATATGTCAAATTTCA
Source organism: Nicotiana tabacum (assembly GCF_000715075.1). NCBI lineage: Eukaryota > Viridiplantae > Streptophyta > Magnoliopsida > Solanales > Solanaceae > Nicotiana > Nicotiana tabacum. Next base: position 79,364,291 of record NC_134089.1, on the reverse strand, counting down.
ATTTTTGTCATAAAGAAGTCGGGTGACGCTGTTTTATCAAGACATAGCCGAATGTTCCCGAAAGGGACGCCGGAAGGCTGAATTTGCATAAAACAGCCACCTTTGGGTCATTTTTTAAGATTTGGTCCAGTTGACCCACACAGCCTTAAAAATTCTCGTCCCCGAGACGTTGAAAGGCCGTGTTTGCAATATTGAGTTTTCTAATTTGAAAAACGAAAAAGAGTCATAAATAAGTCAGGTGATGTTGTTTTGTCATAAATAGCCGAATGTCCCCGAAAGGGACGCCGGAAGGCTGACTTTGCATAAACAGCCACCTTTGGGTCATTGTTTTAGATTTGGTCCAATTGACCCACACAGCCTTAAAAGACCTTCGTCCCCGAGGCGCTGAAGGGTCGTGTTTTGCAACACCAAGTTTTATTATAATTTGAAAAAGAGTCGACGGTCAGGTGAATACCGTCTTTTGTCATAATAAGTCGAGCCAGCTTCGGCCGCGTCTTAAACCGTTCTTGCCGAAATAGCCTTAGAATAATCTTTCAGTTGTCGAAGGGTTATTTTCGTAAAAGAATGGACAAGTTTGTCGAAATAATCCTCCTCGGCCTCAAAATTCATGTGAGAGTTGGAAAGGGCCACGTTTGCAAAAAACAACCATTTGGTTAAAATTAGCAAATGGAAGAAGGAAGTTGGCCATTTTTTTTGAAGTTTGTAAATCTTTTGATTAGAACATGCGGGTTGTTTAATTTTCAAGTTTGTGGGTAATCTTTAAATCCTTGAAACCCAGTTTGTTTTAAATTTTTTAAAAAAAATGTGTGTTTAGTATTGTTTATCTTTTATTGGTCCGAACTACGCAAGGTCTGATTCACGCGGGGACGTGATACGTAGGCAATCTCCATAAGATTCGACCACCACTAAAATAAAAAATAAAAAATATATATAAATAAATAAAGGAAAGTGCGGAAAATTTTCAGAGGGGCACAATTGTCTGACTGCTTAGGCGCATTGCATCTATGATATATGATTGTCTGTCAAATGCCCTAACACTAACGTTGATGGCTTCCCTTTGCTGTGTTCATATATAGAAAAGTGGTTGGTTGTGGTAACTCCTCCCTGCAAAGCAAAATCAAAGGACAATGGCTCAGAACCGCAGAACCGAGTGGGTCGGTACTGATGACCGACAACAATTGATCGAACGGAACAACGGGTTGGAAGAAGAAGTGAGAATGCTGAGACAACATGTGGCAGACATGTATCAGGCGTGGATAACGGGAAAAGCACCACCCCCTCCACCGCCAAGTCTCTTGAGCTAGGTCATTTCCCAAGCACCCAACACCATAATGGAAGATCCCCCATACTCTCCATCCCAACCCACTTATGGCAGCTTTCCCAGCTATCCGAGTAGCTCCATCACTCCTCAATGCTTCTCCGCTCCCCAACACCACTTCTTTCCCCGCCATACTTCACTTTCCAGGCACCCGGCTCCACAAAATGCCTACCCACCTACACAAGCCTACCAAAAGCCGCCTGGATCAGGTTTCCGGCCCTGTCAACATGCAAGAATGAAAAGGTTGCTGAAACGAGGAAAGGCTCTCGCCCCCATCGGGGTATCTTATGCCAGTCTGTTTGAAAGGCTAAGGCATGTTGGTTCGATTGAGCCACTCCCCGCATGTACTATAAATCCGCTTGCAAGGAGCTTTGATCCGGCAGCACGATGCGCCTACCACTCCAATGTCATAGGGCACAACATTGAGAGCTGTCATAGCTGGAGAAGGGAAGTAGAGAAAATGATCAGAGAAGGGCGGGTTGCAATTAATAACAGTGACATGGAGCACTCGAACCTCCTCGAGAACTTGCCTATGGAGGTTGATGAGGTTGAGGATGGTAATATTAATGCAAAGCTCAGTGGCTAAAATGCCAATTTTGATAAAGTGGGAGGACGTTTTGTTCCTTGGTCAGCAAGAGAGAAGCTTGTGGTGGCTCATTTTGTTGTCATTTCTGTTGTTCGGATTATTAGAGTTATGAGTCGGATGTTGTCTTGTCCAGTTTGTGTTAGGATTTTATTTTGGTTGTTTTGTTTGTTTTATTATTCAAACCATTTCGCCGGTAGTCTAATACAAAGCCGGTCTTTTGTTATTTTCAGTCGTCTTTTGTTTAGTCCTTCTATCATTTCGTTCAATGCCGATTCTAGGGACATGACATGCGCACCCAGTTTGGGCCTAATCTTAAAAGTTAATCATAAAACCATAGGAAGGTGATCAAAGAATTCAAAGGAAATAAGAACGGTTTTGGATTATTTGATGCCCGAGTCATGTGGAACTGGGGCAAGTTAAACACAAAGAAAACCGTTAAAAGTAAGATTCGCCAAATTGGCATGAGGGTCATTCATGATAATAAGAGTGTCGCCCAACGGTGCTTTAGAAGTGACAAATGAACAAACAGATGTTGAATATAATTGTCAAGTCAAGCACCACCAGAAGAGACTACAAATTTAAATTGTGTTGTTTGCACTTGGCATGTTTTGAAGATTGGAATGACGAAGGCATTTTGTTTTGCTACCTAAACACTTTATCCTTCGTTACCCCTTTTGAGCCTTATTTATTTTCTTTCATACCCCTCGTTCGAAATTAGTAGCAACGAATAGAATACGCAAGCGCGGCATGTAAACAAAAGAAAAAAAAACAACAAAACGGAAAAAAAAAAAAAAAGAAAATGGTAACAAAGAAAAAAAAAAGAAATATCAAATGAAAAGAGGAATTGGGAACTACGTTTGACCTGATTCCTCAAAGAGGATACGTAGGCGCTTCACGGCTCGGTCATAGTTTTGAAAAATGAAAAAAAAACAATTAAGATATCCCCAAGCAAGAAACTGGGGCAGAAGTTGCGGTCGTTGTAAATGAATCTAATTCCGAATGTTGTAACTAATAACCCAAAATTAATGCATTTTTGAGCCTTTTATACCTTTTCTTTCTAGCCTATCCAAAACCCACATTACGGTCCAAAGAAAGACCTTCTGATCAGTTTTCAAAAATGCCAAGTCAGACAAATGAAGAGTCTTACCGGCGAACATAACATTCTGTTCCACAGCAGAAAGGACTCTAATCTCCAACAGAAAGAGTCATACCAGCAACACTCCAAATCCCCAGCTAGAGAGAGATATAAAACGAGAGAGTCTTATTGGTGAAAACCTTCACAGGCACCATAAGGCGATGAAAGCTGAGAGGAAAACCCAAAAATGAGAGAGACTTGATAGTGAAAACCCTTCGGGCACTACAAGTCGAATAAGATTGAGAATCAGAGGGGGAATCGCCAATTGAAGATCTTGAAAGATGATTGACGGTAAAGGATAGGCCCCATATGCATGTCATGGCCATTAGAGTCGGTATCTGCATTTGATATATTTTTTATTTATAGTTTCTTTTGTAAAAGAGTCATCGTTTCCTTTGTCTTTTATTTTGTTTCTGTTATCTTTCTCCTTTCATAAAAAATTTCCCCAATAGAGTCTGTCCGGTGAGAACAAGTATGAAATGACTTCAAAATATGCCATCAGCTTTCCAATTATGCCGGATGAGATCTGACTAGTACCTCCAAATGGTATAGTCAGCAAAGAACAAGCGCGAGGCCAGTGTCAAAAAAGATATCCCCAGCAAAGGGAATTGACAAAAGGATTGACAAGCGCCAAGAGGGATATCCTTGCCAAACCAAGGTTATAAACCCCAAAGACAAGGCCCGTGAACAAAGCAAGGAGAGCAGTGAGCATGATTTGGCGAAATCAATGCTAGACTAAAAGGTCGGGGAAATGCCAGTTTCCAAGCTATGCCACAAAAGAAGAGGGATATCCCCCAGCAGGAAGGGATTATCCCCAGTACATAATATCATCCCCAACAAGTTGTGGAACACAAAGCAAGGAGGGAGAAAGGGGAAACCATCCCAGCAGGAGTATCACAACCAACCACCATGTTTTAAACTAACAATTTTGTTTGATTTGAAACAGGTAAAGGAAATGGCATTGATGCCAGAAACGCATGCCACAGGGGATATTATCAAACTGGGGCAGAAAATTTTCCTTCCATTTAGAAAATTTTCTGGAAGTCAGGTACCCCCAGCTGATAACATTTTACCCCCAACAGGTAAGTAAATAATTCCTCAACAGTGTTATCCCTAGCAGTTGCGAGGGGTCCAACACAAGGTTGGAAAGTCGGTATCCTCAGCGGTTAGACTTCAAAGGAGGAAGCTAATAATAATAATAATAATAATAATAATAATAATAATAATAATAATAATAATAATAATAATAAATAAATAAATAAATAAATAAAAAGAATAATAATAAAAAATGGGGAAGGTAGAAAATGAAAATTCATCCCAATCCCCAGCAAGTATTCGAGGTAAGACATTTTCAAGTCTTAAGGATATGTTGGGTTCATCCGCCCTCAAATAGGATATGTTGGGTTCATCCGCCCTCAAATAGGATATGTTGGGTTCATCCGCCCTCAAATAGGATATGTTGGGTTCATCCGCCCTCAAATAGGATCTGTCGGGTTCATCCGCCCTCAAATTCATCCGCCCTCAAATAGGATATGTTGGGTTCATCCGCCCTCAAATAGGATCTGTTGGGTTCATCCGCCCTCAAATAGGATCTGTTGGGTTCATCCGCCCTCAAATAGGATATGTTGGGTTCATCCGCCCTCAAATAGGATATGTTGGGTTCATCCGCCCTCAAATAGGATATGTTGGGTTCATCCGCCCTCAAATAGGATCTGTCGGGTTCATCCGCCCTCAAATAGGATATGTTGGGTTCATCCGCCCTCAAATAGGATCTGTCGGGTTCATCCGCCCTCAAATAGGATCTGTCGGGTTCATCCGCCCTCAAATAGGATCTGTCGGGTTCATCCGCCCTCAAATAGGATATGTCGGGTTCATCCGCCCTCAAATAGGATCTGTTGGGTTCATCCGCCCTCAAATAGGATCTGTTGGGTTCATCCGCCCTCAAATAGGATATGTTGGGTTCATCCGCCCTCAAATAGGATATGTTGGGTTCATCCGCCCTCAAATAGGATATGTTGGGTTCATCCGCCCTCAAATAGGATATGTTGGGTTCATCCGCCCTCAAATAGGATATGTTGGGTTCATCCGCCCTCAAATAGGATCTGTTGGGTTCATCCGCCCTCAAATAGGATATGTTGGGTTCATCCGCCCTCAAATAGGATCTGTCGGGTTCATCCGCCCTCAAATAGGATCTGTCGGGTTCATCCGCCCTCAAATAGGATCTGTCGGGTTCATCCGCCCTCAAATAGGATATGTTGGGTTCATCCGCCCTCAAATAGGATCTGTCGGGTTCATCCGCCCTCAAATAGGATATGTCGGGTTCATCCGCCCTCAAATAGGATATGTTGGGTTCATCCGCCCTCAAATAGGATATGTTGGTTTCAGTCTTTTATTTCAAGTGTTGAAATTGGGAGCCCGCCCAGATAACAGAGGCATAAATTCAGTCTTTACTTTTCAAGTGTTGAAATTGGGAGCCCGCCCAGATAACAGAGGCATACATTCAGTCTTTACGTTCCAAGTATTGAAGTTGGGAGCCCGCCCAGATAACAGAGGCATACATTCCACGTCTTTACCCATAGGAGATGCATTTCCTCCTAAGTTTGTTTTAGTTTTACCCAATATGAGACGCACTTCCTAAAGTTCAGTTTTACAATAGGAGACGCACTTCCTAAGTTCAGTGTACCCATAGGAGACGCACTTCCTAAGTTGATTTCACCCAATAGGAGACGCACTTCCTAAAAAATAATTTCAACAATAGGAGACGCACATCCTAAGTTTAGTTTCACCAATAGGAGACGCACTTCCTAAATCCATTGTACCAATAGGAGACGCACTTCCTAAAAAAGTTTCACCAATAGGAGACGCACTTCCTAAATCCATTGTACCAATAGGAGACGCACTTCCTAAAAAAGTTTCACCGATAGGAGACGCACATCCTAAGATAAGTTTACCAGTAGGAGACGCACTTCCTAAGACAAGTTTCACCAGTAGGAGACGCACTTCCTAAGTTCAGCTTCACCAATAGGAGACACACTTCCTAAGTTTATTGTACCCTTAGGAGACGCACTTCCTAAGTTTATTGTACCCACAGGAGACGCACTTCCTCAAAGTTAAGTTTTACCCATAGGAGATGCATTTCCTCCTAAGTTGTTTTTGAAGAAAAAATGACCTAGTCTGAAGAACTTTCTCCTAGGATCAAAATCTTAGTCTGACAAAATTTTTCTCCTAAGATAGAGACCTAGTCTGACGAACCTTCTCCTAGGATCAAAATCTTAGTCTGATGAATCTTTCTACTAAGATACCAAAAAACGAGACCTAGTCTGATGAACCTTCTCCTAGGATCAAAATCTTAGTCTGATGAATCTTTCTCCTAAGATACCAAAAAATGACCTAGTCTGATGAACCTTCTCCTAGGATCAAAATCTTAGTCCGATGAATTTTTCTCCTAAGATAGAGACCTAGTCTGATGAACCTTCTCCTAGGATCCAAATCTTAGTCTGATGAATCTTTCTCCTAAGATACCAAAAAAACAAAAATGACCTAGTCTGATGAACTTTCTCCTAGGATCAAAATCTTAGTCTGACGAATTTTTCTCCTAAGATAGAGACCTAGTCTGATGAACCTTCTCCTAGGATCCAAATCTTAGTCTGATGAATCTTTCTCCTAAGATACCAAAAAACAAAAATGACCTAGTCTGATGAACTTTCTCCTAGGATCAAAATCTTAGTCTGACGAATTTTTCTCCTAAGATAGAGACCTAGTCTGATGAACCTTCTCCTAGGATCCAAATCTTAGTCTGATGAATCTTTCTCCTAAGATACCAAAAAACAAAAATGACCTAGTCTGATGAACTTTCTCCTAGGATCAAAATCTTAGTCTGACGAATTTTTCTCCTAAGATAGAGACCTAGTCTGACGAACCTTCTCCTAGGATCAAAATCTTAGTCTGATGAATCTTTCTCCTAAGATACCAAAAACAAAAAAATGACCTAGTCTGATGAACCTTCTCCTAGGATCCAAATCTTAGTCTGACGAATTTTTCTCCTAAGATAGAGACCTAGTCTGACGAACCTTCTCCTAGGATCAAAATCTTAGTCTGATGAATCTTTCTCCTAAGATACCCAAAAAAAAAAAAGAGAAAAGAAAAACGTTTGAAAAAAGAGTCATTTTCCTAAACCCAGGCGCCCACCTGTATAACAAGGGAATACATCCTAATCTAGTGTTTAGTTCACTTTCAGCACTGCATCAGTAGTATCAGTGGGCTACGATTTTGCTAACGACTCACAAACCTCCCCAGTGCAAACTGGGTTAGGCAATTTTGTTTGTTTTGTTTGTTTTGATTGTCAGGGACCCGCCTGTAGAACGAAGTTTGTGGTATGTCAAAGATCGAAGAAGTCAGGGGTCCGCCTGTCAAAGATCAAGCAGTGACCCACTGGAAAGCAGAAGGATTACAACAGAAATCCCCAGCATTCCATCCAAGTTAGAAGCTCGCCTCAAGAACGTGAATCAATAGTCTGGGATGATCAACAGAAGCTGGTCACAAAAAAAAAAAACAAGAAAAAAAGAGAAAAAAAAAAGAAGAAAGAGAAGAGCCCAAATTACGGAAGTGGAGAACAAATGTGGTCTGCTCAAGAACTAGCACCTACAACTAGCAAGTATCAAGGTTCAGATCCAAAGTCTGTATGAAGCACCATTCAAGACTCAAGACCAAGTTTCAGAAGACTTAAGAGATGGGAATCCTTGTAACTAGTAGCTGATAGGCTTAGTTAGTCTTTTTCAGTTTCATTTTTGTTGTAATGACAGGACCGCGGACCGGAACCTCAACGGAACGGCACCTCGATCGGCTCTCCACCTCGGTACACTTCACTATCTCTCTCATTCCCGAACTACACGTGGCCTGATTCCTGTATAACCAAGGATATGTAGGCAGCTCAGATACCAGGGCTCGGTCACATTCCCTCCCTTTCCTTAAGTGTAGTCCGTCCAAGTAATGGTCGGGTCAAAAACACGTCTAGTCGTTCTTTGTCGGAAAACTCTTCGTGTTTCCAGTCAAAGAGGGGCAGCTGTAAGCACGTGATTTTTGACCCTCCCCGAGAATTTTCACATTTTTAGTGTGAATATGTGAAATTGGGTCTAGTATAGCTATTTTAACTATTTTTACTTTATTTCATTGCAAAAAGAAAAATTACAAAAAAAAGTATATATATAAATTTTAGTTTATGTATCCCTCATAAACTTGAAAAAAACAAAAATTGCACTTTATTTTGTTACTTTATATAAATTCAAAAATTAACAAAAAAAATATATATAATTCTATTAATGTTTTGAATTCATTTTAATACAAAAAATATTATTTCATATTTTTGTCTTTATTAAAAAACGAAAATTACAAAAAAAAATAGTTTTATTAATATTTTATAGTTATTTTAACTTTGAAAAATACAAAAAATATTACTTCATATTTTATCTTAATATTTAAAAATGAAAATTACAAAAATAGTTTTATTAATATTTTGTAGCTATTTTAAATCTTGAAAAAATATTTAAAAAGATATAGTTTTGTTTAAATACTAGTCTTATTTTTGGTAGTTATTTTGTTTACATAGGACTAGTTAAGCAACGTGTTCCTATTTCTCGGGTCCGGGCAAAAGAATAATATTCGGGTTCAAACTACCCGGTTTTAGGCCTAATTTTCGGACCTAGCCCATAATAAACCGTGTCCAGGACACGTGGGGAACCCCACCACGCGTGGGGAACATATGCCTTGAACCCCACCATGCGTGGGCTCATTTTTCTGGGCAAACCATGTCAAATACACGGACTAACACATTTGACAGAGGAGGAATTTTTGACTTTTGGGTCAGAAAAAAAGAAAAAATAAAACGAAAAAGAAAAACAGTACTGTTGCATCATCTTCTTCAAAAAGGAAGAAGAGAAAACCCTACGGGGGGACTGGTTTTCAGAGAGCAACGAACATCCCCCTTCCACCGGCAACCTCCTCCTCCTGTCCAAACAACCACCCTCCGACACCGTCCAAACAGCCCCCCTCCGTCACCTTCACCAACGCCAAGAATACCACCAAACGACCATAACCCCGTCAACTCCCCATCGCCGGAAACCACCAGTCCAAACACCACCATTGCTTGCTGCCCGCTACCCGCCATAGTCGGCAACCACTCCATCACCACCCAAACGCCACCTCCATCAGCTTCACTAGCCTCACGTCCAAACGAACCACCCGCCTCCTCCCAGTCCACCATGAAACCACCCTCGTTCCACCTCAAAACCCTCCCCAGCTGACCTCCATTAACGCGACAACCCAAGCCCGTCGACCACTACCCACGACGACCCCCGTTGTCACTGCACCCCAAAACCACTGCCCAAGCAGCCCGTTGCACCCCTCTGTCGTCAAACACTGCCCGTTGGCCCCACAGTCGTCGACCAAACAATCCGTCAGTGAGGTCGAGTTGAAGTCGAGTTCCAGTCCAAAGTCCAAAAGTTGAGTCGAGGTCCGGTTCGTCGAGTTTGTTCCGGGGTTTTCGTTGTTGTTCCTTGTTCAGTGAAGTCCGGTTCGAGTTCCGTAGGAAGCACTGTTTGTCGTTCTAGGATTGTCGAGGTTCGAAGGTTGGTGTTCTTCGTCCCTTGTTTCATTTTTGTTCGTTTCGCATGTTATGATTCAAGGCCAATGAGAGTATTTGATATTGATGAATGTCGACAATGCAATCTTGTTGTTTTGTTAAAAATGTTTATTTTTGGATAGTTATTGCCTGCTTCAAGTAACTGTGAAAACATCTGAATGGTTTGTTTGTCATCTTTGTTAAATCGTTTTTTTCTCATGTTTACCATGGATATTATTACCTGTTAGAATCGTTGTTTTGTTTAACCTCGGATGACTTCATTGGTAGAAAATTGTAGTTGCCTTAAGTTTGCCCTTAAATAATAAATAAAAATGAGACGAACTTCGCCACATAAAAAATGTACAGATTGCGGAGCCCTCACAAAAATATGGGTATTAAATACTTAGATTCCGGGACGGGTCGATAGCAAATTTCACGGCCTTCCCAAAATAATAACACGATAGTCCCTTTAGGCACGTGTTTAATAATCTATTTTCTTAAACTCGGGCGTGCATTTCATGTGACCCAAATCCAAATCTCAAAACATCAAATAAAATGCGTTCCGGATTGTGGGTGCATTTCATGTGACGCAGTCCAAAGACGTGTTTTAAGCGATGTTCACATTCTTGTAAAAACAATAATAATAAAGCGGTTAAAAGTTAAAATTTGCACATAAGTTCATACTTGTATAAAATCAGATAATCAAGCCGAATATAACAATTGAGCGACCGTGCTAGAACCACGGAACTCGGGAATGCCTAATACCTTCTCCCGGGTTAACAGAATTCCTTATCCGGATTTCTGGTACGCAGACTATAATATAGAGTCATTATTTTCCTCGATTCAGGATTAAAATTGGTGACTTGGGACACCCTAAATCTCCCAAGTGGCGACTCTGAAATAATTAAACCAATCCCGTTTCGATTGTCCTTTAATTGGAAAAAACTCCCCATGCGCCCCCCGGGCGCGGAAAAAGGAGGTGCGACAGATACTAGTTGAAAATCAGTGTCGAGGATGACCAACTCGGAGCCCCTTCTAGTTCCATCTATCCCGTTAGAACCAACGACAGGTCTAAGATGACCGTCGATCATGAACCTTGACTGATTCGAGACGGATATCAACCATACAATAGAGATCAAAGGGCAAACGGGTTCGGGCGTCACCCCACGAGAAATGAAAAAAGAAGTGATCGAGGTCCCTATAACCAAGGTCTAATGAGCAAAAATGGTTTTGACAGGCTGTTCGGGACTAGGGAGTCACCAAGATTGTCAGAATATAACTTCAACATCGATGCTACCAATATAGTAACAGCCATTGGGCGAATTAAGGGCACCAAGTGGCCTCGACCATTGTAGTCCACCCCTACTAAAAGAGATCCTATCTTAATGTGTAAGGTACTCATGTCCACAGGACCGAGGATTGACGGCAATTGAGAGAAGTTGCGCGATTGTTTGATAACGGGCGCTTACAAGAATTTTTAAGCGATCAAGCCAAAAACCATTATAGAAACAGGAATGCCAACAAACTGTTGATACCCAATTTTTCCTCAAACTATATTTAAATTTGCATATATACCTTCAAAATCACTTTTTATAATAATTGGTACTTTTCCATAATTTTCCATATTATTATCAATTTATTTTCTAATTTATTCAGTATTTTATATCCAATAATTATTCATAAATTACATTACAAGTAATTTCAAAGTATTTTTAGCTCAATATATCATTTTTAATCCTATTAGGATTTAATTATTTCACAAATTAGCCAACTTGGCATTGTTTGGCTATAATTACAATAATTTTGCAATTATAGCCTAATTGTACACTTTATGCTTTTTTAATTCAATAATCAGTCATTTTATATTTTAAATATTAGTTAATTACCTTAATTTCACCTATTTAGTTTTAATTTCATTTTATCTAATTATTAGCTATTTTTATTAATTATTTATCTAATTTTAATTGGGTATTTAACAAATAGCCAATTTCATTTTCGATTCTAGCCTAATTGAACCAGCCCCAAACCCAATTAAATAATCCACCAGACCCCAAGCCCAATACCCTATCCTACCCGGCCTAATCCCCATTCCATCTGAGCCATTGATTATTTGAATCAACGGTCCAGATCATCCCCTTCCATAATTAAACCCTAATGACTACCCCTCATCTCTTATTTCCTCCCCTCTCATTCTCTTTCAATCGGTCTCTCTATCTATAGTTCTTTCTAGAACTTTCTCTTCTCCCCTCCTCTCCGATGGACCCTGTCCACCTTTTCCGACCACCTCCCTCGCCGGAAACCATGTCCTCTCATTATCTCCCGGCCTCTACTTCACCCCACGCCGGTTTGACACTACCCTAAGGTCCTCAGGGGAACCTGGAGCGGTTCAACTCCTACCCATTGTTTCTCATGCCATTTTCCGGCCATCCATGGCCGTTCGAGTAAGATCTATGACCTTTCCGGCTAAAACCGATAATATTTTAAGGTTTTCTCATCTTCTCTGGGTTCTCTGAAACCCTAACTCTTAAGATTTTCCGATTTCTTTTAGATCTGTCTTAGATCTGTGTATATTATGAGCTTTTGTTGTTTTCCTCGAAGGTTTTTTTGATTTTTTCTAAAGTAACCCTTCGTTTTCAAGACTAGGGTTTCTTAACCCATTTTAAAATGACTCCTCCTCTGATTTTCAGTATTATCATATGATTTTTACTATGTTTAAACGGCTTACTTAAGTTTTTCTTTTACATGATTCATGATGTTGGAAGCCCTAATTATTTTGGTTTTATCCGGGGTTCCAGAACTGTCTTTGCTTATCTGATTTTTATGTATACCTGTTTCTCATGCATATGTTCTGAGCTTCTATGATTTTATACCTCCTCGTTCTCATTTGGGTTTTTGATTTTTATTCTCCCGCCTATATCGTGTTTACTTTGTTCGTTGACGAAAATTTGTGGTTATTTCCTCTCATCAGTACCATCATTTACTTTGAATCCCGGATTTATGTGATTCTTTTACCCTATTCTTGTTTGTGTTATATTTGCTTTGTTCAATTGTGATACTTTCCCTTGGTCAGCGTTACCTTTAATGGAATCCTTGATTCCCTGTGATTGGTATACTCTGTTCCCTACTGATTTTCAACCTATGAATATTTTCTTGTCTTATTTTGTGGTTGATTATGCTGTCAAATTGATTCTTAGATATTTTCCTTAATTAGAATTTATCGAACCTAGCCTCTATTACATGCTTTGTACTATGCTTATTTCCTTATGTGTTATATTCTAGTCTCATATGATCTCTTTCCTTATTTGTCACCTGCTTTCTACCATTGGTAAATTACTCCCTTAATTAAGGGGGACTTGGCTGATTTCCGATTCCTAATTGATTTAGTAGTTCTATAATTACTTCTTGCCTTATTGACCTAGCTTTCAAAACTATTATAAATACCCTCTTCTCCTTTCATTACAGACATGAACAAAAATCTGTTCAACTTTTTCTCACACAACTAAAAATTCTCTATTCTCTCTTCTGTGCTACTTGCTACTATGCTAAGCTAGTCGGCTGCAAGCCAAGGATAACTATTGTGCCTCTCCTATTTCTGCTTTGTGTTTTTGCTTTCTTCACTTCACTGGTATGTTCTAATTCATATTTCAGTCCTCAAACCAACATATTTCTATCACTGTTACAATTCCTTGTATTTCTAATATACTTTTATTTACTATTTTGTTGTTCAAAATGTAATTAGGATCCCGAATTTCCCTCTATATGTTAAAGTTGTGCTTTACTTGTCAATAACCAGCATGTTTCTATATACTTAATACATGTTTCTTATGTGAATCCCCATGATTGGTACGATTATGGTCTTAGTTGTTTGGTGCTGATATGTTAATCTAATCCAATACCCTACTGCCCCCCTGATCCTCTGAACCTGTAGGAGTTTCTGATTATGTGCTCGTATATATTCATGCCTGCTACATGTTTGCCCTCACATGCTCCATACGTATCTCTCCAATCCCATTCCCTTGCTTGTGTCTGCTGGACTATTCTTGGTCCTTGGTGTGATGCTGACTTTGTTTTGGTTATGAGGTTGGTATGCATGCTCCTTCAAATGGTTTTCATCATTTAAACTTTGGCATAACACTATTCCAATTAAGTCTCTCTTTTTTCAAAACTGTTTCTTGCTTACCCTTTTTCAAAATTGTTTTCTTACTTAAACTCTTCAAAACTATGTCAAGCACTCTCAGTCTACTCTTAGACCACTAAGTTCTGCCCTTTTTGTGTGAGCATTGCCTTGGGACACTTGAGCTCCCTCTGAACTTTGATACACAAAAGTTGGCCTTTCCACACTGTACTTACTCTATCTTGGCTATGAAATCTAGGTGTGAGCACTGCCCGGCGTCCCTTGAGGTCCTTAGGGAACTCTGACACCCCCAGATATGAGAAAGGCTATGGAACAATCTTGACATTTGAGGTGATTTATTGCATAACTCAAAGAGGAAGTCCTAATCAGGTGTTGAGAATCTGGTCCTGTCTTTAGGCTCTCTATAGTGTAACCCTTTACTCTTTATTTTTCTTTTCTACTTATGCTAATTCATTTCAGTATTGGTCTGCAATAATCCTTTGTAAACAAGTATTGGGGCTGGCTAGTGAAAAGGGGAGGGTAGTTATATATGCTATCAACATCAATGGATAGAAACCATGTCTTAGGTTTGCATTTCCTATATGTGCATTAGAATCCATGTATAAGATCAACCCATTCAAAGCATGCCATGCATTAGATACCATGTTCTTAGGTTTACTATTTCAGCATCTCATTTGGCATCACTTTACCACTTAGAAATCCTACTTTAGGCTAAATAACAACATTAACATAAAACTGTTGCTTCTGCACGTCTTGAAGTCATGTTGTAACTCTGTGGGCATTTAGAAATCATGTTTTAGGAATTCTGCATATTCTGCACATTCTACATTTTTCATATGTGCACGTTAGATACCCTATTTTAGGATCTGGTTCACACTCGCTCAGTTACACCTAGTTAAACTACTGATGCATCAAAAAGGACATAATACAATCTCACGTTTGATTACCCTGTTTAAGTGAAACTGGGCATAATCCTGCATGTCTTGGCAACATTTAGAATGGCGTGCTTTAGGTAAAATAACTGTTTTATAATTCTGGTAATTGCTGCATATTATTTTACGCTTAGGCAAGTCTTAGATAATATAGCTTAAATAAAATCAAAACCGTCTTTGTGATTATTGTTTGACTGTCAGCATGTTAAAATTAGTAGGCAAGCCTGATTAGGGCTTCTTATTTGAGTTATGTCATAAACCTGCCTCTGTTATGTTTTTTAAAATCACTTAGATACCATGTTTTAGGATTCTGAGTTCAAATGTGGACCTTATCTGTGTATGAGTCGTGTGTCTATGTGCATTACTTGTGGAGGTATATTTGAGCCTTCGATCTTTTTTTTGTGTTCCCCCTCCCCCCCAAATGCAGTCCTATGTGTTCTTATTTGTCGCCTAGTATTTTTCCTTTAAACATGAGGGTCTACCTAGAACCTCCCTCATAGGATAGAAATCCTAAACTCCTCCAGGATTATAGGAAAGGACAGGTAACAGCATGCAATAGAGGTCGATACCAACCCTCGCTTTAATTACTTTCACGGGGCGAGAAAGGGTAGATATGGATATGATGACCGGTGCGTTAATACCACATGTAGCCCCTCTTTGAGGAGTGTTATACCAGTATTGCATTGATGTGATCCATATTATAAACAAACCTAGGATACCCCCTTTACATTCCCAAATATGCTTAGATTGTAATTCTTTTTAAAATCTTGCTTTTTATTAATTATTTTTCAAACGTCTATGTATCTAAACTTAAACCCCCTACTATTTGAGCCATACTTGTTTATTTGCTAATTGCACAAATTCACAAAAATGTTTGGTCGGGAACTATACTAGTGGATCCTGAGGGGTGCATAACACCTTCCCCTTAGGATAATTTTAAGCTCTTACCCTGTCTTTGGTTACCAAATGTAGTTATAAATGAACCCTATAGGTGCCCTAACGCACCTTAAAATCATTAGGTGGCGACTCTTTAAAAATGCAAACCCTGTCCCAACCAAAATGTCATAAACCCGATTTCGCGAGAAAAAGGGGGCGCGACAGCATGGCGACTCTACTTGGGATATTTATGCTTTTACCATTTCATACGTTTTTGTGAATTTGTACCCCCCCCCCCATGTGTAATTATTTGTTTTAATTCTTTAAGCATTTAATTTCTTCTTCAAAAGCAAAACTAACATGTCTTTCTTGTTTTCTTCCTTTATAACTGCTTTTAATTATTGCATAATCATGCTCAACATCATACTCCACTCATGCCAAACAAACACTATAGCAACGCTTGATAAGTGGTTATGCCCTTCCTAGTCGATCAGCGGTGCAGTTGACAGTTTTGTGCCTTCCCCCTTGAGTTGTCCGCTCAAGGGTACCAGTCTAAAACCCCATAAAAACCTCACTCTATTTAAATTGTGCATGCATCATGGTCAAACCTAGTTGGATCAGTTATGTTGTCCACATAATGATCCTTTAAGATAAGCTTTATACAAAGTCCATCGGGTTTTCCATGATCCCAACGGACGCAATCACGTTCTGTGCATTAATTTGGAGGACTAAATGTCGATATGCTAATCATAAATGTATAAATAGTCGAGTCCGGTGGGGGTAAGGTCTAACCCTTTTTGTTTTGCAAAAAATGAGGCACGAGGTCCCCAGCTTCGGTATGGTTAGCACACCCTCACTCTTACTAGACTGGTGGAGGAATCTTCCATCAGATGACTCAATGAATGGAAAGAAAGGGCCGCCAAAGTGAGGGAGCTGAGAGAAGCTGGAATATCTAGAATACAGCCTATTGGAACTAGAAGGAAAAGTGAGGGAGAGAGTCACCAACTGCCAAAATGCTGAGGGAAACGAAAGAGGACATTTGACAAAGGAGTTCTTACTGACGAACCTACGCGAACTGGAGGATTTGATCAACGAGAACATTCAACCTGAGGAAGGTCTTTCTAGGACCAAATAGATTAGATTTACTTGTTTTTTTTAAATGTAATAAGGCCAAATGCCAGTAGTGACTTGTTTCTTTTCATTATGTTAGTGTCGTTTTTAGATTCGTCTACTTTTATATTATGAAATGAAGAATTTATTGGCATTTGAAGTTATCCAAATCTATTTGTCGCTAGGCCTACCTCGAGCACAAAGAGGTTCCCAAATTAGGATGAGCTTTACATTCCTGCACTATGTGTTTAAATATTGCAATACTTTTTATAATCCTCAGTGACTTGATTACTCTTTGCTTTCGTTTTGTTTTCTTTCTTTTTATTCCCCTCCCCAAAGGTTAGTTTGTGCACTCTGACATCATCATCTTATTTCATAAGATCCATGGGCCCTCCACCCACTCCTCCTCTTAGTCCCTCTAAAGGCAAGAACGAAGGCAAGAATAAAATGGAAGATTTAAACAACATCAGGAAGGAGAACACAGTTGAACGGGTAGAGGCCATTGATGGCTAGGGTATTCGAGTTCCTAACGAGAATGTGTCACACCTTGAACAAAAACTATTGAAATTCCAGGAAGAGCTCGATGAGGTTCGGAATTTGGAAAACCTATCATTTCCCTCAACACCCCAGATATCAACTTCCCTAACGCTCAAAACCCTACACCTCCTCAAAATATCCCAAAATAGCAGAATCATCCTGCACCTCATCATCACGCTACTCCACCAAAAAACCAATGCAACACCTACCATACCCCAAACACCACTCCACTACTCATCCCAGAACCTCAGAACTCCACAAACGACCATTTTCACACCCATACACCAGGCCACCATAACACTCTTATCTATGTGGAGACCATGCCACACTCAACCCAACCTATCGTATGCACGCTTGAGTCTGATGAAAAGGATTTGCTTATTATGAACTTGGCCGAGGGACTTAAGAAACTGACCAGCCGGATTCAGGGCATTAAGGGAAGCAAAGGAATCGAGGGACTGAACTATGAGGACCTTTGCATACAGCCTGATGTCGAACTGCCTGAGGGGTAAAAACCTCCTAAGTTCGAAATGTTTGATGGTATGGGTGATGAAATGGTCCATCTAAGGACATATTGTGACAAGCTGGTTAGAGTAGGGAAGGATGAAAGCATCCGCATGAAACTATTCATGAGGAGTTTGAAAGGAGATGCATTATCTTGGTACATCAGCCAAGATCCCAAAAGGTGGTCAAGCTGGGTAGGCATGGCATCTGACTTTATGGACAGATTTAGGTTTAATACAGAGAACGCACCAGACGTGTTATATATCTAGAATTTGAAGAAGAAACCCACGAAGACGTTTCGCGAGTATGCTACTCGCTGGAGGTCCAAAGTTGCTAAGGTCAGACCCGCCTTAGAATAGGAGCAAATGAACAAGTTCTTTGTCCGGGCTCAGGATCCGCAGTACTATGAACGGTTGATGATGATTGAGAACCACAAGTTCTCCGATATTATCAAATTAGGTGAAAGAATTGAAGAAGGTATTAAAAGTGGTATGGTTACAAATTTTGAAGTCTTGCAAGCTACGAATAAGGCTTTACAGTCCGGTGGTGTGTCTAAAAAAAGGGACGTAGGGGCTATGATGGTTTCACAAAGGACCAAATCTCCCCTTAAATACCAAGATTACCCAACACCTCCGCTCTCATACCAGCCAACCCCAAATTACCAAACACCCTCATATCAAGCTCCGCCACCAACTTATCAGTCATCTCCATCTCCGACATATCAACCTACTTCACCCAGATACTCCTAGACCGCTCATATCTATCAAACTTATAATGCTCAAGCATCCCACTATCAATCACCCTATGTACGCCAAACTTTCCCTAGACCCCGACCTAGTTTTGATCGCAAACCTCCAAAATAATATACAGCCATCGCTGAACCTATTGACAAGCTGTATGAGAGGCTTAAAGTTGTTGGTTATGTCACCCCTATCCCTGCTGTAACCCTTGAGAATCCTTCTCAGTGGGTTAACTCAAACAAGTCCTGTGCATACCACTCCGGCATGAAAGGGCACGCCATCGATGAATGCCACTCCTTGAAAGACAAAATACAGTCTTTGATTGATAACAAGATCATTGTGGCAAAGGAACCCGCTCCAAACGTTCACAATAACCCTCTTCCAGACCATAACGGTGGAGGTTTCCACATGATTGAAGTAGAATATGACTGGGATCCCGAGGGATCAGTCGGGTTGATCGTAGAAGGTGATGACCCGAAGAAATCGACAATTACTCTCAATCCAATCATAGTCCAGGTCCAACCATCTGAGGACGCTAAGGTGAATATGTCTATACCTCTTGAGTTTGAAGCAGCGCCATCCGCAAAGGCACCGGCACCAATTAAGGTTGAATTCGTGTCTCCGGCAAATGCACTCGCACCATTTGAGGTTGCAGTCTTGCCACCCAAGGCACCTGTTCCATTCGAAGTAAGGATAGCCACGCGGTCCTAGTGGCGATGTCTACCATGCCACCATTCTATACAAATGTTGTACCCTGGGACTATACAGCCGAGGCGAGAAGGAAAGGCAAGGTTAGGATTGAAGAAGTTATCGCAGCATAGGGTATGACAAGAACTGGTAGAGTCTACCCCTGAACATCTAGCTAAATCAAGCAAGCAAGCCTCCAATTGGCCGCCCCTCATTGAGACCGGTTCGGACGACCTTTGGAGGAAAATATAGGCTAAGGAATAGTTGGTCTTCGACCAGTTAAACAAGACGCCAGCACAAATATCCATTCTCTCTTTGCTGCAAAATTCTGAGATGCACAAGAATGCTTTGTTAAAGATGCTAAATGAAGCGTACGTACCAAGTAACATCACTAGCGGGGAAATGGCTAATATGGTAGGACAAGTGCTGGAAAGCCATAAGATCACCTTTTATGAGGACGAGCTGCCACCCGAAGGGCTGGGGCACAAAAAAGCACTGCATATCACTATGCAATGCGAAGATTATTTCATCACCAAAATCCTGATCGATGGAGGTTCTAGTATTAACATTTGTCTGCTGGTAAAACTCAAGAAGTTGGGTAAAGGGTTGCATGAGATAAAGGATAGAGAAATCAATGTGAAAGACTTCGATGGTTCTCAGAGGTCCACCATTGGTGGGATTAGAATATGCCTGCAGATGGGACCAACCTGGTTCGAGGTCGATTTCCAGGTAATAGATGTACCAGCATCTTACAACCTGCTATTGGGACGGCCATGGATTCATGCTGTTGGGGTCGTAGCATCAACACTGCATCAGGCAGTAAAGTTCGAATGGAATCACCAGGAAGTGATCATTCACGGCAACGGTAGCAACCCTATATACAGTCGCCAGACCATTCCGGCGATCGAGGGAAGAAGGAAGCTGGGTGGAGAAACTTACCACCACATTGAGAGGGTCAATTCTATCGACAAAGACAAATGGTGGGATAGCAAAATCGAGAGTATATTGAGTTGGAGTGGGTACGAACCTAGCAAAGGGCTCGGCAAGAACCTCCAAGGAATCTCTAAACCCATACAACTCAAGAAACATGGAACTATCTTTGGTTTAGGATATGAATACACTTGGGAAGAATTCAATAGCTAGTCGCCACCATGGCGCGGTCCTTACTACCCACTAGAGAAGCCAATACCGCATCTAGAGCAGACCTTCCAACAGGTCAACATTATCTATGGGTCAGATGAAGAAGAAACACTTGCAGCAATGAAGAACTTGTTTCTAGAGGACAGTGATATGGACTATTGCGTTATTCTCGAGGAGGAGGGGGAGGAAGGCCCTTCCATACAGGCTGTGAGCAGAGGGGCACATCTTAAGAATTGGACCATCAGGACAACCAAAGCCCGACGAGCCTCGGGGTAGCAAGGTTAAAACAAGCATTATTCATCGTTTTTACTAAATGATTTTCTTTTCGCATTTTTCAATTCCCGCAATAAGATCTTTGATGTCCAAAACCGTTACTCAATTTATCAAAAGCATTTTTAATTTTTCTTATGAATGAATATTTATTGCTATCGTTTTCTCTCCTTTCTTTACCAATACAGCATTAGTATTACTTGTCTTGATGAACCAATGACCGTGACATACAATGAGACAATGCAACAAACTGACATAGATTCAGAGGAAGATGACATACCTGACGAGATTGTCAAAGAAGTTGAGAACTGGCCTAAGTCCAACCTGGACGAGACCGAAATTGTCAACCTGGGAGATGCAAAAAACGTCAAGGAAACGCGAATCAGCATTCATGTATCACCATCAAAGAAGAAAGAATACACAGAATTTCTAAAGGAGTATGAGGAAATATTCGCCTGGACGTATGATGACATGACTGGTCTGAGTACGTCTATTGTGGCTCACAAACTGCCAACCGATCCAATACCGGTAAAGCAAAAGCTCAGAAAGTTCAAGCCTGATATGAGTTTGAAATCAAGGAAGAAGTCACCAAGCAGATCAACGCTAAGGTTCTTAGGGTAGTAGAATACCCGACATGGTTAGCCAACATTGTGCCAGTGCCAAAGAAGGATGGGAAGGTCAGAGTCTATGTAGACTACCAGGATCTCAACCGGGCCAGTCCGGAAGATGACTTCCCTTTGCCAAATATACACATCCTGATTGACAGTTGAGCCAAGCATGAGCTACAGTCATTCATAGATTGTTTTGCTGGTTATCATCAGATCTGGATGGATGAGGAAGATGTTGAGAAAACGTCTTTCATTATGCCGTGGGGAGTGTACTGTTACAAGATGATGTCATTTGGCCTGAAGAATACAGGGACCACTTACATGAGGGCCATGACTACCATTTTCCATGATATGATACACAAGGAGATAGAGGCATATGTGGATGATGTTATTGTCAAATCCAAGAAGGCCACTGACCACATAGAAGATATGAGAAAGTTCTTTAATAAACTATGGAGATACAATCAGAAACTAAACCCCGCAAAGTGCACATTTAGGGTTCCTGCTGGGAAATTGCTTGGGTTTATTGTGAGTCGCCGGGGAATAGAACTGGACCCATCGAAAGTCAAAGCCATTCAAGAACTACCACCACCAAGGAACAAGAAGGATGTGATGAGTTTCTTGGGAAGGCTTAACTACATCAGCTGATTCATAGCACAATCTACGATTATCTGTGAGACGATCTTTAAGATGTTAAAGAAGGACGCCACCACCAAATGACCGATGACCACCAAAAGGCCTTCGACAAAATCAAGGAGTACCTGTCAACACCACCAGTCTTAGTCCTGCCCAAGCCAGGTAGACCCTTATTACTCTACCTTGTAGTGTTAGATAGAGCTTTCGACCGCATTCTGGGGTAGCACGATGAAGCAGGGAATAAGGAGCAAGCCATCTATTATCTTAGTAAGAAGTTCACCCCGTACGAGGCCCGGTATTCTCTATTGGAACACACCTGTTGTGCTTTGATTTGGGTAGCTCAAAAGTTGAGACATTACTTTTGCGCCTATACTACATATCTCATATCGAGAATGGATCCCTTGAAGTACATCTTTCAGAAGGCCATGCCCACCGGCCAGCTATCCAAGTGGCAAATCCTGTTGAGTGAGTTTGACATTGTTTACATAACTCAGAAAGTGGTCAAGGCACAGGCACTGGCAGAACAACTTGCTGAAAACCCCATGGATGGAGGATACGAACCCCTGAAAATGTATTTTCCTGATGAAGAGGTATCATTCATAGGAGAAGACATTGTGGAATCCTATGACAGTTGGAGAATGTTCTTCGATGGAGCAGCAAACTTCAAAGGAGATGGCATAGGAGCAGTCCTAATATCATAAACCGGTCAGTATTATCCAGTGTCTGCCAAAATCAGGTTCCCCTGCACCAACAATATGACCGAGTATGAAACCTGCATCTTAGGACTCAAAATGGCCATTGACATGAACGTTGAAGAGCTGCTAGTGATTGGAGATTTAGACTTGTTTATACATCAGGTACAAGGAGAATGGCTGACCAAGAACTCCAAGATACTCCCGTATCTGTATCACGTACAGGAATTGAGAAAGAGGTTCACGAAGAAGGAATTCCAGCATGTTCCCAGAATCCAGAATGAGTTCGCCGATGCATTGGCTACCCTATCATCTATGATACAACATCCCGACAAGAATTTCATCTATCCCATTCCGGTGAAAATCCATAATCAGCCAGCTTACCATGCCCATGTTGAAGAGGAAGCAGACGGAAAGCCTTGGTTTCATGATATCAAGGAAATTTGGCAAATGGAGAGTATTTGGAGTTTGCTAATCCTACTCAGAAACGCACACTTCGGAGATTATCCAACAACCTCTTTCAGAGCGGAGGAATTCTATATAGGAGGACTCCTGATTTAGGATTATTTCAGAGCAAATGAAGGATCCAGGCTACTAGGGGAAATTCATGCTGGGACTTGCGGTCCACATACGAACGGTTTTGTCTTAGAAAAAGAAGATACTCTGAGCTGGTTACTTTTTGATGACTATGGAAACGGACTGCATCCAGTATGTCCGGAAATGCCACCGCTGTCAGATACATGCAGACATGATAAAGGTACCTCCAAGCAAGCTCAACACAACAAGCTCACCATGACCGTTCGCTGCCTGGAGAATGGACGTTATTGGACCAATCGAGCCTACTGCTTCTAACAGACACAGGTTTATCCTTGTAGCCATCGACTATTTCACCAAATGGGTCGAAGCAGCATCTTACAAAGCAGTGACTAAGAAAGTCGTGGCAGACTTTGTCCGTGACCGCATTGTTTGTCGATTCGGAATTCCAGAGTCAATCATTACTGATAATGGCTCCAACCTCAATAGCGACTTGATGAAAGCTATGTGCGAAACTTTCAAGATAAAACACAAGAATTCCACAACCTATAGGCCTCAAATGAATGGATCTGTAGAAGCCTCCAACAAGAACATCAAGAAGATATTATGGAAAATGATGAAGAATAACAGACAGTGGCATGAGAAGTCATTATTTGCTCTTCTAGGGTATCGTACCATAGTCCGCACATCAACCGGGGCAACCCCCTGTATGCTATTTATGGTACAAAGGTTGTCATTCCCACTGAGGTAGAAATTCCTTCCCTAAGGAACATACAAGAAGCCGAGCTCGACGATGCAGAGTGGGTAAAAGATCGTTATAAGCAACTAGCCCTTGTAGATGGAAAGAATGAATGTAGTCTACCATGGTCAACACTATTAGAACAGAATGTACAGAGCCTTCAACAAAAGAGTCAAGTCAAGACAGCTCACACCAGGGCAGCTGGTGTTAAAGAAAACTTTTCCATATCAAGACGAAGCTAGAGGGAAGTTCTCTCCCAACTGGCAGGGTCCATACATGGTTCACCGGGTTTTGACGGGAGGAGCCCTCATACTTGCAAAAATGGACGGAGAAGTCTAGCCAAAGCCGATCAATTCAGATGCAGTAAAGCGTTACTTTGTGTAATCTTTATACTTTCCTTATATGACGTAAATTGAACTACGCATAACCTAATTCCCATTTAAGAGGGGATATGTAGGTAGCCCTATAGGTTCGGTCATAATGCAATAAAATTTCATTTGTCCCCGCAATTGGAAACTGGGGCAGAATTTTGAGGAGGACCCTCAAAATACCAAAGTAATTTCAGCAGATTGCCACACGAGCAACAGTCAGAAGCGTCAACCCATCAAACTGGGGTAGAATTTTGAGGAGGACCCTTAAAATTCCATAGCAGGGGAGGCTGCAATGTCTTGAACTACGTCACAGTCGTTGGTTCATCTAAAAGCTATTTTTAATTTATGTCATACTTTTACAAAATCATACATGTTATTATTGAAACTACTCTGTTTAGAAACGCTACCCCAATAATACAGATGGTATCACCAGATCAAAGCCGCATGATCAAGCAAAGCCAGCGGGGATACGAACTAACCTTTCCCCTTACAAAACTCACGATTTTTCTTTGGATGCAGGCACTAGGATTGCGAAATCGTTAAACATATTGTACACCTATGGGACAAACATTGTTCAAGAATACAACTCTTAGAACCGTTTCACTTGCCAACATTTGCTATCAGCACACACCAGTGATGTTCCATATGTCACAATGTTCGCAGTAATCACAACACCGCAATCTGCTATCAGCTAAGAAAACTCTACTGTCATTTGTTATCTTATTTCTTACATAAGGCTACCATTCGGCCTTCCGAGACTAAACGTTGTCTCCATCTACATTTACATTGCATAAGGCTACTATTCTGCTTTGAAATTTGCATAAGGCTACCATTTTGCCTTCCGAGGTTAAGCTCTACCTCCATCTGCATCTACATTGCATAAGGCTACTATTCTGCCTTCTAATCTGCATAAGGCTACCATTTTGCCTTCCGAGACTAAACGTTGTCTCCATCTGTATTTGCATTGCATAAGGCTACTATTCTGCCTTCCAATCTGCATATGGCTACCATTCTACCTTCCGAGGTTAAGCTCTATCTCCATCTGCATCTACATTGCATAAGACTACAATTTTGCCTTCCAATCTGCATAAGGCTACCATTCTGCCTTCCGAGGTTAAGCTCTACCTCCACCTGTATCTACATTGCATAATTCTACTATTCTGCCTTCCGGTCTGCATAATGCTACCATTCTGCCTTCCGAGGCTAAGCTCTGCCTCCAATTTTCTTCGAAACTAAGCGCTATCTCCAGCACTATTTATCTCGCTTCTCTTAAGGGCTAAGCTTTTCCTTTCAATTCACAAGACTAAGCTCTATCTTGTCCGCATCATACTACTGCATCCTTCATGGGCTGAAATATCACCAACTCATCCAAAGGCATCATCATTCGAAGGCACCATCCTCATAGCCCGAGAACACCATGTCATGGCCTGAGGATCTCTTTCAATCTTTTGCATATCATTATTTAAATGTGTCATGGTTCGGAGGCACCACCCTCAAAGCTCGAGAACATTTCATGGCTTGCGAGTCCTTTATCATACGCTTCATGGCCCAAGACATCATGGTCTAAGGACATCATCCTTATCGTCCGAAGACAACAGTCATGGTCCGACGGGAATTTGCATCATGTTTAAATTTATGCATATCATACGCTTGTGTTGCTTATATTTGCAGGTAAGACGGCGAGCAACGACTATCTCAGTAGGAGTGATCCCTCTCCAGTTCCCTTAAGCCATATCAAAACCTAACCATTCCCGTAAACTATTCACTCACCCAGCCCTAGATGTTGCGTCCGTTCTTGAAATGGCTTCATCGGTATACTCCGCCGATGGATCCTGAACTACATACGGCCTGATTCCTGTAAAACCAGGGATATGTATGCAACTCAAAAATCAGGGTGCGGCCTAAACCTCTTCAAACCGTTTCGCTCGGTCAAAATTGATCATCATATCTTTACCCGACAACTCTTTCATCCTTCCCGGATAAAGAGGGGCAGCTGTTGATACCCAATTTTTCTTTAAACTATTTTTAGATTTGCATAGATACCTTCAAAATCACTTTTTATAATAATTGGTATTTTTCCATAATTTTCCATATTATTATCAATTTATTTTCTAATTTATTCAGTATTTTATGTCCAATAATTATTCATAAATTACATTACAAGTAATTTCAAAGTATTTATTAGCTTAATATATCATTTTTAATCCTATTAGGATTTAATTATTTCGCAAATTAGCCAACTTGGCATTGTTTGGCTATAATTACAATAATTTTGCAATTATACCCTAATTGTCCACTTTATGCTATTTTAATTCAATAATCGGTCATTTTATATTTTAAATATTAGTTAATTACCTTAATTTCACCTATTTAGTTTTAATTTCATTTTATCTAATTATTTGCTATTTTTATTAATTATTTATCTAATTTTAATTGGGTATTTAACAAATAGCCAATTCTATTTTCGATTCTAGCCTAATTGATACAACCCCAAACCCAATTAAATAACCCACCATACCCCAAGCCCAATACCCTATCCTACCCGGCCCAATACTCATTCCATCTGAGACGTTGATTATTTGAATCAACGGTCCAGATCAGCCTCTTCCATAATTAAACCCAATTGACTACCCACCATCTCTCATTCTCATTTCCCCACCTCTCATTCTCTCTCAACTGGTCTCTCTATCTCCCTCTCTCTATCTCTGGTTCTCTCTAGAACTTTCTCTTCTCCCCTCCTCTCCGATGGACCCTATCCACCTTCTCCGGCCACCTCCCTCACCGGAAACCATGGCCTCTCATCATCTCCTGGCCTCTGTTTCACCCCACACCGGTTTGACACTACCCTAAGGTCCTCAAGTGAACCTGGAGCAGTTCAACTCCTACCCATGGTTTCTCATGCCATTTTCTGACCATCCATTGTCGTTCGAGTAAGATCTATGACCTTTCCGGCTAAAACCGGTAACATTTTAAGATTTTCTCATCTTCTCTGGGTTCTCTGACACTCTAACTCTTAAGATTTTCCGGTTTCTTCTATATCTGTCTTAGATCTTTGTATATTATGAGCTTTTGTTGTTTTCCTCAAAGGTTTTTTCCGGTTTTTCTAAAGTAACTCTTCGTCTTCAAGACTAGGGTTTCTTAACCCCTTTTTAAAATGACTCCTCCTCTGATTTTCAACATTATCATATGATTTTTTACTATATTTAAATGATTTACTTAAGTTTTTCTTTTACCTGATTCATCATGTTGAAAACCCTAATTACTTTGGTTTTATCCGGGGTTCCGGAACTGTCTTTGCTTTTCTGATTTGTATATATACCTGTTTCTCATGCATATATTCTGAGCTTCTATGATTTTATACCTCCTCATGCTCATTTGGGTTTCTGATTTTGATTCTCCCACCTATATCGTGTTTACTTTGTTTGTTGACAAAAATTTATGGTTATTTCTTCTAATCAGTACCATCCTTTACTTTGAATCCCGGATTTATGTGATTCTTTTACCCTATTCTTGTTTGTGTTATATTTGCTTCGTTCAGTTGTGATATTTTCCCTTGGTCAGTGTTACCTATAATGGAATCCCTGATTCCCTGTGATTGGTATACTCTGTTACCTACTAATTTTCAACCTCTGAATATTTTCTTGCCTTGTTTTGTGGTTGATTATGCTGTCAAATTGATTCTTAGACATTTTCCTTAATTAGAATTTGTCGAACCTAGCCTCTATTACATGCTTTGTACTATGCTTATTTCCTTATGTGTTATATTGCAGTCTCATATGATCTCTTTCCTTATTTGTCACCTTCTTTCTATCGTTGGTAAATTACTCCCTTAATTAAGAGAGACCTTGCTGATTTTTGATTCCTAATTGATTCTATAGCTCTATAATTGCTTCTTGCCTTATTGACCTAGCTTTCAAAACTATTATAAATACCCTCTTCTCCTTTCATTACAGACACGAACAAAAATCTGTTCAACTCTTTCTCACACAACTAAAAATTCTCTATTCTCTCTTTTGTGCTACTTGCTATTATTCTAAGCTAGCCGACTGCAAGCTAAGGCTAACTACTATGCCTCTCCTATTTCTATTTTGTGTTTTTTCTTTCTTTACTTCACTGGTAAGTTCTAATTCAGATTTTAGTCCTCAAACAAACATGTTTCTATCACTGTTACAATTCCTTGTATTTCTGATATACTTTTATTTACTATTTTGTTGTTCAAAATGTAATTATGATTGGTACGTGTTACAACCCATATCCACATGTGTATAGTTCATGCCATATATTAGTTAACATAAATCCAAGAAGGAATTATCTTTGAGATGATAAGAAGTCAATCCTATTGGTCTTAAGTGATACAAGAGTGTATAAGGGTGATTAACCAGTATTAGAAGTTAAACGAATCAAGGATGTTGTAACTCGTATTTTCAGGTAATCTAGCGGTGCTTAATACACTCAAGAGATCATTTATTAAGGTATTTTAATCATATAATATCCGTAACATAAGTCTTGAAGTCAAACGAGTTATGAAACAAAAGTCGACAAAAGTTGTCGCAACTTAGGTTCATAATTTTACTTAAACATTAGGTCAAATGTTTCTAATCTTTTCTCATAATTTACAAGGAATTACGAGGTGATCTACCAACAAAATTAAAGATCTATGAGTCTAGTTTCCAACCCATTAAACCGTTCATCGATACGATCTCGGAGTAGAGAGATATTCACGTTTTTGCGAGACTGTGCCAAGCACCTCTCTATGAGGCCCACTAAGGCGGTTTAAGATATTTGGACCTATATAGGATGCCTCCAACCCGTTTTAAGTCATTTCTTCTCACTATTTTCAGACCTTAGAACCCTAGGAACATCCTCTCAAGGAACTCTCAAGATTCAAGACCCAAAAAAAGGGCAAACAACACAAATCAAGTGTCGGGAATTCCGTGGCGCTAGTAAGTCTCTTGTTCTTCTTG
Source organism: Nicotiana tabacum (assembly GCF_000715075.1). Lineage (NCBI taxonomy): Eukaryota > Viridiplantae > Streptophyta > Magnoliopsida > Solanales > Solanaceae > Nicotiana > Nicotiana tabacum. The sequence continues at coordinate 79,335,161 of NC_134089.1, read as the reverse complement.
TTGTTGCTCATTTTTGTGTCGTTCCAGCTCGTGTGGGAGGTTGTTTTAAAGGTTTTATGTTCTGTAAATACTCCCTCATGTTCTTAATATCAATCCTAGGTGATTTCAAGCCTTCTAAAGTGATTCTAGTGCCAAAAAACACTAATTGATCGCTAGTTTCACTTTTTTTTTTTGTGGCAGCATTGGAGGGATATTTCATGGAAATTTAAGGTCAAATTGGAGTTGTTCTTTCTGTATAAAGGTAAGGAACCTCTTAATCTATATGTATTTAATATTATCCAAGTTGCGGCTAAGCCATTGAAGCTAGAACTTGTGAGATATATATCGAAAGGCTTGGTAGTAATGTTATTGTTTTGTGGACTATTTTGAGTTGTTGTTGGGATGCGTATTTTACTACTATCTTGTGGAGTCTTGGAGGAGGAAGGGTGTGGAGAAACACCATATATATGTAGGGTTATGGGCTGATAGTTATTCGTAACATTTCCAGGTTGTTTGACACGACTACGGTGGTCGTCGTATGTATGGAGTGATTAGGCTGTGTGTGGACTATTTTGGGAAGCTCAATATGTTTATTATTGATGTTGATTGGGCTGTTTGGTGACTGTTTTGAATGGTGTGAGGTCATATATATAGGGGAGGTGCTGTCCATTTCATCGTAAAATAGGTTGTGGTTGATACATAATAGTTATGACGCTTAAATGATAACGATAGTATCGTTTCTCTTATTGTAGACTAAGGAGTTTTGACAATTGCATAGCTTGAGATTGGGGCAGTATATACAAGGTATGTGAGGCTATCCCTTTCCTTCTTTTGCACGACTCCGATTGTACATAATGTAATGAACGAGCTTCCAAGATACTCTACTCTTAGAAGCTAGCAGTACTTACATTGTTTTCCCTCTTATGGAACGATTGATGTTAATGTTGCTTCTCTTATTCTTATGTTATCAATGTTGTTGGTACTTCCTGATTCTTATAAGGTTCATAGTGAAGAGTTAGTCCTAATAACGTGTACAGAGGATACCGACCTTACGTCACTCCGAAAGGTTTAGAATGTGATTCCATGAGTCGAGCATGCATTATATATATGTATCTATTTTACTCTACCGAGCCACACTATAGTTGGCCGGGTACGGCACCTATTGTGCAACCACTGATCAGTTGGGTTTTACCGAGCTCCACGTGGCCGGGTACGATTCTACCGAGCCTTATGATGGCCGGGTACGTTTTTTACCGAGCCTATTATGGCCGGGTACGATATGATGATGATGATGCCCACAGAGGCGAATGTTTTAAAGGTTTATGTATTTATACATATGTATCATGCATTTCATGTCAGTAGCCCTCAGAGGTACTAAGATGTTACAGGTTGTATATTCTTTATCCCTGCTTACATTACTGTTCGTATTTATGGTTCCCTGCCTTACATGCTCAGTAATTTATTCGTACTGACGTCCTTTTGTTTGTGGACGCTGCATGTCGTGCTGCAGGTCCTGATAGACAGGCAGGTGCAGCTCCCCCACCACAATAGGTTGTCCAGTTCAGCGATGATTGGCGAGATCCCTTATCCGGACTTGCCGTGGTCTTGGTATGCATTTTTGTTATAGACATTATGGGTATGTCGGGGCCCTGTTCTGGCTATGTTGCAACACTTATGTTCTTTTAGAGGCTCATAGACAGGTGTCGGCTCATGTATAGTTTGGTATGCCTTGTCGGCTAGTTTTTGTTGTATAGTCTTTCATAGTAGCGTGGTAGCTCATACCTTATATGTAGTTTCTTGATTGTCTGGTCATCCCCTGCTATGTATGTTCATGCCGTCATATTTTATTGCTGGTTGTCCATGATCTAGGTCTACCATTTATATTGATCTCGTCAGCCCTAAAAGATAATAATGAAGGTTAGATGAAATGTACGTTGGTGCTCGGCAAGTGTGGTCGGGTGCTAGTCATGGCCCTTCAGTTTGGGTCGTGACAAACTTGGTATCAGAGCAAGTCTATCCTAAGGGTTGTCTATGAGTCGTGTCTAGTAGAGTCTTGATTATGGATGTGTAGCTTGCCCCATTTATAATCAGGAGGCTACATGACATCTAGGGTTGTTACCTTCTTCCTGAATCTAGATCGTGCGTAGAGTAGAGTCGTAAGTGTTTGTCTCTAATATTCACCTTGGGGTACGCCAGTCCTATTCGTGCGGAAGGAAGATGGGTCGTTACGGATGTGTATCGACTATCGACAGTTGAATAAGTCTACTATAAAGAACAAGTATCCACTTCCAAGAATTGATGACCTGTTTGACCAACTCCAGGGTGCCAAGTATTTCTCCAAGATTGATTTACGTTCAGGGTATCATCAGGTGAGGGTTAGGGAGAAGGATATTCCAAAGACGGCCTTCCGGACAAGATATGGGCACTTTGAGTTCTTGGTGATGTCGTTCGGGCTAACAAATGCCCCAGCAGCTTTTATGGATCTCATGAATACTATATTCAGGCCCTATCTTGATGTGTTCGTGATTGTATTCATTGATGACATTCTAGTGTATTCTCGTTCGGAGGCGGAACATGCGGGCCACTTGCGGATAGTATTACAGACGCTTCAGGATCGTAAGTTATATGCTAAGCTCTCCAAATGTGAATTCTGGCTGAACTCAGTAGCATTCCTTGGCCATGTGATATCTGATGAGGGTATTAGTGTCGACACTCAGAAGATCGATGCAGTAAAGAATTGGCCGAGACCTACAACACCATCAGAAGTCCGCAGCTTCCTAGGGCTAGCAGGATATTATAGGCGGTTTGTAGAAGGGTTTTCCTCTATATCATCACCATTGACTAAGTTAACACAAAAAGCTACCAAGTTCCAGTGGTCTGACACTTGTGTACGTAGTTTTCAGGAGCTGAAGAATCGATTAACATCTGCACCAGTGCTCACTCTTCCTGAAGGAACAGAAGGTTATGTGGTATATTATGATGCCTCAGGTATAGGTTTGGGGTGTGTATTGATGCAGCGTGGGAAGGTGATTGCTTATGCATCAAGACAATTGAAGAAGATATGGCGGCACTACTTATACGGCGTCCATGTTGACATCTACACAGATCATAAGAGTTTAAAATACATCTTCAAGCAGAAAGAGTTGAATTTGAGGCAGCGTAGGTGGCTTGAATTATTGAAAGACTACGACGTCGAGATAGTGTATCATCCCGGTAAAGCCAATGTTGTGGCAGACGCTCTCAGCCATAAATCAATGGGAAGCTTAGTACATATTGAGGTAGGTAGATGGGGGTTGATTAAAGAGCTTCATCAGCTGGCCAATATGAGAATCAGATTGTTAGACTCTGATGACGGAGGTGTTACTGTACAGAATACATCAGAATCATCTTTGGTAGCCGAGGTAAAAACACGACAATATGAAGATCCTATCTTAGTACGATTAAGAGAAAGCATTCAACAGTGTATAAGTATGGCTTTTGGGATCGGAAAAGACGGGGCACTGAGATACCAGAGCCGATTGTGTGTGCCTAATGTGGCAGGGTTGCGAGAGAAGATTATGAATGAGATTCATCAATCCCGATATTCCATCCATCCCGGCTCGACAAAGATGTATCATGATGTCAAGGAGCAGTATTGGTGGGATAATATGAAGAAGTCTATTGCAGAATTTGTAGCCCAGTGTCCCAATTGTCAACAAGTAAAGATAGAACATCAGAAACCCGGTGGATTGCTTCAAAATATAGAGATTCCGACCTGGAAGTGGGAGGTGATTAATATGGACTTCATTATTGGATTACCTCGCTCTTATCATAAGTTTGACTCCATCTAGGTGATAATTGATCGACTTACAAAATGTGCCCATTTTCTGCCAGTTAAGACAACTTACACAGCTAAAGATTATGCGAAGTTGTATATCAAGGAGATTGTTAGGCTTCGTGGTATGCCGGTATCTATTATATTAGACCGAGGAGCTCAATTTACATCTAACTTTTGGAGGTCTTTCCAGAAGGGTTTAGGCACACAAGTAAACCTCAGCACTGCATTTCATCCGCAGACTGACGGACAGGCTGAACGTACCATTCAGACACTGGAAGATATGCTACGAGCATGTGTTCTAGATTTTAAGGGGAATTGGGATGATCATCTTCCACTCATAGAATTCGCCTACAATAATAGCTACCATTCCAGTATTAAAATGGCCCCATATGAGGCACTATACGGGAGGAGATGTAGATCACCAGTTGGATGGTTCGAAGTCGGTGAAACAGAATTATATGGGCCAGATTTGATTCACCAAGCTATTGAGAAGGTGAAAGTGATACAGGAGCGATTCAGGACGGCACAAAGCAGGCAAAAATCTTATTCTGATGTCTGACGTCGTGATCTAGAGTTTGAGGTTGGTGATTGGGTTTTCCTGAGGATCTCACCAATAAAGGGTATTATGCGTTTTGGGAAGAAAGGTAAGCTGAGTCCAAGGTATATCGGGCCGTATAAAATTCTTTGACGAATTGGACAGGTTGCTTATGAGTTAGAATTGTCATCCGAATTGGAATTTGTCCACCCGGTATTCCATGTATCTATGTTGAGAAAATGTATTGGAGACCCTTCTCAAGTCATCCCTATCAAAGATGTACAAGTTACAGAGGACCTATCATATGAAGAAGTGTCAGTGGCGATATTAGATCGGCAAGTCCGCAAGCTAAGAACAAAAGATGTAGCTTCCGCCAAAGTATTGTGGAGGAACAAAAATATGGAAGAAATGACATGGGAAACAGAAGAGGAGATGAAGTCTAAATACCTTTACTTATTCCAGAATGAAGATAACAAGGATGCTGGTGGAAGACATGATACATTGGAAGGTAAAACGGCTCTATGAGGTAACCAATAATTTGAGAATACTCCTCCTTAATACAAAATGGTGATATGTAGATAATGTAAATACGCATAATGCTTTGTGTAGCCTTGTGAATCCATATGTTGGCTTAATTACTTGCAAGTTTTGCTAGTGACCATTTTATAGGGGAAAATTGATCGGAAATTTCCATTGGAATCCACGATGATTTAAACTCCCCATAAACCCTTACATTTGAGGACGAATGTTCCTAAGGGGGGAGGGTGTTACAACCCATATCCACATGTGTTAGTTCATGCCATATATTAGTTAACATAAATCCAAGAAGGAATTATCTTTGAGATGATAAGAAGTCAATCCTATTGGTCTTAAGTGATACAAGAGTGTATAAGGGTGATTAACTAGTATTAGAAGTTAAACGAATCAAGGATGTTGTAACTCTTATTTTCAGGTAATCTAGCGGTTCTTAATACACTCAAGAGGTAATTTATTAAGGTATTTTAATTATATAATATCCGTATCATAAGTCTTGAAGTCAAATGAGTTATGAAACAAAAGTCGACAAAAGTTGTCGCAACTTAGGTTCATAATTTTACTTAAACATTAGGTCAAATGTTTCTAATCTTTTCTCATAATTTACAAGGAATTACGGGGTGATCTACCAATAAAATTAAAGATCTATGAGTCTAGTTTCCAACGCATTAAACCGTTTATTGATACGATCTCGGAGTAGAGAGATATTCACGTTTTCGCAAGACTGCGCCAAGCACCTCTCTATGCGGCCCACTAAGGCGGTTTAAGATATTTCGACCTATATAGGATGCCTCCAATCCGTTTTAAGTCATTTCTTCTCACTATTTTCAGACCTTAGAACCCTAGGAACATCCTCTCAAGGAACTCTCAAGATTCAAGACCCAAAAAAAGGGCAAACAACACAAATCAAGTGTCGGGAATCCCGTGGCGCTAGTAAGTCTCTTGTTCTTCTTGTTGTTGCTTATTTTGTGTCGTTCCAGCTCGTGTGGGAGGTTGTTTTAAAGGGTTTATGTTCTATAAATACTCCCTCATGTTCTTAATATCAATCCTAGGTGATTTCAAGCCTTCTAAAGTGATTCTAGTGCCGAAAAACACTAATTGATCGCTAGTTTCGCTTTTTTGTTGTTGTGGCAGCATTGGAGGGATATTTCATGGAAATTTAAGGTCAAATTGGAGTTGTTCTTTCTGTATAAAGGTAAGGAACCTCTTACTCTATATGTATTTAAGATTATCCAAGTTGCGGCTAAGCCATTGAAGCTAGTGTGAGCATGTGATTTTTGTTTTACGCGACAATCACTCCAAAAGAAATAAATGGTCCTACTGTACAATTTTTGGATTTTTTACGTGGCATTTTTTGTTAGTTATTTGTGATCTTGTCCATTTTTATTTTTTTTATCAAACACAAAAATGTGTGTCGTGTGTAGTTGAACCATAATCCGGTTATTAAAAAGAAAAATCACAAAATATGCATCTTTTGCCCTATTTGTTGCCTTGGTTTGATTTTACCTATTTTTAATATTTTAAAACTTGTGTAATAACTGCTTTAAGTGTTAATTAATGAGGTTTAATCTTTGTTTAATTAGGTTTTATGTTTTAAAATCAGAAATGAAAGAAAAGGGTGCAATTTGGTTTTAAAATAGATTTGGGCTGGCTCCCTATTTAAAATCTGAGGCCCAAAAAATAAACAGCCCAAGCAACCGGTCCAATAGACCCATCCCTAGGCCTCCAAAACGACGTAGTTTGACACAAAAACTACGTCGTTTCAGGGGGCAACCCATCTCAGCCGTTCAAGCCACTCTGATCTAACGGCCCTCATCATATCCCCCGTACCCACATACAAACCCGACCCGTTCAACCCCGAACCAACCCGACCCCAATAATAAACTAAACGACACTGTTTGGATTAGCCCTTGAATCCAGGTCGTTGATCTCGAGTGATCTAATGGCCAAGACACAACCATCCACCCCGTATAAAGCCTCATATCATACCCTGTCCCCTATCCAAGACCCCCTGCCCTTAGGTCATCTCCTTCACAGACCCAAACCTTCGGAACCCTAGAGCCGCCCCCCTTTCCCCTCACCAAAAACCCGACGGCATGGACGCCGGTGACCACTACCTTAACACCATAGGACCGCCTCACCACCCTGAACATAGATCTGTTGTCCTTTGACCTCGAATCAAACCCTAGGTTCTCGAATCTTCATTTGAAGATTCGAGCAAAACTCAATCTACACCAAACCACCCCATATTCATACCAGGACCTCCACTGACCTCCCTCGTGACCAAACCATGCTTGGTTTGGTCCGAATCTAACCAGGGAAACATAAATCCCAAATCTGCCTTTAGGAGCCCTAGGGTTCCTCATGTCTGATCTGTGTCCGTTTGAGCCAAGTGATTAGGGTCTAATGGACCTTAATCGAGAACACTTCGATTAAAGTCCGTTCAACCCCAAGAAAGGTCGATTCAAATCTGACTCAGGGTTTGTTGATTTTCCAAGACTTTAAGGTATTTTGCTTTCCCTTTTTTTTTCTTTCTCAGTTCGTGTGTTTGTTGTAGTTAAATGTTTGTTCATTGCCCCAAATGTTTGGTTGATTTTTTTTTTTTTTGAATTTTGGTCGACTGTCTTGTCCACTTTGCCCGGACCTCTGTATTTGGTCAAGTCCTTCTTCATTCACTGATAATGTGTGTGTGTGTAAACTGTACAACCAACTGAAATTGAAATGGATCGATTAATTAGTTCCCAGGGTCATTTTGTTTTGACAGTGCAATCTGAACCCCTTGTTCGATATTGTTCGATTCCGATCATTGGCTATTGATTGTATATGTTATGATTAGTATAGTCTATTCGATACGTGTCGTCGATTAATTTCAACTGTTTGAATGATAACAATTTGATTTGTTTCCTGTTGAACTTTGTTTGAATCGAATTGAGAATTGAGTATAGCTACTTATAGTTGGTGTATTTGAATCAGAAAACTTAAGGATTGGTTTGTTAGCTGCAGTCTGAATTGGTGGCATATGCACTTGTGCATAGCATGTGCATTAAGGCCCTTTTAGAGATTAAAAATAACTTGACAGCATGTGCTGTCAGGGCATATTCAGGCTGCCCACACCCTGATTTGGGTAAAAAATAATAAACCATATCTAAGTAAAGGCTGTCAGGGAATCTCATGGGAGGGTTTCTACTTTTTGAGTGGAAAGACAGCAGGAAAGGAGAGGGTTCTGATTTGTCCAACAGGCTGTAAAGGGCTTAATGCTAGGCTATAAATAGGAGAACTTCCATTGGAAGAAGGGACTGGATTTTGAAAAAAAACAGATATAGTTCAAAAAAAAAAAGACAGGCATATACAGATACACATTGAGACTGGATTTTTGAAAAAGAGGAGATAGAAAATAGAGAGGGATACACATTGAGAGATACACACACACACATACAAAGAGAAGCTGAAACTAGAAAGAAATAGTTTTTGAATAAGAAAGAGGGGTTTCAGAAATCAGGGAGGGAGATAGAAAAGAAATTCTTGTTTGTTCGAAACTGAAAACACTGTTGTTCCTCACCCTTTTTGTTTGAAACTTAGCATCAAGTTGCTACTGGTTCTGTCAGCCTTAGGATTTTCTTTTGAGTTTTATTTTTGAAAAATCAACATTGGGTATTATATGATTGGATTACTGCTTGGTTTATTCTGCTTGGGATCATCATTGTTGTAGTTACTGGCTTTTTACTAAGTCATGTTGTGCTGTTGCTCGTGTATGCTGCTACTGCTCTACTGACTTTCTGCCTATTCAATTGTAAGCACTTTCCAGGTGTACATCTGAATTTCACACTGATGTAACAATGAAAGCATGAAATTGAAAGATCTGAAGGAATTGCAATCATCTGCTGCCTTACTTATATTTTCTTTTATATAAATGTTGTTAAATCGTGTAAATTTTAGTCTGTAGTTCAATGGAGAATACATTAGTAAGTTTGTACTTAATTAAAGCTTATGCTAATCTAAAATCGCGATATGTTGATTCGTTTAGTGATATACAGGGTGTAACTATATAATTCAGGGAACGTGCAACCATTCAGTATAATCATTAATTCAAACTTTTCTTCAGTTGTTTTGAGCACGTAGGGCGAAAGGCTTTTAAATCTCGCCAAATACAATACAGTTTAGATTCTCGAGTTCCAACTTCATTTGGCAGTTTATAAGACGAGTTTTGAATACCATTAGTAGCATCCTTTAATAAGGAATCCCATTAATCCTGTTTAAATGAGTTAATTTAAATTTAGCTCAAGGAGTGTTTGGAGTAAGTGTAGCATTTCATCAATCTCGTATGTAATTCCTTTTATCAAATTAAAAGCATGTTCTGTGAGGTACAGCATTCTTCACCTTGTAAATAATCAATCAGATAACTAATAAGAGGCCGGGATTAACTAAGCATGCAATTCAATTAGCATACATTTTCTTTCTTCTATTTTTAGAGACGAACATAATAGAAAATGTAGTCACTTTAGGATATCCCTTCTAAAATAATGAGACGAGCCTCGCCAAATAAAAAAATGCAAATTGCGGGGCCCTTAATAATTGATCATAATAAACACATAGGATTTGGGATGGACTGTCTAGTAAATTTTACTCCTTCCCTAAAGATAATAACGCGTTAGGCTCTTTAGGCGCGACTTAATCAAATCACATTCCTAAACTCGGGTGCACATTGATGTGACCCAAATCCAAATCTCAACGGAGTCGAAATGTGTTAACAACTACTGGTTTATTGATTGTGACGTGGTTCGAGATGCATTTTCATGACGTTGCAATTCTATAAAAATAAATGATAATAATAAAAACGGTTTTAAATTTAATAAAAGCACATAAGTCACGACATGTATTTAAATCAGATACTTAGCCATTATAACAATTTAAGTGACCGTGCTAGAACCACGGGATTCGAGGGTGCCTAACACCTTCCCTCGGGTCAACAGAATTCCTTACTTAGAATTTCTGGTTCTCAGACTTCATTTGGAAAAGTCGAAAATTTCCTCGATTTGGGATTCAAGATAAACCGGTGACTTCGGACACCAAAAGCCAAACCTTTCCCAAGTGGCGACTCTGAATTAAATAAATAATCTCATTTCGAATATTGTCACTTAAATTGGAAAAACTCCCTCGTGCATTTAACCCTTCGGGGCGGGGCGCGCAAAAAGGAGGTGTGACAGCTCTGGCGACTCTGCTGGGGAATTTTCCTAGAACCACTGGTTCAGGGTTCAAGAATTCGAGCTTAGAATAATTGTTATATTTGGCTTTATTATCTTATCTTTATTACATGTTTTGGCATGACGTGCTAAATGTTGTTTTTACCGCTTTGATATTATCTGAACTGTATATAAACTGTGCAGAAACCCTTCTCTTCTTACCTCCGGGGAGAAGCTCACTGGTCGAGACTCCCTATTATGTTAGTGTCAATACCTGAAATAAGAAAAAGGCCGGACAAGTTACAAAGCCGGACGATCTCGCGGGTCCCCGGTACGTAGCTCCCTCCTCGGCTCGAGTTGTCCGCTCGGGTACACAGTCTAGAACATATACACAGGTTATAAACCTAGTATAACAAAACCTCTGCTGGGGAATTAAACCCAGAACCACTGGTTCAGGGTTCAAAAATTCGAGCTTAGAATAATTGTTATATTTGGCTTTATTATCTGATCTTTATTACATGTTTTGGCATAACGTGCTAAATGTTATTTTTTACTGCTTTGATATTATCTGAACTGTATATAAACTGTGCCGAAACCCTTCTCTTCTTACCTCTGGGGAGAAGCTCGCTGGTCGAGGCTCCCTATTCTGTTAGTGTCAATACCTGAAATAAGAAAGAGGACGGACAAGTTACGAAGCCGGATGGCCTTTTGGTTCTCGGTAAGTTGCCCCCTCCTCGACTCGAGTTGTCCACTCGGGTACACAGTCTAGAACATATACCCAGGTTATAAACCTAGTATAACGAAACCTCATGTCGGATCCCTAGCAGGAACGTTTATTTGCATCATGTTGCATTTGACATAGGGGACTCAACACAGGGGTTGGGTCCGTCTAGGACAGGCAACCTGAAATGAAAAGACCATCCTGCTACATCTTGTTTGTTTTACGCATCTATTTGCTTCGGATCTACATGCCGACCAGTTTCTAAAAGATTTTCAAAAAAAAAAATAGCAGCGTAGGGAGATGATTACTTCTTTTTGAAAAAAAAACCATTGTCCAAGTAGTGTCAAAACCTCGCCGGAATTCAAGATTAAAAAAAATGAAAAAAAAAATTTTGTCTTGTGGCTGGATTTATTAAAACATAAAAAAAAAAATTCACTTTCAAAAAATATATATATTTAAAAAGTAAAAAAATAAAAAAAAATAATAAAAAAATGGAAAATTCAGAATTCAAAAGAAAATGTGTTGTTCTTTCGTAGTACCTCTTTTATAAATTCAGACTAATAGTCCAAATACTTCCTTAAAAAATATTTTTCTTTGGTCTTTATCTCTTTCAAAAGAAATAAAAAATAATATATAAAAATCCATAAAAAATATATTCTTGCTTTAAAAGATTGTATTCAAAAAAGGGTTTAATTGATTTACTCTGTTCACACTACGCGGGTCTGATTCTCACCGGATGTGAGATACATAGGCAAACCTCATCGGTTCCGACCGCAATTTTCAAAAAAATCCAAAAAAATATTTTCCTTTAGTTCCTTCTTTATAAATCTTTCTTTAGAAAATACAAAAAAAAATAATAATAATATAAAAGTTTTTTTTTTTTTAACTCAAATAAAAAAAATAAAAAAAAAGTTTCCTTCTTTCTGAAGTCTTCCATACGAAAAATGAAATAAGAATTAAAAATCAACAACAAAAATCCAAAAATACTCTTTTCTTTTTAGTCTTTCTTTTGTAAATGTCCATAAAAAAAATATTTGAAAAATTGAATTCCAAAAATATTAGGGCTTTCCTTTAGAAGTGCTTTTGTAAATAAATAAAAACTCAGAAATTCCACATCATTTTCTTAAAAGTCCCTCTTTCAAAAATTTAAGAGGCAACATCATAAATCAAAAAATATATATATTCTTTCTTCCGTAGAAGAAGGTGAAACAAATGAAAAAAAAAAATCAACCAAACACATTTTCTTTTTTGTTAAAAAAAACAACAAAAATCAAAATAAAAAATATATATATATATTTTCTTTCTTCTTTTAAAGCATTTCTTTCAAAATTCCAAAAAAAAAATGGTTAGTTTAGTTACTCCATTTTCGATTTTCGAACTACTTAATGATCTGATTCACGCGGCATCGTGATACGTAGGCAATCCTCATCGGATCCGGACACATTTTTTTTTAACTGCGAATATTGAAAACAGTAATAAAAAAAGAGAAAGAATGAATAAATAAAAAATATATATAAATAAATAAATATATAATAAAAAAATAAAAATAAAAGGGGGAGCCTAAAAGAAGCCGGAATGACACATGTCTTCGTTGCAGACATGTAGAAATTCATTTAACTGTATAGGTGCATCATGCCCCAACGTGAGATTGCCTATCTGTTATTTGTTTCGAACTAACCACTTGTCTGCTGATGAGTCTTCCAGGTTTTTAGAAAAGTGGTTGGTTTGGGAGAAGTCTGGCCTCGCATTCATATTTCACGAGGTCAAAAGGGAGTGTTCAGTTACCCTCTATTAAGACAAAAGGGGGTATTCACACTTACTTCACAAGATCGAAGGGGAATATAGCGATGTCTTCGGAAATTCCTTTGCCGACAATTCCCGTCCCTGAGGAGAGTTCGATCTCCGCCGTCCCAACTTTCGAGTCAGCAACTGCTGAGGAAAACAGAATCCTGAAACTCCGCATGATGGAGATGTTGGATGACTGGCATAATGGAAGGGAACCACCAAGTGTTATCCCTGGATTCCCTGAGCTGTTCCACAGAGCAAGTGGGACTTCGAACATTCCCATAAGCTACCCAGCTACCCCGTTCGGATACCCGGCCATTTCAGCCCACTCCGCAGGATCACCGTCTGAGTCTTGTCCTTGGATGTCAACGCGGATGTCGCTACAAGCATCTTCACCGCACCGCCCTATCCAATCATGGCACATCCCACTACACACAGGCCCAATTTTGACTCTTCCTCATTCACCTTTCCAGCACCCTCTTTCTCACTGGAACCAACTCGATTCACCACCAACATTCCCCCTCAATAACCTCAATATGAGTTTGCACCGGAGCAAGACCAAAACCCCAAAATTGCTGAACAAAATGAGATGGCCAAAAGAATGAGGAGCCTTGAGCAAAATTTGAAAAACATGCAAGGTTTGAGCGGACAGAAAAGCGTCTCCTATACCGATCTATGCATGTTCCCTCACGTGCCTCTACCTGTGGGTTTCAAAACTCCAAAGTTTGAGAAGTACGACGGGCACGGCGACCCCATTGCTCATCTCAAAAAGTATTGCAACCAACTGCGGGGAGCCGGAGGCAAAGAAGAATTGTTGATGGCGTACTTCGGGGAAAGTTTGGTAGAAATCGCTTCAGAGTGGTATATGGACCAGGACATATCTCATTGGCATATATGGGATGATCTTGCCATAGACTTCGTAGGGCAGTTTCAATATAATATTGACATCGCACCAGATAGAAATGCCTTGTCAAATTTAAAGAAGAAACCCTCGGAAAGTTTCAGAGAATACGCCATCAAATGGCGCGAGAAAGCGTCAAGGGTAAAACCTCTCATGGACGAGATAGAAATGGTCACTAATTTCCTCCAGGCTCAAGAGTCTGACTACTTCCAAAACATGATGTCAGCCATGGGAAAGCCTTTCGCGGAAGCGATTAAGATCGGGGAGATGGTAGAAAATGGTCTGAAAACGGGTCGAATTTTGAGTCAGGCAGCCATAAGGGCAACCTCCCAAGCCTTCCAAAGCGGGGCTGGAGGAATGGCAAGAGTGAAGAAAAAGGAAGAAAAATCCATGGCGGCATCAGAGGCAGAAGAATATCATAGTCCCGGGCTTGGTTCTTCGGAAAGAACCCCGCAACATTATTTCCCCCACCAAAATGTGGCCTACACTCCTCAGCCCTACATGGTCATGAGCACCCAACCTTACGTCCAGCGGTCACAGCCAGCCAATCGGGGCCAAGCTCCACATCCCAGAAATCAGCCTCCTCACCAAAGCCACTACAATCCTCGACCTCCTCAAAATAATTTCCGTCCTCGGGAACCACCCAGGAGACCCAACTATACACCCATCGGTGAACCCTACTCCACCCTATTCCCTAAGCTTGTCCAGATGAATTTGTTGCAGCCTATACCACCAAACGGGCAGAACCCGGGATCACCATCATATCAGCGGGGTGTCAGATGTGCATACCATTCAGGGGTAGAAGGGCACGACACCAACAACTGCTGGACATTGAAACAAGCTGTAGAGAATCTGTTAGACCAAGGGAAGATTGTGTTGAGAGACGAGGATGTCCCAAATGTGACCAATAATCCGCTGCCCGCCCATAACAACGGGCCGATAATTGGGATGATTTGTGAAGACGAGGAAATTAATCCGGTGCTTAAAGCCATAATTGCTATTGCTAATACAGAAAGGGAGCTCGGGGCAACTCCGGAGCAGGAAAAAGGAATAATTGATGTATCCAAGCAGGCCTATATGGTATGGGGGACGATCAAACCACCTCGGCCGAACGAGCCAGTGTTTGTTGGACGCATACCACAGAAGCCAACATACAGCAAAGAGGAAGATGATAAGGTGTTCCCGCTCGAAGAGAGTGAGGAAATGTGTGAGGCAATGAGGGAAAAGCTATGCGAAGTACACATGGTCCAGCCAGGAGAGGGCACTAGCACCGCTGAAGTATCGTACATGGGACCAAGCGCCAAGCTTCAAAACTGGAAGGCTACGCCATTCTTGATCAAACGGAAGTCCTAATGAACCTGTCTTGCCACTTTCTCTGCATCACGAGCTACCCCAGGTCGTGACTCAGATGTTTTCTTTAGTTTCATGTTTTTAATTTCCTGAATGTCGACCTTTTTTCTTTATCTTCACCAAAATTCCAAGAAATGAAATCTTGTTTCATCGCTCACTTTCTTCTTCTATGTTTTCTTTTTGTGTTCTCTTCAATTTCTGAAAATGCAGCTTTAAATAACATGACATGCTTGCGGACTTCATGCCCGGATCACGAGAACTCCGTCAGACTTCAAATAATGAGTCAAAATTTGAAATATAAAGAATTTGAAAAATAGGAACAACTAAAGAAAATTGGTTCATGGTTTGGAAAATGTCCGTCACTAAAGCAGAGTTTGAGGGCAGTAAATGGGTTTAGACCCGTACGGAATGTTAACCTTAATGACTGCGGTTTGTCACGAGCATTTGTACCAACAAAAATGGGTCCATACGTCATTGGAAAATATTGCCAAGAGGAGCATTCGTATCTGGGCGACGTCGAAGGAAATGACGTCAACCTTGCTTGGAAAGCAGATGCAGTGATATGTCTAAATCGCTCTGGCGGTATCTTTGCACAGTTTGAGATGACGAAGGCTTTCATTCTCGCCACCCAAACACTATCAACCCTTTGCAAACCCAATTGAGTCGGTTACTCTTCTTTGATTACCCTCTTTGGAAGATGAAAAATTATTGAAAATAACAAAAAAAGAAATTGAAAAAAAAAGAGTGAAAAAAAAAAGAAGAAAGAATTGGAAAATAAGAAAATATATATACAAAACAAAAAAAGACAATGAAAATAAAAAAAAAGGAAGTGAAAAACAAAGTAAATCAGAAAAAAAAAACAACAAAAGTGGCATGAACTACGTCTGACTTGATTCCGAAAGGATACGTAGGCAACCTCTCCTTGGGGTTCAGTCACACCAAAACAAAAATCCAGGAAGTCCCCCGAAAGTAAAACTGGGGCAGAAGTTATATTGGTTCGGCAATGATCCCGCCCAAAAGGTTCCAAAGTTGTAGTTCAATCCACATTCTTTTCACCCCAAGCCTTTGTCCAAGTCCTTCTGATCAATCAGCAAAGCGTTTCAAAATGGGAAGATGGAATTATTCAGGTCTGATACAACAAAATGAGAAGAATAAAATGAGAGAGTCTTGTCGGTGAAAACCTTTGGGCACCGTGAGGCGACGCGAGAAGAGAAATCAAAAATGAGAGAGCTTGTTTAGTAAAAACTCACAAAGAGTGCTATCAGGCGACAGTAAGAAGAGAAATGAGAGAGGTCGACTAGCGAAAACCCGCAAAGGGCGTTGTCGGCCAAAAAGATGATTCCACCTCAGAAAGTCCTGGCAAGGTTCCCGGGTTTTGAAAACACAGATCTGTTTTGATTCATGAGGAAATGCAAGTTCTTGAAGGTCGGGCATCCAGTCCAAAAGGCATGTCATGTCAGTTTGAAGCCAGCATACACTCCAGATAAGTCCTTCTTTTCTCTCCGAAAGGGACGCTTCTCTTTAAACTCATATGCTTTCCTTTACATAGTTTTCTCTGAGTCCCTTTTGATCTAACTCTTAATTCCGTAACAATTACAAAGAAAGGTGGAAGGACCGGTTTTTTACAGGGCCCCGTTTGGCAAGAATCAAATAAAATGTACGGCCTCAGTGGCGCGTCAGTCCCA
The DNA here is from genome assembly GCF_000715075.1 of Nicotiana tabacum. Classification (NCBI taxonomy): domain Eukaryota; kingdom Viridiplantae; phylum Streptophyta; class Magnoliopsida; order Solanales; family Solanaceae; genus Nicotiana; species Nicotiana tabacum. The sequence continues at coordinate 79,318,674 of NC_134089.1, read as the reverse complement.
TCCCGATTGGCCATGGTAGTTGATTTGCTTCCAAAGTAAAGACGTTCGAAAGAAAAGAAGAGCCTACGAAGGCAAAATAAAGTTGGAGAAGTTAAGTCCCACGCGATTAACCACTACGGTTTAGGTTTAAGGATCGAAATCCCTGACACAAAACCGACAAATCCCCACAGGGTCTCCCTTTGTTTCAAATCCCCATGGAGTCTCCCCTGGTACAATTCCCCAAAGAAGTCCTCCCCAACACATCCCCAGCAAGTCTGTTTTTAAAAAAAAAATCCTCACAGAGTTCGCTTTAGACAAATCCACGGAGCTTCCCTTGTACAAATCCCCACAGAGTCTCCCTAATAAAATCCCCACCGAAAATCCCCAAGCAGAACGGGACGGAAGAACCAAAGCCTTACAAGGCAAATCGTCACAAAATCTGGAAACGCAAGTCTGAGTAGTCCAAAGGGTTTCGTATGTAATCCAATCAATGGCAGAATTTCTCAACAAGAATTAGGCCAAGACAGAGCAATTGGAATGGTCAAGGCCCCCAAACCAACCGCCGTTTTCAAACTGACAATTTTTCTTTGTTTAAGAAAATTGAGACAGGTGCGACCCAAAGCAGCCGTGCAAGAAGCAGGTACAGCCCAAAAGAAGTGAAATACGCGAGCATTGAACCAGCTTTACAGTGGGAGAACAACCAAAAGTAAGTTTCCCCCGAATTCTTTCATGCATTTTGATAAATAAAAAAGAAATAAAAAAGAGACAAGAAAGAAAATGAAAATCCCCAAAAGAAAAACAAGTCATGGTAGCATAGGACCTCATTCCTCAACTATCCCGGTATAAACCACGGATCTCCCTAGCATAACCCAAGGAGCTTTTTCTATCCAAATCCCTGGCATAACCCGAGGACTCTTTCCCTTTTCCGGCATAACCCGATGATTTCCCCGACATAACTCGAGGACTCTTACCTTTTTTCCGGCATAACCTGATTAACCTTTCCGGCATAGCCCGATGAATCTTCCGGCATAGCCCGGTGAATCTTTTCGGCATAACCCGATAAATCTTCCCGGCATGATCCGATGAATTTTTCGGCATGATCCGATGAATCTTCCGGCATAACCCGATGAATCTTTCCGGCATAACCCGATGAACCTCCCGGCATGTTCCGATGAATTTTCTGGCATGATCCGATGAACCTTTCGGCATAACCCGATGAATCCTTTTGGCATAACCCGATAATTCTTCCCGGCATGTTCCGATGAATCTTCCGGCATAACCCGATGAATCTTCCGGCATAACCCGATGAATCTTTCGGCATAACCCGATAAATCTTCCCGGCATGTTCCGATGAATTTTTCGGCATGATCCGATGAATCTTCCGGCATAACCCGATGAACCCTCCGGCATAACCCGATGAATCTTTCTAGCATAACCCGACGAATCTGTACGACATAACCCGAATAGTGTCCAGCATAACCTGGCAGCCTTCCCAATTTAGGGCTCTGATCCCTAAGTTGAACTTTTCCCCAGTTAGTCAGCATTAGGGCTCCAACCCTAAACTGAACTTTTTCCCTTTAGTCAGCATTAGGGCTCCAACCCTAAACTAAACTTTTTCCCCAGCTAGTCAGCATTAGGGCTCCAACCCTAAACTGAACCTTTCCCTTTAGTCAGCATTAGGGCTCTAACCCTGAACTGAACTCTTTAGCCAGCATTAGGGCTTCAACCCTGAACTGAGCATTGTCTGTTAGTCAGCATTGGGGTTCAAACCCTTAATTGAACTTTTCCATTTAGTCAGCATCAGGGCTCCAACCCTGAACTGAACTCCTTCTATTTGGCCAGCATTAGGGCTTCAACCCTGAACTGAGCATTATCTGTTAGTTAGCATTGGGGTTCCAACCCTGAACTGAACTTTTCCATTCAGTTAGCATCAGGGCTTCAACCCTGAACTGAACTCTTTTCCATTTAGTCAGCATTAGGGCTCCAACCCTAAACTGAACTTTTCCCTTTAGTCAGCATTAGGGCTCCAACCCTAAACTGAACTTTCCCCAGTTAGTCAGCATTAGGGCTCCAACCCTAAACTGAACTTTTCCGTTTAGTCAGCATTAGGGCTCCAACGCTGAACTGAACTTTTTCCTTTCTGCCAGCATTAGGGCTCCAACCCTGAACTGAGCATTGTTCTGCTAGTCAGCATTAGGGCTCCAACCCTAAACTGAACTTTTCCATTCAGTCAGCATCACGGCTTCAACCCTGAACTGAACTCTTTCCATTTAGCCAGCATTAGGACTTCAACCCTGAACTGAGCATTGTTCTATTAGTCAGCATTAGGGCTCCAACCCTAAACTGAACTTTTCCATTCAGTCAGCATCAGGGCTTCGACCCTGAACTGAACTCTTTCCATTTAGCCAGCATTAGGGCTTCAACCCTGAACTGAGCATTATCTGTTAGTCAGCATTGGGGTTCCAACCCTGAACTGAACTTTTCTATTCAGTCAGCATCAAGGCTTCAACCCTGAACTGAACTCTTTTCCATTTAGTCAGCATCAGGGCTCCAACCCTGAACTGAACTCTTTTAGCCAGCATTAGGGCTCCAACCCTGAACTGAGCACTTTTCCGTTTAGCCAGCATTAGGGCTCCAACCCTAAACTGAGCATTCTTACCTTGTGGCAATATTAGTGATCCAATCCCGGAGTTGGCATTTTGTAGACTGAAATTTTCCAATTCCTTCATCTTCCCGGCAATTAACTCACGAAATTTTCCTAGTGAAACTGGGGCAGAAAATTTCGTTCGTTTGTTTTTTCCCCGCAGGTCTAACCTCGAGGCGCATGGATCGAGACGACCCACGAGATGAGTCTCAACCAAGATACTTGGAAAAATGAAAGGCGGGTCGCCCCAAGATTCGATCAAGGTCCCGAGTTCTACCAACCCCGTCTCACTCAGTGTCGCAGAAATAAAAAGGCGCCTATAACTTGCAAGCATCAAGATTCGGATCGAAGTCTACAAGCAAAATCAGCTAAGACCCAAGATCAAGTTGCAAAAGTATCACAGATAGGAATCTTATAACTAGCAATTGACAAGCATAAGTAGTTAGTTCAATTTTCAATTTTCTTTTGGTTGTAATAAGGCGGTCGGTAAGCAATAATTGGCAACAGCAGCAGCAGTAACAGCAAGCATTGCAAACCCATGGTAGTCACAGCTACCAAAGTTTCCCGAACTTCATTGACCTGATTCCTGTTTAGCCCAGGATATGTAGGAAATCTTTGAAGCGAAGATTCGGTCAAATCTTTCAAAATGTGCTTCACACGGAGTGTTCCAATAGGCAAAAATCGCTCATATCCGCTCACTTTATCTTTGTACGAAAACTCTTCGTGTTTCCAAACAAAGAGGGGCAGCTGTGAGCACGTGATTTTTGTTTTACGCGACAATCACTCCAAAAGAAATAAATGGTCCTGCTGTACAATTTTTGGATTTTTTACGTGGCATTTTTTGTTAGTTATTTGTGATCTTGTCCATTTTTATTTTTTTTATCAAACACAAAAATGTGTGTCGTGTGTAGTTGAACCATAATCCAGTTATTAAAAAGAAAAATCACAAAATATGCATCTTTTGCCCTATTTGTTCCCTTGGTTTGATTTTACCTATTTTTAATATTTTAAAACTTGTGTAATAACTGCTTTAAGTGTTAATTAATGAGGTTTAATCTTTGTTTAATTAGGTTTTATGTTTTAAAATCAGAAATGAAAGAAAAGGGTGCAATTTGGTTTTAAAATAGATTTGGGCTGGCTCCCTATTTAAAATCTGAGGCCCAAAAAATAAACAACCCAAGCAACCGGTCCAACGGACCCATCCCCAGGCCTCCAAAACGACATAGTTTGACACAAAAACTACGTCATTTCAGGGGGCAACCCATCTCAGCCGTTCAAGCCACTCTGATCTAACGGCCCTCATCATATCCCCCGTACCCACATACAAACCCGACCCGTTCAACCCCGAACCAACCTGACCCCAATACTAAACCAAACGACACCATTTGGATTAACCCTTGAATCCAGGTCGTTGATCTCGAGTGATATAACGGCCAAGACACAACCATCCACCCCGTATAAAAGCCTCATATCATACCCTGCCCCCTATCCAAGACCCCCTGCCCTTAGGTCATCTCCTTCACAGACCCAAACCTTCGGAACCCTAGAGCCGCCCCCCTTTCCCCTCACCAAAAACCCGGCGGCATGGACGCCTGTGACCACCACCTTAACACCATAGGACCACCTCACCACCCTGAACATAGATCTGTTGTCCTTTGGCCTCGAATCAAACCCTAGGTTATCGAATCTTCATTTGAAGATTCGAGCAAAACTCGATCTACACCAAACCACCCCAGGTTCATATCAGGCCCTCCTTTGACCTCCCTCGTGACCAAACCATGCTTGGTTTGGTCCGAATCTAACCAGGGAAACATAAATCCCAAATTTGCCTTTAGGAGCCCTAGGGTTCCTCATGTCTGATCTATGTCCGTTTGAGCCAAGTGATTAGGGTCTAATGTGAGAACACTTCGATTAAAGTCCGTTCAACCCCAAGAAAGGTCGATTCAAATCCGAGTCAGGGTTTGTTGATTTTCCAAGACTTTAAGGTATTTTGTTTTCCCTTTTTTTTTCTTTATCAGTTCGTGTGTTTGTTGTAGTTAAATGTTTGTTCATTGCCCCAAATGTTTGGTTGATTTTATTTTTTTTTTGAATTTTGGTCGACTGTCTTGTCCACTTTGCCCGGACCTCTGTATTTGGTCAAGTCCTTCTTCATTCACTGATAATGTGTGTGTGTGTGTGTAAACTGTACAACCAACTGAAATTGAAATGGATCGATTAATTAGTTCCCAGGGTCATTTTGTTTTGACATTGCAATTTGAACCCCTTGTTCGATATTGTTCGATTTCGATCATTGGCTATTGATTGTATATGTTATAATTAGTATAGTCTATTCGATACGTGTCGTCGATTAATTTCAACTGTTTGAATGATAACAATTTGATTTGTTTCCTGTTGAACTTTGTTTGAATCGAATTGAGAATTGAGTATAGCTACTTATAGTTGGTGTATTTGAATCAGAAAACTTAAGGATTGGTTTGTTAGCTGCAGTCTGAATTGGTGGCATGTGCACTTGTGCACAGCATGTGCATTAAGGCCCTTTTAGAGATTAAAAATAACTTGACAGCATGTGCTATCAGGGCATATTCAGGCTGCCCACACCCTGATTTGGTTAAGAAATAATAAACCATATCTAAGTAAAGGCTGTCAGGGAATCTCATGGGAGGGTTTCTACTTTTAAATTTTTGAGTGGAAAGACAACAAGAAAGGAGAGGGTTCTGATTTGCCCAACAGGCTATAAAAGGCTTAACGCTAGGCTATAAATAGGAGAACTTCCATTGGAAGAAGGGACATGGATTTTGGAAAAGAAGAGAAAAAAAGAGTCAAAAAAAAAGAGACAGGCATATACAGATACACATTGAGACTGGATTTTTGAAAAAGAGGAGATAGAAAATAGAGAGGGATACACATTGAGAGATACACACACACATACAAAGAGAAGCTGAAACTAGACAGAAATAGTTTATGAATAAGAAAGAGGGTTTCAGAAATCAGGGAGGGAGATAGAAAAGAAATTCTTGTTTGTTCGAAACTGAAAACACTGTTGTTCCTCACCCTTTTTGTTTGAATCTTAGCATCAAGTGGCTACTGGTTCTGTCAGCCTCAGGGTTTTCTTTTGAGTTTTTTTTTTTGAAAAATCAACATTGGGTATTATATGATTGGATTACTGCTTGGTTTATTCTGCCTGGGATCGTCATTGTTGTAGTTACTGGCTTTTTACTAAGTCATGTTGTGCTGTTGCTCGTGTATGCTGCTACTGCTCTACTGACTTTCTGCCTATTCAATTGTAAGCACTTTCCAGGTGTACATTTGAATTTCACACTGATGTAACAAAGAAAGCATGAAATTGAAAGATCTGAAGGAATTGCAATCATCTGCTGCCTTACTTATATTTTCTTTTATATAAATATTGTTAAATCGTGTAAATTTTAGTCTGTAGTTCAATGGAGAATACATTAGTAAGTTTGTACTTAATTAAAGCTTATGCTAATCTAAAATCGCGATATGTTGATTCGTTTAGTGATATACAGGGTGTAACTATATAATTCAGGGAACGTGCAACCATTCAGTATAATCATTAATTCAAACTTTTCTTCAGTTGTTTTGAGCACGTAGGGCGAAAGGCTTTTAAATCTCGCCAAATACAATACAGTTTATATTCTCGAGTTCCAACTTCATTTGGCAGTTTATAAGACGAGTTTTGAATACCATTAGTAGCATCCTTTAATAAGGAATCCCATTAATCCTGTTTAAATGAGTTAATTTAAATTTAGCTTAAGGAGTGTTTGGAGTAAGTGTAGCATTTCATCAATCTCGTATGTAATCCTTTTATAAAATTAAAAGCATGTTCCGTGAGGTACAGCATTCTTCACCTTGTAAATAATCAATCAGATAACTAATAAGAGGCCGGGATTAACTAAGCATGCAATTCAATTAGCATACATTTTCTTTCTTCTATTTTTAGAGACGAACATAATAAAAAATGTAGTCACTTTAGGATATCCCTTCTAAAATAATGAGACGAGCCTCGCCAAATAAAAAATGCAAATTACGGGGCCCTTAATAATTGATCATAATAAACACATAGGATTTGGGATGGACTGTCTAGTAAATTTCACTCATTTCCTAAAGATAATAACGCGTTAGGCTCTTTAGGCGCGACTTAATCAAATCACATTACTAAACTCGGGTGCACATTGATGTGACCCAAATCCAAATCTCAACGGAGTCGAAATGTGTTAACAACTACGGGTGCATTGATTGTGACGTGGTTCGAGATGCATTTTCATGACGTTGCAATTCTATAAAAATAAATGATAATAATAAAAGCGATTTTAAATTCAATAAAAGCACATAAGTCATGACATGTATTTAAATCAGATACTTAGCCATTATAACAACTTAAGCGAGCGTGCTAGAACCATGGGATTCGAGGGTGCCTAACACCTTCCCTCAGGTCAAAAGAATTCCTTACTTAGAATTTCTGGTTCGCAGACTTCATTTGGAAAAGTCGAAAATTTCCTCGATTTGGGATTCAAGATAAACCGGTGACTTGGGACACCAAAAGCCAAACCTTTCCCAAGTGGCGACTCTGAATTAAATAAATAATCGCATTTCGAATATTGTCACTTAAATTGGAAAAACTCCCTCGCGCAATTTAACCCTTCGGGGAGGGGCGCGCAAAAAGGAGGTGTGACAGCTAGAACTTGTGAGATATATATCGAAAGGCTTGGTAGTAATGTTATTGTTTTGTGGACTGTTTTGCGTTGTTGTTGGGCTGCATATTTTACTACTATCTTGTGGAGTTTTGGAGGAGGAAGGGTGTGGAGAAACACCATATATATGTAGGGTTATGGGCTGATAGTTATTCGTAACATTTCCAGGTTGTTTGACACGACTACGGTGGTCGTCGTATGTATGGAGTGATTAGGCTGTGTGTGGACTATTTTGGGAGGCTCAATATGTTTATTATTGATGTTGTTTGGGCTGTTTGGTGACTGTTTTGAATGGTGTGAGGTCATATATATAGGGGAGGTGTTGTCCGTTTCATCGTAAAATAGGTTGTGGTCGATACATAATAGTTATGACGCTTAAATGATAACGATAGTATCGTTTCTCTTATTGTAGACTAAGGAGTTTTGACAATTGCATAGCTTGAGATTGGGGCAGTATATACAAGGTATGTGAGGCTATCCCTTTCCTTCTTTTTCACGACTCCGATTGTACATAATGTAATGAACGAGCTTCCAAGATACTCTACTCTTAGAAGCTAGCAGTACTTACATTGTTTTCCCTCTTATGGAACGATTGATATTAATGTTGCTTCTCTTATTCTTATGTTATCAATGTTGTTGGTACTTCCTGATTCTTATAAGGTTCATAGTGAAGAGTTAGTCCTAATAACGTGTACAGAGGATACCGACCTCACGTCACTCCGAAAGGTTTAGAATGTGATTCCATGAGTCGAGCATGCATTATATATATGTATCTATTTTACTCTACCGAGCCACACTATAGTTGGCCGGGTACGGCACCTATTGTGCAACCACTGATCAGTTGGGTTTTACCGAGCTCCACGTGGCCGGGTACGATTCTACCGAGCCTTATGATGGCCGGGTACATTTTTTACCGAGCCTATTATGGCCGGGTACGATATGATGATGATGATGATGCCCACAGAGGCGAATGTTTTAAAGGTTTATGTATTTATACATATGTATCATGCATTTCATGTCAGTAGCCCTCAGAGGTACTAAGATGTTACAGGTTGTATATTCTCTATCCCTGCTTACATTACTATTCGTATTTATGGTTCCCTACCTTACATGCTCAGTAATTTATTCGTACTGACGTCCTTTTGTTTGTGGACGCTGCATGTCGTGCTGCAAGTCCTGATAGACAGGCAGGTGCAGCTCCCCCACCACAATAGGTTGTCCAGTTCAGCGGTGATTGGCGAGATCCCTTATTCGGACTTGCCGTGGTCTTGGTATGCATTTCTGTTATAGACATTATGGGTATGTCGGGGCCCTGTTCCGGCTATGTTGCAACACTTATGTTCTTTTAGAGGCTCATAGACAGGTGTCGGCTCATGTATAGTTTGGTATGCCTTGTCGGCTAGTTTTTGTTGTATAGTCTTTCCTAGTAGCGTGGTAGCTCATACCTTATAAGTAGTTTCTTGATTGTCTGGTCATCCCCTGCTATGTATGTTCATGCCGTCATATTTTATTGCTGGTTGTCCATGATCTAGGTCTACCATTTATATTGATATCGTCAGCCCTAAAAGATAATAATGAAGGTTAGATGAAATGTACGTTGGTGCTCGGCAAGTGTGGTCGGGTGCTAGTCATGGCCCTTCAGTTTGGGTCGTGACAGTACGATTATGGTCTTAGTTGTTTGGTGCTGATATGTTAATCTAATCCAATACCCTACTGTCCCCCCTGATCCTCTAAACCTGTAGGAGTTTCTGATTATGTGCTCGTATATATTCCTGCCTGCTACATGTTTTCCCTCACATGCTCCATACTTGTCCCTCCATTCCCATTCCCTTGCTTGTGTTTGCTAGACTATTCTTGGTCCTTGGTGTGATACTGACTTTGTTTTGGTTCTGAGATTGGTATGCATGCTCCTTCAAATGGTTTTCATCAGTTAAACTTTGGCATAAAACTATTCCAATTAAGTCTCTCTCTTTTCAAAACTGTTTCTTGCTTACCCTTTTCCAAAATTGTTTTCTTACTTAGACTCTTCAAAACAATGTCAAGCACTCTCACTCTACTCTTAGACCACTAAGTTCTGCCCCTTTTGTGTGAGCATTGCCTTGGGACCCTTGAGCTCCCTCTAAACTTTGACACACAAAAGCTAGCCTTTCCACACTACACTTACTCTATCTTGGCTATGAAATCTGGGTGTGAGCATTGCCCAGGATCCCTTGAGGTCCTTAGGGAACTCTAACTACACCCAGATATGAGAAAGTCTATGGAACAATCTTGACATTTGAGGGGATTTATTACATAACTCAGAGAGGAAGCCTTAATCAGGTGTTGAGAATCTGGGACTGTCTTCAGGCTCTCTGTAGTGTAACTTTTTACTTTTTATTTTTCTTTTCTACTTATGTTAATTCATTTCAGTATTGGTTTGTAATAATCCATTGTAAACAAGTATTGGGGTTGGCTAGTGAAAAGGGGAAGGTAGTTATATATGCTATCAACATCAATGGATAGAAACCATATCTTAGGTTTACATTTCCTATATGTGCATTAGAATCCATGTGTAAGATCAAGCCATTCAAAGCATGTCATGCATTAGATACCATGTTCTTAGGTTTACTGTTTCAGCATCTCATTTGGCATCACTTTACCACTTAGAAATCCTGCTTTAGGCTAAATAACAGCATTAACATAAAATTGTTGCTTCTGCACGTCTTGAAGTCATGTTGTAACTCTGTGGGCATTTAGAAATCATGCTCTAGGAATTCTGCATATTCTGCAATCATTCTACATTTTTTATATGTGCACGTTAGATACCCTATTTTAGGATCTCGTTCATACTCGCTAATTTACACCTAGTTAAACTACTGATGCATCAAAAAGGACATAAAATAGTCTCACGTTTGATTACCCTGTTTAAGTGAAACTGGGCATAATCTTGCATGTCTTTGCAACATTTAGAATGGCATGCTTTAGGTAAAATAATTGTTTTATAATTCTGGTAACTGCTGCATATATTTTACGCTTAGTCAAGTCTTAGGTAATATAGCTTAAATAAAATCAGAATCGTCTTTGTGATTATTGTTTGACTGTCAGCATGTTAAAATTAGTAGGCAAGCCTGATTAGGACTTCTTATTTGAGTTATGTCATAAACCTGCCTCTGTTATATTTTTTAAAATCACTTAGATACCATGCTTTAGGATTCTGAGTTCAAATGTGGACCTTATCTGTGTATGAGTTGTGTTGTTTATGTGCATTACTTGTGGAGGTATATCTGAGCCTTCTATCTGTTTTCTGTGTTTCCCCCTAAATGCAGTCCTATGTAGTCCTATGTGTTCTAATTTGTCGCCTAGTATTTTGCCTTTAAACCTGAGGGTCTACCTAGAACCTCCCTCATAGGATAGAAATCCTAAACTCCTCCAGGATTATAGGAAAGGACGGGTAACAGCATGCAATAGGGGTCGAGACCAACCCTCGCTTTAATTACCTTCACGGGGTGGGAAAGGGTAGATATGGATATGATGACCGGTGCGTTAATACCACGTGTAGCCCCTCTTTGAAGAGTGTCATACCAGGTATTGCATTGATTTGATCCATATTATAAACAAACCTAGGATAGCCCCTTTACATTCCCAAATATGCTTAGATTGTAATACTTTTTAAAATCTTGCTTTTCATTAATTATTTTTCAAACGTATGTGTATTTAAACATAAACCCCCTACTATTTGAGTCATACTTGTTTATTTACTAATTGCACAAATTCACAAAAATTGTTTGGCCGGGAACCACACTAGTGGATCCTGAGGGGTCCCTAACACCTTCCCCTTAAAATAATTTCAAGCCATTACCCTGTCTCTAGTTACCAAACATAGTTATAAATGAATCATATAGGTGCCCTAATGCACCTTAAAATCATTAGGTGGAGACTCTTTAAAAATGCAAATCCCTTTTCCAAAAGGAAAGAGTTATCCCAACCAAAATGTCATAAACCCGATTTTGCGAGAAAAAGGGGGCGCGACACAAACAGACCGAACAAGAAGAACCTCAGCACGTAATCAACATGATCATTGGAGGGGTCGACTTCCCTCAAGGGCCAATGATAAAATGCACTAAAGTATCCATCAAAAGGGAAAAATGCACCCGAGATTACGTCCCAAAAGGGAGCATTTTGTTCGGTGACGAAGATGTCGAAGGCATCATACAACCACATAATGATGCATCGGTAATATTTGTACTTATTAATAAATCTCGAGTTAAGCATGTGTTGATTGATCCAGGTAGCTCAGCCAACATTATCAGATCGAAGGTCATAGAGCAGTTAGGGCTACTGGACCAAATAGTGCCAACAGGCCGGGTTTTGAACTGATTCAATATGGCATGCGAAACCAAAAAAGGGGAGATAACCCTACCAGTGAGTACCGCTGGGACCATCCAAGAAACAAAGTTCTATGTGATCGAAGGGGATATGAGATATAACACTCTATTCAGAAGACCATGGGTTCACAACATGAGGGCGGTACCTTCGACCTTACACCAGGCATTAAAGCTCCCTACTCCATGAGGGATCAAGATGGTATACGGAGAACAATTGGCTGCAAAGGAGATATTACAGTTGATGAAGTACTCCTCATGCCTTCCGTCTCAACATTACTGAACATAGAGCCAACAAGAGAGGCCGAAGTTAAAAGCAACCACCGATGCATGTCCTAGCCAGATCGGATGAACGAGGAGCCGGCGAGGAGGATGATTACCGAGTTCTGAGGTCATTCATAGCTTCTGATGACACTGACGCTACCAAATCAATGGTCAAAGATATTGAGCAAGTCACATTTATCGAACACCTGCCAGATCGAAAGGTATATCTAGGCACGGAGTTAACCCCTGAGCTCAGAAAAAAACTCATTAATTTTCTTAAAGCTAGCATAGCTTGTTTTTCTTGGTCTCATCTTGACATGACAGGGATCCCGTCAGAAGTAACCACTCATAAGTTGAGTTTGGACTCGAAGTTTTACCCAGTTAAATAGAAGAGAAGACCCTAGTATGAGGTCAAGCATGTATTCATCAAGGCCAAGGTATCTAAACTCCTAAAAATAGGGTCCATTGGGGAAGTAAAGTACCTGGACTGGTTAGCTAATATAGTGGTAGTACCTAAAAAAATAAATAATCTAAGAATGTGTGTAAATTACAAAGACTTGAACAACGCGTGCCCTAAGGATTCTTTTCCTTTGCCTAACATCGATCGAATGATCGACGCAATGTCTAGGCACGAGATACTTGGCTTTCTTGATACCTATTCCGGGTACAACCAAATTCGGATGGACTAAGGTGATCAAGAAAAGACCTCTTTTATCACTAAATTTGGCACATGTTGCCATAACGTGATGCCATTCGGATTAAAGAACATTGGTTCCACATATCAATGCTTAGTAAATCGGATGTTCAAAGAACAGATAGGAAAATCAATGGAAGTTTATATTGATGACATATTAGTTAAGTCCATGCGAGAAGAGGATAATTTGAAACATTTTCAAGAAACCTTCAACATATTAAAGAAATACAAATGAAGCTTAACCCAGAGAAATTTGCATTCGGGGTTGGATCGGGAAAATTTCTCGGGTTCATGGTATCCAATCAGGGAATCGAGATCAATCTTGACAAAATTAAAGTCATAGAAGACATCACCGTGGTGGACAATGTCAAGGTCGTTCAGATATTGACTGGGCGTATAGCCGGTCTAACCGGTTCATATCGAGATCCTCGGACAAAAACCATCAATTTTTATCACTAACAAAGAAGAAGAACAATTTTTCCTAGACCCTGAAATGCTAACAGGCTTTGGAAGAGCTCAAACGGTATCTATCAAGCCTGCCCCTGCTTCACACTCTGAAGGCAGATGAATAGTTGTACCTTTACTTGGTGGTTTTTGAGGTAGCGGTAAGTGGAGTATTAGTTCGGGAAGAGGAGGGTATGCAATTTCCCATTTACTATGTCAGTAGAACTCTAGGAGAGACTGAAATGAAGCATACTCACCTAGAAAAATTGGCACTCGCTTTTCTAAGCGCCTCCCGAAAGTTAAAATTGTACTTTCAATGTCACCCCATATGTGTCGTAACCTCTTAACCATTGAGAAACATCATGCACAAACCAAAACTCTCAGGCTAGCTGGCCAAATGGGTCATCGAAATGAGCGGGTATGATATAGAGTATCGACCCGAACTACCATCAAATCTCAAACTTTGGCAGACTTCATGGCCGACTTTATACCGGCCTTAGTACCCGAAGTTGAAAGGGAATTATTTTTAACCTTGAGGACTACCTCGGGAACCTAGACCCTTTTTTATGGATGGTGCTTCAAACGCAAAGAGGTCCGGACTCGACATCGTGTTGAAACCACCTATGGGGAGTGTAATTAGGTAGTCTATTAGAACAGGTGAAATTTACTAACAATGAGGCCGAGTATGAGACCATGATTGCAGGTCTTGAATTGGCTAAAAGACTTGGGGCCGAGGTGATCGAAGCCAAGTGTGACTCCCTCATCGTGGTAAATCAAGCCAATAGAATGTTCAGAGTGAAAGAGGGATGGATGCGAAGGTACTTAGATAAATTACAGGTAATGCTGCATCACTTTAGGGAATGGGCCCTCCAGCACGTGCCCCGAGATCAAAATAGTGAGGCCAATGCTTTAGCTAACCTGGGGTCGTCGGTTGATGTCGACGAGTTGAGCTCAGGGACAGTAGAACAACTCATGAAATCGGTGATATAAGAAGGCCACACTAAGGTAAATTCCACGAGTTTAACTTGGGATTGGAGGAACAAGTACATAGATTACCTAAAGATTGGAAAATTGGCCTCAGGTCCCAAAGAATCGAGAGCTCTGCGTACCAAGGCTGCCAGATTTAGCTTGGTCAAAGGGACATTGTTTTGGAGAACGTTCGACGGTCCGCTATCTAGGTGCTTGGGGCCGGGAGATACCGAGTACGCATTGAGAGAAGTTCACAAAGGTACTTATGGAACCATTCGGGGGTGGAATATTTGGTTCAAAAATTAATCAGGGCCGACTATTATTGGAGCAAAATGGAGCATGATGCGATAGACTTCGTACGAAAATGCGATGACATCTAGAGGCATGCAACAATGATCCATCAATCGAGCGAGCTACTCTACTTGGTCCTGTCTCTGTGGCCATATATGAAATGGGGAATGGACATAGTCTGTCCCCTACCATGGGCACCCAATAAAGCTTACTTCATACTATTCATGACCGATTATTTCTCTAAATGGGCCGAGGATCAAGCATTCAAAAAGGTCCGGGAGAAAGAAGTCATTGACTTCGTCGGGGACCACATAATATGTCAATTTGGGATACCGGGCAAAGTCATATGCGATAATGGGAAACAATTTACCAGTGGCAAGGTAAATAAATTTTTCAATGATCACAAGATCAAGAAGATACTATCAATACCTTACCACACTGGTGGAAACGGGCAGGTGGAATCAATAAACAAGACCATACTTCAAAACCTGAAAAGAGGTTGACTGATGCCAAAGGGAAATGGAAGGAGATCCAGCTTAAAGTTCTGTGGGCATATCGTACGACATCGAAGTCTAGTACCGGGGCCACTCCATTTTTGATCGATCAAAGAGCCAAACAGTGAGTCCATGATAACAAGTCTGGAACAATTGGATGAAAGGCGTGAGGCTTCCCTAGTCCGGTTGCCACCCAAAATAGTGAATAGAAAGATACTACAACCGAAGATCCAACCCTCGATACTTTTGGATCGGGGACTTGGTGTTGAGGAAAGTAACATTACACGCGCAAAACCCGAACGAGGGGAAGCTGGGTCAAATTGGGAAGGACCATATCGAGTCGTCAGAATCACCGGCAAAGGATCATACAAACTCGAAGTAGGAAATGATGTGCAACTACCGGTCAACTGGAATGTGACACAATTAAAGCGGTACTACTGCTAAGTTACAATCTCAATTACTCTTTAATTATATTATACATTGGACTAACACTTGCAGGCAACGACCAAGGATGGATGTGGCTATTAGGTCTGAAAGCACACGTTGCGCTCCTTTTCCCTTGAACCTGTTTTGTCCAAAAATGGGTTTTTGGCAAGGTTTTTAACGAGGCAATAGTAAAATGTGCTAACTTAGATTTGAAGATCAGTCTCAAGCCGAAGTCAATGATCTTTCATTTCATGTCAATAGCACCCGATCCCATTCAAGCTCGACCTCGAATACTAGGGGCCATTGCCCTCAGATAAAGGTTTTTAGCAATGAAAAAGGAAAAACTTTGTACTTTAGAAGCTACGGCTTGGTGGTTAGGATTCACTGTAAAGGCCAAACGGTTGTGTGAATCGAGTTTTCAAAGCCTCGAGCAAACAAAGTTGTATCGAAGTCAGGGCTCTGTTCGGACTTTCGAAAAACAAACACGTTATAACTACATTTGATTCTATAATAAGGCATTAGAAACATTACAAGAATAGAAATTATGAAAATATGCTGGAAAAGTAAAGACATGAAATTGCCAGAAAGGGAAAAAAATATATATATATATATATATATATATATATATATATTTGGTTGGGAGATCATTAGCACCGATATAAATATGTACATCCACCCGCTCATTGGACCCTAGAGACGGGTCTCACAAAAATAACCTATTCTTTGTATCACTTAAGCTCCACATCTGGAACTTAGATTCTATACTAAAATGGATATATATTTATCCTATCTAGTAAAGCTCTCCATTTACAGTGACTTTCTCTTTTAATATGCAATCGTAATCAATTTCTCTAACTCTATCCCTATTCTCTTTTCTTGTATGTTGAAATCTTCTAAGGTTCCTTTCCATCCATATATGGTATACTGCTGCTGCAAAAGCACTCCCCAATATCTTCCACTGTGTGATCCTGCTCTTTGTTTTTGTAGTCAACCATTCAATTTCTTCCTGCCACCTGCCTATTTGTCTATTAATGCCAAACAAACTTAGTAGGTTCTGCCATATGAACTTCGAATATGAGCATTCAAAGAACAAGTGATTGTGTGTTTCCTCTTCATCGGTTGTACAAAGAGCACACTCTTTAGGTACTAGTATCCCACATCTGGTCAGTCTATCTACGGTTGCTAGTCTATGATGCATGGCCATCTACAGGATGAATTGATGTCGAGGTAGAATGCCTTGTGTCATGAATATAGTCTTCCATGTAACTTTTGGAAACTGTGGTATAATTATAGTATATGCTTTATTGATAGTATATTTCCCCTGAACAACATACAGCTTCAGTTCTTGAATTCCAGCAGTTAACCATTTTCTGGCCTCGAAGATTTTCCTCACCAACCAGCTAGCATGTTTAGGTGTATCCATGTTCTCTAATTCCTTCTTCTTTATATAGTGATTGTGAATCCACTTGACCCAGAGTTTGTCTTTCTTTTGTGCGATTGCCCATAGAAGTTTACCTATTGCTGCTCTATTCCATACAGAGAAATTGATAATGTTCAGCCCTCCTACTGCTTTTAGTCTACAGATTGTAGCCCATGCAATAGGAGCTTTCTTTCCTTCAATGCCTTCATGCCATAGAAAGTTCCTACATATTCCAGTGACCATATCATGCACCTTTTTTGGGATCAGTAAAACTTGTGCCCAATAAGTTTGTATTTCAAACAACACACTCTTATTTAGTTGGACTCTCCCTGCATATGATAAGAATCTGGCAGTCCAACATCTTACCCTTCCTACAATTATATCCACCAATGGCATACATTGACTAATAGTGAGCTTCTTAGAGGACAATGGTACACCTAAATATTTGAATGGTAAGTCTCCAGTGGTAAACTGCAACTCCTCCAGAATATTTTTCTTATATTGAGTTGAAATTCCTGCCACATACCGTGGGTTTTTCTCCATATTTGCTTGTAAACCTGAGGCAGCCGAGAATTGTTCCAATTGTTTCATCATAAGATCAACAGACACCTTATCTGCTCTGCAACATATCAACAAATCATCAGCAAAGCAGATATGTACCACTCCTAATTTTGCACACTTAGGATGGTATTGAAGTCTGGATTTGATTTCAGTTGTTTCAATGATCTGTTCAAATATTCCATCACCAAAACAAAGAGATAAGGTGACATTGAGTCTCCTTGCCTTAACCCTTTTCTTGCCTAAAACTTAGGTGTTAATCCTCCATTAATCAGTAGGATATAAGAAACTGTGCTTATATATTCCATGATGAGATTGACCATTTTATATGGGATTCCAAATTCCAGCATAAGATCTCTTAAGAAACTCCAATTCACTGAGTCATAGGCCTTTCTAATGTCCACCTTAATTGTACATTTTGGTGAAACTATTTTCTGAGGTATCATTTGATCAGTCCATGAGCTAGATTAAATTATCCAAAATGTTTCTCCCTTCTATGAATGCTGATTGGGAGGGTCCCACCAGATAATCCACAACCATTTTTAGCCTACTAGTAAAAAACTTAGCTATAATTTTGTACATTGTAGAACAACATACAATAGGTCTAAACTCCTTTATATAATTTGGATTTGCCACCTTAGGTGTGAGTGTGATTGTGGTACAATTAATCTTTCTTATTAATTTCCCTATTTCAAAGAATTGCATTACTGCCTTTATAACATCTTCACCAATCACTTGCCAGTTTTCTTTGAAAAATTCAGTTGGATAACCATCTATTCCTGGAGCTTTGTCACTTGGCAACTCTTGCACCACCCTTTTAATCTCTTCTTTTGTCACAGGCACTAGCATTTGTTGCTGCTATTCCATTGATAAACAAGGTCCATCCCTAACTATGTTAATATCAATTCCAGGCATCACTGGGGCAACCTCTCATAATAGCTTCTTGAAGAATTGTGTAAACTCCTATTGAATCTGTACAGGATCAGTTAATCTCTCATTTTGTTCTGTACAAATAGAAGTGACTCTATTTCTTGCATGTCTAGCCTTTATTTGTGCATGGAAATACTTATTATTAGAATCCCCATGATTAATCGAGATAGCCCTCGACTTCTGCCTTAATACCTTTTCATGTACAACATCCCATTTCTCAATTAATATTAAAGTCTTCTTCTCTTGCTCTATCAGTTGTGGGTTTAAGTGATCATCATTCAACTCATGTTGTATAACCTTTAGATCCTCCTTTATTTAGTTTTGAGTTTCACCTCCACTGATGAATATTTTCTTTGTATTCCGCTAGTATGAATCTCCAATAGTTTCAGCTTTCTACAAATGATGTACATAGTGTGCCCTTGTATGGCTTGACTCTATATGTATTTCACTGCCTCCTTATACTCCTCCTGTTGCAGCAAGACATTCAGTAATCTGTAAGGTTTCTTAATATGCACTCTATGAACTTCAGTGTTTTATAGGAAAGGTGTGTGGTTAAAGTATCCAGGTAGTAGATATATTGCTTCAATACATGCATATGACTAAAACCATTCAGCATTACCAAACACCCAGTCTATATGAATATATATCCTATCTTCAGCCCCTCTCTTACTACTCCATGAAAATTGCATCCCTTTCTTGTTTATCAGACCTACTCCAATGTTAGTTATGCATTTCTTGAAATCAACCACTTCATTTTGGTGAACAAGTGCCCCATTTATTCTATCCTCCACTAACAAGACACTACTAAAGTCCCCTATGATCAACCAAGGACCTTTAGTTGTTGCATTGATGTCCCTCAATTGATCCCACAAAGTTCTTCTATCAGCTATAGTATGTAACCCATACATAATAGTTAAGTAGCTCTGAAAAACAGAGTTTCTATCTTGTATATGGCAGTGAATCAATTGTGAAGATAGCTTCAACACCACTAGATTTACTTTTGTTCCCTTCCAGCACATCCATATTCTACTATTAGGAGCTTCAGAATACAACAACGGCCCAGTGTAATCCCACAAGTGGAGTCTAAGGAGGGTAATGTGTACACAGACTTTACCCCTACCCCGAGGGGCAGAGAGGTTGTTTCCAGGAGACCATCGGCTCAAGAAGGCAACAAAGAGACGATATATTAGTACCATCAATAGAATTCTAATAAAATAACAACAATATAAGAAATACGAAATAGATGGAAAGTACAACAATAACCAGCAGATAAAGGCTTGCATCAGTAGATAACCACTAGCATCCTAAAACTAAATCCTAACTGGCTAGTCTCACTCTGGTGCGCCGTAGAAATATTCACAACTTCCTCTTAACCTACAACCTTAATGTTCGACCTCCACAATTCTCTATCAAGGGCCATGTCCTCAGTAATCCTAAGTCGCGCCAGGTCCTGCCTGATCACCTCTCCCCAATACTTCTTGGGCTGCCCTCTACCTCTCCTCGTGCCCACCACAGCTAGTCGCCCACACCTCCTCACCGGTGCATCATTGCTTCTCCTCTGAATGTGCCCGAACCATCTGAGTCTTGCTTCTTGCATCTTGTCCTCCATGGGGGCCATGCCCACCTTCTCCCGAATATCTTCATTCCTAATCTTATCCATCTTAGTATGTTCGCACATCCACCTCAACATCCTTATCTCTGCTACTTTCATCTTCTGGATGTATGAGTTCTTAACCGCCCAACACTCAGTCCCGTACAACATGGCAGACCTAACCACTGCTCTATAAAATTTACCTTTTAGTAACAATGACACTTTCTTGTCACACAGGACTCCCAACGCTAACCTCCACTTTATCCACCCCACCCCTATATGGTGTGTGACATCCTATTCGATCTCCCCAATCCCCTTAATAACTGACCCAAGGTACTTGAAACTATCCCTCTTGGAAATGAGTTGAGAGTCAAGCCTCACATCCTCTCCGGCTTCCGTCGGCTCGACACCAAATTTGCACTCGAGGTACTCCATCTTAGTCCTGCTCAACTTGAAACCCTTAGACTCAAGGGAATGTCTCCAAACCTCTAACCTCTTATTGATGTCGCCTCGTGTCTCCTCAATCAGAACTATGTCATCAGAAAATAGCATACACCATGGCACCTCCCCTTGAATATGATGAGTCAGTGCATCCATCACCAGGGCAAATAGGAATGGGCTGAGCACAGACCCTTGGTGCAACCCCATACAACCGGAAAATGCTCTGAATCGCCTCCTTATCCTAACCCGAGTCTTAGATCCATCATACATGTCTTTAATCACCATAATAGGCAATCAAAACCCCTTTAGCCTCCAAGCAACTCCATAGGACCTCCCTAGGAACCCTGTCGTACGTTTTCTCTAGATCAATAAACAACATGTGTAGATCCTTCTTCCTATCCATGTACTGTTTCACCATCCTCCTAATAAGGTGGATAGCTTTTGTGGTAGAACGCCCCGGCATGAACCTGAACTGGTTGTCTGAAATAGACACCGTCCTCCACACTCTCATTTCTACCACTCTCTCCCAAACTTTCATGGTATGACTCAGTAATTTGATATCTCTATAACTATTACAATAAATTATACATATCTTCCTATCTTCTTTTGGATACTCCTTGCTCTCCTTTGTTTAACTCTAGTCTCCAAACATCCTACCATTTCAATTTTATTTGTTACTAGGAAATCTTTAAACTTTCTCTGTTTAAAAGATTTGTTTAGTCCTCTTATATTCCATGTGTTGAATATCATATTGGTGGTATAGTTGTTGGAGTATGCCCTTTAGTAATCCTCTACATTTGGTTATACTCATTGCCTCCATTGATATCGGGAGGCTCACTCTCCTGAATCCTCAATGTTGCATATTTATTTCTCCTTGTCAGCTCCTCATAATCCATTGTTAGTTGGTCTTTATTACTTGATGTACCATGGTATACCATTGCTTGTTTGCCTCTGCCCCCAACCTGTATTTGAGTCTCCTATATCTCCTCTTGTGAATCCTTCTTGTCATTTGTTTCTTTGTCTGCAATAGGTGGTTCAATCTCTTCATTTATATCAGCCTTAGTCTTCCTCGCCCATTTCTGCTTTTTACCCTTATTCATCTTTATTTGCCTCCCTTCCTGTTTTACCACTTGCATTCCCCATTAGAGTGACCAAATTGGTTGCACCCTTGACATAATTTGGGCTTCCATTCATAGTCCAATATTTGCTCCCTTATTCTACCATCAGGATTTCTATATTCGGTGCATCTGGTAATGGCCGTGTTATATCCATTTCTATCAACACACGAGCATAGGAAATTCGTTCACACTGTGCCATGAGTCTGTCAGTACATATAGGCTTGCCCAAACAACTTGCAATTCTTTCCAGATTTTCCCCAGCCCACCATTTAATAGGTACGCCTGGGAATGTGACCCACAGTGGTATCACACGCATAGTCTCTTTATCAAACCCAAAGTCTTGCTCCCAATTCTTCAGCACCATTGGACTATTATTGAAAGTATATGGTCCTTTTGCCATAATCTACATTTTGTCCTCAACTAAATCAAATCGAAATAT
Organism: Nicotiana tabacum; assembly: GCF_000715075.1. Taxonomy (NCBI): domain Eukaryota; kingdom Viridiplantae; phylum Streptophyta; class Magnoliopsida; order Solanales; family Solanaceae; genus Nicotiana; species Nicotiana tabacum. The sequence goes on along the minus strand of NC_134089.1, from coordinate 79,296,899 downwards.
GAAGTAACCATCATCATGTAACAATACCGTAGGAGTAGTGACTGAATTCCACACCACATATGCAAACTCCAGCATCTCCTTGAAGGTTGGATTTCCTCTCATGACGTATCCAATGAGTGATGATTCCCATTTTTGACATTGCAACTCTATTTCCTTCTGATTCATCTTCACAATTTTAACTTCATCCCTAACCTAAAGCTGATAGAAATTGAGTTATAACCCTTGTTGTACTGTTCTATTCCCTTTGACCACATCTGCCATAGTTCTCTTTTCTTCCCTAGATCCAGTAAATAGGTCAATTTCCTTGTTGTCGTAGCCACAGTGTTCTCCATTAGTTTTGTAATTTCAACTTCCTTAGGCAGCGGGGCTTGCATGATTTTTGATGCACTCCCCATCCCTAGCATCCACTGTAGCAATTGTACCGGAGCTAGCTGTTTTACAATTCTTGTTTCAGGTGTAACTATTCGATTAGAAGTTTCCTCATTACTGTCCACCGACTCCATTTGCTGCGAATTAGGTTTCCTGTTAGTTTTCCAGTGAGTCATCTTTGTTGGTGCATATTAGCTATCCTTGCTAAACATGTGCCTCCAGAGCTATCTTTAAGAATTTTTCGGAATATATTTACAAAAGCCCAACAAATACGGCCTCAAAATAAACAAAAATGTTCATAAAGAAAGACAAAAACTAAAAAAAGATGATAAGGTATCTACGCCTAGTCTTCACAACTGGAATCATCAGAGCCCTCGGCATCCTCGGGGTCGTATAGCTCCTTCACCTTGACCTCGAATCTCTTTGCTTCCTCAATCTCGGCCAATAAGTCAAAGCCTCGGGCATGGATTTCTTCGAGGGTCTCCCTTTGGGATAGCCGTTTCATGTATTCAGCCTTTGTCTTTAGGCAGATCTCGGTAGCCTCCACAACTGCCTTGTATTGGGTCACCATTTCTTCGGCATCAATGGAGGTTATTTCTAACTTGGACTTCAGTGCCTAATATTCCCTACCGAGGGCATACCGCTCTCCGGTGGGCGAGCTCAGCTGTGCTCGAAGACCATCATTCAGCTAAGACCATATGTCAGCTTTGTCTTTTACCACCCGAAGTTGGTCCTCCATCGATGGTAGCTCTACCTTTGCAGCCTCCTTCTATGAGGCCAGTCGGTCTATCCTGCCCTTCCACACTTCGATCTAGGCCTTGACCTCGTCCATCTCAACTTACATCTGATCTATCATATCCATCTTCTATTGAACCTGCGAAGTCGTGTTGTTTGTTATTGCGACTAGCTGCTCGTTCTTATCTTCAAAGACCTTTACCTTTTCAACTAGGTCGGCATGATCCCATTTCAAGGTTGATGCTTCCTTTCGAGTTTTTTCCAGCTTGACCTAGAGAAACGGGAGGTCCTTAAGGGCCTCGTCCTGTTGCTCACTCAAAAGCCTATACATGTCCATCTTATGGACCTTCTCCTTGAGCTCGAACTCGAGCTAGCTAGTTTCCAAGTAGTACCAAAGGAAGCTCTTGTGGTAAAGCATTGAAGCCTATAAAGCAAGAGAACTAAGTAAGAAACATCAAAGTAAAACCTAAGTGATTCATAAGGGGAGTTTGAAAGTGTTAGAGCCTTACCCGGTTCAAAGCCTATTGTGCCTCGTTGAAGAGACTTGACGTGCCCATCTCATTCATCTTTTCTAGATCCTCCTCAGTCGCCAGGAATCTGAGGTAGCTGGCTATGCCTACCAGAGCGGATAGGACCCGGGTATCCTCCGAGACTATGTGAACAACCATCCTCTTGCACTCAGGGTCCGCACTCGGCACAGGGAACAACTTCACCAATCTCGGGCTTGTGCTCGGACCGTCAGCTCCCAAATGCACATCCTTCTTCAATATCTCTAGCTAGCCTAACCCGGACAAATCTTAAAATATAGACATATCCATGCCATCGAAGAAGAGTGGAGAGGGTCTTCTGTACTTTGTGCTCCTTCACTTGATTTTTCTTTGCCCGATTGGGCCTCTTCGAGCACAGACTCTGTGTAGGAGGGAGTCTTGATGATGTCAATCACACCGGTCGCCTCCTTCAGGAAAGGAGCGGTTTCTTGAGAGGTCGCAGCCTCTATTTCTGCTTCGGCCTCTCCAACCAGAAGGGGGTCAACCTCATGTCCCCTCTCCCCAGTCTTCGACTGTTCCATGGTGGGGGTCGATCCATGGGCGAAAAAGATATTATCTTCATTGGACTCATCCTTGAGTCGATAAAGAAAGTCAGGGTCTGGTATCCTAGACTTGGTATTCTTCTTGGGCTTGCGAGTTTGGGTAGCCGCCCTCTTTTTTATTTTCGCGTCGGGGTCTGGGGAACCAGAGAACTTTCTCTTTTTCTTCTTCTCCTCCTTTGTAGCAGCCCGGGTGTCCCATAACGGAGGGATCAACGGATAAGGATGCTTCCTTGTTCCCTTCCAGTGGCCTAAGTTCGATGGTCTTAGGGAAACCTGCGAAGAAAAAAGAAAAGGTCAGCATTATGTAATTTTGAGGCATAGTAATAACTATTCAGAAAAGAACCTTACCATGAGAACGGGCCTCCCATCTGCCTTTTGAAAGTTTTCTCCATGCGCGCTTGAAGTATGACATCTACTTGCAGATGCTTTCAATCCACTCCTTGAGCCAGAGGACCACATTGGGAAACCGGGCAACAACTGCACGAGCACAAATACTGATGATGATAAAGGAAATGAAGGAAAATTGACACTTAAGGAAAGGCTACACTTACGAGATGCATTCTACTTCTCGGAAAATGGTAGGAATTCGGGAGGGATCAAATCTTCCGTTTTCACCCGAACAAAGCGTCCCTGTCATCCTCGATCTCAATCCTCGCTGATGCTCGAAAAGGGATCCTTGCTGGCCCGGTGAGCGAGCTTGATTAGTCCCCCTCAGAAAATTCGAGGACTGTACAGGCGGAGTAGGTGGTCTAGGGTGAACTGAGGAGATTTGGTGTTGTTTACAAAATAACGTAGGAGGATCACGATCCTCCGAAGAGACAGGTGGATTTGCCCAAGGCACACCTCATATCTCTTGCAAAAGGCCAAAACTACTGGGTCTACCAGGCCCAGTGTGAAGGGGTAAGTGTAAACACTTAAATACCCCTCCAAATGAGTAGCAATATCGTCCTCAGGCCCGAGGAAAACCATGTCATTGCCTTCCCATTTACAATACTCTCGGACTATAGAAAGAGTATCTTCAGTAATGGAGCATATGTATCTCCATGCTCCTTCATTCCAGTCCTGTTTGGATGAGGCCTTCTCAACTTTGAAGTCATCTGCAATTGAACAACTCTTGGGTATAAAGCTTTTCATGGGGGGCTTGGGAGCAGCTATCTCGGGGACAACTTCCTCGGGAGCAACTTCCTCGGGTGCAGCCATCTCAGAAGCAGCTACCTCAGCATTTGTGGCCGGGTGGGAAGATGAAGGGACAACCTGCTAAGGAACCGATTTGGAGGTTTTTGCCATCGCAATCTAGGAAATGTATGAAGATTTGAAGAGGGTGTATGAAGATTTGAAGGTTAGAAATGAAGAAATGAATTCCTGGGTTGAAAATCCAAGAATATATATGAAGGTTTGGAGGTTGAAGATGGAGATGTGAAGATTCAAGAAGCGAGGTATGAAGATCTGAGAAAGCTGAAAGTCTTTGTAAGATTCAAAGATCAAAGTTAGGATCAGAAAGTGAAAGAAGTGAAAGGGGGCGAAGATTTTATAGGGGGAAACACGTGATGTTTTGCATACGAAGGCAACCAGCCCACGATCAACACGTGTCCAAAGTCAGAACGACGCGTCTGATGGTACGTTTTGGCTTATCCGTTATCTCGGTTGTAACGTGCGAAGGAAGGAACTGGGGTTCATCTATCATTTTTCATAATTTTGGCAAATCTACTCTCTAGGAAACGAGGGGACTATCTGTATACGGGTAAAACCGGGGCTAATGAGCACCTCAATTTTTCGGTGGGTTAAACGAAGCAAGCACATGACTATATGGGATTAGAATCGGAGCTGGGAACTTCTTGTACTGAGGCCCGAATGGAGTGCTCGCAACCAGGTCTGATAGGACAACACTTCCCTGAACCCGGAACAAGCTCCAAAACCTTGGAAAACACAACAATGGTTGCACACAACCAACAGAGGGCCGTGATATCCGCACCCCACTGCATATCACACCGTATATCTTGCCCGACATTGGCAGCGGATCAGTAATTGACGAGAAAGGAGGATTTTTACCTTTTTTAGAATTGTACTAGGGATGAAACTCTCCTACTAATAAATGAGAAAGTTTTTCTTTGATAAGACACATTGTAACACGCATACCAAGACAATACAAACTCATTTCTCTACCCACTGCAAAGTCTTTACTTTATTTTTGTTCTTTGTTCTTGTATGGCTTCGAGCCTAGGACCCGATCGAGGGCAAAAATTATTGCTCGGTCCAAGTTTAAGCTAGGCCATAACGATACGACTCGATTGATTATTCACTATATCTTTAGCTCATTTATCTAATATTCTTGATTATTTGTGTTGAATCAACCCGCATTTCTTTAAAATCGCATATAAATTCAATTGTTATCCATTTTAAGGATAAACAAGTATAGTGGACAAATAAAAGTAAACCCCCCCCCCCACACACACACACACATCCCCGCAGCCCAAAAAAATAAATTAAAGAAAAAACGATAGCAAAATTCTAAAATAAAATTGAGGTGCTATAACCTAAGTTATTCAAACGACAAATTAGTATATCTTTAACTATTCTTTAGTTACAATTCAATTTTTATTTGTTTATAGAAATAGACTAAAAATGGAAATAGAGAGTCTGGCGTGGCAAGGCATTGCTGCAGTGGGTTAGCAAAAATTTTGAAGAAGCAATAGCTTTCACAATGAAATTAATTAGTAAATCCACAAGTGCATGGCAATTTAGTTTGATAGTATCATGAATACAAAACAAATTAATAATCAATGGCGTCCCAATTGTTTGAACGTTGAGCCAAATAATAAATGTGTCATTTTATCATTTTGTCAAATGATAATTGTAGAGAAATGTTGAGGATTTTAAGATGGAAAAATCATAAAAAGAGGGTGAATGGGAAATGGAGGGAAAATGAAATTTTTGAGTAAAATTTTAAGTTTTCCTCTCTTGAAATATTGTCCTTCAATGGAAGAGGAAAAGGATTTTGGTGGGTATATATATAATTACTCGTCTTGTAGCTCTTAAAGAATTAAGAAGAGGGCAAGCCTCGCGCCGTCGACGTTGTCGCTCGCTCGGCTCAGCTCGGCTTCTGCTACGGCTACGGCTTCGGATTTGGTCAAATGATCGATTGATTAATTTTTTTGACCAAATTTATTTATTAATAATAAATATTAACGTAAGATTATCCGCATTTGTAACGGATATGTTCCAATCCGTGTATTGTACCACCAGTTGCAATAGCAGCCGCCTAGTGCTCCTCCCACCATGGCCAGGTGCTTGCTCCATAACAAGCTAGTGCATGCTCCACCATGGAGGGGGGGCGGGTCTCACAACTGACTGCTATAAATATGAGTAGCAGCAGTTGGAGAATGACACACCGAAACAAATTGAGAGCTATTGACCTTCTCTTCACCGAAATCTCAACGTTGGCTATACTTTGCATTCCTTCCTCTCAGAATTTCCATTCGACTTCTGAGTTCTCCTCCCTTGTTTTGCATTGTTTTAAACTACAAACAAACTGTAAGTGTGATTTGCTGGCAAGCCTCGCGCCGTTGTCGTCGTCGCTCGCTCGGCTCGGCTCGGCTTCTGCTACGGCTTCGGCTTCGGATTTGGTCAAATGATCAATTGATTAATTTTTTGGACCAAATTTATTTATTAATAGTAAATATTAACGTAAGATTATCCGCATTTGTAACGGATATGTTCCAATCCGTCTATTGTACCACCAGTGGCAATAGCAGCCGCCTAGTGCTCCTCCCATCATGGCCAGGTGCTTGCTCCATAACAAGCTAGTTCATGCTCCACCATAGAGGGGCGGGTCTCACAACTGACTGCTTTAAATATGAGCAACAGCAGTTGGAGAATGACACACCGAAACAAATTGAGAGCTATTGATCTTCTCTTCACCGAAAACTCAACATTGGCTATACTTTGCATTCCTTCCTCTCAGAATTTCCATTCGACTTCTGAGTTCTCCTCCCTTGTTTTGCATTGTTTTAAACTACAAACAAAGCAACCGTTAGTGTGATTTGCTGGCAAGCCTTGCTCCGTCATCGTCGTCGCACGCTCGGCTCGGCTCGGCTCGGCTTCTGCTACGGCTTCGGCTACGACTACGACTTCGGCTTCGTCTTCGGCTTTGGCTTTGGATTTGGTCAAATGATCGATTGATTAATTTTTTGGATCAAATTTATTTATTAATAGTAAATATTAACGTAAGATTATCCGCATTTGTAATGGATATGTTCCAATCCATCTATTGTACCACCAGTTGCAATAGCAGCCGCCTAGTGCTCCTCCCACCATGGTCAGGTGCTTGCTCCATAACAAGCTAGTGCATGCTCCACCATGGAGGGGGGCGGATCTCACAATTGACTGCTATAAATATGAGCAGCAGCAGTTGGAGAATGACACACCGAAACAAATTGAGAGCTATTGATCTTCTCTTCACCGAAAAGTCAACGTTGCCTATAATTTGCATTCCTTCCTCTCAGAATTTCCATTCGACTTCTGAGTTCTCCTCCCTTGTTTTGCATTGTTTTAAACTACAAACAAAGCAACAGTAAGTGTGATTTGCTGCCAAACTTTGTGTTCGCTGAAACACTAGGGTTTGAAGTAGCGCTACACCAGTGTGTAATTCGTTCTATCCTGGGAGGAAATAATCCATAACCTTAGGTACTAGGAGGGGATTAAATTTCTTAAGGAAATACTGTGAATTCATTGGGTTCGAATTAATTTCTATTTCATTTATATTTACGTTTATAAGCTAACGTTCTAATTTCCAGAATCATTATTTACAAATACAGGTTAACTAACAAGCTTAAGGAATTTAATAATTTTAATTTTTGTATTTGTGTTATTCTTATTATTCTGGAAACTAAAACCTTTGTGGTTTTGTGTACTCCCGTTTGGAGAGTAAAGCCTTCGTGGCATTTGTTGGAGATTAAAATCTACGTGATTTTTTACTCCAGTTTTAAACATTTATTAAACATTTGTTTGTCATTTTTTACAGGAAAAAATATGGCGAATGATAACGGAAATCAAGTTGTTCCGATGGTGACTGCCAACGCATCGACAAGCTGAACACCGGTGTTGGCATCGACAGAGAAACCCGAAAATAATTTCGGGATTGATTTCAAGCGCTGGCAGTAGAAGATGTTCTTCTACTTGACTATGTTATGTCTACAGAAGTTCATCAAGGAAGATGTTCCTGATCTGCCAGATGAAACTTCAGAGAATGAAAGCTTTCTCGTGATTGAGGCGTGGAAGCATTCTGACTTTTTGTGCAAGAATTATATTCTTAGCGCACTAGATGATAATCTGTATAATGTATACAATGGCGTGGAGACATCAAAAGAATTGTGGAATGTGCTTGAAAAGAAATACAAAACTGAAGATGTCGGGATGAAGAAATTCGTCGCTGCAAAATTTTTGGACTACAAAATAGTAGATAGCAAGTCTGTTATTACCCAAGTCCAGGAATTGCAAGTGATTATTCATGATCTAATTGCTGAAGGTATATTTCAAATGAATACTGATGTTGAAAGTAAAATTTTTAGTATTTTTACTAACGAAATTTTCATTGAAGGTCTTGTCATCAATGAAGCATTCCAAGCAGCAACAATAATTGAGTAGTTGCCTCCATTGTGGAAGGACTTCAAAACTTATTTGAAACACAAACGAAAAGAGATGTCCCTTGAAGATCTCATTGTTCGATTGAGAATCGAAGAGGAAAATAAAGTTGCTGAAAGGAGAGGCCGTGGAAATTCAACAATAATGGGAGCAAATATTGTTGAAGATAACAAAAAGAGAAAGAAGGCTTCTGGTCCGAAATACAACCCAAGCAAGAAGCGGTTCAGTAGAAACTGCTACAACTATGGGAAAACCGGACACAAATCTACGGAGTGTTGTGCTCGGAAGAAAGACAAGAAAAGGGGTCAAGCAAACATGGTAGAAAAGCATGATGATGTTGATGGCTTGTGTGCCATGCTTTCTGAATGCAACCTGGTAGGAAATCCTAAGGAGTGGTGGATTGATTCTGGAGCCACTCGCCATGTTTGTGCTGTGAGGGAAGCATTTTCTACATATTCTTCTTCTGGACCCAAAGAGAAGCTTTCTATGGGAAATGCTGCTACAGCAAAAATTGAAGGATATGGGAAGATATTTCTCAAGATGACTTCTGGCAAGGTTATGACTTTGAACAACGTCCTTCATGTTCCCGAAATTAGGAAGAACTTAGTCTCTACTGGACTTCTTGTAAAGCACGGTTTCAAGTGCATTTTTGTATTCGACAAGGTTGTAATAAGTAAGAATGAAATGTTTGTAGGAAAAGGTTACCTCACCGAGGGCCTTTTCAAGCTGAATGTAATGATTATTGAAAATAATAATAAAATTTCAGCTTCTTCTTAGTTACTTGAGTCAAATGATTTATGGAATGTACGTTTGGGTCATGTCAATTATAAAACCTTGCGAAAAATGATTAACTTGGAAGTGTTGACTAAGTTTGAATGCGAAAAATCAAAATGTCAAATATGTGTAGAATCTAAGTATGTTAAACATCCTTATAAGTCGGTTGAAAGGAATTCAAATCCTTTAGACTTAATTCACACAGATATTTGTGATATGAAGTCAATACATCTCGCGGTGGAAAGAAGTATTTCATAACTTTTATTGACGATAGTACTTGATATTGCTATGTTTACTTACTTAATAGTAAAGATGAAGCAATAGACGCATTCAAGCAATACAAAAATGAAGTTGAAACGCAACTTAACAAGAAAATCAAAATGATAAGAAGTGATAGGGGTGGTGAATATGAATCTTCTCTTGAACAAATATGTTTAGAATATGGAATTATTCATCAAACAACAGCCCCTTACATGCCCCAATCCAATAGGATTGCGGAAAGAAAGAATCATTCATTAAAGTAGATGATGAACGCATTGTTGATAAGTTCTGGTTTGCCACAGAACTTGTGGGGGGAAGCCATTCTTACGGCTAGCCGAATACTAAATCGAGTACCCCATAGCAAAACACAATCCATTCCATATGAAAAATGGAAAGGAAGGAAGCCCAACTTGAATCATTTTAAAGTGTGGGGGTGTTTGGCAAAAGTGCAAGTTCCTAAACCCAAAAGGGTAAAAATAGGACCGAAAACAGTTGATTGAATGCTACCAATAGTAAAGCATATCGATTTCTGGTTCATAAATCAGAAAATCCCGACATTCATAATAATACGGTTATAGAATCAGATAATGCTGGGTTCTTTGAAAATATATATCCGTATAAAAAGGAATGTGAGTTGTTTAGTGAAGGATCTAAACGACCTCGGGAAGAAACAAAAGAAAGTACATTTAATCAGGAGGATCCAAGACGTAGTAAACATCAAAGAACGTCTACTTCATTTGAACCAGATTTTGTGACTTTCTTATTGGAGAATGAGCCTCAAACATTTAAAGAAGTTATGTCTTCTTCGGAATCATTGCCTTGGAAAGAGGCAGTCAATAGTGAAATAGAATCCATTTTGAATAACCATACATGGGAATTGGTTGATCTTCCTCATGGAAATAAACCTTTGGGTTCTAAATGGATTTTTAAGAGAAAAATGAAATATGATGGCACTATTGATAAATTCAAGGCAAGACTTGTAGTCAAAGGGTATAGACAACGAGAAGGTCTTGACTACTTTGATACATACTCTCCAGTTACAAGAATTACGTCCATACGGATGTTAGTAGCATTAGCTGCAGTGTATGGTATTGAAATTCATCAAATGGATGTTAAGACGGCCTTCTTAAATGGAGAGTTGGAGGAAGAAATTTACATGGAACAACCTGAAGGGTTTGTGGTTCCAGGTAAAGAAAAGAAGGTATGTAGACTTGTTAAGTCCCTTTACGGATTAAAACAAGCACCCAAACAATGGCATGCGAAATTTGACCAAACAATGGTGTCAAATGGTTTTAAGATAAATGAATGTGATAAATGTGTGTACATTAAAAATGTTCCAAATCACATAGTCATTGTTTGCCTATATGTAGATGATATGCTGATAATGAGCAATGAAATTGCCAATATAAATACTACTAAGCGTATGCTCAATAGCAAGTTTGATATGAAAGACTTGGGAGTTGCTAATTTAATTCTGGGAATTAAGATCCATAAGACTCCTCAAGGTCTGGCATTGTCACAATCTCATTATATTAAGACAATAATTGAAAAATTCGAGCACTTGGGCTTTAAAATTGCAAAGACTCCAATTGACGTGAATCTTGCACTAGCAAAGAATAAAGGCCAAAGCATATCACAATTGGATTACGCTCGTGTGTTGGGATGCTTAATGTATATCATGAATTGTACACGACCAGATATAGCTTGTGCTATAAGTAAATTGAGCCGATATACGAGCAATCCAGGTCAATCTCATTGGATGGCAATGAAACGAGTTTTGGGATATTTAGAACATACCCAGAACTTTAATTTGCACTACAGTAAATTCCCTACGGTGATTGAGGGATACTGTGATGAAATTGGATCATCGGTTCAGCTGATTCTAAGTCCACGAGTGGATATGTATTCACTATTGGTGGAGGAGCGGTATATTGGAAGTCGTCCAAACAAACATGTATTGCCCGCTCTACAATGGAGGTTGAGTTCATAGCCTTAGATAAAGCCAGTGAAGAAGCTGAATGGCTCCGGAATTTCTTGGAAGATATTCCATTTTGGCCCAAACCGTTGGCACCAATATGCATACATTGTGATAGTCAAGCTACAATTGGAAGGGCTGGGAGCGTTATGTATAACGGTAAATCTCGTCATATATGACGAAGACATAAAATCGTTAGGCAATTACTCTTTAGAGGAATTATCACGATTGACTATGTAAAGTCAAGTGATAATGTGTCGGATCCACTTACAAAAGGCCTAACTAGAGAGTTAGTTGAGAAATCATCAAGGGGAATGGGGCTATGGCCGAGAATAAGTCATTGTGGCGGTAACTCTACCTAGAAGACTGGAGATCCCAAGATCTAGGTTCAAGGAGATCAAACAAAGTCATTAATGATAGTTCAACATTGTCAACTAAATTTTAGTCCATTCTCGTAATGAGACAATGTTCAGTACCAAGGAGAAAACATTAAGGGTTTTTTAATAATTTCTAAGTTTGATACGGGGTATATCAAATAGTGTATCTACTGGACGACACATTTAGGAATCACCTATGTAAGTGTGAAGTGTTAGCCGCTTCAAGGAGAATTCCGTAAGGCCAGTTCTCTACGTACTTATGAAACCAGACGGTGTTCATGGCTGAAACGAACATAACAATGAGAACCAAAAACGGTTAAGGGTTGATTGTGTGACTTATGGTTGTCTAGGTATACACCAAAGATCGACGGTTCAAAGATATCAAATCTACCGATTGACCGAGTATATCCGACATAAATTCACTACGGAAAGTTCAAAGGGAAACCTACTTATCCAGATGCAATTAATCCTTGCTTGCAAATCACACAATTTTTGCATGCATACTTCCGCGATATAGCCGGTCCCCATACATGTGGGGGATTGTTGAGGATTTTAAGATGGAAAAGTCTTAAAAAGAGGGTGAATGGGAAATGGAGGGAAAATGAATTTTTTGAGTAAAATTTTAAGTTTTCCTCTCTTGAAACATTGTCCCTCATTGGAAGAGGAAAAGGATTTTGGTGGGTATATATACAATTACTCTTCTTGTAGCTCTTAAAGAGTTAAGAAGAGGGCAAGCCTCGCGTTGTCGTCGTCGTCGTCGCTCGGCTCAGCTTCGGCTTCGGATTTGGATTTTGTCAAATGATCGATTGATTGATTAATTTTTTGGACCAAATTTATTTGTTAATAGTAAATATTAACGTAATATTATCCGTGTTTGTAACGGATATGTTCCAATCCGTGTATTGTACCACCAGTTGCAATAGCAGCCGCCTAGTGCTCCTCCCACCATGGCTAAGTGCTTGCTCCATAACAAGCTAGTGCATGCTCCACCATGGAGAGGGGGCGGGTCTCACAACTGACTGCTATAAATATGAGCAGCAGCAGTTGGAGAATCACACACCGAAACAGAATTGAGAGCTATTGATCTTCTCTTCACCGAAAACTCAACGTTGGTTATAATTTGCATTCTTTCCTCTCAGAATTTTCATTCGACTTCTGAGTTTCCTCCCTTGTTCTGCATTATTTTAAACTACAAACAAAGCATCCTGTAAGTGTGATTTGCTGCCGAACTTTGCGTTCGCTGAAATACTGGGGTTTGAAGTACCGCTACACCAGTGTGTAATTCGTTCTATCCTGGGAGGAAATAATCCATAACCTTGGGTACTAGGAGGGGATTAAATTCCTTAAGGAAACACTGTGAATTCAGTGGGCTCGAATTAATTTCTATTTCATTTATATTTACGTTTATAAGCTAACGTTCTAATTTCCAGAATCATTATTTACAAATACAGGTTTAATAACAAGAAATCCATACGTGGTCCATATAAGATAACCCCTTAAATTAAAAATATAGAAAAAAAGGTGTCAATTTAATTCACAATATCACGAGTTTTAAATTTAATAATCTCATGACTAATTAAGTTGGGACATAAAGAAAAATTGGCACGTGAAAAGGTTAATGAGCTTTTATTTAAGTAATTGCATTTCATTCTTGACCCCTTCTATAATGCATATTTTGCAATGTTACGACCGTATTAATACCTTACTTTCTTGAATAGACACAATGACCTATGAAAAAGCATCCTATAATTTCTATTCATTTTCCAGAATATTCAGGGATTTCTAAAGGTATAAAATCCATTATTTTCCCTTTCAAAACCAGGTGTATAGCAACATTCAATGAAGAAATCTTCAGAATAAATCCAAATATACTATTTGACCAGAAGGTCCTTAATTATTTGACCATTTTCAAAAGGGTCAGAATCAGACATACACAGAATATGTGGCCTCACTGGCCTGTATAGAAAAGGAAACTGGACCCAATCAAATTCTATGTATAAATATAACAAGCCAGTCACTTTCATGCCTGAACATTTTTTTTTCTGTTCTTTATTTCTGAAACCATTTTATTTTTTTCTCCCCCTATCCTTATGTTGTGTACATAAATTTTGTCACCTTTTGTTTTATCTTTTCTCCTTTTTTATTTTTCACTTATCACGTTGGAGGAAGCCCATTGTTGAATTGTGTGATTGAGCCTGAATCTTTTTCTTATGCAAAGCACATAGAATTTTTTTTTTTTAAATACTTAATTATGTCTTCAGCACCGAACTCTCCTAAGAATAAAATAAAGTTATTATGCAGCCATGGAGGCAAGATTCTTCCCCGACCAGCCGACGGCCACCTAAAGTATGTTGGAGGCGAGACTCGTGTTATCTCCGTTCCTCGGGACATTAAATTTCATGGTACATTTCTTTTTCTTTTTGCCTTTTATTTGTCATATATATATATTCCATTTCCTATTTAATGCATGGAAAATGATGGCTCAGAGTCTCTGCTAATTACCAGCTATTGGCATCATTCTCAATCTTCCTTTCTTGACTCTGCTTCAAGATTCTATTGCTGGCGGGTTATTATTATCGCTTTTATATCTATTTTTTTGTTTCTTAAATTGCTAATACTATTTTTCTAGTTTTTGTTGTTGTTATTGATCCATTGTCTATTGTTTATTTTCTTCTTCTTGAGCCGATGGTCTTTCAAAAACAGCCTCTTTATCCCTCCGGGGAGGATAAGGTCTGCATATACTCTACCCTTCCCAGACCCTACTTGTGGGATTTTACTGGGTTGTTGTTGCTTCAAGATTCTATTGCATTAATCTTAAAAGTCCCCGTTCTCTTATCCAAATTTTGCAATGAACCATTTTTGGTTGTACATTTGCAGAGTTAATGAAGAAACTGAGTGGCCCAATTGAGGGCGACATGGTTCTGAAATATCAATTAGTGCCTGAAGACCTGGATGCCCTTGTTTCAGTAAAATCAGACGAGGATCTACGCCACATGCTTGATGAATACGATCGTTGTGAAAGTGCAGGAGTCCCACGGCTCCGAGCCTTTCTCTTCCCAGTAAAGCCTATTGTCCTGGACCACCACATCGCGTCTTCAGAGCCACTAGAACAGAGATACATTGATGCTGTCAATGGCATTGTTCGTATTGCAGAAGCAGGAATATTCAGGTTACATCCGCCTCCAGGCATAAGCCATGCGTCCTTTGGCATTTCCTCTGTCTGTTCCTCCCCAAGGTCTCCAGAGAGCTGCACGACTGAAGGCGTTGTTAATCAGGAAATCTTCACACAAAGTAACTATCACAATAGAAGTCAAATGCACAAAGTTCATAGCTCCCCGAGCATTTTCAATATGACTAGCCAACAACAACGACACGGCTTCCATCATCAATTCAACAACTACAAGCCGCCAGTCCATCAGTTTGGCAAACCTCCACCCGTTGATCCGGAAAGACTTATCTCTGTTAGGTCTGTGGGGCGAGCTGAGGGGATGAGATACCATGTGGATCATAGTCCACATTACTACCATTCAACCACGAGGCACAATCACAACCGGGGCAATGGATGTATGCATTATGAGGATTGCAGTCACTACGGGGAAAGAACAGGCAGTCTTTCTCCTGTGGACAAAAGAAATGGTAGCTTTTCTCCAAGTCCCCATTCCCTAAGTCCCCTTGCAGGATCAACAGATAGTTGACTTCTCCACTTCTCTCTCCTCAGATTCTAGGTGTGGCTAATTAACACCATGTTATGGGATAAGGTGGGCTTGATCGGAACAACTTTCACCGCTCTTTTTGTACATATGTTTGTGGAGTGTTTCTGATCAGTACATACTATTATCCTATCATCAAATGAAATGGGCATCAATTTTTCATGTTCTATAAAGGCTATCATAGGACATTTGTTTACCCGTAAAAAGGTACAATTGAATTTATAGTGTGGTTTATAGATAAATGAATCGATTTGACCCAAAAATATGAAATGAATAGGTCATCACCTCAGATATCCTCTTTTTCCCAGCTTCATATTCTTATCTTAGCATTTGCCATCATCATCATCATCATCATCATCAAATTCTTAGGTGTAGTGACGAAATTCAATCACTAAACACATTATGTACTTGCTACCTCCCTCGAACACAGGTGTTAGGTAATTCTGTTTTGACAGATGTGAAGAAATCGCCTTAATTAATTTGAACTTGGTCCCCCTCATGGTCCATGAATTTGTCCAAGTTCCTTCAAGCTGCTTCTCAGTCTGGTCGACAACAAAACATGCCTGGTTCTTTGATCCTGGGCAAATTCTTTGACGATTTATCTCAGCCTGTTTCATTCATTCACAGCTTCCCTCGTTGATTTGCATGAGAAATAGGAGGCAGAATTGGCATAAATTTTACATGACAGAAAATGCTTCATAAGTCATATACATACCTTATCACCAGGTAATGTGTTGATGTCTTGCTTCTTACACCATTGTCAATACAAGTGACAGAAAGAATGCATTTGCATTAATGTCAATTTGAGGAACTACTCCTGAGGCTGAGGGTTGTACACTCTAATGCTCAATTCGACTCACTAAAGCCTCATTTGTTTGCACTTAATGGAGGTCGAATCTTAGTCATTCAGATCTCAGATATTAAATGTGTTTGTTTTTAAAGTTTGAATCTTAATTATTCATATCTTAATCATTAAGTTTGTTTTTTTTTACTTCACAACCACTTAATGGGTCTGAATAGGTCTGTATGATTAAGATCTATAATAGAGACTTAATTTCATTAAGTTGCTATCACACATTCATTATTAACTGCCGCCGCCGCGTATCATTATCAACTACCACCATGCTGCCACCACCACCATACTCAACCACCACCACCACCCCTACCACCTCTACCTCCATCACCACCATGCCACCATCATCCTCAATCATAGCCGCCACCATTATCGACCATCACCACCCACTATCCTCACCACTCTGACCACCATCATTCTCACCCACAATGAACACTCATCCACCTCAGCTACCACAACTGACCACCTCATCACCATCAACAACTACAGCCGGCACTGCCTATCATTATAACCTACACACCACCTTCCTCAGTCATAACCACTACCTCCACCCGCCGTATTAACTATCACCACCACCATCCTCTCATAATCGTCACCACTACCAATCACTACTAGCTACTAATATGAACCACCATCATCAACCAAAACTACCACCAACCACTGCCTCTAGTCGGCATTCTCCCGTTAGCCATCACCACCAACAACTATCATATTTTAAGAAACTATATATTTTATTGATAGAATACTAGATTAGTTAATATTTTATTTGAATTTTATGTTTATTAATTTTTAAATAAAGATAAATTTTATATATTCAAATGTTAAAAATCAAGAAGTCTTAATTATTTAGTATTCAGATCTTAATACACATCTTAATATATTCAGATGTGTATTCAAATTCAGATATCTTAATCTTAATACACATCTTGATGTTCAGATGTGTATTCTGATTCAGACGTCTTAATCTTTAAAAAAAAATGAGGCCTAAGTCAGTTCGAACAAGTTATGCATTGCAAGCTTTGACCCTTCATGTTTGGTGGATACAGAGGCCTATCTATATTTCGGATGTCTCTTCTCTCGTTCTGGTTATAATTCCCTTGAACATCATGGTGAGGAATTTCTTGGGGAAGACAACCTATCAGTTCTTGGAAATTGGCTACTGTTAGTTTATATGAGTCCACCAAATTATAGAGTACATGATTCTCTATGAGTTTTCACTGAGAATACTTATGAAGCAGTAAGTAAAAGAGACACAGAATTTTTACGTGGAAAAATCTCACTCAAGAGGACAAAAACCAAAACCTACATCTGTAGGCTTTCAACTTCACTAACTTGTAATCTCACTATTACAAGCCACTTTGTAATGACTCTATTACAAAGACTTCAACTTAACTAACTTGTGATACTCTTACCACAAGCCACTTTGTCACTCTCTAGTTACAAAGAAATTAACTTATGACTAACTCTAGTCACAACACAAACTTAGAGGGTTTGTGATTTTGGGTTTCCTAAAACACAGCTTCTAAGAAAGCAAGATAGGAGTTACAATGAAGAACAAATAACAAGATTACAACTCAATTACGGATACACAAAGACTCATTATGAAACTGATCCTTTAGTGGAGTTGTCTTCTTGTTCTTGACACACTTGTGACTTCAATGCTGGATCAACACTTTAATGCTTGAGAAAATATCACTAAATACTCGAGTGAATATCTTCTGCCTTGCACCAGGTTGTTATACTACAAAAGATATCACAATGGTGATATCAATTCTTGGTACACGCTTCTTCCCAATGGGAAGTGACTGCTGCAATGTCTGTTGCACTGTCGCGTGTATAGTTGCAGACAGTCACTTTCTGCAGTTGCGTTCCAGCTGTATAGTTGACTTATACTTCTGTCAGAGAACACCAAAGGATCAGGTCCCTGTCGTGTTCCTTTTTGTAGCAGTTCATTTGCTGGAGTTCAGACTGAACTTCGTTCATTTGAAATGTGTACCAAGTGAGCCAGGTTCTCTATCTGGTTCTTAACAATAAGTTTGTTAGATCTTCAAAACATAAAAAGCATAAGGCAAAGATATTGATAACCCATCAATTTCCCTCTTTTTTATGATGACAAACTTAGGCATTGATAGTATTTGTTTAGAGCAGAAATAACCAGATGAGGTACCAGGAACTTCACAAGTTCCCCCTGAGCTTTTGCTTTTGATTCCCCCTTAATTAGATCCCCTATTTTTGCGTCAATTTTTCACAAGTTCCCCCTGACCTTTTGCTTTTGATCCCCCATTTCAGAATACATACACCTACTATCACAATGCATGCACTACTCACTATATTATCTTCCCCCTTTTGGTATCATTAAAAATACACACAAGCAGGCAAACTGCATAAAGAAGTCTAATACAGCTAACTCATGCCACATATGTGCACACAATATGACAGAAAAGAGAAGCCAAAGGAAAACAACATTGTACAGGCAAAAAGAGGAGCTGTTTCATTGATATTAACAATGGACTGAGCAAAACAGGAGAAGTAATGGTGAAGTCCAGCATGCTATCAACAAAAAGAGAAGTCAAACAAAAGTAGAAACAACAACCACAAAACATCACAATAGAAGACACTGGTTCACTAGGGGGTATCTAAGAGGCACTAGAAGAGGAAGACTGGGAGAGAGAAGCAGTAAGGGTTTTGAGAACCAGGTCCAGTCGGGCATTTGCAGACATCTGCTCTTCAAGCAGTTTTGCGTGAAGCTTATCATTTTCCTTTGTCAGGCAGTCAATATCTTCATTAACGGAACCGAGTCCTTTAACCGCTTGACTGAGCTGAGTTTCTAGTATGGCATTCTGAGCCCACAACCTTCTGATCTCTTCAGAAGCAGCATTTTGAGCATTTATTAGCTGAGAAATGGTCGCGATGTTTCCACCAACCCTTTCTACGCACTCACATTCTTCCAGAGTGGTATTAAAGAAGGTTTGCTTGTGTGTGCCCACTCTGAGATTACCCAAAGGAACCTTGTAAGATTTAAACACTTAAGTGAGGAGAAAGCCATATGGTAGCCCATGATTCCCACCTTTAAAGTTTGCTACATTTTACATATGATCTATCATGATTGCTGGCAGATTGATTGGGACAAACTCATCAAGAGCCTCCATTAAGACCAGATCAGACTTTATAGCAATAAACCGCCTCTTAGAACGAGGTAAAAGCACCTTATTAACTAGCTCAAAGAGAAGCTGATACTCAAGAAGTAGTACCTTCTTATGCACATGTTCCCCCTACTGAATGCTTGCTCTTTCATGATAGCTCTCCTAAAGTTGGCACCACAAATACCTTTAACTGAGGACATTCCTTCACATGGAATTTGGAGAACCTTTCCAAATGCCGAAGCATCAAGTACAATGTATACTCCATTTATTAGCACACAGATGTGATGCCCCTCAATAGTGAAGAGAGATGCGTAGAAATTTTGTACCGCATCTTCGTACACCATAGGCATGTTCTCCTAAAACAAGTGCTCTCATTGCTAAAATTCCATTATCTGCAAAATTTGCCTCATACCATCCATCTCTAAAATTGTTGAATCAAATGTACGACCCCACAAAACTTTCTGAGTTCTCAATCTCTCCTGCCAAAGACCGTTGTCACTAGGTATGGTCTTCAGAGAACCGGGTTCCCCTACAATTTCCCATTTTCATTTTCTAGATCCTTCAACAGATTCCCTTTCCAACTTGCAAGCCCCACAGTATCTCCTTCAGACATAACTTGCTCAACTATACTCTTCTTAGACTTACTGCTACCCATCACGGATGTTCCATTTTGTTTTTCAATAGCTTCATTCGAAGCTCCATCCATAGACTTCTGGATTTTTATAGATCGTTCTACTAAGGAATTGAGTTCCTTTAGAGCATCTTTGTCAACCTCATCCACTGAATACTTCTGTCAGTCACAAATTCCTTTTGTTTCATTAACCTCTTCTTCCTTATCTTGACACTCCTCTTACTTTTCTACAAGGTAGACTCGTAGCTCTCTTTCTACTGCAACCTAATCGTGGGTGACTTGGAAGAGGATTCTAAGGGCTTAGGATAATCAAGAGGTTCCAAAGTGGGTTTATCTGGAAGAGAATCAGGTTCTCCGGCAGGTTTTCCTAGGACAGTTTCATGGTTTAAAGACTCGAAGAGTACTATGGTTCTTTCATAGCCTAGTAATGGAGTTTCTTCCCCCTGATACTCAGATAAGAGATATGCTCCTTCATTCATCAGACTCTCAGTAGCGATAGCCATGATGTTATGTGCTGCTTCCTTTTCTGGTGACTCTGTGAGAGCTACTGAGTCTAAAATAGAGGAGTTCAGATATTGGTTAGGATCATCCTCAGAGACCTCTGACACCTAATAGGTAACACCTCATGAGTGTTCTTTGATGAGATCAGAGGAATGAGAAGACATGGACTTTTCAATACATAGAAGAGAGACAGGGTTTGATAGAAAAGAAAAAACTATAGGAAATGAAGAGGAAACAGGTGTGGGTACAGTAGCATTGTGAAAGAGTGGAAGAGTGAATTTCTAGAGATGACTTTAAGGATGATAGGGAAGTGGGAGTGGTGTTAATGGTTGGAGAAGGAAGCGATCGTTCGATTGCCATTATAGGAGTATTTGGTAGGTAAGTAGAGTGAGAGAGAAGTGAAGAGAAGATCATAGAGATACAAAAGAGATAAAGGTTCATAACTTGCTATGAAGGAGAAAGAGAGTTTTATTGGAAGAAGGGATAATGATGAGAAGAGAGAGAAACGGGTTCTGAACAGTCCTGAAATGGCGGTAGGTTTGTGGGAAAATGTTATCGTGCATAGGGGATAAAGGGATTTGAAAGACAAGACATGACATGCAGACTTTGAAAAGTCGGATAATGTGGCAGTTGAATTAATTTAGTTAACTCTTTTGAGAAAGCATGCAAAACAACACATTACTACTAACCTGTGGTAAAGAAACCTGATGCTCGAACATATCTTTTTGAAAAAGATTTTATCAGCTCTTCTTTCACAGTTCATAATTGTACCTTTAGCTTCTATGATCGCATGTGTGTTTACTTGCAATGGTATTGATGTGAGTTAGGCTTGGCCAGAAAATACTTTAGCTAATTTTACATGAAGGTGATTTTCATAGCCAACTGATGGAGAATCGGGTTCTCTATTAGGCTTTAATAACCCCAGCTTCACCCTGTTTCTTTCAAAATGTTCCCTACTCAAGGATTTGATGAAGATATTTGGAATTTGGTCTTCTGTGCTGCAGAACTTTATACAGATCAACGCTTTCTCCATATTATCCCTTAGAAAATAATTCCTCACATCAATGTACTCGGTCCTTTTGTTTTGAACTGAATTCTTGTCCAAGTTGAGTGCACCGGTGTTGTCACATAGAAGAGGCACACCATCAATAAATATCCCAAAATCCTCCAGTTGCTTCTTAATTCATAGGAGTTGAGCACAACAGGATGTTGCGGCTACGTATTCTGCTTCAGCTGTTTAAAGAGCCAATGAGTTTTGCTTCCTTGTTCCCCAAGAGATACATGATCATGGCAAGTGAACCATTCCAGAAGTGTTTTTCCTGTCCACAAGATAACCTACATAGTTAGCATCAGCATGCCCAATGAGATTAAAACTGTCACCTGAGGGGTAATATAGGGCTAGGTCCTGTGTTCCCTTAAGGTATCTCAAACTTCTTTTAGCAGCCTTCAAGTAAGATTCCTTGGGAATTGATTTTGGGTTCTATCCAGAATAGAAATACAAAAGGGGCTTAGGGAATTTTTGGATTTTGATTCTTGTCTAAATCTAGAATGAAGGGGAGTGATTATGTTATTAAGTAGATGGGAACTTTTGTGTTTCCAAGTGGGGACTGAAGTTTGATTAGTGGAGAAACTGGGTAAATTAAGTGGATTTCCCTGCATTCCTTGTTCTGCTACTTGTGGAGTACCTTGCACTGTATCTCCAACAGTTTCTTTAGCTTCAATGGTAGTAATTGAAGTACCAGGTTCCTCTTGAGAAGTGGAAAAGGATGTTGCATTGTCGTCACCTGTCTCCTTCATCTAACTCATCATATCAGCCTTCCCATTTGAAACATCAGATACTTCTCAGGGACCAAAAGTGGTTCATTATCTTGATCATCAATGTTCCCTCCTTTGTTAGAGGAGGGTGTCTTGTTGAATAGCTCATGAACACTTTCTTCCACATAGTGTGCCCTTTTGTTGTAGACTTTGTGGGCTTTGCTTTGAGGGAAGTGTCCTAGAAGGGTTCCTTCACCGCTTCTTACATCAAACTTCCCGAGTTGGTCCTTCTCATTGTTGAGAAAATAGCATTTGCATCCAAAGGTTCTAAGATGAGTTATCTTTGGTTTTCTTCCATTGAGCAACTCATAGGAGGTTTTGTTTAGGAGGGACCTGATCATACACCTGTTCACCAAGTAGCAAGCATCGTTTATTGCTTCTGCCTAGAAATTTTGGCGATTTCCCTGTTAATGAGCATTATCCATTCCATGTCTTCCAGAGTTTTTATCTTCCTTTCAACAGCACCATTTAGCTGTGGAGTCCTTGGTGCTGAGAAGTTGTGAGTGATCCCATTTTCATTACAAGACTCATCAAATTTTGGCATTGATATATTCTATCCCGTGGTCAGATCTGATACGTGTTTCCTTCAGTTCCATCTCCACTTGGATCTTCCTGACAAGTGTCGCAAATACCTAAAAAGTCTCTTAACAAACGGTATCCAGGTGGATCTTGAATTTGGCAGTCCACGAACCAGGTTCTTCTGAATCAGTTCATTCAAAAATGAGAGCCGTGAGTGTTCCAATCCTTTATGCCAAGGTTTTGCGTCATTGTCAGCTGCCTTCAAGCAACTCATATCACCAGTTTGTAGGGATTTAAGGTCAGCGAAGTAGATGTTCTTGTTCTTTTGGCAACTAAGACCACTTCACCAGTTACTAGATTGGTAACTGTGCGCATTTTTATAAGAACTCTACTTTGCTCCCTTTATCACAGATTTGGGACACACTCAAGAGACTCTGCTTCAGGCAATGCACATGGCACATATTCTCAATTGAGTGTGACAGAGACTTTCCATATTTTCCAACACCGAGAATGTACCCACACCCCCCCCCCCTTTTTATATATACACAGGATACATTCCCTTTTTTGCAGGGCTTTCTGTGAGGGTTGTAAGGAGTTTTCTCCTTTTGGAACCCGATTCCCTACCTGTTTCCACTATTGTTGAAGTACATGGCAGTAACAGCATCTGAGGACCAGGTCCACTTCAGAGATTTCTCAAGATCAATTTTTACTTTCTCCAATTCAGCTTGAAGTTGCCTATTTTTCTCAAGTTCACCACATAGACTAGTTTTCACATCATTTAATTCCTTCTCAAGCTTGATGTGTGTATCACTAGCTACTTCTTTCCCATTCCCAATATTCACAGTCCTATCTTCTAATTTGAGTCACTTAATGGTTTCCTCTAGGTCAGTGATTATCACTAAAAAGTCATCCCTCTCTTGCTCAGTAGCTGCAATTTTCTCTTCTAGAGTGTGTTTTTCATTGCTAAAGCCTTATATGGTTTCCTTTAAATCAACAACCACTACCATTAGGTCATCTCTCTCATTTTCTACACTATTTATTTTTTCATTAAAAACTTCCTTTTCCTTTTCAAGAATAGCTATGGTCTCATATAGATCCACTACACAGACCACCGGATCATCCATAGATTGTTCAGCATCTCCTAGCTCTATGGTCAAGATCTATTTATCATTATCAAGGCTATAATATGCATCAATTAGAATATTTGCTAATGACCTTAACTTCTTAGAAGAGTGGGATTTCAGATTTCTCTAAACATCCCTGAAATTTACCTCATCATTTTCATCCTCTTCATCATCGTCAGACTGAGCCATCAGTGCAAATAGTGAGTCATATTTCATTGCTTCAGTTTCCACTGCCATTATGGAGCTGTTTTCTGCATCTGGTTCCCTTTCTGATTCACTGGAGGAGTCTCCCAAAGCAGTAAGAGCATGTTTCACAATATTGTCAACTGCACTTTTTTGACTAAATTGTTTGTCTGGAACTGGGTTCCTTTTTGCTGCTTTGTCAGGGTTTTGTTTGTATTGCTCCTATTTCAGAAGTGGACAGTCTTTGATGAAATGCTCTGGCTTTCTGTACCTGTGACAGATATCATTGTTCCTTGCCTTACTTGAACTTCCCCTCTATGGTATACCACCATTTCTTCGAACCATCTTTTGAAACTTTTTAGTAAGATAGGCCATATCATTATCTTCTTCACTTGAGTCACTGTTTTCAGCCTTGAGCACCAGGTTCTTTTCCTTTTTTGGCTCTCTTATTTCACTATCTTTCTTTCTTTTCATCTCGTATGTCTTCAGATTACCAATCAGCTCATCCATGGTTAGAGTTTGTAGATATTTAGCTTCAGTGATGGCATTCACCTTACTCTCCCAAGAACTAGGTAGAACACTAAGAATTTTCCTTACAAGCTTGTTTCTGGGAATAACATCTCCAAGTGAATGAAGCTCATTTATGATGGATGTGAATCTAGTGTGTATATCCTCAATAAACTCATCATCCTTCATTCTGAAGAGCTCATACTCAGTGGTGAGCATGTCAATCTTGGACTGTTTAACCTTAGTAGTTCCTTCATGTGCGGTTTGCAATGCTTCCGATATTTCTTTGGCAGAATCACAAGCTGAGACTCTGTTGTACTCATCAGGTCCTAAACCATATACCAAGATTTTCTTGGCACGATAGTTCTTTTCTACGCCTTTTCTGTTAATATCACTGTACCCCTTTCTGTCTTTTGGCACCATTGGTCCAGTTTCTCCAAGCTTCTTCATAGGAACATGTGGACCATCACAGATGATGTCTCATAGTTTTGAGTCTTTGGCCATTATAAAATCATGCATACGAGTCTTCCACCAGCCGTAGTACTGACCATTGAATCTAGGAGGTCTGTAGGTTGATTGTCCTTCCTCAAAGTTGGGTGGAGCAGCCATTGAGATCCTTTCAAGGTGTTAACCTTTTAGAAATGACCCGCTCTGATACCAATTGTTAGTTTATATGAGTCCACCAAACTATAGAATGCCTGCTCCTCTATGAGTTTTCACTAAGAATACTTATGAAGCAGTAAGTAAAAGAGACACAGGATTTTTACGTGGAAAAATCCCATTCAAGGCGACAAAAACCACGACCTACACTTGTGGGCTTTCAACTTCACTAACTTGTAATCTCACTATTACAAGTCACTTTGTAATGAATCTATTACAAAGACTTCAACTTAACTAACTTGAGATACTCTTACCACAACCCACTTTGTCACTCTCTAGTTACAAAGACTTTAACTTATGATCAACTCTAGTCACAACACAAACTTAGAGGGTTTGTGATTTTAAGTTTCCTAAAACACAGCTTTTAAGAAAGTAAGATAGGAGTTACAATGAAGAACAAATAACAAGATTATAACCCAACTACAGATACACATAGACTTATTATGAAACTGATCTTTAGTGGATTTGACTTCTTGTTCTTGACACACTTGTGACTTCAATGCTGGATCAACACTTTAATGTTTGAGAGAATATCACTAAATTCTCAAGTGAATATCTTGCAATTCTTGGTACATAATTCTTCCCAATGGGAAGTAACTGTTGCACTGTCGCATGTACAGTTACAGACAGTTACTTTTTGCAGTTACATTCCAGCTGTATAGTTGACTTGTACTTCTATCAGAGAACACCAAGGGATCAGGTCCCTATCGTGTTCCTCTTTGTAGCAGTTCATATGCTGGAGTTTAGACTGAACTTCGTTCATTTGAAATATTTACCAAGCGAGTCAGGTTCTCTATCTAGTTCTTAACAATAAGTTTGTTAGATCATCAAAACATAAGAAGCATAAGGCAAAGACATTGAGAACCCATCAGTTACCGTTATTATTGTTATGTTTAGTGGAACCGTCCTCCACTTGGTTATTCTCATTAACATTAATGGTCAGAAAATCTCCGACCATGTTGCTAGATTAAAATTGATAGAAAATACAAAAGGAAAGACTGTTAGTAACTTAGTATATTTAGATGAACAGCAAAATTGATCTAGTCTCACAGTGGGCGTCAAATTGTTTAACCCAAAAACTGATTCAAGGATAAAATAATTAAAGTTATAATTCGGGGCTAAAAGTAACAAATTCAATCTAAATAATAATTAGACATTTAAGATAAAATGTGAGACAAAATAAAAAATTATAGAGCAAAAAATAATAAGAGAGATGTTGCTTGATGATCACTTGAGACTTGAATGCCTGGAGCTTTCTTATAGAGATTTTGTAAGACTGTCAAAAGATAAGGTTTTTCATATAAATAGTGGTAATGGTGAGTGTCAATTGTCCCTAAAATGAACAAAATGTTAGCTTTTGTAGTAATGGATAAGGGTTGCCATTTCTTTGAGTTGTGCTGCCGTTACGCTCATTTATTCTGGTCATTTGAATCATTTGTAACATCTACTTTAGTACTGAATCTCATAACTATAGTTTTGATGATGAATCTCGAATACTCTGGCACCTGTTGATCTTCTATCCTTCTTATTTGTGTACTCCTTAATCATTTATAAATTCTCTGATATTTGACTTTCTTTCCGAGTATTCTAGTTGATCTTACAAGGAGTCTTCCATCTAGTTGCTGGATTATACTCTAGTGTTCGTGTAAGATTACTAATAAATTCTTACCACATGTCATCTTATGAATGGTACACGCGTTAAGTCTATTTTTTTAATCAATAAAACAACCTCACTCAACCACCCTTGAGCCACCCCCAATGGCTCCCTCTGCCCTCGGACCTCAGCAACCAAAATCAAACCAAAAGGTTAAGGTGTCAGGGTTTGAGGTTCATGGTCAAGGTTGGATTCACGTCGGGGATCAAGGCCACGGCCGGGTTTGGGACCGGGGTCAAGGGTCGGGGTGGCTTAGATCCCGATCTTAATCCCGAAACCAAATCCCGACCCCCGACCCCGGACCAATCTCCCACCGTCCGGCTCATCCCCAACCTTCACAAATTTTGTCTCCCATAGTGTTTGTGTAGATTATATATTTTTCAAAAATAAATAAATCTTGCTAACTAATCAAATATCAAAAAATAAGTAAGAAAATCACATGTTTTTCAAAAAAATATTTTATTCACACCAAACGCACCCTTAGTGGAAAATGACTATCCTAGGGGACAGGGAAGTTATTTTCCAGTCCAAGAAATAAGGTGCTATACTCATGCTTCTCATTCGGTGCTACACTATTGATATCCTAATCATTCTATTAGTTTATATGAATCCATCAACTATAGAGTACCTGGTACTCTATGATGAGTTTCCACAGAAAATACTAATTAACACAGTAAGTAAATGAGACACAGGATTTTTACGTGGAAAAATCCCAACTCAAGGGGACAAAAACCATGACCTACACTTGTAGGCTTTCAACTTCACTAACTTTTAAATGCACTATTACAAGCCACTTTGTAATGACTCTATTACAAAGACTTCAACTCAACTAACTTGTGATACACTTATCACAAGCCACTTTGTCACTCACTAGTTACAAAGTCTTTAACTTATGACTAACTCTAGTCACAATACAAACTCAGAAGGTTTATGATTTTGAGTTTCCTAAGACAAAGCTTCTAAGAAAGCAGAATATGAGTTATAATGAAGAACAAACAACAAGATTACAACTCAACTACGGATACACATAGACTCATTGTGGAACAGATCCTTAGTGGAGTTGCCTTCTTGTTCTTGACACACTTGTGACTTCAATGTTGGATCAGATATTTAATTG
Source organism: Nicotiana tabacum (assembly GCF_000715075.1). Classification (NCBI taxonomy): domain Eukaryota; kingdom Viridiplantae; phylum Streptophyta; class Magnoliopsida; order Solanales; family Solanaceae; genus Nicotiana; species Nicotiana tabacum. The sequence goes on along the minus strand of NC_134089.1, from coordinate 79,269,261 downwards.
CTTGAGAGAATTTCACTAAATGCTCAAGTAAGTATCTTGTGCCTAGCACCATGTTGTTATACTCTCAAAGACATCCCAAGGATGATGTCAATTCTTGGTTGGTACACGCCTCTTCCCAATGGGAAGTGACTGTTGCACTGTCTGTTGTACTGTCGCATGTGCAGTTGTAGGCAGTTACTTTCTGCAGTTGCTTTCCAGTTGTATAGTTGACTTGTACTTCTATCAGAGAACGTTCAGGGATCAGGTCCCTGTCTTGTTCCTATTTTCTCTTTATTTGCAGTAGTTCACATTAGCTGGAGTTCAGGCTGGACTTCATTCATTTGTAATGTGTACCAAGTGTGTCAGGTTTCCTATCTGGTTCTTGATAGTAAGTTTGTTAGATCATCAATACATAAGGCAAAGACATTGAAAACCCATCAATTTTCCCCTTTTTGATGATGACAAACATAGACATTGATAACATTTATTTAGAGCAGAAGTAAACAGATAAGGTAATAGGAACTTCACAAGTTCCCTCTAACCTTTTGCTTTTGATTCCTCCTAATCAGATCCCTTGTTATCCCTTTATTCTTTTGATTCCCCCTCAATCAGATCCCCTGTTATCCTTCTCCCTTTTGGCATCATTAAAAATACATAAGCAGGAAAATAGCATAAAGAAGTCTAACACAACCAACTCATGCCACATATGTGCACACAACATGACAGAAAAGAGAAACAAAGGAAAACAACATTGTACAAGCAAAAAGAGGAGTTGTTTCATCGATATGAAAATGGACTGATTAAACAGGAGCAGTAACGGTAAGATCCAACATGTCATCAAAAAAAGAACAAAAAGAAACACAACAGCCACAAAACATGATAACAGAAGACAACTGGTCACTAAGAGGTTTCTAAGGGGCACTAGAAGAGGGAGACTTGGAGAAGGAAACATCAAGGGTTTTGAGAACCAGGTCCATATGGGCATTTACAGACAGCTGCTCTTCAAGCAGTTTTGCGCGAAGCTCATCATTTTCCTTGGTCAAGCGGGTAACTTCTTCATTAGTGGAATTAATAGAACCAGGTGCCCTAACAGCTTGACTAAGCTGAGTTTCCAGTATGGCATTCTGAGCCCTCAACATCCTGATCTCTTCGGTAGTAGCATTTTGAGCATTGATCAGCTGAGAAATGGTCGAGTGCTTCCACCAACCTTTTCTACACACTCACATTCTTCCATAGTGGTTTTGGAGAAAGTTTGCTTGCGGGTGCCCACTTTGGGATTAGCCAAAGGAACCTTGTAGAACTTAAACACTCGAGTGAGGAGAAAGCCATATGGGAGCCCGTGATTGCCACCTTTAAAGTTTCCCACCTTTTGCATATGTTCTATCATAATTTCTAGCAGATTGATCGGGACAAATTCATCAAGAGCTTCCATTAAGACCAGGTCAGACTTTGAAGCGATAGACTACCTCTCAGCATAAGGTAAAATCACCTTATTGACCAGCTCAAAGAGAAGATGATACTCAGGAAGAAGTGCCTTCTTATACTCCCGTTCCCCCTACTGAATGTCTTGCTCTTTCATGATAGCTCACCTAAAGTTAGCACCACAAGCACCTTTGACTGAGGACATCCCTTCACATGGAATTTGGAGAAATTTCCCTAATGCTGAAGCGTCAAGCACAATGTCTACTCAATTTACTAACACACAGATGTGATCCCCCTCAACAGTGAAGAGAGATATGTAGAAACTTTGTACCGCATCCTCGTACACCTTAGGTACATCCTCTTGAAACAAATGATCCCATTGCTGAAATTCCACCATCTCCAGAACTTGCCTCATTCCTGTCATCTTTGAGATTGCTGGGTCAAACATACAACACCACAAGACTTTCTGAGTTCTCAATCTCTCCTGCCAAAGACCACTGTCACTAGGTATGGTTTTCATAGAACCAGGTCCCCCTACAGTTTCCTGTTTTCGTTTTCTAGACCCTTCAACAGACTTTCCTTTCCGGCTTACAACCCCTATAGTATCTCCTTCAGACATAGCTTGCTCAAGTACAACCTTCTTAAACTTATTGCTACCCTTCACGTATGTTCCACTTTGTTTTTCAATAGCTTCATTGGAAGCTCCAACCACAGACTTCTGGATTTTTGTAGATCGTTTTACTAAGGAACTGGGTTCCTCTACAATATCTTCATCAACCTCAACCACTGGAATGCTTTTGTTAGTCACAAATTCCCCCTGTTTTATCAACCTCTTGTTCTTTTTCTTGACACTCCTCTTACTTTTTTGCAAGGCAGACTCGAAAGCCTCTTTCTGCTGCAACCTAGTAGTGGGTTGCTTGGAAGAGGATTTAGGAGTCTCTGCTTGTTTGCGCATTTTAAACCACGCGTTGAGACCCATATCATCTTCACCAATAGGGATTTCACTGGGTGGAATGGATTCCAGGAGCTTGGGATAAATAGGAGGTTCTTGGGTTGATTCAACTGGAAGAGGATCAGGTTCTCCAACAGGTTTTTCTGTGATATTTTCATGGACTGGAGAATCGAAGAGTTCTAAGGTTCTTTCATCGTCTAGGAATGGAGTTTCTTCCCCCTGAGACATAGAAAAGAGGGAAGCTCCTTCAATCAAAAGACTTTCGGCAGCGATAGCCATAATATTGTGTGATGCTTCCTTTTCTGGTGACTCCATGAGAGCCACTGAGTCCAAAATAGAGGAGTTCAGATATTGATCAAGATCATCCTTAGAGACCTCTGACACCTGAGTGGTAATTCTTTCTAAGTGTTCTTTGGTGAGATCAGAGGAAGGGGGAGACATGGGGTTTTCAACACATGGAAGGGAAACAGAGTTTGTCGGAGAAGGAAAAATAATAGGAGATAAGGAGGAAACAAGTGTGGGTGCAGTAGTATTGGGGATAGTGGAAGAGTGGATTTCTAGAGGTGACTCTAAGGATGATTGGGAAGTGAGAGTGGTGTTGATGGTAGGAGAAGGAATAGATTGTTCGTTTGCCATTGTAGGAGGATTGGGTAGAGAATTTGAGTAAGAGAGAAGTTAAGAGGGGATCACAGAGATACAAAGGAGATGAAGATTCAGGACTGTTGTGAGAGTTTTATGGGAAGAAGGGCTAATAATAAGAAGGGAGAGAAATGGGTACTGAAGGATTTTGAAACGACGGTAAGTTTGTGGGAATGCGTAACGTGCAGAGGAGGTGAAGGGATTTGAAAGATAAGACGTGACATGCAGACTCTGAAAAGTCAGATGATGTGGTAGTTGAATTAATTTTGTTAACCTTTTTTAAGAAAGCATGCGAAAAACAAACACATTACTACTAACCTGTGGTACAAGAACATGATTCCCAAACAGTTTTTAAAAAACGATTTTAGCAGCTCTTCTTTCGCAACTCATCATTGTACCTTTAGCTTCTGTGATCGTCATGCGTGTTTACCTGCAACGGTATCGATGTGAGTTAGGCTTGGCCAGAAAACACTTTAGCTAGTTTTACTTGAAAGTGATTTTCATATCCAATTGATGAGGAATCAGGTTCTTAATTAGGCTTCAATAGCCCCAGCTTCACCCTATTTCTTTCAAAATGTTCCCTAATCAACGTGTTTGGTCCTCTTGTGATGGACCAGGTTCTTTGCCATGTTAAGATCGCCTGCTTCAGCTGTTGAGAGAACCACTAGGTTGTATTTCCTCGTACCCTATAAGATTAAGCATGATCCAATAGAATGAGCTATTCCAAATGTGCTCTTCTTAAGGTTTCCTTGATATTTTTTGGGTTCTATCTGGGATAGAAATACAGAGATGACTGGAGAATTTCTGCCTTTTGATTTTGTCTGAATCCAAAATTAAAGGGGTGATTATGTTATCAAGTGGATGGGAACTTTTTGTATTTCCACTTGGGGACTGAAGTTTGATTAGTAGAGAAACTGAGTAGATTAAGTGGATTTCCCTCCACTCCTTGTTCTGCTACTTGTGGAGTACCTTGCACTGCATCTCCAACTCTTTCTTCAGCTTCAGTAATAGTAATTGAAGTACCAGGTTCATCTTAGAAAGTGAAAGAAGATGTTGCATTGTCTTAACATGTCTCCTTCATCTGACTCATCATATCAGCCTTGCCTTTTGAAGCATCAGATATTTCCCCAGGAACCAAAAATGGTCTATTATCTTGATCATCACTGTTTCCTCCCTTGTTAGATGAGGGAATCTCGTTGAATAGCTCATGAACACTTTCTTCCACACATTGTGTCCATTTGTTACAGACTTTGTAGACTTTGCTTTGAGAGGAATATCCCAGAAAGATTCCTTCATCGCTTTTTGCATCAAACTTCCCAAGCTGGTCCTTCCCGTTGTTGAGAACATAGCGTTTGCATCCAAAGGTTCTCAGATGAGTTATCTTTGGTTTTCTTCTATTGAGCAGCTCATAGGGAGCTTTGTTTAGGAGGGACTTGATCATACACCTGTTCACCAAGTAGCAAGCGGTTGTTTATTGCTTCTGCCTACAATTTTTTGGCGATTCCACTATCAATGAGCATTGTTTGTGCCATGTCTTTCAAAGTTCTGTTCTTTCTTTCAACAACATCATTTTGTTGTGGAGTCCTTGGTGCTAAGAAGTTGTGAGTGATTTCATTACGAAGCTCATCAAGTTTGGCATTTGCCAAATTTTGTCCCGTGGTCAGATCTGATGCATTCTCCCTTCAATTCCATCTTCACGTGGATCTTCTCGATAGAGATAAAAAAAACCTCGAAAGTTTCACCCTATGTTCTAAGAACCAGTGGCCAGGTGAATCTTGAATTTTGGCAGACCATGAACCAGGTCCCTCTAAATCAGTTCATTCAGAGGTGAGAAGTTTGCATGCCCCAATCTTCTTATGTCAAAGTTCTGCATCATCAACAACTGCCTTGAAGCAGCTCATATCACCTGCTTGTAGAGATTCAATGTTAGCAACGTAGATGTTCTTGTATCTTTTGGCTATTAAAACCACTTTGCCAATTACCAGATTGGTAACTATGCACACTTTTAATACGAACTCTACTTTAATCCCTTTATCACAAATTTGAGAAACACTCAAGAGACTGTGCTTCAGGCCCTCAACATAGTACACGTTCTCAATTGAGTGTGAAAGAGACTTTCCAACTTTTCCAACACCGAGAATACACCCTTTTTTCATTTCCAAAGGATCATTCCCCTCCCTGCAGGGTTTTCAATGAGAGAAAATCCATGATGTTTCCAGTCATATGCTTTTAGTATCCATTGTCCATGAACCATTGCAGTCTCCTTCCTCTCATTGTTCCCTGCACATATATGGGTTAGCTAGTTTGGGTTCCTTGTTATGAGAGAAGGGATGAATAAGAGTTTTTCTAGTCCATACAGGCAATATTCATTTCTTGTGAGTGGTACCTGGTCCCTCTTTAGTAGTCACTTTTTCAGTAAACAATTTGTTTTTCTGAACAGATTGAACCGTGGCCTAGAAATTTTCTTTGAAGTGCCCATTGTTCCCACAGTGGGTACAATGCCAGTTATCAGGAACTGTGACATACTTTCTATGAGGGTTGTAAGGAGTTTTCTCCTTTTGAAACCTGATTCCCTGCTTGTTTCCACTATTGTTGAAGTACATGGCAGTGATAGCATATGAGGACCAGGTCCACTTGAGGGATTTCTCAAGATCAATTTTTACTTTCTTCAATTCAGCTTGAAGCTGCCTATTTTTCTCGAGTTCACCACATAGACTAGTTTTAACATCATTTAATTCCTTTTCAAACTTGATGTGTGACTCACTAGCTAGTTCTTTCCCCTTATCAATACTTGCAGACCTAAGTTCTGATTTGAGTCCCTCAATAGTTTCCTCTAGGTCAGTGATTATCACCAAAAAGTCATCCCTTTCTTGCTCAGTAGCTGCAATTTTCTCTTCTAGAGTGTGCTTTTCATTGCTAAAGCTTTCTATAGATTCCTTCAAATCAACAACCACTACCATCAATTCATCTCTCTCATTTTCTACACTATTTATTTTTTTCATTCAAAGCTTCATTTTCTTTTTCAAGATTAGCTATGGTCTCATTTAGATCAACTACACAGACCATCAGATCATCTCTAGATTGTTCAGCATCTCCTAGCTCTATGGTCAAGATGTCCTTATCATTAATAAGACTATAATATACGTCAATTAGAACATTTGCTAATGATATTAATTTCTTAGAAGAATAAGACTTCAGATTTCTCTGAACATCCCTCAAATTTACCTCATCATTTTCATCCTCTTCATCATCGTCAGACTGAGCCATCAGCACAAACAGTGAGTCATATTTCGTTGCTTCAGTTTCCACTGCCATCATGGAGCTATTTTCTACATCTGGTTCCCCTTCTGATTCACTTGAGAAGTCTCCCCAAGTAGCAAGAGCTTGCTTTACAACATTGTCAGCTGCACTTTTTTGACTGGTTCCTTTTTGCTGCTTTGTTAGAGTTTTGTTTGTATTGCTCTTGTTTCAAAAAAGGGCAGTCTTTGATAAAATGTCATGGCTTTCCGCACTTATGACAGAGATCATTGTTCCTTGCCTACTGCCCCTTTTCGGTATACCACCATTTCTTCGAACCATCTTTTGAAACCTTTTAGTAAGATAGGCCATATCACTATCCTCTTCACTTGAGTCATTGTTTTCAGCCTTGAGCACCAGGTTCTTCTCCTTCTTTGGCTCTCTCCTTTCATTGTCTTTCTTTCTTTTCATCCCGTATGTCTTCAGATTTTCAATCAACTCGTCCATGGTTAGAGTTTGTAAATCTTTAGCTTCAATGATGGCATTCACCTTACTCTCCCAAGAGCCAGGTAGAACACTGAGAATCTTCCTTACAAGCTTGTTTCTGGGAATAACATCTCCAAGTAAATGAAGCTCATTTATGATGGATGTGAATCTAGTGTGCATATCTTGTATAGACTCAGCATCCTTCATTTTGAAGAGCTCATACTCAGTGATGAGCATGTCAATCTTGGATTGTTTAACCTGAGTAATTCCTTCGTGTACGGTTTGCAATGCTTCCCATATTTCTTTGGCAGAATCACAAGCTAAGATTCTGTTGTACTCATCAGGTCCTATACTACATACCAAGATTTTCTTGGCACAATAGTTCTTCTCTACGGCTTTTCTGTCAATATCACTGTACTCTTTCCTGTTTTTCAGCACCATTGGTCCAGTTTCTCCAAGCTTCTTCATAGGAACATGTGGACCATCACAAATGATGTCCCACAGCTATGAGTCTTCTGCCATTATAAAATCATGCATACGAGTCTTCCACCAGCCGTAGTACTGACCACTGAATCTAGGAGGTTTGTAGGTTGATTGTCCTTCCTCAAAGCTAGGCGAAGCAGCCATTGAGATCCTTTCTAGGTGTTAACCTTTTAGAAAGAACCTGGTCTGATACCAATTGTTAGTTTATATGAATCCACCAAACTATAGAGTACCTGGTACTCTATGTGTTTTCACAGAGAATACTAATTAACACAGTAAGTAAATGAGACACGGAATTTTTACGTGGAAAAATCCCAACTCAAGGGGATAAAAATTACGACCTACATTTGTAGGCTTTCAACTTCACTAACTTGTAAACGCACTATTACAAGACACTTTGTAATGACTCTATTACAAAGACTTCAACTCAACTAACTTGTGATACACTTATCACAAGCCACTTTGTCAATTACTAGTTATAAAGACTTTAACTTATGACTAACTCTAGTCACAACACAAACTCAGAAGGTTTATGATTTTGAGTTTTCTAAGACAAAGCTTCTAAGAAAGCAGGATAGGAGTTATAATGAAGAACAAACAATAAGATTACAACTCAACTATGGATACACATAGACTCATTGTAGAACAAATCCTTAGTGGGGTTGTCTTCTTGTTCTTGACACACTTGTGACTTCAATGTTGGATCAGATCTTTAATTGCTTGAGAGAATATCACTAAATGCTCAAGTAAGTATTTTGTGCCTTGCACCATGTTGTTATACTCTTAAAGACATCCCAAGGATGATGTCAATTTTTAGTTGGTACACGCCTCTTCCCAATGGGAAGTGACTGCTGCACTGTCTGTTGTACAGGCAGTTACTTTCAGCAGTTTCTTTCCAGTTGTATAGTTGACTTGTACTTCTGTCAGAGAACGTCCAGGGATCATGTCCCTGTCTTGCTCCTATTTTCTCTTTATTTGCAGCAGTTCACATTAGTTGGAGTTCAGGCTAGACTTCATTCATTTGTAATGTGTACCAAGTGTGTCATGTTCCCTATCTGGTTCTTGACAGTAAGTTTATTAGATCATCAAAACATAAGGCAAAGACATTGAAAACTCATCATATTCCCTGCGCGTTTGTAGTTTTTCAGTGGGCATGAGACGGAGTAAGGGATTTTGAATTTTGATGAATTGCAAGTGCATGGTTCACTACTGTCCAAGTAGGCATGGATGTACTTTGTTGCTTGTGGCAGAGGATGTTTGAATTTACTGATATTACCCTTCTCCAATGTTCTAATATTTGCTGCCTATAAATTCGTTTCTTCAAATTTTCAAGCATTATATTGTGATAATTTTTGTTCTTAGTGAACCTTCTTGTCTTTTATTTCGGGATATGGGATTTGAATTGGATTAGTCATTTGGTATTAAGATGGGGCTTTAAAAAAAGGAGGGGGTTGGAGGTCTAAAATGAAGCCACGTGTAGGATCTAAGGCTAGGGTCCAGGATCCGTTAAATAGGAGGGTAATTTGTTTAAACAAGTAATGGCGGGATAAATAATATCGAAAAGTGTGTGTGTATATATATATATATATATAGCTCTTCTCCGTAGTGTTTTAAGTGTTGAACCAGATCTTCTTTCTCAAGAAAAGGACAGACATTTCCAAACAAGCCAATTCAAATGAAACCTTGCTTATCCATTCTTTTTGTGATTCAAATATCGTCCCTTTTTCATGCCAAGAATTATTTGCAGGTAAATATAAACACTAATTATCACGTATAAGCAAGAAAAACACTTCATTTGTTAATCAATCCTTAAAGAGATGGTTTAGAACCAATAATTCATTATCTAATAGATCTTTCATAGTAATGTTGGCGGAGGATGGGAAAGGAGCGGCCTAAGAAGTGAATGTTGGGCTAATATTTTTCTAATTATCATTCACACACAGGATTTGGAAATTTATCATCATATCACCGTAAAATAAAAACTTGCATGCTATAGTTGGACAATATATGACTCGCAATTTAAACTAGTTTACCTATTAGGAGATGTGACAAGTGATATTTTAATATAAATGAGGTGCCTATTTTGAATTCTATAAGGTCAGTGAAATTTGAACTCCGTGCATTTCAATTCGATGGTGAGCTTTCATCAATGGATTACCAACTTGGGACTAAATTAAACGCAATATTAACCATTTTTGAATAAAAATAACATCTATTTTGTAGTAAAGAGAGGATAATTTATAGCACAAAAAACCAATCCATCAAGGCAATTATTATGTCTTGGATTCCAAGAATCTAATTAACTCCTAAATATTGCAAGCTCTAATCTTATCCAGGACTAATCATAGAAATATTTTTCAACGGGGTCGAAGGTTGGTTCCAACCCATCTATATCATTGAAACATGGTTACCGGGATTGAAGGTTGGCTCCGATCTATGAACAAAATGGAGCTAGTAATCAATTTTGGTATGTTCCACTTTTCCGCAAGGTGATAACTCCATTAGCTGTGGACAGCAAATAACTTACTACTTAGACTATTGAATTCCTAGTTAGAATACACTAAATTGCTGTCCCTATTTGTAGCACTTCAGTCTTTGTTGGTGGCAAAATGAGACTTAAAACCAAAATTACTAGTAGGAGCCGCCCATCGCAACTCTGTTTTCTACGTGTGTTCAAGTCTATTTATTGGAAAATTGGTCCGAATAGAGTTGCGCATTCATTGGAAACAAGTGTAAATTCATACTTTTTCGGTGGCTATGGACTTGAACAGATTGCTTCACATGAGAAGAGATCTTTCCCTCGATTGTTACCACATTACCAAAATATTGGAAACAAGCAGCACTCAGCCTCGGGGTTCCTCTTGTTGGGAAGGGGAAGAACTGAAAGCAACTCAAGTAAATCGAATAAATGTAAAATTAACGACCTACAGATATATAATTGCTTAATATATAAACTGCACTATTATTTTGGATGGCTGATGGATCAACACCAAAATGCTCTTTCATTTTACGAACAAACCTTACCCTAGCACACCCCAACAGCACACAAGTAATGGGAATCCAATTGTTCGACGCTTCAGCGCTTGGATTTTGCTTAGATTAACTAGCTCAAACAAGCCCTCTCCAAAGTCAAGCCTAGAATTAATATGGGGTTATAGACATATGAATAAGTAGTGTGGGCACTTCCCCTGATCCCACATTTGTATTTACAGTTCAACAAAAGCTAAGTTGCCATCTAGGAAACTATATTTTCTTGATTATCAGCCGAGTCAAAGGCAGGAACGAGGATATCCACAGCTCTGATGGTGAAAAGACGCCATCACAAGGAACACCAGCCGAAAATTGTGGTGATATGTCATTAATATGACTTTCTTCCCTCGTGCTCCTATTCCTGACCATCTTTGATACAATCTGATCAAAGGTTAATTCTAAGGTGAACACCAGTGCCGGTAGCACCCTGGTGTATCGAAGTTCCATTTGAGGTCTTTGAATGCACATCGTTGATCCAGCAACCTTGCTCACACCTGTTCTGCCGAGCAAAGAGCTCTCCAGCCACTATATCGTTGCATACTTGATATGGTAAACAACCAAGTATTTCACTGTAGAAAAATCAGATAATACAATTGAAGACATCAAAAAATGGTTAATTTTTCAATCAAACATAAAATGCATTAAAGTTATGAGAGTTTATTATAAAGTAGAAACACCAGATAATACTATTGAAAACATCAAAAAATTGGAAACAACCAAACATATCAGGCATTAAAGTTCTCGGTGTTCATTTTCAAAACAAGTGCAGCCATCTTTCTCTCTCTTCCCCCAACTAGGTCCTGTCCCTGCCCATGAGTTCTTTCCCTTTGTCGGGGTGCGGGTGGATGGCAGTTTTGCCTTGTTAAACTTGCCAATAAGATCTAGGTACCTAAATCAAACCAAGTGGCATGGAGGAATAGATAGACGGAGATATGTGAAGAAAATATACAAAATAGCAATACTGACATTTTTGGTGACCATTGGAGTAACCAAGACAAGAAACACTCAACTTTTCAAACAAGGGCATCTTAGAATTATATTTGATAAAACCCACCAATGAGCCTAGTCTGCAATCCAACTATTTCTTTTCAGCCATAAGGGAAATGCATAACCATCAAGAGTCAATGAGAAAGCATGACGCAAACAGTGTTATTAGAAACCATCATTTTGTTGATTAAAATGACGGAGAGATGCAAAGAGGGGGGTCATCGCCTCATGGGAGAAACAATGCACTTAACTTTATGAAGCACACACTACGCATAGTGAGGTGCTAAGCAATTCTATAAGACCAACAACAACTATGCTCAGTCCCAAACAAGCTAGGGCCGGCTATCTGAATCCTCACTTCTTCATTTAGCTCAGCTCTCTATAAGACCCTTATTTAAAAAATCCCTATAAGAAGCCCTCGCTTCTTTGAATTCAGCTAAAGATGAAAAATAACAGATTTGTTGTTTGAGAAATAGGACTTTCTCCACTTAAACTTCATCAGTCTCTTTGGTGATCCTGTCTGCTTCATCTTTCTCGAGTTTGCTAGCACTTCTTCTTCTACTACTTATGCTTCTCTGCTTCTTCCTTCTTGTTGTTCTTCAAAGAATGTTTGTTCTTCTGTTACTTCTAGGATAGGGAGTCATCTTCTTATACTTCAGTTTCTGGGTTTCTCTCTTGCTTCTCCCTACTACTCTCTTGGTACAATTATTAAAGCAATTATGACTATAAAGGCGATTATATATAATATTGAATATTACAAATGAAACTTAATTCTTTTAACGACGTTTGATTAAAATTGAAAAATTCACTCTGCCATTGAAGTTATCTTTTGGGCGCTCGAAATTACTGAACTTAATGGCAATTTAATGTTATTGGTACTAAAGACATATTTTTTTTGTAGTTCTGGTGAATTGTGCAATTCATATGCGTGCTTTGCCACTTCTCACTCAAATCCCCACCTGGCCTTGTCAGTCTTTGCACTTTATTGCTTTTAAAAATATTGGTGGCAGATATGTTAATGCCAGTTAGGCCAACACCAACAAAATGTATAAAAGTACAAAGGAAACCGAAAGTAACAGGGAAAAGTGTCAGTTTCCAACCCTGACACCAGTTACTGATGGATAAAAGAAAAATGGGCCACTAAATTCCATTACCCTAAGCTGCTTAGACAAAGCCTAAAACTGCAAAATAATCCAGGACACATCCATCATTCCTCGCACATATTGTTGCCTATGGTTGAACACAAACTGTTCCTTTGTTCCAACAAAATGAAATTGCATGCTTAACCTAATAGACTGCACTTACCCCCAAAGAGATGGTCCCATGCTTTCCAACCATCAAACTAAAAGAAGTAAATATCATAATACTTAATCCCTCTGTTAACCTTATATTTTAAGGTGTCGGCTATTTAGGAATGTGTAGTGGTGGGTGTCATACATTTACTTCTTTTGCCGAATATGTCTGTGCCTCTGTGAAAGAAGAAAATTCAAGTAAAAACAAAGTAAACACCACATGGACCACGAAACTTACCATTACATAACATAACTAAGAACCAGAACTTGACTTTTGAACCCACACTTGTTTCTGCATTTACATCATAGTCCATGCAAGCACATTAGTAAATGTACATAGTAAAAGCAGAGATAAGTACAAAATAAGGCTTTGAAAAGAAACCAGACCTCAAGAGAACTGTAGGCAGAAGTACCTCCCCTTCTCACAGGTTTTCCGTCCCCAACAGAAGGTCCATCTGCATCCCTCAAACCACGACGACTACCATGTTTATAGTTACCTAGATTCATCAGAAACTTTTGAAGTAACCACAAAAGAACCAATAGCTACGAGACAAGAAAAAATTAAGCATAATATTTCATGTAGAACTCAGCACAATCATCTCATGGCCTTAAAAAAAAGGCTATCCATTATCAGCAGAAGAATGAGAATTACGCCCACTTCAAATCAGTCTGAACTCACAGCAGTGCGCGATTGGTACATCACTTTTCGCTTCTCCTTGACCCCGAGAAAAAAGGAGTACGATTTCAAGAGAAAAAACTGAACTAAAGGTAATCTTACATACAGTGAAACATTTAGCTACAATTACGAGGTAAGACGCATACACTCCTTTGAAATTATAAGAGTTTATTTTCCAATCAGAAGATTTTGAGAATGTATCCATCTGAAAAAAGGGCAAAAATTAGTTATTAGTGATACAAGTGAACCAACCTTCAACAAAATCTCGCACTTGGGAAGATTGTTCATTACTGGCCTGTGAACTATCAGCACGGCGAAGAGGAGCCCAAACACCACGATCAGGCCTATCTCTATTCCTAGAACGTCTTTCTTGCTTCTCAACATGGACAACATGCAAGTCATTTCCAGCGGCCTTATCCTCATTAGCTCCACTAGTATCCTTCTGAAACAACTGCATACTTGGTGGCCGAGGAGGTCTCTTGTCCTTATCCTGTATTTGATGCTCTGACTGAGATGCTGATTGATTCTGCCGAGCATCCTTGAGAAGAATACTTCTGATGATCCTGCCACTTGCCTCTTGGCGCTGGTTCTGTTTTGGAGCAGATGAACTAGGTGAATTCTTGAGAGTAGATGCCACATTCTGTTGAGCTAATGAACCACCAGAAACCTACACAGTTAAGAGAAACAAGACTAAGTCCCAGATGGCAGACAAATTCGAACTGACAGAAATAAAAACAACCTGAGAAAATATTGATGTGTTATACCTTGTAACACAAAGTTGCAAGTGAAAAAAAAAACATCATTAAACAACTATGTAGAGGCAATAATCCTCTCTAACAGGGGAACCACAGCTTGCAGAACCTGATAATCACATCAAAATCCAGAATCTGATAATCACATCAAAATCCAGAAACTTTCTCATTCAGGCAAGTAAACCCATAAAAGATATAGTACAATGTCTTGAACATTACTTTGTCTTTTTTACCGAATATAGAAGTTTACACCAAGTATTTCATCTTCCAGTGAACAATACCACGTGAAGGCACCTTTTCTCTGTCAGGGTAATCCATATCATTTGGTAATAAATAGATTCTAAGTTGCTCCGACACGGCAGTTTAGGTGCTGCACCCGTGTCGACACAATACTAGTATGGATGTGGGCATGGGATCCGTACTAGATCTGGTCAAATAATTTTGGGTACTTTGACTCACGACGGATGAAAAAATTTGAGACGAGATGCAATTTGATTTCCGAAATCAAAACCAAAACTAGGATAAATTTGAAGAAAATAGAATACCTTATATAGAAAATAATCCTTCACTTGTCTACAACTTGAGAATAAAAAATACATCCACACTTTACGAACTATATGTAAGTATTGCAGAAAACTTCTCATAATTTAGAGATATTTTTATATTTTTATTTTTATTATTTTTAGTTGGATACCCGCACTCGTATCCTTACTAGGATCCATATCCCCGAATCTTAGAATTTACATCTCGAAGGATCTGACCTCTAAATCCGCACCCGTGACCAAACAACTTAGAATAGATTACTATATTACAGTCGCCCAACGGGAAAGCGACCTACTCTTAGATTTTGTCACCTAAAAAATGAAGCAATTAAATCTATATAGGAAGAGGTTACAGCAAATTCTATGAACATATAGATCATAGCCGGTTCAAAAATTGTTGGTAACAAAGAATATGAGCAACGACACAACAGATGATTTCATTCATTCAACCTAAACGGTATTAGCAATAGATCTAAAAAATCTTCAAAATATCTAGTATATCTTTTGTCTCAGTCGCTTTACCAATAAAATGGAAACTGTTCTGCACATGCTATCATTTTCCCTTGGTATAGAGAGGCAAAAGAAAGCCAAGGCCCTTCAATGTTCCCTTCTCTTTGGTCTCCCCCCTCCCCCCAAAGGACCCACAAAAGATAGTTAAAAAAATAAGAGCTCTCTCCTTCTACTACTAAATAAGTAAAACTTACATTAGGACCTTCTTTTTCCTTCCCCTTCAAGAGCAGGATTTTCTTCTTCCCACTATCAGCAGTTACAGAACGACCTGAAATAGATTAGACAGCATTATAGGCACATTAAACAAAATGCAACTTGTACAAGTAACAATGACAAGAATGGTGCAGGGGAGGACAATCTGATTATCTCCACCATTAAATGATGAAAGCAAAAAACTTTATGCAAGTAAAATATCTCTACAACAATCAAATAGACAATAATAATTCAACCAAATTTCACACTCTAACCTCCAACCAAGTGATAAGCATCCAAGACACCAGGCTGGCTTATAAGATAGAAAAGACACCTGATATGCAGTTAGTAACTATATCAAGATATCCTTTCTCTTCTCGACTTAGACTTGGTCTCCTACTAGTGTACATCCATCAGAAAGTTTTGATAAAAACTTTTTTTGATAAGTATATAAAGTTGATAAAAACATAGAAAATTATCCATTAATATCTTTTTTGAATGAAAAATACAAATTGAACGAAAAATACAAACAACAGCTGGCTATGACCCAGAATTTTTTTATGCAAAGAACGACTCTTCCCATAAAGTACTTCTACCTTGGCACCGCATTATAGGTGAAAGGATAAAGACCCATTTTTGCGTTCGGGGTTTTTCTAAGAGCTGTCCATGTTTTAAGAGAATAAACTTCTACTTGCAAAGAAATAGTCAAATGCATAAAGGTTTCAAGTTGTACGTCCAAATGATACCAAATCTTGGAAATAATGTCGTAGTGTGAAATAACAAAAGGAATTCTATGTGGGCCACCTTTTATTGTACTGTATTTTTGCTTCTGAACTATGGTCCTTGATGATTGCAATGGTCAACCTTCAATGGGAACTTCCCCGGACATCAGCAGAGACAATGGCGAGAAGGATATTGAATAAGTGGATGCAAAGAAAAAGAAGCTGTAGAAATTCGCTCCTTTTTCACATCAGCAGAGACAATGGCGAGAAGGATATTGAATAAGTGGATACAAAGAAAAAGAAGCTATAGAAACTTGCTCCTTTTTGCTTTTTTATTTTTTTGTGGGTCTTGAGAATGACAAGAAATAGGAGTACTTTCGAAGGGCTAGGCAACCATTTGTTGAGGGTCAAAATAATATCTTTTACTCCTTTGTTCCACTTATGTGGCACTCTTTCTTTTATAGCATGTTCCCGAAAAGAATGGCACCTTTTCTATATTTAGAAGCTCTTTAACTGTAGACTTCCCATTTTACCCTTGCTAACATCTTACAGCCACAAAAATTAATGCCATGGCATGTTTTAGAAAACAAGATGTAAGGGTACTTTATGTATGTCCAGTCAAGCACCAGCATATAAGATGGTAAGGAGGGACTATTTTTTCTGTTAATTTTGGTGTAAAGTGGAAATACTAGCTTTTTTTGAGAGTTGGCTATAATTTGGGAGGCTCAATGCACATGATCACTACACCTTTGTGAATATCATATCATCCCGGTGAAGTATAAATGAACTCTTTTGATTTACCAAAAAGATAAAGACAGAATGTTTCAGTTATAGCTTCTCTGTATATCACACAAACCAAGCTCACACAAGTTTTATCTATCCCATCAAAAGCCAAGTCCAACAAACTCAAATAGCTTGCGTTTCTACTCGTGTAGCATAGTACATCCTCACTCGAGGCCGAGATCAGCTAGCTAACAAACAAAGAGAAATGCATTTTGGCTTAGCTTGATTATCCAACAAACAGATCTCAAATAAAATGTTATCGAGTAATCACAAAGCCAGAATGTTTTGCCCTCGACTCTCGGAAATACTGTAAAGATTGATACTCTATATTGTAATACAGCAACAGCACTCAAAGTGAGCCGAGAGTCTATCGGAAACGTTCTCTCTACCAGCACACGGTAGGGGTAAGGTCTGCGTACACACTACCCTCCCCAGACCCCACTTGTGGCATTACAATGGGTTTGTTGTTGTTAACAACAGCACTCAAAGATCAGGTTTCATATGAAGTATACCAATTCAATAAAAAGCTAAAATCCAAAACTAAGATAACTAATCATAGCACAAATATTTGTGATATGGCAGGCGGGTTATGCGTTATCGTTCCCTACTCCTCTACTTTTTCTGGCTATCATTTGGCATTAACATCATAGAAGAAGTGACTTATATAAGGGGGGGAGTCTTCCTCTGAACATCAAGGAGGAGGAAGATTAGGTTGATCCTAACAGAATGATGATGAATTACTTCTGTGGCAGTACCCCAACAAGATTGAGAGAGGGCTCAGAAGAGAGGGTGCTACCCGGGTACATAAGTATTAGGTCCACCAGCGCACACAAGTATTCTCCTGTCTTTTTTATTTTGGTTCACGAACCTTTATACACATTGATGCTTGTTTCTTTCAAGATATTAGTTAAACTGATCAAAAAAGATCACAGAAAAGATGTATGATTGTCATAGTTCTTTGGCCTGTTAAGACTGAGCAAAATACTAAATATAGTTCAAGAAATCAAATGTCTCCGCGGCAGGTTAGTGTAGTTATTTTCCTAAAACAACCTCCGAGACACAAATAAAAAGCTTGGAGGTCTAGACACAGAACTTTTACCTCCTTATCCACCCCACCCCTGCCTTTCATACTCTTACACTATGGCCTGCTAGATCCTCCTTGGGGTTTTTGACAAGTCTCCTACATCCACGTTCTCCACTAGCAAAGCTATGAAGCTGATCTAACTGCTTTTAGCAACAAAAAAATGTACCAGCAGTGCAGCTTCTTTACCTTTAATCTAAATCTCCATAAAATGTGATCTCCCTTACACTTGTTATTCCTCTCAAATGCATTAACATAAGCAGTCATTAACATCACAAAATCCACATGTTTGATTATTCCTATAAAAATATAAAGATAGAACATACTCTTCTCATCACAGTTTAACGCCCCTAAAAGTGAACATTTTTTCACAAGTCATGTAAAAAGTGAACTTCTAATTCACACAGAAAAAGAGTTTCCATGGAACAAAGTTATACACTATTAAATCTGCTTCCATTTTTCTACTATTAGCAAAAAAAATTGGTCCGACTCTTATCCTTTTCTCTTTTTTTTTCAGCAAGTAAACTTCTACTAGATATTCAGGATACAAATTTTTGGTTCCTGTACGAATAATCATGAATGTATCCTACCGATTTATCGGTGCACTCTACAAGTACTTTATTTATCCCTAACTGTAGTAAGGTTGAAAATCTAGAATATAAAAGTTCTACCACTATTTTGGAGTTCGAAGAAAATTTGCTTCCATTTTCCAATTACTGAGTTTCATCACGTCAGCATGGTCAAATAAGAAGACTTCCTTCTGCTTGGTTCGAAAGCTAGCGTTCCGGGAGAATCTAGTCATTTAGTAACTATCTCTGTAAAAGCAAAGTTAATGAGCAAGTGAATGAACGACGTCATGGTCCAAAAATAAACTTTCCCCCGTCCTTTTTTTTTTGTTTTGGGGAGGGGGGTTATTTTGTCAGAAATAATTTAGTTAGTCCATCATATTCAGTCAAAACACCATTTTGATTGATAGACACCCTCACAGGACATCTCCCTCTATTAGATAGAAAAAGAATCACTTGAACGGAAAAATGCATTAGCTCACAAACACAGCCCATGTGGACCGAGTGCTTACCAGAATATGTCTTACTTTGTTTTGGTCCTTCTCACGCGATTCAAGAATTGCAAAAAATCTACTCCCATTCTGCATCTATCCAATTTAATTAGTTTGTTTTTCACTGAAGTATTAATATTTCATCATGTCAATATGGCAAAATAATTGAGACTTTCTTCAGCTTGGTTTAGGTTTTCCTTGTTGGGTGGCTTGGGTGGGGGGTTTTCATGCATGCTCCTTTTAAAAGAAAGAGGTTAGATAATCTGTCATATTCAGTCAGAACATTTGGACTGTTAAATGCTCCTCCAACCCCTACCCCACCACACCCCCAACTCCAAAACAAACAAAAAAAGATGTTAATATCAACTGTATTCTGTAGTAAATTTGTAAGAACTACGATACAAACATAAGACATACCAATTTCCCCTTCCACTAAATCAATCCCAGATCCAGGAGCAGAGGTTCTCGACTTGTCAGAGAGCTGCTGATCATCACGTTTTGGCACTAGAATGTATGATTTGTCCTTACCATTTCCAGCCTTAGAACTGTCTCGTAGAACATACTGCAGAACAAAGTGGTAATTCCGTAAGCAATATAAGATAAGAGTTACTGACAACATGTCAATAAACAAAGAAATATCCAACAAGTAGCAGTTTTATTGTCAATACCCAACATGAAAAGACAAAAACTAAACATGTGCATCTGTGTGTGTGCGCGCGCATAAGCTTATGACGTAACTAACAAATATCTGGTGCAAAAATTGAATAAAACAGGCTTCCAGGCTGTTATAGAGAACAAGGAAACTAGCAATGAAAAGCTCAATTATAAGGCAAAGCTGCAAAAAGCAAAAGCAGAGTAAGAGCAGTGAAGGCCCAATACCATCATCATGTACAAGCAGGCATATAGATCAAACCAAGTCAGGTTTTACAATGAGAGACAACTGAAAGCAGGTCAAGAGTAGAGAATGGTACACTTAGACAAGGCCTTCATATTCTCTGAACTAGAAACGCAAATTTATCATGTATAAAAAAGGTGTGATATAAAAACACATGGACTAATCCCAGTAGTCCATGGCCATAAGTTTGGGAAGAAGAGCATGTACCATGGTTGTAGAAGTCCTCTTTTCAGAGCCTCGTTTAGATGCAGCTGAGCTAGGAGTTCTTGAGGATGTGCCACCAACCCTTTTGGTTGATCTTCCATTAGATATAGATCTCTGACAAAAACCAAGTCCAATAAACTTGGTGTCATTTATTACTAAGGGGAAATTGCTCAAACTAGTGATGCAATAAATTTTTTTCATAAGACAAAAGAGACCATATTCGAAGAGAAGTTGTAGAGAATGCAATGGAATCATCTATATGAATACAAAGTAAGCAAAGGAAGACTGATGAAGGAACTTTAAGAAGAAAAAGACTGAATATTAGTCCTCAAATCAGCTTCTCAAAAGCATGTATAGATAAAGTAATAATATTTTAATATAGAAGGGCAAAAATACCCGTGTAAAGAAGTATCAGCTTCACAAGAACGTAACACAATCTTTACCACAAGATGCAACTCAACTATATCTAGTTCTTCCAACGATTTGTCCCCTATACATCAATTACCATCTATTAATACCATCCACAATGGTACATAATTCACCGTCAAAACTTCAGTTCCTTATATAAAAGAATTCATTAATAAAAACGCCAGATTAACAGGGACATTTGATTTAGTGAATAAGCAAGGTTAGAAGCTCATTCTGGTAAAATATCCACAAATAACAAAACCTTATTTACCAACAGGTAGCTCAAAGGCCAAAGCAGAATATGTACAGCTTCTTCATATCTTTGAGCATAGATCTCATAACTGAAACAGAAAGATAAAAGAAAAAGAGGAGGTTCCCAATATATAAAAATCCACTTCAGACCAACTGATGAAACCTTTTTCTCGGTTTGCTCGCGTACTCAAGTCGGTCAACAAAGATAAACACAAACCAGTTTAATGACGTGGAAGAATTAATATTTTCCCATATCTCTTTTTCCCAACAGATAAAAGCACGGAGCACCTACAAGTAGAAAGCTGCACCTCGACAAAAACAGACAGCAACTAGTTCTTTGCTAGTAAAGTTTGAAAATCCCAACATTGGGAATTTCGAAACAGGAAAATTTCCTACCCGAGCTCCACTCTTCGCAGCTCTTTTCTGACGTATATAATCCATTAATGGAGTAACTATAGGAGCATCCTTTGCTGAGCCTGAAATACAGAATAAGTGGAACTTCAATCTCAAACAACATGCACTCCACCTTCATGTTTTGCTCTCCAACAACTCTCATTTTGATAAATAAGATCTCCATTTGATGCACAACAAGAGTAGTACAAATTTTCTAGAGATGTTCTAACTGACCAGCTCGTTCAGCCTCTTTTCTCTCCAATTGTATCTCAGCACTTGGAAGATTCTCAACGGGCTTTGCAAGAAATTCAAGGAACTCCAGATATTCAGGATCTACAAGTGCATCAACAAAATTAACGTAACTGCAGATAAGATGGAGGTAGCATGTACGTCACATGCAATCAGCTCATCAATTTTAATACCTTTCAGTATGGTCGCTTCACGGGCATCCTTCTTGGACCAGTGCTTTGGAACACGCTGTGAAGGAGCATACTCGACAATTGTTTTGAACTGAGTGCCTAACATAGACATTCCCAGAAGATGAGAATAATAATTTTCCAATCAAAGATTAGATCACTACGCAAGATAGTTCTAGCAGGAACCAGAAAAGAAATGGTGCAACACATAATAGTGTGTGACAACCAAAGGGACCAAAGAGAAACCCAATAGCAAAAGCTGAACCAAAATAAATAAACAAATAAATCATTTTCAAATTTCATCTTGATGGAAGGAATGCCCAATCGATCTCTTGTAACTGCGCTTGAGCTTACCTTTCTCATTCACAAACACGTGTCCATCAAAGAACTCAGCGAACTCAATAACATCTTCTGTATTTCTAAAGTCAATATAGGCTCTTGAATAGCTTTGATGCTTCAGGCTGCAGAAGAAATTTTTAGCATAAAAGTGTCAACAACGCCAATGTTGAAAAAAATGAATCAAGCTATACCAGTCTAAAGTATGTATATTCATGTTTTAAACATACCATACTTGCACAAATATCAGCTTTTTAGGTGGAGAGGGCTATAAATCATTTCCCGAGACAGTAAAGAATATGGAAAAGGAAATCTTTGTTTTTTATGAGAAAGGTAAAGAAAAGGAAATCTTTGTTAAATAATAGAAGAAAAAGAAAAAAGTAAGCAAAACAATCTGACCAGTTTCGGACTTTATGCAAATAAAACCATGCATAAGAGTTTTTCTGAATAGGAATAAAACCATCCATAATATTTCTTTCTTAGCAAAATGGGAAAGACTTCATTAATAACAAAAATACTCTGGACCCCAAAAAAATAACATCCAATACCGCATACACAAATCTGAGGCAAAAGCTTAAGCGATACTGGACACGCCACGGAGAGCTCTAATCCAAACACAAACTACAGATATGCAGCCATCAAGCTGTTATAATTGTACACCCAACTTGCTATCCATTCCCTGGAGAACTAGTTGGATACACAAAATGGATAAATCATGAAACTTCATACTTGTAGGCTAAGTTGCTCCGACACGGCAGTTTAGGTGCCGTACCCGTGTCGACACGACACTAGTATGGGTGTGGGTATGGGATCCGCACCGGATCTGGTCAAACAAATTTGGGTACTTTGACCACGATGGCCCGAAAAAATCGAGACAAGATACAAATTGATTCCCGAAATCAGAACCAAAACTAGGATAAATTTGAAGAAAATAACATACCTTATCTAGGAAATCAATCTTTCACTTATCTACAACTTGAAAATAAAAAAGAAATCCACACTTTAAAGGCTATATTCCACAAAATTTCTCATAATTTAGAGATATTTCTTTTTTTTATTTTTTTATTATTTTTATCCCGATCCCCGCACCCATATCAGTACTAGGATCCGTATTCCCGAATCTTAGAATTTACATCTCGAGGATCCGACCACTAGATCCGCACCCGTGTCGGACACCCACACCTGTGCCCGAGCAACTTAGCTTGCAGGTACCAAGAACATCGCATTTTGTTCAAATCATTTCACAAAAAGAGTAGACTACAACAATATACTTTTTTTATAACTGCAATGTCCAAGCCAACTTGCGCACCTCGATTATTCTAACACATACCCGCTATTTTCCCCAAAGCATGTACCAGATAATTTTGTCGATCAAAGCTTAGGCAGATGAGACAAATCGCCAAATGCCTTTTGTCTCTGTAATAAATTTGAACCCTGGACACACATTGGTTTTCACCAACTTCATGGAGGCTACACCCTTTGGTGCAACACCAAACAACATACTTAGACTCCATACCAAACACTGGAGTATACAATGACTCGTGAACACAGTTCCTTGCCTAAAAGAACAATTCAATGCAACTTATTTCCTTTTGAAGCAAAAAAACTATGGATAAGCCACAAAAAATTCTTTTTTTAATTTTTATTTTTTTATAAAGTGGTGTAGTCACACACCGCAACTAATTTACTGAGCATTTGTTACCTCTTATC
The DNA here is from genome assembly GCF_000715075.1 of Nicotiana tabacum. Taxonomy (NCBI): domain Eukaryota; kingdom Viridiplantae; phylum Streptophyta; class Magnoliopsida; order Solanales; family Solanaceae; genus Nicotiana; species Nicotiana tabacum. The sequence continues at coordinate 79,245,825 of NC_134089.1, read as the reverse complement.
AACACAAGCACTAGGTAATTCTATCCATCCACCATAATCTTCCAGGATCTTTCCCCGACTTCATTGACCACTTGGTTATACCCTCGGAGCAAATGGTTTTTTTATTCTAAGGCTTGAACCTGAGACCTTTGATAAGGATAGAGAATCCCAACCATCCCTCCATAACACTGGTGCCAACACTATTTAAATTTCATAAATTGAAAAATTAATATTATATATAAAAACAAGATTTGGCTAATAACAACAGGGTGTAGTACGTTAGCACCATATTGATTTCATTTCCTTTTAATACCCCTCACTATCTCACCAATACCAGGGGGTTTCAGGCATTCCTTTAAAACAAGTACCACCTTACTACCCCCTCCTATGGAGAAGGAACATTTCAAGATATGTGTTTCTAATGGGCATTAAAAAGATGGCTATGGTGAAACACAAAGCAAAGCATAATTTTGTAAACACGAGCAAGTATGTCGATTATATTGAATGCTACTACATCCCCCCCCCCCTTTTTCCCTAGTGCTGGATCAAATAAACTCTTACATTTCTTAATAAATATGAAAAAAATGAAACACTAAAGGAATACTGAATTTTTCATCTGACACATAACTCACAGCAACCAGTACGCACAATCACAAGCTTAAGGAATTAATAGCACTAAGATAAAGCATAATAAAGGGAAACTGGAAAAAATATATAAAAAATAATATAAAGTCACAAGCAATATCCAAAAGTAAAGAGTTACTACTATAAGTACCACAATAAATAGACAAATCATATAAATATCAATTATTTGCTGTAGAAAAGAAACCAGACGAAATACAAAATATATAATAATAATAATAATAATAATAATAATAATAATAATAATGCTACCAAGCAATAAATAACGATTACAGAAGATAATGTAGTCAGAAACCACATATTACATATACAAAAACACAATTTTGTATCGTGTAAACAAATACATAAAAATTATAAATAAAAAATAAAAATAAAAAACTTCTTAATTGCTATTTATGGAAACCCTAACCTGGTCTTGCCGGGGCGAAAAGTGAACCAGTTGTACCGACCAGCGAAGCGAGAATCAACCTGCTCGAGAAGCGTAGACTGAGAAAGCGTCGGCGGCAAGTGCCGCACAACCACTTTGGTTCGCCGATTCTTCATGCGACACTATAATACCCTAGGTAAATATCCAAATAATATCCACCCTAGTGAAATTTGCATAAAAAATTAACTGAAAATTGCTAACGAATCACATCTTTCCCCTCTTTATCACAGTCGATCGATGAAATTCGTGTGCGCTAATTTCCAATTCCTACGCGAAATGTCCGTGCATGAGATTGCTAGAGAGAGTGGAAAAGGGGAATTTCTTTTAGAGAGAGAAAGGGGCGTGAAATTACCAGCGTGACGAGAGAGGATTTTGCAAAGGAATTTTGTGTTTTATATTTGTACATTACATGTATTCAAGTAGGTATACGCACGCTCGTGTTGTGACGTGTTGTACGTCTATACAATTTGCAAGAAGTTTTGCAAATTGTGTTTGGATTACTTTTTTAAAAAAAATAATTACTTGCGATAACAAAAAAGTAATCTAATAGTGGTGAAGATAGAGGAGAACAAAGAGGTCCCTTATCCTAGGAAGATCATTCTTAGCGACGGGCATAGTTATATTAGATATACGAGAGAAGAAACTTATGTTTAGAGTGAGTGAGGAGACGATGACTTTTAAGATAGATGTAGGGAAAAACAAGCTGCAAATATTAAGGAGGAATTTATGGAGTCTACCTATTAAACTAAAACTAATTACCCGGTTATACCCACTTGGATAATAATTACTATACATACATATTTCATATAAAATTATTACCCGTCCATCCATTAAGAAAGTCTTTAAAGACTTTTGGGGCAACGAATCTATACCTAACCTATACAGGACCTTTCTTCCTTCAATCCAAGGTAAGAAACATTTTATTTCTCTCTTCGTCGATTTTCTCTCTTTGTTCTTGCTTCTATCTTCTATTTTTGAGCCGAGGGTCTCCTGGAAACAGTCTCTCTGCCCCTCGGGGTAGAGGTAAGGTCTGCGTACATATTACCCTCCCCAGACCCCACTTGTGGGATTACACTGGGTTGTTGTTGTTGTTGTTGTTGTTCTTGCTTCTATCTTCGTAAGTAAAATTGTTTATCTGATAGGCTATATTATTATAATATTCACAAAGTAAAATATTGATAATTAATGGGAGCAAGGAGTAGCAGTTTTTGTTTAGTTATGTGATGATTTTGTTTATACAAAAAAATAGATTTGCTCGATATCTATAAATTATGATTCAATTAACTCACAACACGCATGTAGTTTAATTTTCTCTTGCTGAATGAAATCATCGCCTATTGAATATTTTTCGTCGCCACAAAATTCTCTCTCTCCCTATAAATTTTATATTTTCTCGTCGCTAATTATTCTAGTTCGAGTCATTTCCCAAAAAAATTTAATTATGATTCTGTTGCTATTAAATATTGCTTATAGTATCTTTTCAAAATTCTTACTGAAATTTTATCGCAGTTGGAGCTGATTTGAAGTGATCGAGATCGAATTTTTCAGCTGAAAATCGAAAAAGAACACAGTTACCCAACAGTATATTACTATAGTATACAATATGTTGTAGGAGTATATAGCTATACTGCAACAGTATACTATTATAGTTTACAATATACTGCAACGGTATATTGTAATAATCGAAGAAGAACACAGTTACCTAACAGTATACTGCTACAGTATACAATATACTATAGGAGTATATAGTTATACTGCAATAGTATACTATTATAGTATACAATATATTGTTACAGTATACTATAATAATATGCAATATACTGACAGTATGTTGTAATAGTATACAATATACTATAATAGTATACTTATTACCCGTAAATTCACTTGCCTTTTCCCTTTTAATTTGCTTTAAGCTTTTACCCTGCGTGAGGGGCAAATTAAAAATGCAAAAAAAAAATATTATAGTATGCTATATAATGTAACGGTATACTCTTACAATTAGATCCTTTTAGAATTTTTTTAAATTTTTTATTGACAAGTGATATTATTTCAGTTTAATAATTGAATTAAAAAAAAATAACTCTTTGCGTACAATTGTATACCCTGTTGGTATATCTATATACTATACTGGTATCATATGTTAGTTAATATTTTTTTGGTTGTATTAGCTACATTTAATTGGCACACAATTTGATTTTTCTGTAGTAATAGTATAAAAAAGAATAATAAAAATAGTAAAAACGGTAAATGAAATTAGATTATGAAGAGAAAAAGAATATAAAAAAAGAAGTTAAATGAAATTAAAAAAGGAAAAAAGAAAATAAATAAGAAAAAAACGAGAAAAAAGAAAAGGAGAAAAGAAAAAAAAAGAAAAAGAAAAGAAGCATAGAAAATAAAAAGAATTGGAGAATAACGAAAAAATTCCTCACAAAAACTACTATGGGTAAGAAATGTAATTAGTTTATGGGTAGAAAAACAAATGGGTAGACAAGGGTAAATAGTTTTGTTTTTGTGGGTAACTGTGTCAAAACCCCAATATTAAGTGGAAAGTAAAGAGTTTGAAAGAGAAGGCTAAAGTGAGTGAGAAAGATAAGTACGAGGTGTATCCCAAAAAGGCTAAGAAAAAGCTATTTGCATGGATGTGTACATTAGTTCGGGCGCGAGGAATGGAGCCCGAATTCGACCCAGACCCCGACTAGATATTCTGGGAAGTTTTTTTCGTTACCTTATGCTTTTTAATTATGTGTCATGGGGACATGCCACAACTTAAAGTATGGGGTGAGGGATATTTATATATTGTATGTATATGTGTTTCTTTTTGTAGATAAAAAAATTGAAAAATAACATAAAATTTTTAAAATTATTGATTTATCCCGAAGATGGATATCATCGACAGGTTTTTTGCGGGATTAAAGTTAAAGGAAAAAAAACAAAGATTTTCTTTTGTAGGTAGTATAATAAATTTCTCTTGATTTTTCTTTGTGTCGCGGTTCTTTTTCAGAGGTTTTGTTTGAACCGGGTGTAGTTAGTTTTTATTTTTGTTAGGAAACCTTGTTCTATGATTTGAAGTGAATGCAATATCTCTTGACTTTATTATGTCTTGAGAATAGTAGGTATTTCAGTTGTGACGCTTAGGCTTAGTTTTTGACTCTTGTATAAGCACCATAAACTGTATGATCTTAACTTTACTTAACTACTTTGACTAGAGTGTCTTGATGAGTCCGATCGTGAGTAAGTTACGTGTCATGTGTGTGTGAGGTTTTGGGTATTCTATGCATTGCATTTGATGTCTAGAACTTGCCCTGTGTGTTTGCAAAGCGAAATAGTAATTTTATTCAGTCTTGAAAGTGATATTGGCGTTTATTTGTTGAGCCAGATATATGCGTTTACCCATCTGATTGTTATGTATCTTAGTTTACTCCTTTGAGCTTATCATCTTGTTTCTTTGGTAACCACATTACAAGTCTTACTCATTTATTTGAATTGATCATCTATTTGAACCTTTTACCTCTCATGAGCACTTGAACTTGTTATGAACTTTGTAAAAGTTAAAGTGCGGGGTGTTGGTTTGGCTTTTGAATTGAACTATTGAAATAGGAGAAAGGTGCATTGTTTTGGAAAAAAATAAGAGCTCTTGAATTGAATAAGAAAAGAAAAAGAAAAATAGTTGTATTGTTATGAAAAATACTCCTTGATAGTGGTAACTCTTAATGTATTTGTGCTCAAGGAAATAGGAGTTGATGTATATTGATGTGAATGTGGAGTTATGGTTCGACATAAGTGTGGGGTTTTGAACGAGTAATTGTGTATTAAAGTTCTTAGGGAAGTGTAGTCACCCTTATATCTAAATGTATCCTATTCGTCTCGCAACCTACATTACAACCAATTAAAGTCCTACTTGATCCTTGACTGAATGAGCTCAATTAGTAGAGTAGTACACTACGGACAAGCCTATGGTACGTCTTTTGTGGCATATGAATGTTGTTTATGAGAGTGAGTGAATTTTTTCTATCTTGAGTTCCTGATTATTCTTAAATTTTATTGTGTGTGGAACTACTCTTTATTATTGTGTGGGGCACTTGATTCACGAAGGAAAGATAATGTCGTTGACCTCTATATTAGAGTAAGTGAGCGGGTTGTGAAAAATGTGTGGTGATTTTGAATCAAATCTTGAGGCGAGGATGTTACGTAAGAGTGCTTAGTTTATTTTAATTATTCTTAGTGTGATGAGTTAGGAGAGTTGTTTAAAAAGGTCGTGTCTATATGAAGTGTAGTTTGACTGCTCGGGGGCGAGCAATGGTTTAAGTGTGAGGTGTTGATGATAGGCTATAATCTCGTGCTTTAGTCGCTTATTGCACTCTAATTCACTGCACTTTACTTGTGTTGAGCTTTAATTGGTACTATTTCGCACATATTGCGCATTTTATTCCTTGTAGGTATGATTCCGACTTTGTAGATGTTGTAGAGCTAAATTAAATAATTGTAACTTTGAAGTCTGAGTAAAAGCCCAAATGATTAAGCCGAGATCGTGTTCGGGGGTCGAGGATCACTTCTGGACGTCAAAAATTAAGGAAGAATCCACATTCTGAGGAAATGCACTAATGCGATGCACCATGCGTAGCACAGTGCGACGCATCAGTGCAAATGTGTGTCAGAAATTTGAGAAGTTGAGAGATTTGTAATTTTTGGGTCTGACAAAAAAATACACTAAAGTTATGCATAATGCGTGGCATAGTGCATACCATCAGTATAAAATTTTGTCGGACAAGCTAAGTTCAGAGAGTTTACAACCAAGAAAATTGCACTAATGCTATGCACCCTGCATAACTTAGTGTGACGCATGGAAAGTAATAAGTTTGTAAGTTTTCCTATTTCGGCTAGGAAAGGGAGGTTTCGTCTGGGCCCGACCCTACTTGGTATAAATACATGAAAAAATATTATTTTCTGGAGTTTGGACATACTTTTGACCTAAGGAAGCTAAAGAGGAGTTGGAAGAACATAAGCACAAGGATTTCATCATTCATTCCTCACTCAAGATCGGAGTTGGATCGAATATATGTTTCATATACTTTAATTATATTTGTGATGAATTGCTCTATGAATATCGATTAGTTCCCTTTTGGGGTTGATGGATTTGGTGTATTGATAATTGTTTGTGGATTATAACTCTAGTTTTATGTATTAAAGTATTTTTGGATGATTTAATTGTTGCATCTATATTCATTTGTTCATGTAATCGAGAGAGGTATAACTTCTGATATTCTTGCATTATATTGTTGGTTAGGTTCCTTAATTCTTCTGAGTAATTGGAAGATGCTAGTTGAATCATTGATTAAACCTAGTTAGGAGGATAATCGAGAGAGGTTCTCCTAAAGACCAATCCACTATGAATTATTGCATATCTATCTCGTGAGGTTGAGACTTAATCGAGAGAGGAGTTTCTGTTGAACGTGTGAACTAATAATTGAGTGAATTCGAGAGTCTCACTTAAACATTAAAAGTGAATTATCTAGAGTTAGATCTCAAACAATTATCTTGCACCTATTATATCAAAACCATATTTCTCCCACTAATAACTTTCTTTGCTTATTCCTTGTTTCAACTGTCATTAGTCAATAGCTTTAGACTCTTAGTTAATTTTAGTTAGAAATCATATAAATCACAATTGTTGATCCTCTTGGATAGCAATCAAACTAGAAACTACGAGAATACTGTTTAAATCCAATCAATGTGGATACAATATTATACTATACTATATTTGATTAGCGAGCATAATTTAAGTGTGTGTTTTGCACTCATCAAGAGGACCTACTGATTTTGCTACTTTCTGGTGTCTAAGATTTTGTGCTTCCCGATCGTAAAGGTACTCTCGCGATTGCGAAGGGGAAACTAGGACAGGGGCGGGACTCCTTCATCAGGAACACGATGGCTTGGTCGCGAGTGCGAAGCACTGAGGGGTTTACCCTTCGTAAATGCGACCAGCCTCTCACGAATGCGTAGGGTCATGGGATTTTGAGGGGGAGTTTGTCAGTTGCTCTATGCGAGCGCGAACCCAGGCTCGCAAACGTAAAGGCCAGGGGAGACAGGCCATCGCGAACGAGGAGGTCACTTGGGTCGTTGTTCTTCGCGATCGTATTAGGCCCTTCACGAATGCGGAGAAGGCCTGACGCCCATTGATTTAAATATCCCAAAGTCGAGATTCACCCCATTTTTCACCATTTCCAAGTTTGAGCTTGGCCTAGATGCGATTTTGAAGAGGTTTTTTATCCAAACTTCATAGGTTAGTAAATTTTAACTTGTTTCCTTCTTTTTCCATAAACACCCATTGATTTTAACCTTTAATCTATACTTTTCATGGTAGAAATTAGGTATTTAGGTAGAAATTGGGGATTTTGAGAAATTGAGGTCGAATTTTGAAACTAATCACATAATCGGGCTCGGGGCTGAATATTTAATCGGGTTTTTGTCCGAATCTCGGGTTTTGACCAAGCGAGCCCGGGGTTGACTTTTGTTGACTTTTTTCAAAACATTAAAAATTGAATCTTTTTCACTCATGAGTAGTTTCTAAAGCTTATTTTAAATTACTTGAACTATATTTGGCTAGATTTCATTGGTTTGGTGGCTAATTCTAGAGGAAAAGCTGCGGTTGAGCCTTGATTTGGTTGCGGAGAGATGTAAGTGTCATGGTTAACCTTGACTTGAGGGATTAAGACTTGTTGGTCTATTTGCTACGTGTTTAATGTGTGGGAACAACACATATGTGAGGTGATGAGTACTTATGCATTGTCATTGGATTAAAGCATGCAGGTGGAAATTGTTTCTTTGTATTTTATTGTTTTGTTTAATTATGATATCCATGCTTAGTTTAGATTATTACTTCTTTGATTATTCATTTTGTATTTATTGCTTATTTCGAAGTTGTTGAATATTTTTTGAGGTTGAAGTTTGATATCATGACATCATATTTGAAGTTATATCATTATTACATGGTGAGGAAGCGAGTAAAAGCACGAAGAGTGATGTCGTGCCATTTCATTTACATTATCATCATTATATGGTGAGGATGTGAGTAAAAGCACGAACGGTGATGCCGTGCCATTTCATTCATATTATTATTATTATTATTACATGGTGAGGAAGAGAGTAAAAGCATGAAGAGTGATGTCGTGGCATTACATTCTTATTATTATTTTACATGGAGAGGATGAGAGTAAAAGCACGAAAGGTGATTATTACGACCCCAATTTCCCTCCGTAGGATGTTGTGATGGCACCTAGTCTCTAAGACTAGGTAAGCCTAATATATACTAAATTAAATGACAAAATTTAACCAAAACAGCTATTGAACATGAACCATAATCTTCTATAAGTCAACAGCCTCGGGTACAATACAATATCCCAAAACAGGTAGTACAAGTCATAAGCTCTACTGAGTTCACTAGGAAATTTCTAAGTACAACTGTTCCAAATAGAAAATAACTGTACAAAATAAACCTCAGAAGGTGACTCCGAGGCCTGTGAATGCGATGGCAGGTATAGCTTGAAGTCTCCGCAGCAATATCTGATCAGCTATCTAATGATCAACGAATTCCGAAGTATGTGGATCTGCACAAAAATATGTAGAAATCGTAGCATAAATACACCACAACGGTACCTAGTAAATATCAAAACTAACCTCGGTGGAGTGATAAGGAACAATCAAGACACCTACTAAACATAATAACCTGTACAAGTATAAAATGTGAAACTAACAAGGAACAATATCAATATAAAGTTAAGCATGGTAAAACGACAACAATACTTGCAATAGGAAACTAGGAGCATTAATTATCAACACGGAACAACCAAGTAGTAACACCGTAGAGTAAGCTAAATATTGTCAAGGTCCCGTGAAACCAAGTAAAGAAAATAAGTAACAACTCAAAAAGAACAACTACTTTCACACAAGGTTTATTCAAGATTTTTTCCGAGGTACCACACCTCATAACCACAAATCACGAGTCCCAATTCATGAACCTAATCATCTAGCATCTTGTGCTCACGTTACAAATCACAAACGCACGGACAATTGACGTGATGCACGGATAACTCACGTGCCAAAAATAAAAATAACTCAAAACTGCAAGGACAATTCACTTGCCAATAGTATAACTCTCACACATGAGGCAAGTAAACGAGACTACATGTAAATGGTCAATAAACATCAAAATTCATCTTTTTAAACCGATATGAGTGATTAATTATGTGTATTCTTGTGCAAGTGTTCTATCTTAACTCGAGTTAGCAAGTAAGAGTAGATACAACGAATGGTGTATAGGAAATAACACAACGAAATGTAAAATGCATAACTCACACCAGGTAGGCATATCACTACACAAATATCATCAACAACAATGCCCCTAGTCCATCACAAGTCATCACAAATCATCCCTGACATAGACTCCCTTGTATTATCACATGCGCAACAATAAAATAAATGCCCGCCTTGTCTCGCGTAACATTCCCACCTTGTCTCGACGCACGTGCATAATAACATTCCCACCTTATCTCACCAAATGTGTAAACCTATATATATATATATATATATATATATATATATAGCCTGCCTTATCACGCTGTATGTGTAAATATCAATGATAATATCAATAACAACAACAATATCACGAGAGTACGACAAGTAAAACAACACGAGAATTTCAAAACACAAAGAAATAGAAGAACGAACTAGGAATGAAAGACGTAACAAGTAATAATGATTTAAAACAAGAATGACTCGACAATGGGAAAGATAGTGTGTAAAACGATATCAAATAGGAATAACCTAACAATGGAAGGTATAACATGTAATAGTGATTACAAATATGTACAATTCAACAATAAGAGAGATAACGTGAAACAATGATTCTAAATAGGTACAACTCAATGATAAGAGAGATAACATGTAACAATGATTCTAATTAGGTGTAACTCAACGATAAGAGAGACAATATGTAATGATGGTTCTAGTCAAGTACAACTCAACGATAAGAGAGATAACATATAACAATGACTCCAAATAAGGATAAGTCAACAATAAAAGAGTTAACAATAACTTCAATTAATGTTAAGAAATTATGGAAGAGATAATATAGCAATAAAAAGGCAACAACTTCAATTAAGGCATATAAGAGTATATTTGGCAATAAGGGTAGAACATGAAGCAATCAACTTCAAAGAAGACACGTAAAGGTAAATTTAGCATTGGAGGATTTAACATGATAAGACAACTTCATTTTTGATGTACATAAAAACCTAAGAATCTAAACCGGTAAATCTTTTACATACAAGCTGTGTACACACTCATCACCCCGTGTACACGTCGTTCACGTAGTTCAAATAGTACAACAAACCAATTCCTACGGGGTAATTCTCCCACACAACGTTAAGCAAGATACTTACCTCAAGAGCCCTCAATCAACACTCTAAAATAGCTTTCACTTTACAATTCACCTCCACTCGGCTCAAATATAACCAAAATCGACTCAATAATATCAAATAATACAAGAGAAATCAATTTCAATAACTAAAGCAATGATATTTACACAATCTTTCAAAGGTCAACAAAAGTCAACCCGGGACTTGTCCGGTCAAAACCTGGGTCCAATGGTAGATTCCGACTACCCATGACCCCACGAGTTCATATATGTGATTAGTTTCAAAATCCAAGTCCCAATCGACTCTCAAAACCCAAATTCTCATTTTTCAAAAACTTGACAAAGTTTCATAAATTTCACTTTGATTCTCACAAATTTGATGTTAAAACTCACATATAATCATGTAAAATAGTTGAAAATTGAACAAAATTAGTTACCCAAAGATTGGAGATGAAATTCCCTATCTAAAATCGCCTCCTACTGAGTCTAGGATTCTAATTTATTAAAATAAGATCACAATCTCGTCCCTCAGATTTTTGTCCAGTCGCAGGTGTCGCAAATGCGACCTACGGTTCGCAAATACGACAAATCAATCGCAAATGCGAAGAAACTCACATACCTGTTGTTATCGCAAATGCGAGAAATCAATCACAAATGCGAAGAACCTCACATCCCTATTGCTATCGCAAATGCGATGACATTTTCACAAAAATACGAACTTGGACACTCGCAATTGCGACCCTCAAGATAGCAAATGCGAACAACTCACTCAATCCCCTCCTTCGCAAACGTGAACACTTTCCTCGCAAATGCAAACCTAACATACTACTCCTAACAATGCAATTTCTATCCAAAACTCGCAAATGTGAGACCTAAGGCATCAGATCATACCAACAAATTTCCATACTCTTCCAAACATTCCAAAATGCATATGAAACTCACCCGAGCCCCCGGGGCTCCAAACCAAACACCAACACAAGTATAAAAACATAATACAAACTCGCTCACATGATCAAATCATCAAATTAACATCCGAAAGCACGAATCGAACGTCAAAACACAAGAATTCAACATGAAACTCAAGATCTTCTAAAAACACAACCGCATGTTGATTCTAATCAAATCAACTCGGAATGACGCCAGACATTGCAGATAAGTTCCAAATGACAAAAAGGACTTATTTCAAGTCTTGAAATAGAAATCCAAACACTATAGCTATGAAATCAACCTACGGTCAAACTTATCAAAATTCTAAGCCTTCAAATTTCCAACTTTTGGCAAAATAACACAAAACAACCTACAGACCTTCGAATTCGATTCTGGGCATACGCCCAAGTCCAAAATTATGATAAGAACCGATCAGAGCCATCAAGACATCGGTATGGGGTCATTTTTACAAAAGTCAAACCTCGGTCAACATTTTCAATTATGAGACTAAGTGTCTCATTTCACTCCGAAATCCTTCCGGACCCGAACCAACTAACACGGTAAGTCATAAAACAAATGTAAAGCATAACTTGAGCAGTAAATGGGTGAACATGGTTATAGTACTCAAAATGACCGGCCGGGTCGTTACATTATCCCCCTCTTAAACAAACGTTTGTACTCGAACGGGTTTAGAATCATATCTAGAGTCTCAAATAGGTGTGGATATTTGCTCCGCATCTCCTGCTCTATATAAGCATGCACACAGTTTTTATAAATTTTCCCATAATTTTAAGGATTTAACACTACAAAAAAAACAGCGTTTAGCGACGGAATTTAGCAACAAGCGATATTCCGTAGCTAAATAACGACGGATTAGCGACGCATTTTGTACTTTGTCGCCAAATAAGCTAAAAAAAGAATCCGTATAAAATATAGCGACGGAATAGCGACAAAAACTTAAATTCGTCGCTAAAATTGGCGCTAAATGTTAGCGCCTTTATTTTACCTACAAAATTAGCGATGAAAGTGAGGCGACAAAAATTACTAAAACCTAGCGACGGATGTAACGTCAAAAAATCTGTTGCTGCAGTGATTTTACTTATCAAGACATTCCACAGTTGATTGCGACGAAATATTCCGTCGCTAGTTTCCTTAAAATATTAGATATTATTAGCAACAGAAATTATGTCCGTCGCTATTTCCGTTGCTAAAAATCTAGTTCCATTAAAATAAAATTTCATTAGCTATTATAAGCGACAGAAATTCGATTCGTCGCCAATTCCGTTGCTAAATATTTGTCCTAAAAATGAAATTAGGAAAACACGCCCACTCCTCTCTATCAGACTCCCATACTCCATACAATTAGGGCAACACGCCCACTTTCTTTCCTCTCTATCAGACAGACTCCCACTCTCAATATTCTTCAATAATGTGAGTTTTTTACTTCAAATACAAAAAATTGGGCGTGAATCTAGGGTTAATGTCGAAAAATAGAAGAAAACTTTTGAAATTGCAAGATTTTTGTTGCAGAACTCTGAAATTCTTCAATTTCGGAGCCTCGATCTTGTTGGTGTCAGTAGTGCTTAGTGTATTATTTTCTTGTGTGGCACAGGCTATTAGGTCAAGCCTTACATGGGAAAATATATTATAATTATTTCTTAAATTATTATTATAATTATTTATTCATTTAATTTCTATACTTATGCCAAAATATAGCCATTCTAATTTTTATGCATTACATGTAGTATTTTTTAAAGCTAAATTGCATATAATTGCAATGTTAGCCCATTTTAAGGTATAATTATATTTTATATGCGTAAAATTGGTTCCTATATTTTTAAAATGTTAACTATGTATTTTAAATCATTTTGGAACATTAAATTATTTTCCAGAAATTACCTATTATTTATTATAAATTAAAATAGGGAAAGTGACTATTTAAATAATAGCCAGATTTAGCTTTCAATTGTAGCCCAAATCGGACCCAATCCCCAGCCCAATTTCCTATTAAATAACCCAACCCAGACCCTATAAACCCTTACCCAAACCCTAAACCCACCTACTCGGTTGAATCCTGACCGTTGATCTCTAGATCAACGATCCACACACACCCTTTCCTTTTTAATTCCTAAACGACCCCCTAACCCTACTCATTTCCAAAACCCCCGCCGCCTTCAGATGCTCTCGTCTCCCTTCTCTCTCAACCTAACCCTAATCATTCTTCAACCACCGCCTCCTTCTCCGCTCATCTCCGGCGACTACCTTTCAACCCCAAGCCTCCAATGGTCACTCCACCGCCTTGCTCATCATCTCTAAGGCCTTCAAGGGTCCTAGGCCATGGCGATTTGGATCTAGGGTTTCTTTTTCTGTTATTCATGGCTTCTTCGGTGTGATTTTGGGCAAAATCACACCTTATATGTTACGATCGATGAAGTTTACAACAGGCTCTTTTGTTTCTATTTTGGTTTCCTTTGAAACCCTAACTCTTGTCCGAATCTCTCAGATCTGTGCTATTTTTATGCTTTAAGTGTGTTTCTTGCTATGTTTTGCACTATTCTCGAACTTCTTCTCAAAGACTCTCAACTTTAAATTGTTTTACTTTCTTTAAAAATTAGGGTTTCTCGGAGTTTCTTCTACACTTGTTTAACCGATTTTTCTTTATGATTAAACCTCTTTCCTTGCTTATTTTGACTGATCTTATGTTCCTACTGCTTTTTAACTCGACTCTGTTAAAAAGCCCCAATTTTTCTAGATCTTCTTTGCTTTAGTTCTGTGTGTTAGCATGACTACCTGATTTTGTTAAGTTTCTGTTGGTTACCATGCTTCGAATGGGTTTTCTACTGAGTTTTTAGCCTACCTATGTCACTTCTGTATGATTGTGTTCATCTCTTGCTTCTTTTTGTCGATATGGCTGACCTTGCATGTTGCTACGCCTGTTCGTTCCCCTCTATTTATATGTTGAAGTACATAATCATGACTCCCTCTTGATTGATTCTGATTTTCTTAATTTATGGTTTGATTGTAAGATTTCCTTTCAAAACCCTAAAATTCTACTCGTCTATTTAAATTGACTGATTCCATTTCCTTATTTGCTATGATACTTCATTCTTACTGAATCCTTTCCTTAATTGGTATATTTTGTACTTAGACCCAATCATATGCTCTATACTTTTACTACCCCTTATATGGTAAAAATCAGTCTTTCTCAATTGATTTTCTTTCCTTGGTTATCCCTATTGGTATCCGTTTAAGCTGTAATTCCTTGATTAAAGGGGAGTACTTGTATTAATTGGATTCTAATTGTGATTACTTCCATAATTGTGCTAAACCTTTACTTGTTACCTTATTTTCTGCCTATTTTCAAAACTATAAATACCCTAAGTCTTTCATTAAGCGAGGGGACTTGGTTTTCAAAACTACCTCTCTTACTAAAAATCTCTGCTCTCCCCTCTCTCTTGTGCTATTTAATGTTATTAGCCAGCTGCAAGCCAAGGCTAATCATTTGTGCTCTGTTGTTCTTTCATTCTGCTTACTTCTCTCTTCACTGGTATGTCCTAGTTTTAATTTAAAGTCTCAACAACAACATGCTTCTCTTATTGTTTCAGTTTCTCTTATTTCTAGTCTGCTTCTACTTATGGTTCTGTTGTGAAACTTGTAGTTAAGTTACATTATCAGCATGTTGTTATGTCTCCCCTTCCCTTTAGATTAATGTATTCCCTTATGTATGTTTCAAAGCATGCCTTGTCAATTGTCTTTTATTTACTGTGTACTAACCATCTTATGAATCCCCAAATCCCTATCCCCCTCTATATGTTTGTGTTCTTCCTGACTGGTTTGTGATTATGCCAGTGTCAACTATTTCTGAGAATGTCCAAACCAGACCTAAGACCCTTGCTGGGTTATGTGTTTGCAATCAAATGTCTATGTGTCCCAAACCCTTTGACCCCTGTGTGACTACTGAATTCATTTGGATTTTATAGACTAGCTGTGTGTAATCCTATCTTAAAGTGTTTGAGCTTTGTTCACTACTCCAACTTCTTTTCAAACAATCTCTGTTGCTTTACTAATTGCTTTAAAAAACAGACTTTCTGATCCAGTCCTTAATAAACCTTTTGCAACTTGTGTCCTGCACTTCCACTTTACTCTTAGTCAATAAGTTCTGTCCCCTCTAGTATGTGTACTACCTTGGGATCCTCTTGAGAGCCCTTTGAACTCTGGCATACTGAGGCTGGCCTTTCCACACTGCACTGGTTCAATTTTTGGTTGCTAAGTCTAGGTGTAAGCATTACCCGGGGTCTTTGAGACCCTTAGGGAACTTTGATGCACCTAGACTCTAATTTGTCTATGGAATTGAGGCTTATGAGACCATTGGAGGCTTTGGGGAAACTTGGGCCTAATTGCAGGCTCCCTATAGAATAACTTCTTGATTTTCTATTTTACTTATGTAATTCATTCATTGTCCTGCAATAATTTGTAAACATATATTTGGGGTATTTAGTAAAAGGGTGGGTAGATGTATACTTTATTGGTAGAAATCCTGCTCTTAGGATCATATTTTTAAAATCTGCCTGCTTTACTCAATAGAAAACATGCTCATAGGGTTTTACTCTTTTAAAACTTGTTGCTTTGCCTAATAGAAATCATGCCTATAGGATCTCATTTCTAATTTCGTTTGCATCAAGTAGAAACCATGTTCCTAAGGTTCCACATTTTTTCATGTTAGAAACCATGTTTATAGGTTCCAAACTGTCACGACCTCGGTTCGCCCTCTGTGAACTATCGTGACGACACCTAGTTTTTATGACTAGGTAAGCCTAAATTACGGAAGGAAAACCAAAATTTTGCGGAAGTAAAACAATTTAAAACAAGAATAAAGTAATAATAGTGTTTAAATGTGCCGCTCGGCATACACCATGTTTAACTCTCAATACCAATATGTAAATCCAAGACCCTGAAACCACGAATCACAAGCTAAGAAAAATACTACATAGCTCTAACTCCGGAATGTCTAATAAGAACAAAAAAATACAAAAGGGCTAAATAATAAAAGTAGGAATAGAAAGGGACTCCTCGGTCTGCGGACGCGACAGATGTACCTCGAAGTCTCTAAAATAGTTGCCTCCCTCAATGATGGTAGGCCTGACTAGCGGTACCTGGATCTATACATGAAAACATGCGCAGAAAGGGCATGAGTACACCACAACTGTATTCAATAAGTGCCAAGCCTAACCTCGGTCGGGTAGTGACGAGGAAGGTCACGGCCCTACTGAGGTTAAATAAATAATAAGATGATAGATAAGATAAACAATACAATTGAGAATCTACAGTAAGAATCTACATAGGATAACAAGAAGTACAATAACGAAAACTAAAATAAAGGCAAACACCAGGAAGTACCACTTACAACAAGGATGATACCCGTGGATCTCTTGGTATCCCGAGGATCTCTTGGTATCCTCAATATATGCTAGGGATCTCTTGGTATCCCGAAAATCTCTGGGTATCCTCAATATATGCTAGGGATCTCTCGGTATCCCGATGATCTCTTGGTATCCTTAATATACGTGCCAGGGATCTCTTGGCATCCCGCACTTCAGTTCAGATCATAAATACGTACAGGGGATCTCTCGGGATGCTGTCCCATAGTCCCAAAGTAAAAACACACATCAACAACACAAGAATACCCGATTAAGCTAAATTTCGTACCAAGTAAACAATTAATTCTAGCCTAACATGCTTCACGTAATGCAATTAAGGCAATTTAAGCAAATAGGCAATTAAGTCAACTAAACATGATTTTCTAAACTAGCAATAAGCTAAATTCGCAAGTAGAATAAAACAGGAAAAAAAGAACTCAATTGAAATACTTAAGGAAAAACCGGATTTTCAACAATTAGCTCAAGTAAGCGCTCGTCACCTCACATACAAGGCATTTCAATTATCAAATATATCATATCCTAAGGGGAAGGTCCCCCACACAAAGTTAGACAAGCCACTTACCTCGAACCGGCTCAAAATCAACCCGAAACCACATTCTTGCCACGAGTATTCGACTCCAAATGGCCCAAATCTATTCAATTCAATTGTATAACATAAATAACACTTCAAGTAACTGATTCTACAATTGAATTCTAAACTAATACTCAAAATTAGGTAAAATGACCAAAATGCCCCACGGGCTCGCGTCTCGAAATCGGTGTGAAATTTATATTTTCAGAAACCTCGTACTCTCACGAGTCTATACATAATAAGAACACTAAAATCGGAGTTCAATTGACCCCTCAAATACCCATTTTAAGGTCTCTTAATCTCAAGCCCTAATTTCCCATTTTTCGCAAATTTTTCACCACTAATTAGGTCTTTAATCACATATAAACAAGTTATGAAGTCAAAAATGTTACCTCAAAGTGATTCCCCTTTGGTTTCCTCAGAAATCAGTCTCAAAAGCTTCAATCTCATTCAAAAATGGTGGAAAAATGAAGAAGGGTCGCAGATGGGCTATTTAAATACTGCCCAGATTTAACTCTACGCGATCGCAGTAACACCTATGTGATCGCATAAGACAATTTCTTCAAAGCAATGCGATCGCGACCAGCTCTATGCGATCGCATAGAGCAATTCCATCACCTCACTGCCACTCCAAGCCCTTCTATGCGATCGCAAAGGTCTCTATGCAAACGCATTGACCAATACTGCTCAACCTATGTGATCACACTCCTACTTTTGCGATCGCAATTCACAAAATCTCTCGGCCTCAACTTACTCTACGCAATCGCAGGTGAACTCACGCGATCGCAATGAACAAAACTCTGCTGCAAAAATACCAGAAAACCAGCAATCTTCCAAAGACCAAAAGTGGCCGTTTGTGCATCTAAAATACACCCGAGGCCCCCTGGACCTCAACCAAACCTCCCAAAATATCCCATAACATCATTCAAACTTGTTCCAACCTTCGGAACTCCCCAAACAACATCAAAACACCAATTTTCATCGGATTCAAACCTAAGAATTCCAAAAACTCTAAAAACACGCTTTCGATCAGAAAGTCTATCAAATCTCGTCCGATTGATCTGAAATTTTGCACACAAGTCACATTCAACACTATGGAGCTACTCTAACTTCCTGAATTCCATTCCGACCCTCGGATCAAAATCTCGCTATCAAACCAGAAACTTCAAAAATTCAACTTTCGGCATTTCAAGCCTAAATTAGCTACGGACCTCCAAAACACAATCCGAACACGCTCCTAACCCCGAAAACACCCAACGGAGCTAACAGAACCATCAGATTTCCATTCCGAGGCCGTCTTCATACTGTTCCGACTACGACCCACGTTCCAACACTTAAGCTCTCATTTAGGGACTAAGTGTCCCAGAACTCTCCGAAACTCAAAATCGAACGTCCCGGCAAATCAAAATAGCAGAAATAAACTCGGGGAAAGCAGTTAATAAGGGATCGGGGCATAAATTCTTAAGACGACCAGTCGGGTCTTCACATCCTCCTACACTTAAACATTCGTTCGTCCTCGAACGAGCATAAATACATACCTGAAATAGTGAAAAGATGAGGGTAACGGCTGCGCATATCCTGCTTGGTCTCCAAGGTCGCCTCCTTGACTGGCTGGACCCGCCACTGAACTTTCACGAATGCAATGTTCTTTGACCTCAGCTTTCTAACCTGCCTGTCCAATATTGTCACTAGCTCCTTAACATAAGATAGATCCTTGTCCAACTGGACTGAACCGAAATCCAACACGTGCGATGGATCACAGTGATACCTCCGAAGCATCGAAACATGGAATACCGGATGAACTCTGGCCAAGCTGGGAGGTAAGGCAAGCTCATCAGCAACCTCCCCAACACGCCTCAATATCTTAAAAGGGCCAATAAATCTCGGACTCAACTTTCCTTTCTTCTCGAATCTCATAACGCCCTTCATAGGCGAAACCCGAAGCAGAACCCGCTCTCCAACCATATAGGAAACATCACGAACCTTTCGGTCCGCGCAACTCTTCTGTCTGGACTGGGCTGTATGGAGTCTATCCTGAATCACCTTGACCTTCTCCAAAGAATCCTAAACCAGGTCTGTGCCCAACAATCTAGCCTCACCCGATTCAAACCAACCCATCGGGGATCTATACCATCTCCCATATAAAGCCTCATACGGTGCCATCTAAATGCTGGACTAATAGTTGTTGTTGTAAGCAAATTCCGCCAATGGCAAGAACTGATCCCAAAACCCTCCAAACTCAATCATACATGCACACAGCATATCCTCAAGAATCTGAATAGTGCGCTCGGACTGCCCGTCCGTCTGAGGGTGAAATGCTATACTCAACTCCACCCGAGTACCCAACTCATGCTGAACGGCCCTCCAGAACCGTGATGTAAACTGAGTACCCCTATCTGAGATGATGGACACTAGAATACCATGCAGACGAACAATCTCCTGAATATAAATCTCCGCCAACCGCCTCGAAGAATAAGTAGTACACACAAGAATATAGTGAGCGGACTTGGTCAGCCTATCCACAATCACCCAAATAGCATCGAACTTTCTCAAAGTCCGTGGGAGCCCAACTACAAAGTCCGTGGTGATCTGCTCCCACTTCCACTCCGGAATCTCTATCTGTTGAAGTAACCCACCTGGTCTCTGGTGCTCACACTTCACCTGCTGACAATTGAGGCACCGAGCTACAAATCCAACTATATCCTTCTTCATCCGCCTCCACCAATAGTGCTGCCTCAAATCCTGATACATCTTCGCGGCACCTGGATGAATAGAATACCGCGAACTATGAGCCTCCTCCAATATCAACTCCCGAATACCATCAACATTGGGTACACAGATCCGACCCTGCATCCTCAATACCCCATCATCACCAATAATCACATCTCTAGCATCACCGTGCTGAACCTTGTCCTTGAGGACAAGCAAATGAGGGTCATCATACTGCCGCTCCCTGATACGATCAAATAAGGAAGACCGAGAAACCACGCAAGCTAGAATCCGACTAGGCTCCGAAAGATCCAATCTCACAACCTGGCTGGCTAAGGCCTGAACATCCATCGCCATAGGCCTCTCTGATGCTGGTAAATAAGCCAAACTCCCCGCCCGACGACTCAAAGCATCGACCACCATATTGGCCTTGCCTGGGTAATGCAAAATAGTGATATCATAGTCCTTTAGCAAATCTAACCACCTCCTCTGGCTCAAATTTAGATCCTTTTGCTTGAACAGGTGCTGTAGGCTCCGATGGTCAGTATAAATCTCACAAGGAACCCCGTATAAATAATGGCGCCAAATCTTCAAGGCATGAACAATGCCAGCTAACTCAAGGTCGTGAACATGGTAGTTCTTCTCATGTATCTTCAACTGTCTGGACGCCTAGGAAATCACCCTACCATCATACATCAACACCGCTTCGAGGCCAACCCTCGAGGTATCACAATAGACTGTATAAGACCCCGAACCTGTAGGCAGTATCAAAATTGGGGTTGTGGTCAAGGATGTCTTGAGCTTCTGAAAGCTCGCCTCACACTCCCCCGTCCACTGAAACGGAGCACCATTCTGGGTCAACCTGGTCATCGGGGCTGAAATCGATGAAAACCCCTCCACAAAACAACGGCAGTATCCCGCCAAGCTTAGGAAACTGCGGACCTCGTTAGTTGAAGATGGTCTGGGCCAACTCTGCACATTCTTCGGATCCACCTGAATACCCTCACTCGATACCACATGGCCTAAGAATGCCATTGAATCCAACCAAAACTCACATTTCGAGAACTTAGCATATAACTTCTTCTCTCTAAAAGTTTGAAGCACGGTCCTCAAGTGCTGCTCTTGATCTTCCCGACTCTGGGAATACACCCGAATATCATCAATAAAGACAATGACAAACGAGTCAAGATATGGCTGGAACACACTGTGCATCAAATGCATAAAGGCTGCTGGGGCATTGGTCAGCCCAAATTACATAACAAGGAACTCATAATGACCATACCGAGTCCTGAAAGCAGTCTTAAGGATATCTGGCTCCCAAATCTTCAGCTAATGATAACCTGAGCGCAAATTAATCTTAGAAAACAGCCATGCGCCCTGAAGCTGGTCAAACAAATCATCAATACGAGGCGAAGGATAACAGTTCTTAACTGTCACTTTGTTCAACTGGCGATAATCAATAAACATACGCATAGAACCATTCTTTTACTTCACAAACAAGACAGGATCACCCCAAGGTGATACACTGGGCCGAATAAAACCCTTATCAAGCAATTTCTGCAACTGATCTTTCAACTCCTTCAACTTAGGAGGAGCCATACGATACAGAGGAATAGAAATGGGCTGAGTGGCCGACAACATATTGATGCCAAAATCAATATCTCTATCAGGCGGCATGCCTGGAAGATCAGCTGGAAACACATCGGGAAAATCCCATACTACTAGGACTGAATCAACTAAAGGGGTATCAATACTGACATCTCTCACATAAGCTAAATATGCGTCACACCCCTTCTCAACCATACGCTGAGATTTAAGAAAAGAAATAACTCTACTGGGAGTGTGATCTAAAGTACCCCTACACTCAACACGCGGTACACCTAGCATAACGAGCGTCACGGTTTTGGCGTGACAATCAAGAATAGCATAATGGGGCGACAACTAGTCCATGCCTAAGATCATATCAAAATCTACCATGTTGAGCAACAATAAATCGTCTCTGGTCTCAAAACTACTAAGAGCAACCAAACACGACCGATAGACGAGGTCCACAACAAGAGAATCTCCCACAGAAGTAGAAACATAAATAGGGGAACTCAAATAATCCCGAGATACACCCAAATGTGGAGCAAAATAAGAAGACACATAAGATTAAGTAGAGCCTGGATCGAATAGAACTGATGCATCTCTGTGTCAAACTAATATAATACCTGTGATGACAGAATCGGAGGCAACAACCTTGGTACGGGCAGGAAGGGCATAGTATCTGGCCTGACCTCCCCCTCTAGGGCGACCTCTACCTCCCCGATCTCCACCTCTAGCTGGCTAAGTAGGTGGGGTAGCAATTAGAGCTGTAATCATAGCCTGAGAACTCTGCGGGGCACATTGTGGCTAAGAAGTTGTAGAGGTGCACTCTTCCCAAGTCTAGGGCAATCCTTTACCACGTGGCATGTGACACCACACTCAAAAAAAGCTCTGGGAGGACGTGGTGGCTGTGACTGGCTCGGGCCAGGTCTGTTGGAATGACCTCTGAAAGCACTCCGCGCAGGAAGCGTGCAAGAAACCGGAGGTGCATAATAAGGCTTCTGAGGCCTAGGAGGAGCTGGAGCACTACTGGCTGTTGGAAGAGCTGAATGAATAGGATGACTCATATAACCCCTACCATGACGACCTGCAGCTAGGGTACGGGTACTAGAGAAATGGCCCGACTCTCGAGACCTCTTGGCCTCCCTCTCCTCTCTCTCCCTAGCATGCATACCCTCAATCTCCTAGTAATGCTCACCACCTACTGATAAGAAATATCCATCTCCAACTCACGAGCCATGCTAGATCTGACGTTGGGAATAAGGCCCTCAAAAAATCAGCGAAACCTCTCGCGATCAGTAGAAACCAAGGCTGGTGCATGCCTAGCCAAACTGGTGTAACAGACAGCATACTCTGAGACAGTCATAGCACCCTGGCGCAAATACTCAAACTCTGCGAGCCATGCATCCCTGAGGCTCTGAGGAACATACTCTCTCAGGAACAGATATGAAAACTAAGTCCAAGTCACTGAAGCAGCCTCATTCGGACTGTCTGACTCATAGGTGCGCCACCACTCATAGGCAGCTCCTCAAAGCTAGAAAGTAGTGAAGGAAACCCCGCTCGATCCTGATATACCCATGGTACGGAGAATGCGGTAACTCTCATCTAGAAATCCCAGAGCATTCTCCGATGCTAAACCGCTGAATATAGGAGGCTTGTACCTCTTGAACCTCTTAAGCCTCAACTCCTTCTCCTCGGAAGCCACTGCCTTGTCCTCGGGCTGAATTGGCACTACAAGCGGTACAAGAATAATCTTAGGGACCTGCTCAACATGCACTTGCTACTCAGGAGTGCGGGCGGCGGGAGTCTGTGCTCCTCCCCCGGCCTGAGATGTAGCTGCAGCAAGAGGAAGCAACCCTGCTTGAGCCAGAGTGGTGTACATGCTCATGAACTGTGCCGAAGTCTCTTGAAAGGCTGGAGTAGTGGTAGAAGTAGGTGTGTCAGGTGCCTGGACTCCAGTTGGAAATGCTGGTGGTACCTCGGCGGCAGCTCGCACAGGTGCTCTGGCTGCACAACGTGCGCGTCCTCGCCCTCTACCTCAGCCCTGGCCTCTGACGGCTGCAGTAGGGGGCGCGAGTGCCTAATCATCTCGGGTAGCACGTGTCCTCACCATCTATGAGAGAATAGAAGACAAAAGTTTAGAATTTTGATGTCAACAATATCGCACGACAAGGAAATCAAATGGAGTGAAATTTTCCTAACTGTTACATAGCCTCTTGTAGATAAGTACGGACGTCTCCGTACCGATAAGCGAGACTCTAATAAATCGGCTTGTGATCCATGACTCCTATGAACCTAGAGCTCTGATACCAACTTGTCACAACCCCGGTTCGCCCTCCGTGAACCATCGTGACGGCACCTAGTCTATACGACTAGGTAAGCCTAAATTGCAGAAGGAAAACCAAAATTTTGCGGAAGTAAAACAATTTAAAACAGGAGTAAAGTAATAATAGTGTTTAAATATGTTGCTCGGCATACACCATTTTTAACTCTCAATACCAATACATAAATCCAAGACACCCGATTACCCATGAATCACAATCTAAGAAAAATACTACATAGCTCTAACTCTTAAATGTCTAATAAGAACAGAAAAACACAGAAAGGCTAAATACTAAAAGCAGGAATAGAAAGGGACTCCTCGGTCTGCGGACGCGACAGATATACCTTAAAGTCTCTAAAATAGTCGCCTCCCTCAAGGATGGTAGGCCTGAGTAGCGGTACCTGGATCGGCGCATGATTGTGTACACCACAATGGTACTCAGTAAGTGCCAAGCCTAACCTCGATCGGGTAGTGACGAGGAAGGTCAGGGCCCTACTGAGGTTAAATAAATACTAAGATGACAAGATAAGATAAATAGTACAATTGAGAATCTACATTAAGAATCTACACAGGATAACAAGGAGTACAATAACGGAAACAGAAATAAAGGCAAACACCAGGAAGTACCACTCATAACAAGGATGATAGCCGGGGATCTCTTGGTATCCCGAGGATCTCTTGGTATCCTCAATATATGCTAGGGATCTCTCGGTATCCCGAAGATCTCTTGGTATCCTCAATTATATGCCAGGTATCTCTTGGTATCCCGAGGATCTCTTGGTATCCTCAATATACGTGCTAGGGATCTCTTGGTATCTCGCACCTCAGTTCGGATCATAAATACATACAGGGGATCTCCCGGGATGCCGTCCCGTAGTCCCAAAGTAAAAACACACAGCAGCAACACAAGAATACCCAATTAAGCTAAATTTCGTACCAAGAAAACAGTTAATTCTAGCCTAATATGCTTCACGTAATACAATTAAGGCAATTTAAGCAAATAGGCAATTAAGTCAACTAAACATGCTTTTCTAAACTAGCAACATGCTAAATTCGCAAGTAGAATAAAATAGGAAAAAAAGAACTCAATTGAAATACTCAAGGAAAAACCGTATTTTCAACAATTAGCTCAAGTATGCGCTCGTCACCTCACGTACAAGGCATTTCAATTATCAAATATATCATATCCTAAGGGGAATGTCCCCCACACAAGGTTAGACAAGCCACTTACCTCGAACCGGCTCAAAATCAACCCGAAACCACGTTCTTGCCACGAGTATTCGACTCCAAATGGCCCAAATTTATTCATTTCAATTGCATAACTTAAATAACACTTCAAGGAACTGATTCTACAATTGAATTTTAAGCTAATACGAGAAATTAGGTCCAAAATGCCCCTCGGGCCCGCGTCTTAGAATCGGTTTAAATTTTCATTTTCAGAAACCTCATACTCTCACGAGTCTATACATAACAAGAACACTAAAATCGGAGTTCAATTGACCCCTCAAATACCTATGTTAAGGTCTCTTAATCTCAAGCCCTAATTACCCATTTTTTCCAAATTTTTCACCACTAATTAGGTCTTTAATCACATATAAACGAGTTATGAAGTCAAAGATGTTAGCTCCAAGCGATTCTCCTTTGGTTTCCTCAGAAATCACCCTCAAAAGCTTCAATCCTGTTCAAAAATGGTGGAAAATGAAGAAGGGTCGCGGATGGGCTATTTAAATACAGCCCAGATTTAACCCTACGCGATCGCAGGAACACCTATGCGATCGCATAAGACAATTTCTTCAAAGCAATGCAATGACGACCAGCTCCATGCGATCGCATAGAGCAATTCCATCACTTCACTACCACTCCAAGCCCTTCTATGCGATCGCAAAGGTCTCTATGCGAGCGCATTGAGCAACACTGCTCAACCTATGCGATCGCACTCCTACTTTTGCGATCGCAGTTCACAAAATCTCCCGACCTCAACTTACTCTACGCAATCGCAGGTGAACTCACGCGATCGCAATGAACAAAACTTTGCTGCAAAAATACCAGAAAACTAGCAATATCCCAAACACCAAAAGTGCCCGTTTGGGCATCCAAAGAACACCTAAGGCCCTCGGGACCTCAACTAAACCTACCAACATATCCCATAATATCATTCAAACTTGTTCCAACCTTCGGAATGCCCCAAACAACATCAAAACACCAATTTTTCATCAGATTCAAGCCTATGAATTCCAAAAACTCTAAAAACACGCTTTCTATTAGAAAGTCTATCTAACCTCGTCCGAATGACCTGAAATTTTGTACACAGGTCACATTCAACACTATGGAGCTACTCCAACTTCCGGAATTCCATTCCGACCCTCAGATCAAAATCTCGCTATCAAACCGAAAACTTCAAAAATTCAACTTTCGGCATTTCAAGCATAAATTAGCTACGGACCTCCAAAACACAATCCGAACACGCTCTTAACCCCGAAATCACCCAACAGAGCTAACGAAACCATCGAATTTCCATTCCGAGTCCATCTTCACACTGTTTCAACTACGACCAACTTTCCAACACTTAAGCTCTCATTTTGGGACTAAGTGTCCCAGAACTCTCTGAAACTCAAACCGAATATCTCGGCAAATCAAAATAGCAGAAATAAACTCGGGAAAAGCAGTTAATAGGGGATCGGGGCGTAAATTCTTAAGACGACAGGCTGGGTTGTCACACAAATAATCATGTCTTAAATCAGTAGATGCCATGCCTATAGGACTCAATTCCAATTCAATTTTAATGAGCATTCCTGTATGTTATTGCAAATCGATTAAAATCAGTAATCCACCTAGACATCATGCCTATAAGGATTCTACTCACAATACTGTCTGATAATTTAATTTGGCCTAATAAATCAACTTCACTGCACCTCGTTCATTTTTTAAAAACTGGTCTTATTAAGTGTTAGACATTTCTTGAAACAAGCTCTTTCACAATTGCCTCCATCTCATTAGATATCATGCCTATAGGTATATCATGAACCTAGAGATCTGATACCAACTTATCACGATCCCAATTTTCCTCCGTGAGATGTCGTGATGACACCTAGTCTCTAAGACTAGGTAAGCGTAACACTTATTGAATTAAATGGTAGAATTTAACCAAAACAACTATTGAACATGAACCCTAATCTTCTATAATAAGCCAACAACTTCGGGTAAAATATAATATTTCAAAACTGGTAGTACAAGTCATAAGCTCTATTGAGTTCACTAGGAAATTTCTAAGTACAACTGTTCTGGAATAGAAAATAACTATATAAAATAAATTTCAGAAGGTGACTCCAAAGCCTGCGAATGCTACGATAGGTATAACTAGAAGTCTGTGCTGCAATATCTGATCAGCTATTTAATGATCAACGAACTTCGAAGTACCTGGATTTGCACAAAAATGTGCAGAAAGCGTAGCGTGAGTACACTACAATGGTACCCAGTAAGTATCAAGGCTAACCTCGGTGGAGTAGTGACGAGTAACAGTCAAGACACCTACTGGACATAATAACATGTACAAGTATAAATGTGAAACTAACAAGGAAGATTATCAATATAAAGTTAAGCATAGTAGAACAACAACAATACTTGCAATAGAAAACTAGAAGCATTAATTATCAACAAGGAATAACCAAGTAGTAACGTCGTAGAGTAAGCTGAATATTGTCAAGGTCCAGTGAAACCAAGTAAGGAAAACAAGTAACAACTCAATAAAAACAACCACTTTCACACAAGGTTTATTCTAGAATTTCTCCGAGGTACCACACCTCATATCCACGAATCATGGGTCCCAATTCACGAACCCTAATCACCTAGCATCTTGTGCCCACATTACAAATCACAATTGCACGGACAACTCACTTGTCAAAACTAACAATAACTCATAACCGCACGGACAACTCACGTGCCAATAGTACAACTCTCATACATAAGGCAAGTAAACGACATTACATGTAAATGGTCAATAAACATCAGGATTCATCTTCTTAAACCGATATGAGTGATTAATTACGTATATGCTTGTGCAATTGTTCTCTCACAACTCGAGTCAGCAAGTAAGAGCAGAGAGAACGAATGGTACATAGGAAACAACACAACAAAATGTAAAATGCATAACTCAAACAAGGTAGGCATATCACTACACAAATATCATCAACAACAAAGCCCCCATCCTATCACAAGTCATCACAAATCATCCCTGACATAACCCCTTGTCTCGCCACATGCGCATCAATAAAATAAATGCCTGCCTTGTCTCGCCGCACGCACATAATAACATTCCCACCTTGTCTCGGCATATGCGCAACCCACATATATATGGCCCACATTGCCACGCAGCATGTGCAAATATCAATGATAACAATAGCACGAACAATTCACGTGTGAACACCCCGATGCCTTTCAACAATATCACATGTGCCGGAAACATAACAACACCATATAACAACTCGCACCACATGTGCCCATATGCCACAATATTTCCTAAAAACAATTCAAATACAACAATCACGCATAGCTCTCAGCTCAACAACACTAAGTACATCAATAACAACAACAATAACATGAAAGTATGACAAGTAAATCAACACGAGAATTTCAAAACACAAAGAAACGGAAGAACGAGCTCACAATAAAGACATAATAAGTAATAATGGTTTCAAACAAGAATAACTCAACAATGGGAGAGATAGTGTGTAACAACGATATCAAATAGGAATAACTAACCAATGGAAGGGATAACATGTATCAATAATTACAAATATGTATAATTCGGCGATAAGAGATATAACATGCAACAATGATTCCAATTAGGTACAACTCAACGACAAAAGAGATAACATGTAACAATGACTCCAATTAGGTACAACTCAACGATAAGAGAGATAACATAACATGTAACGATGATTCCAATTAAGTACAACTCAACGATAAGAGAGATAACATGTAACAATGACTCCAAATAAGGATAAGTCGACAATAGAAGAGTTAACAATAACTTCAATTAAGGTAAAGCAGTTATAGAAGAGAGAACATGGTAATAAAAGAGGCAACAACTTCAATTAAGGCATATATGAGTATATTTGGCAATAAAGGTAGAACATGAATCAATCAACTTCAAATAAGACACGTAAGGGTAAATTTAGCAATGGAGGATTTAACATGATACGACAACTTCATTTTTGATGCACAAACAAACATAAGAGTCTAAATCGGTCAAATTTCCATATATAAGTCGTGTACACTTGTCTCCTCGTGTACACGTCTTTCACGTAGTTCAAATAGTACAACAAACCAATTCCTACGGGGTAATTTTCCTACACAACGTTAGGCAAGATACTTACCTCAAGACCCTCAATTAACACTCTAAAATAGCTTTTCCTTTACAATTTACCTCCGTTCGACTCAAATCTAACCAAAATCGACACAATAATATCAAATAATGCAAGAGAAACCAATTCCAATAATTAAAGCAATTATCTTTACACAATCTTTCAAAAGTCAACCCGGGACTCGTCCGGTCAAAACATGGGTTCAATGGTTGATTCTGACTACCACGACCCCACGAGTTCATATATGTGATTAGTTCCAAAATCTGAGTCCCAATCGACTCTCAATACCCAAATTCTTATTTTTCAAAAACTTGACTAAGTCTCATAAAATTTCACTTTGATTCTCATAATTTTGATGTTAAAACTCACATATAATCATTAATAGTTGGAAATTGAACAAATCACTTACCCAATAATTATAGATGAAATTCCTCTCCAAAATCGCCTCCTACTGAGTTTAGGCTTCCAAAATATGAAAATGAGACAAAAATCTCGTCCCTTAACTTTTTGACCCATTGGAGGTGTCGCAAATGTCATCACATCCCTGTTGTCATCGCGAATGCGATGACATTTTCGCAAATGCGAACAGCTCACCCATGCCCCCTCCTTCGCAAATGCGAACCTAACAGACTACTCCTAACATCACAATTGTGATCTTAAACTTGCAAATGCGAGACCTGAGGCATCAGATCACACCAGCAAATTTCCAAACTCTTTCAACCATTCCAAAATGTGTTTGAAACTCACCCGAGCCCTCGGGGCTCTAAACCAAGACACCAGCACAAGTCTAAAAACATAACACAAACTCGCTCGCGCGATCAAATCATCAAACTTACATCCGAAATCATGAATTGGACCTCAAAACACAAGAATTCAACATGAAACTCAAGATCTTCTTAAAACACAACTGCGCGTCCGATTCCTATCAAATCAACTCAGAATGACACCAAACTTTACGAACAAGTTCCAAATGATAAAATGAACTTATTTTAAGTCCCGAAATAGAAATCCAAACACAATAGCTATGAAGTCAACATACGGTCAAACTTATCAAAATTCTAAGCCTTCAAATTGCCAACTTTCGGCAAAATAACACAAATCAACCGATGAACCTCCGAATTCAATTCCGGACATACGACCAAGTCCAAAATCACGAGACGAACCAATCGAAGCCATCAAAACACTGCTACAGTTTACATAAAAGTCAAACCTTGATCAACATTTTCAACCTAAGTTTCTAAAGTGAGAATCACTCATCCAAAGTCTTTCCAAAACATCCGGAATTCAAATCCGACCATGCACGTAAGTCTTAATACACAATATGAAGCTAATCAAGACCTCTAAGCATCGATTGGATCGCTAAATCTCAAAATGACCGGTCAGATCATTATAGTGATGTCGTGCCATTATATTCATATTATTGCATGGTGAGGACGAGAGTAAAAGTACAAAGTGTGACGCCGTGCCATTTTTATATCATTGGTTTGACTGATTGTTTTCCCAATTTTGGTGAATTACTTCTTTATTTCGTGATTTCATACCTGTTGTAGTTGTTATATCTTCCCCTTTTCGTATGTCTCTTCCCAGTTTGTACGCTATCATTATCTGTTATTATTGCTGCTTTAAATACACTTGTATAGGTTTATTTACGTAGGTGTCTTGCCACATCCTCGTCACAACCTCGTCGAGTTTAGGCTCGACACTTATGGAGTAAACTGGGTTGGTTGTACTCATACTACACTTCTGCACTTCTTTTGCAGATACTGGTATTGGTCCCAGCAGTGCATAAGGTGCGTCATCTCGGATCATTGCATACGGAGACTCAAGGTAGATCTGCTGGCGTTCGTAGACCTTGAAGTCCCCTTCCTCTTCCCACTTGTCACGACCCAAAACCCATGATTGGTCGCGATGGCACCTAACAACGCCGTTAGGTAAGCCCATAAATGAACCTACAATTTAATTACCCTTTTTAACATTTAAAACAATTTTTTTTAAAAATGAAATAAGTAAGATCTCATGCAACCGTACATACTCTTTTCTCAACAAAATACAAGCGTAAGAAATACATCCACTGTAGTGACAGTAATGATAAGTACAACAATACACAAATGCTAAAAGCCCGAAAAATCTAGTTCCACGAGTGCATGAGCAATCTAGAGAATATACAAAACTATTACAACTATTGTCTGAAAGGTAATAGACAGAAATAATAAACATGGTAGAGACTTACCTCGCTTTCAAGTCCACTAATCGGCTCTTTAACCTCACTAGAATTCCCCTAACGAAGCCAAACAATCCGAAGCTAATCAAAAATCGTCTAAACTAATCAATAAGTGCTCAAAAGTTTTACATTCGAACCACACAAAAGAGAAAATGGGAAAAATATGCCTAAGCCCCGTCTTTAAATCAAAATATTGCCCAATTAACCCTTTTTCGCGACCGTGAAAGAAGTCTCGCGATCGTGAAGGCATAGATGGCCCAGGCCCTGAGGACCTTCTTCGCGAATGCGAGGGTAGTCTCAAAATCGTGAAGGCTTGCCCAACTTGAGCTTCGTAAACATGGTCTGCCCTTTGCGAACATGAAGAGCAAAGGTAGCTCACCTACCCTTGGCCCTTTGTTCTACGAGAAACAGGGCCTGTATACACGAACACGAAGGCGTATCGGTCCGAGATCTTTGCGAATGTGACCCATTGAATGCGAACGTGAAGGGCAGAATGCCCAGTTCCCACTTCCTTCTCCACAAACACGACTCCACCGCCGTATTCGTGAAGAAGGAAACCAGAACCAGATCCATCCGGAACTAAAATTCACCTGAGCCCCCCGGGGACCCTGACCAATCACACCAAAAAATCCATAAACATAACATGGACCTGCTTGAACCCTCGAAACACTTAAAACAAAGTCAAAACCAAGAATCGTACCCCAAAACCAACTTGAATTAACTTATGAACTTCAAACTGTTCAATTAGTTGCGAACGTATCGAATCATGATTAGACTACTCCGAATGACACCAAATTTTGCATACAAGTCATAAATCACCATACAAAACTATTCCCAGACTCTGAATCCCAAACAAAACTCGATAACACCAAATTATACTCCAAACTAAATTTACAGAACTACAAAACCTTCAATGAACCAACTTTCCACATTAAGCACCGAAATGCTCCCGGATCACCCAAAATCCGATCCGAACACATGCCCAAGTCCAAAATCATCATACGAACCTATTGGAATCATAAAATCCCGGTTCTGAGGTCATTTATTCAAGTCAAACTTGGCCATCTTAGGCCACTATTAGGTAACTAAGTGTTCCGGTTCCAACCCAAACCCTTTCAAACGCGAACCAACTACCCCCAAGTCATAAAATAGTAAGAGCACATATATGAAGTCTTAATTAAGGGAACGAGGATCTACAAAGAAAAATGGTCGGTCGAGTGGTTTATATTCTCCACCTCTTAAACAAATGTTCGTCCTCGAATAGGTCTAGAATCATACTTGGAGTGCTGAACAAGTGCGGATACTTTCTTCGTTTGTCCTCCTCGGCCTCCTAAGTTGCCTCTTTGACTAGTTAGCCCCTCCACTGGACCTTTACTATAGAAATGTTCTTGTACCTTAACTAGCGAACCTACCTATCAACAATGGCAATTGGCTCCTCCTCATAACCCAAACTCTCATCTAGCTGAGCCATGTTGTAATCTAACACATACAGCCTATCGGCATAGTACTTCTAGAGCATAGATACATGGAAGATCGGGTGAACTCCCGATAGACTAGGAGGCAAAGCAAGCTCATAAGCAACCTTCCCAACTCACCTCAATAAAAATAGGCCAATAAACCTCAGACTCAGTTTTCCCTTCTTTCTGAACCTCATGATACCCTTCATCATAAATGAATGATAAATCATGCACCTTCTGATCCGTGTAACTCTTTTATCTGGACTATGCTGTGCGAAGTCGGTCCTGAATCAACTTTACTTTCTCCAAGGAATCCTTCACTACATTTGTGCCATATAATCTAGCCTTGCCAGGCTCAAACCATCCAATGGGCGAACGACATTTCCAACCATGTAAAAGCCTCAAATGGAGACATCTTGATGCTGGACTGATAACTGTTATTATAAGCAAACTTAGCCAAGGTCAAGAATCTATCCCACTACCCTTCGAAGTCAATAACACATGCTTTGAGCATATTCTCTAGAATCTACATTGTCCGCTCTGACTACTCGTCGGACTACGGATGAAAGGCTATGCTGAGCTCTACTCAGGTACCCAACGCACTTTGTATTGCTCTCTAGAAATGTGAAGTGAACTGAGGGCCTCTATATGATATGATGGAAACGGGCACACCATGCAACCAGGCAATTTCCTGAATGTAAATGTGGGCCAACCTTCTAATAAGTAAGCAGTCACTACCGGAATAAAGTGTTACACCCTGCAATATTACGATGATGTTATGTCCTGCAGTATTATATTACGATGATGTTACGCCTTGTAGTATTACATTACGATGATGTTACGCTTCGCAGTATTAAGTTATGACAATGTTGAACCCTGCAGTATTAAATTACGATAATGTTACTCTTCGTAGTATTAAGTTACGACAATGTTGAACCCTGCAGTATTACATTACGGTAATGTTACGCTTCACAGTATTAAGTTACGACAATGTTGCATCCTGTAGTATTATACGTTGAATTTGTCGTAAGGTAATTGACATCAATCCAAGTAAAAGATTATTTGAAGATTATAAGGATTATACTATTTCACAAGTGATGAGTAAATTCGTGAATGTAAAAGGGGAAGCAAGTCAATAAAATGAATTTTCGTCAAAGTTTGGCATGGTAGGATAAAATATGGCCTGAGATAAAATACCCGGTATTTATGGACTAGTACTATAAAAGGTACCACATGACCATGATAGTAAGATGTATAAAGTATATTAAAAGTAAATAATATTTTAAGTAAGTTGAGATAATTCTTAATTATACGAGTAATTGGTTAATTATCGGGTAACGGGACATTAACTAATTACCAAATAAGTGGATAATGACTAATATTTCCCACCCCACCCCATGTGGCAGCCCACTATCTCTATGTATACATGACTCTTACAATTGAGCATAGGTGGCTAGATAAGGATAATAGGAATTTAATAAAGACTTGTCACAAGTCTTGTATCCATCTTTCATTTGGACAAAAATCAGAACCTAAGAATCATATATCAAGTCTAGTCTCCATTTTCATTTGGAAAGAACCAAGAAAAACATTAAGATTGATAAACCAAAAGACATGATCCATTATTTATAATTCAAGATACTTCAGAGAACAAAAAGTTTATTTTTCTTTCAAAATACTTCACAGAAGCAGAAGCTTCATTTCGTTCAATACTTCAAAGAAGCAGAAGCTTAACTCTATCCGAATTTTGCGGTTCTAAAAGAGTACGGTGCAATCTTCGCAAAGAATATTATATGGAGTTTTCCCTACTACAAGTTTGTTAAGGCTATCCCTTCTTTCTTTTGGCATGATCCATACGATACAAACAAAACGTGCAAATGCACAATTTCCATACATGACTCTATTCATAGAAATATTAGAGATGCTTATGTTCTTGATTCCCCATGTGTCATATTATTCTATCATCTGTTCATGGGTCTTAGAAAAATACGCAAGTTGAAAAAGTTTACTTCATGATATTATTCAAAGGCATAATGGTCTTATGACACTCCAAGAGATTTTATTGACGTACTTTTCATGCATTGCATTCATGTACATTGACTCAAAACCATATGGCATTATATACGCGTATATATATGTATTTATATGTATATGGGATAAGGAAAAAGGTTATGGCATTATGGGAAAAGTTATTGCATTATATACGCACCACCACCTGATCAGCTGGTATACGTTGATGATTTTTCCCACAATGGCCGAGATGATATGATGGGACGCCCTCAGAGGCTGATGATGTTATGAAACATGTACCTATGCATGACATGACATTCATACGTATATGCATGACACTATAATTATTTCATGATTTACTAAATTATCTAGACTTACAGGTGGAGTCATTTACTATATATTTCCTCCATGTCTGTTATGTACTTATTTATGTGCCTTACATATTCAGTACATTATTCGTACTGACGTCCCCTTTTACCTGGGGACATTGCGTTTCATTCCCGTAGGTCCCGATAGATAGGTCGAGAGCCCTCCAAGTAGGCTATCAGCTCAGCGGAAGATGTTGTTGCACTCCATTTGTTTTGGAGTTACTTGTTTGGTTAATATCAGTTAGATGTGTATTGTTTGGTATGGTGGGACGTTGTCCCGACCTTTATGAAAATTATGTATTCTTAGAGGCTTGTAGACAGATGTCATGTATGTAAAAGATCATATGGCCTTGTCGGCCTATGTTTAGTGTTCAAGTGGTTATTTTGGTTTTAGAGGCCCATATGTCTTATGTATAAGTTGGAATTACTTGTTGTATTCTACCTATTTCATGACAGCCTCTCTGGCTCAGTTATTTATGATAGTATGACATGAAAAGATACGTTATGTTGGTACTCGGTTGAGTAAGGTATCGGGCACCCGTCGCGGCCCATTGGTTTGGGTCGTGACAAAAGTGGTATCAGAGCAATTCTGTCCTAGGGAGTCTACAAGCCGTGTCTAGTAGAGTCTTATTTATAGGTGTGTCGTGCACCACACTTATAAGCAGGAGGCTATATGATATTTAGGATTGTCACTCTTTCTTCTTACTCTAGATCGTGTGGTAGAGCTCAGTTGTAAGAATTCAAATTCCTAAACTCTATCTTACTCGTAATACAAAGATACCTACATCCGGAAAGACGGTTGGAAAGAGAGATAGCTGTGGAAGAGCTGAGTCAGAGGAATTCAATTTTTTTATGATTCCTACGATAAGTAAATATGAGGTTTTTAGAAGAACATGGGTGTACTAAAAGGTGTAAGCTTCTTGATAAGAAGCCTTAAGGCAAGAATACCTATCCACCTTTATGGTGAAAGACAATGAGAGATTGAGAAGATAAATACAATTTTCAACAAGTAAAAGCAGCAAGATAAAGAAGGGTACGAAACGCCCAGTTAATGAAAAATTATCAATATTTACAATTCAGGCAGAGGAATATAAGCCTTTTGAGTTACCTTCAACAATAACAAAGGAACGCACAATTGGCCACACCGATCTAAGTTATGCCATATGGGAGCTAACAGAAGTAGTATAAGAAAAGGACGGATATCAGGATTCGGTTGGGGTTAGAGTAACCCAAATTGGTGAATGGATTGCTTGTATTAGCTAACATTGCCGAAGGATATTATAAATGTGCTAATAGATCTCCTTGTGAGACACCCAGATGATGTACTCTAGAATATTACAATTACATGTGAATACTAGCATGATAATTTTTTTTTTCAGATGATAGGCACTGAAAGCCTGGAAGGGATAAATATTACCTTAGTATGACTCTCGTCCCTAGTAGAGCGAGGATGTTGAGCAACCCGAAGAGCCAATGAATGAAGCAAGGAGAGCTAAAAGTGAAAGAATGTTGCATTGGAGTTTTCACAAGAAAAGGGATATGCAGAAATAATAGCAGAGTAATGAGAAGAGAGATAAAGAAGCATTATGAATAAGGTGTGATAATTGGACCCAGAAAATTAGAAATATCGTGATTGAGAATATTGTAGGATCTCCCTTAAAATCAGCGGTACGAGAGAGATAGTACAACAACTATAGTCTATAATGGCTATATGATAAAGCCAGTTAAAAAAAT
This sequence comes from Nicotiana tabacum, assembly GCF_000715075.1. NCBI lineage: Eukaryota > Viridiplantae > Streptophyta > Magnoliopsida > Solanales > Solanaceae > Nicotiana > Nicotiana tabacum. The sequence continues at coordinate 79,208,660 of NC_134089.1, read as the reverse complement.
AGCAGCCTCATAAGAAGTCAGTATGAAGCTCCCACCGGATTGTAGTATTATAATAGAGCTTCAAGTTGTGGTGTGAATCATACCTATATGGAAGGGAGGTTATGAAAGAGATAAAAGATATGATGCGAGATTTTAAGTAAATAAGGTAAATGTGAATAACGTACAAGATACTCAAATGCAGAAAGTTGTGAATAGTCTATACTTCGGATAGAAGGCTAGAAGCACGGGGATCCAATAACCGGGAATGATAACAGCATCATTAGCGGCATATCTTCCAGCCTATTGTTTCTAAGTACTGATAAATCTAGCTAAGAGAGTAGACAAAGGTTAAATGTGATGTCTCGCTTGACATTCCAGAATAACATAAGGAAATCTATGGTGCAAGCAAGTTGAAGGAAAGTTGCGAGTAGTATAAATGGATATGTATAGGTCGCAAGCTAAAGTATGGTAGAGCGACAAAGTTTTAAGAAAACATGAGTAAGGATAAGAAAAGGCAAGTGAAAAGGTGACGAGAATGGATAAAACCTCGGGATTAAGCCCATGAAAATATAAGAGATAATGGTTTCTCTAAGTTATTGAAAGTTTAGCATAACCTGAATGGACTCAAAGGAGCCTAAGACTAATAGCATTTAGAAAGAATAAAATGCTGACCTGGTAATAAAATGAGGGTGTAATCGTGACAGATAAAATCTAACATGTGGGACTTCGATTGAATAATGATTTGAAGAAAAAAAAGGGAGAATGAGAAAAGATTTCACGGACGGCACGAGATCAGAATACCCCCATAAGGTGAATTACATCGAGATACTATGAAATATGATTATACAAATCACTTTAAATGTTCCTCGATGCAACGCGAGCCCAGATGATTACGTAAGAGGTTTCAAGTTATCAGTGGTAGAGTGTAGATCAATATTGAGGTGAATCAATAATGGATGGATAAAAGTCATAAAGTATGAGATGAGATTAGGTCGTCATTCTTAAGATGAACAGTAATGAGAAAGCATTAAAGGACTTAGACTTATACATATAGGATAAACAATGAGAGTAAACTGGAATTTAGGAGCAGGCCTCAGCAATGATAAATCGAAGTAAGAGTTACGGTATACTATAACCCATGTAAATGCAGTAAACTCATACGAATGGATAACGAGATCTATGAAATAAGATATGGCCATATTCACAAGTTCTAAAAAGTATTGAGCAAAGAACTTTAGTACACCTATAGATGCCCAGAGAGGCATCCTATTAAGCCTTATATATGTTTACAAAGTAAGACCTAGAGATTGACTAAATGCTAAAAGGAAAAAGGAAAAATGAATCGCATAAGCACACTTACAAAGGCAGGGTCATACAGGCTGCATCATCTCGGCCACTGTGGGCAAAATCATCAACGTATACCAGTTGATCAGGTGGTGCTGCGTATATAATGCCGTAAACTTTTTCCATACCCCATATACATATAATATATGCATATATAACACCGTCTGAGTCATGGGTCAATGTACATGAATGCAATGCATGAAAAGTACGTTAATAAAATCTCTTGGAGTGTCACAACACCATTATGCTTTTGAATAATATCATGAAGTAAACTTTTTCAACTTACGTATTTTTCTGAGACCCATGAACAGATGATATAATAATATGACATATGGGGAATCAAGAACATAAGCATCTCTAATATTTCTATGAATAGAGTCATGTATGGAAATAGTACATTTGCACGTTTCGTTTGTATTGTATGGATCATGCCAATAGAAAGAAGGGGTAGCCTTAACAAACCTGGAGTAGGGAAAACTCCATATAATATTCTTGGCGAAAATTGCATTGTACTCTTTTAGAACCGCAAAATTCAGATAGAATTAAGCTTCTGCTTCTTTGAAGTATTGAACGAAATGAAGCTTCTGCTTCTGTGAAGTATTTTGAACGAAAAATAGACCTTTTGTTCTCTAAAGTATCTTGAATTATAAATAATGGATCATGTCTTTTGTTTTATCAATCTTAATGTTTTTCTTGGTTCTTTCCAAATGAATATGGAGACTAGACTTGATATATGATTCTTAGGTTTTGATTTTTGTCCAAATGAAAGATGGATACAAGACTTATAAGTCTTTATTAAATTCCTATTATCCTTATCTAGCCAACAATAATAACAACAACAACAACCCAGTAAAATCCCACTAGTGGGGTCTGGGGAGGGTAGTGTCTACGCAGACCTTACCCCTACCCCGAAGGAGTAGAGAGGCTGTTTCCGAAAGACCCTCGGCTTAAAAAGACAAAAAGACAAAAAGACAAAAAGACAAAAGAAGACGATATTAGTAACACCACAGAAATAATATGGAAGAAATATATATATGGAAAATAAGAACAACATGAAATCAAGAAGAATGATACAAAGCAAAAGCAAAATAATGTCCCTACTAAACTAATCTCACAAAGTAATGGCATAAGACAAGACTTAATATCCTTATCTAGCCACCTAAGCTCAATTGCAAGAGTCATGTATGCATAGAGATAGTGGGCTTCCACGTTGGGTGGGGTGGGAAATATTAGTCATTATCCACTTATTTGGTAATTAGGTAATGTCTCGTTACCCGGTAATTAACCAATTACCCGTGTAATTAAGAATTATCTCAACTTACTTAAAATATTGCTTGCTTTTAATATACTTTATACACCTTACTATCATGGCCATGTGGTACCTTTTATGGTACTAGTCCATAAATACCGGGTATTTTAGCTCAGGCCATATTTTATCCCACCATTCCAAACTTTGACGAAAATTCATTTTCTTAACTTGCTTCCCCTTTTACTTTCACGAATTTACTCATCACTTGTGAAATAGTATAATCCTTATAATCTCCAAATAATCTTTTACTTGGACTAATGTCAATTACCTTACGACAAATTCATCGTACAATACTATAGGGTGCAACATCATCGTAACTTAATACTGTGAAGTGTAACATCACTGTAATGTAATACTGTAGGGTTCAACATTGTCGTAACTTAATACTGCGAAGCGTAATATCATCGTAATATAATACTGCAGGGTTCAACATTGTCATAACTTAATACTACGAAGTGTAACATCATCGTAATGTAATACTACAAGGCGTAACATCATCGTAATATAATATTCAGGACTTAACATCATCGTAATATTGTGGGGTGTAACATCATTTCCCCCTTTGGAACATTCGTCCTCGAATGTTGACTGATGCTCTTATCATTTTCATAACTTATAGCTCTTGTGAATACCTTAATACTCTCCTTGCCATTTAAGTAGTTGCTCTGTGAATAAATCCAAAGTCTAGGGTATTCCCCTCTTTAGTCTTTTTGTTCATATCATGACTTGTAGTCAAAATCTTTCTAATATCACAACTGCTACTACTGCATGTCTGATGGGACGCCATCAGAGGCAGATGATGTTATGAAACATGTACCTATGCACGACATGACATTCATACGCATATGTATGACACTATAATTATTTCATGATTTACTAAGTTATCCAGACTTACAGGTGGAGTCATTTACTATATATTTCCTCCATGTCTGTTATGTACTTATTTATGTGCCTTACATACTTAGTACATTATTCGTACTGGCATTCCTTTTTTCCTGGGGATGCTGCATTTCATGCCCGCAGATCCCGATAGACAGGTCGAGAGCTCTCCAAGTAGGCTATCAGCTCAGCGGAAGATGTTGGTGCGCTCCATTTGCTTCGGAGTTGCTTGTTTGGTTAGTATTAGTTAGATGTGTATTATTTGGTATGGCGGGACTCTGTCTCGACCTTTATGAAAATTATGTATTCTTAGAGGCTTGTAGAAAGATGTCATATACGTAAAAGATCGTATGGCCTTGTCGGCCTATGTTTAGTGTTCAAGTGGTTATTTTGGTCTTAGAGGCCCATATGTCTTATGTATAAGTTGGCATTAACTGTTGTATTCTAACTATTTCATGATAGCCTCTTTGGCTCATTTATTTATGATAGTATGACATGAAAAAATACGTTATGTTGGTACTCGATTGAGTAAGGTATCGGGTGCCCATCGCGGCCCATCGGTTTGGGTCGTGACATAAAGTGTGCCGACTTAGTTAGCCTGTTGACAATGACCCAAACATCATCAAACTTCCGTAACATCCATAGAAACCCTACTACGAAGTTCATAGTGATGCACTGCCACTTCCCCTCCTGCATAACCATCTGCTGGAGTAGGCTAGCTGGCTTTGGTGCTCATATTTGACATGCTGAAAATTTAGACATCTCGCTACATACTCAACTATGTCCTTCTTCATCCGCGGCCACCAATAGTGCTACCTCAGGTCATGATACATCTTCGTAGCACCTGGATGAATGGAATATAAAGAATTGTGTACCTCCTCTAGGATCTTCTCCCTCAAGACATCAACATTAAGAACACATAGGTGACCCTGGATTCGCAGAACATCATCCTCACCAATAGTAACCTCCTTGGCACCACCCTATAGTACCGTCTCTCTGAGAACCAACAAGTGCGGATATCGTACTGACAAGCCTTGATCTACTAAAGTAATAAAGACTGATCCACAACATATGCAAGAATTTGACTGGGCTCCGAAATATCCAACCTCATAAGTCTGTTAGCTAATGACTGAATGTCCAAAGCCCATGGCCTCTCCTCTACCGAAATGAATGCCAAACTACCTATACTCTCAGCCTTTCTACTCAAGGCATTCGTAACCACATTCACCTTGCCCGAATGGTAAAAGATGGTAATATCATAATCCTTTAGTAACTCAAGCCACACGCGTTGCCTTAAATTAAGGTCCCTCTACTTAAACAAATGTTGCAAGCTGCAATGATCGGTGTAAACCTCACAGGTCACCCCATAGAGATAATGCCTCCAGATTTTGAGAGCAAGAACTATCGTGGCCAACTCCAAATCATGTATGAGGTAATTCTTCTCGTGGTGCTTCAGCTAACATGAAACGTATGTAATAACTCGCCCCTCATGCATCAACACACAACCCAAGCCAATTCGCGAGCATCATAATACACAATATACATCCCTAAACCAGAGGGCAACACTAACACCAGTGCTGTAGTTAAAGCGGTCTTAAGCTTTTGAAAGCTCGCCTCGCAATCATCAGATCATCTAAATGGAGCACCCTGCTTGGTCAGTCTTGTCAAGGGTGCTGTAATATATGAGAAACCCTCTATGAACTGACGATAATAACCTGCTAACCCTAAGAAACTCCTGATCTCAGTCGTTGTGGTAGGATGAGGACAACTCTGGACTGCCTCAATCTTCATGGGATCCACTTTAATACCCTCACTTGATACAACATGACCCAAGAAAGCCACAGAATCCAACCAGAACTCGCACTTGGAGAACTTAGCTTATAGCTTATGTTCTTTCAAGGTCTGAAGCACTAACCTCAAATGCATTGGTCGTGCTCCTCCATACTACACAAGTAGATCAAATATTCATCAATGAATACAATGACAAATGATTCAGGATACGACTTAAACACCCGATTCATCAAATCCATAAACTTCATCGAGGCATTAGTCAAGCCGAAGCACATCACTAAAAACTCATAGTTCCCATACCTGGTCTGGAAAGCATTCTTCGGTACATCCGAGGCACGAATGTTGAGCTGATGATACCCAAATCTCAAGTTGATCTTATAGAACACCCTGGCACTCTGCAACTGGTCAAACAAGTCATCAATGTACGGTAACAGGTACTTATTCTTGATGGTGACTTTGTTCAACTGGCGGTAATCAATGCACATCCGCATACTCCCATCCTTCTTCTTCACAAACAATACCGGTGCATCCCAAGGCAACACACTAGGTCTAATGAACCCCTTCTCAAGACACTTCTGAAGCTACTCCTTTAACTCTCTCACCTCCTTGAGAGCCATGAGATAAGGCAAAGTAGAAATAGGTTGGGTTCCTGACACTAAATCAATGACGAAATCAATATCCTGATCTGGCGGCATACATGGTATATCAGCAGGAAATACATTGGAAAACTCTCATACCACTGACACTAAATCTAACATGGGAGTCTCTGTAGTAGTATCCCGAACAAAGGCCAAATAGGCCAAACAATCCTTCTCGACCATATGCCGAGCCTTCAAGAAAGAAATAACCCATCTGGAATTTCCAACAAACAAAGCCCTCCACTCTAATCTAGGCAGCTCAGGCATTGCCAAGGTAACAGTCTTGGCATAACAATCAAGAATGGCATGGTATGGTAGCAACCACTCCATGCCTAAGATAACCTCGAAATCAACCATATCGAGTAATAGAAGATTCGCTCTAGTTTTATAACCGTAGAAAATCACGACACAAGAATGATAAACTCGATCCACAACAACAGAATCACTCACTAGCATGGACACATATACATGAACACCCAAGGACTCATGAGATACATATAGATAAGGAGAAAATTGAGAGGAAACATAGGAATAAGTAGAACCTAGATCAAATAATACTGAGACATCCCTACGGCAGACAAAAATAGTACCTACGATCACTACATCGGAGGCAACTACCTTTGTCCTAGTAGGAAAAGCATATAATTTGACCGGAGCGCCACCTGACTGGCCTACACCTCTAGGGATACCCCTACTCACATGCCTTCTGGTCGACCTGGCGGGTGGTGTGGTAGTTGGTGTGGTAATCATGGGCTGATAGTCCTGCTGCTCGACCTTGCCCAAAAGTTTGGGACAATACCTATTTACGTGGCTATGATCCTTGCACTCAAAACAACCCCTCGGAGCAGTGGACTGTTGACTTGAAGTCTGACCCTAATGACCTGAATACCCACTGGAGGAACCCTGAATAGCTGGAAGATGGTAAGTAGTCTCTGGAATGGCACTAAAATAGTGTCATGCTGTAGCACTCCGAGCAGACGGTGGTGCCGACTGTATGGGCCTGCTAGATTGACTCCTCATAAACTAACCTCTACACCCAGGTGCGGTGCTACTGAATCCTCCAAACTGTTGAGGCCGTTTGTCCCTCGGCACAGACTCTCTATTGTGGTTACGAATACGCTCGATCCTCTAAGCTATATCCACAACCTGATTAAAAAGAGTCCCCTTCTCTGCCTCAGAGGCCATGGAAATTTGAATCTCAGGGTGCAGACGTGCAATGAACCACCGCACCCACTTTGTATTTATGAGGGGTAAAATAGCTGCATGGTGGTACAAGTTAATGAATATCGCCTCATAGTCGGTCACAGACATATGACCCTGACGGAGTCGCTCAAACTGACCCCGATGCTCCTATCTCCGAAGGTGGTATGCACTTCTCCAAGAACAGATGTGTAAACTGATCCCAAGTCAAGGGAGGTGAACCTGCTAGCCTGCTGAGGAGGTAAGCCTGTCACCATCTGCGAGCCTTGCCCTCAAGCATAAAGGTGGTGAAGTCCACCCCATTGGACTTCAATATCCCCATGTTCCATAGCCTATCCTTGCACCGGTCAATGAAATCCTGTGGGTCCTCTAACTGCTCACACCCAAAGTTAGGGGGGTAAAGTCTAGTCCACCTGTCCAGCCTCTTCTGTTGAGCAACGATCACGACTAGTACAAACTCTGGCACAACCACTGCAACTGGTAGGACCGCTCATGACTTGTAAAACCTATATGAACCTAGTCCTCTGATATCAAGCTGTCACGATCCAAAACCCATAATAGGTCGCGATGGTACCTAATACTGCTGTTAGGCAAGCCCATAAGTGAACTTACAATTTAGTTACCCTTTTTAACATTTAAAACAAAAATTTTCCTTTTTTTAAAGAACTAAAGAAGTAATATCTCATGCAACCGTACATACTCATTTCTCAACAAAACACAAGCGTGAGAAATAAATCCACTATAGTGACAGTAATGATAAGTATAATAGTACATACATGCTAAAAGACCCCAAAACCCGGTGCCACAAGTGTATGAGCAATCTAGAGAATATACAAAACTATTACTACTACTGTCTGAAAGGTAATAGACATAAATAATAAATAAGGTAGCAGGAGACTCTGGTGTTGCAGATCGTACCAAGGCAAGCAGCTCACCACTAAGTCTCCGTAGGAGTGCGTCTATGCACCCATGTAACTACTGGTAGTACCTATCTCAATACCTGCACATTCAGTGCAGAAGTGTAGCGTGGGTATGGAAAACTACGCATACCCAGTAAGTATATAGTCTAACTTCGAAGAAGTAATAACGAGTGATCGACTTGATTCTTAGTAGAGGTCAAACAGGAATAGAAATGAATAAAGTAGACACGGTGAGTGTACACCAAGTAGCAACGAAACAAGTAAAAGTAATTATGGTAATTCCACACATGAGTCTATATCAGATCACTAAACATGTCATAACCGGCCTTGAAGGCACTAACTCAACTATTACCAAACCAAACCCAGTCTCAAATATTAAGCACGAAGCTACCGAGGCAAACTCCCTGATCCCATAGGAATCATGGTACTTAGTACTGCCGAGGTGAATGGCCCGATCCCATAAAAATAGTGTTACTATACTGCCGAGGCGAACGACTTGATCTCATAAGAGTAGTGTTACCATACTACCAAGGCAAATGGACCAATCCCATAAGAGTAATTTATTTCACTACCGAGGCGAATGGCTCAATCTTTTTGGAGTAGAGAAAGTAATCTCGCTCGCGGAAGAACATGCAAAGCGAGAAGACACGGATCTATAGTTTATCAAATATTTCCCAATTTTTTCAAAGTAAGAGGCTATCTTGGTATCTTTATTAAAATCCTCAATCTTAGTCATAATCAAGAAATTTAATATATAAGATAGGTATAAATAGCACCATTAAAGGCATGTTGTGAATCTAAGTCTAACCGGACATATCATGAATATATCTACGTATGGACTCTCGTCACATCGTGTGTACGTTGCTCCTCTCGTCACCTCGTGTGTATGTTTCTCCACACAACAAGTACCACATAAAAATTAATACACATAAAGGGATAAGTTCCCCCTTATAATGTTAGGCAAGAGACGTACCTCGCTTTCAAGTCCACTAATTGGCTCTTTAACCTCACTAGAATTCCCCAAACAGAGTCGAACAATCCAAAGCTAATCAAAAATCATATAAACTAATCAATAAGTGCTCAAAATTTCCAAATTCGGACCACAAAAAAGAGAACATGGGAAAAATAAGCCTAACTCCCATCTTTAATGTTGCACCCCATGTTTTCGTGCGCAAAAGTACGTCGTAAGTCAATTGATGTAAGCTCAGAAATGAGATCATCCTTGAAAGTACATAAAGTAAGTTAATCATGTTACCTTGGGGGTTAAAAATATTTATTATCATGAATAACAAGTACCAAGATGGTTGGAAAGGCTTAGAAGCTAAACAAATTGAAGAAAATAAGTTTCGTCGAAAGTCGATAAGTTTGGAATGTTATAACATGAACTTTGGGGGTGAGACTAGGGTTATTAACGTGATAATGAGGTTATATTATTAGTTATTTTAGGTTTATGATATTCGTGTGTTACGTTTTGAAGTCAAGCGAATTGTGGAACAAAAGTTGGAAAAGGTCATCGCAAGTTACATTCATAAATATGCTGAAAATTAGGTCAAATATAGTAGAGCTTTTCTCCCAATGCACTTGAAATTACGGGATGATCCACATATAAAATTGAATATATATGAGTCTAGTTTATTACTCATTAAATGGTTTGTCAATAAGACATTGAAGTAGAGATATATTTGCAGTTTCGTTAGACTGCACAGACTGCATAGGTGACAAGTAGGTATGTCACTAAAGCTTTTTGAGCAATACATTTCATGTGCTATATGAGGTATGTTTGGGACATATTATATACCAAATTGAAGTTCTTAGAATCTAGTTTCTAATGCTCTTAACCATTCATTCATACGGCATATGGATAAAAATATATAAGCGTATGAAGAAGGGCCAATGATAGGGTGCTAAGTAGCACCTTTTTGACTTCTAAAAAAGGGGATATTTACATCCCTTATCTCATCTCTTTCTCTATTTTTACAGAGAGCATGATCAAATAAAACCTCAAACCTCACCCTCAAGCTCTTCACAAGGGTTTCCAACAAGATTATCATCCGAACGAAATCAAGTAGCGATAATATTAAAACGATCCCTATGACGTAAGTATCACTATATTGCCTCTCCTTTTCTTTGTAGGTCGAGTTTTGGAAGGTATTTAATAGTTAAGAAAATTCCTTATTTCTTTATTTAAGCTTTTAAATGTGAAGGAAGGTTGATAAATTCGTTTCCTCATAATTAGAACTCACGGGATGGTGATCAGAAGCCGTGAGTTCGAGTTATTTGACTTGTAGTGGACTGTTTTGTGGGATATTTCGTGTTGTGTTTGGGATGTATATTTTGATATTTTTAATGGATTTTTTGAGGAGAACTGGTGTGGAGAAACACCATATAATGGCGAAATGGTGGATTAGTCGTTTTTTGTAACATTTTCGGGGTGTTTGACACTAATATTGATGTCGTTTTGGGTATGGAGTGATTGGGGTGTGTTGGGCTGTTATAATCTTAATATAACATGGATTTCGACTTGAATCCACTGTAGGAGGTAATTATACTATGTTATTGCTTCTACTTAAGGTTATCTTGACATTGATTAAGTTAAATGGATGGACTAGACATGAACTAGTAAATAAAGTTGCTAATTGAGGATAATTAGAGTTGTGGATTGTTTTCTTTATTATAAATATATGGTATAAGGCTGGAATCATTGGTAAATGAATTCATTGTCATGTTAATGACCTCTTACTATTAAGTTAAAGTAAATAGTCTATAAGGGATGATATGGGGTATACAAATTCCAATTGGAGCTTGCCGCTCATTGTGAAGTAGTTGTGACTTACTGTTGTTTTATGGTGTCTTGTTATTGATATTTATATGTTGTTGGATTTCCTCGGTTGTTATTGTTGGTTTATGGTATTGGAGGAGGACCTTGTTATAGGGGAGATGCTGCCTAAATTTATGTAAATGAGCTACTAGCTTAAGTTACAAACTTAGCCTTTGCTCAACACTGATTTTGAATCTCATTATGCTATGGTAGATTGAGTTGAGTTGTTTGAAGAATTTCTTGGAAGGTATTAAGGACTCAATGGAGTTAAGGTATGTTAAGGCTATCCCTTCTTTATTTTTGGCATGATCCATATGATACAAATGAAATGAGCAAACGTATAACTTTCATAAATGATTCTATTCATAGAAGTACTTAGGGTGCCTATGTTCTTGATTCCCCACATGTCCTATTATTATATCTTCTGTTCATGGGTCTCAAAAAAATACGTACGTTGCTAAAGTTTATCCGGAGGCATATTGATCTTATGACATTCCAAGAAATCTTATTGACTTACTTCATTATGCATCACATTCATTTATACATGTACATTGACCTATGACCAGATGGTGTTATGTACGCATATATTATATGTGTATGGGGTATGGAAAAAGGTTATGGCATTACATACGCACCACCACCTGATCAACTAGTATACGTTGATAATTTAGCCCACAATGGCTGAGATGATATGATGGGATTCCCTCAGAGGCTTGGTGATATTATGTACGCATATACCTATGCATGGTATGAAATTTATATGTATGACATTATAAATATTTCATGATTCACAGAGCTATTTAGACTTATAGGTTGAGTTCTTTACTCCATGTTTCTTTCATGTCTTTTATATACTACTTTCATGCCTTACATACTCAGTACTTTATTTGTACTGACGTCCCTTTTGCTTGAGAACATTATGTTTCATGCCTACAAGTCCCGATAGATAGGTTGAGAGTCTTCTTAGTAGGCTATCAGCTCAACGGAAGTGTTTGTGCACTCCATTCACTCCGGAGTTGCCTATTTGGTCAGTATGAATTAGTGACTCTAATGTGATTACCAGAAGGAAAAGTACACCCGGAATAATAAAAAATCAATATGGTCTAGTGAACAAGATACACTGAACATGAATTAAGGATCAGAAGATTTGATAAGAGTCGACATCATGAGAATTTTAGAGATCGCATTCCAACAATAATAGAATGGACAACAAAAGAATAACCTTTAAAGTTCATTCAGGAAGACACTTCCCTAAAACAAGCACGGTGAGCAGAGTTAAGCTTAAGGGACTAAGTGTGTCAGTTACACTAGGTGCTAGCCTTGTGCGTAAGAAATTCAATTATCCCTGGTATAGAAGGGTCATTGCAAGGCGAGTAATATGTCAGTGAAGATGTGAAAAAAATACCAAAAATGAAGAGATAACTATGGAATAATAAAGAAAGAATGCGGTAAAAAGGTGAGGAATGCGATTACATTTATTCAGATCCTACAGATATGATATAACTCCAGAACATTATGCAAGCATGACGTCGAGGAAAAGCAGTAAGGGTTCTGCACCCGATGATATTGATAAATAAGTGTGAATTAACACTTAATACATAAGGAGCCCGTACGAGAGATAAGTTAAGACAAATGACATAACGTGTTGAGTTGGAAAAGAAAGTCTTAGAAGGCTATGACTCTATAAGTTTCACGTCTTATTTTTTTGCGAATATAGATATGGGAGTGGACCCACGAGTAGTATATAGTTGATTCGGGAAGAGTCTAGTTAGGTCTAGATAGGAGGATATAAATAAATCAACAGATCGTGTAAGATAAATGTAGTGAACCCCAACATAGTGAATTCAGTCTCGTAGATATAATGTCGTAACCCTTGAGAAATATTCAGATAGGAGTTGGGGTAAGTAAAGGTACCATATAAGTGTTACAAAAATAAAAGAGAGTGCCACTAAGGAGACAATCAATGTTTGAGTTCAGAAGTAACCTTACGAGCATAAGGGCACGGAGGTATGTAATTAATGATAATTATGGGCGAGTAAGAACATCAAAGATTCTTTCGGGTATACGATGTATAAGTTCACAACTTTACAAGAGTCAAAAGGGTCTCCCTTAAGAACTACAAAGAAACACTAGCTGAGGAAATAAGGAAGCACGCTTCAACTTAAGCATAGTGACATAAAGAAGAAATGGTCTTGTAACAATAGTCTCACAACAATATGGTATGCACTCCATAAGAAAGTGGCACCTATCGTGGCTAATGAACGAGAAGAAGAAAAAATCAAAAGGTGATATTCAAGATCATATGGGTTGCATGGAATTTCAATATGTGTGGGAACTAAGATAAGCCAAGTATTCATGCAACAAGTGGCAAAACGACCAGGAAAAGTAATTTCTTACATTTAAAGACAATTAAGAAGGCTCGAAAAGAAATCTATAGTGCTAACAATTTAATAGAAGATTACGAGTAGTGTAAATAGAGATGTGTAGGTCGTAAGATAAAGTATGATAGAGTGACAAGGCTTTAGGTAGATAAGAGTAAGGATATGAAAAAGTGATTGAGAAGATGACGAGAACATGTAAGGGCTCGAGATTAAGCCTATCAAAACAAGAGAGTTGATGGTTTCTGTAAGATATAGAAAGCTCAGTATAGCCTTAATGAATGCAAAGGAGTCTAAGACTAGTAGCATTTAGAACAGATGGAGTGTTGCCCTGGTAGTAGAATAAGGGTGTAATTGTAATAAATAAGTGGATGTCGTTTAGGCCTTTGATTAAGTAATGATTTAACGAGTAAGGGATATCATGAATTGCATGGGATTAGAATACCTCCATAATATGAATCACATTGGGATGCTACGAAATATGGTTATTGAAGTATAGTATTGTCCCTAGGTGGATCAGGCAAATAACTTCAGATGTTTCCCGATGAGATGTGAGCCTTAATGATAATGTATTACGTAAGAGGTTTCAAGTTATCTGTGGTAGATTATGGGTCAAGATTAAGGTAAATCAACAATAGAGGGATAAGAGCTACAAAGTATGAGATGAGATTAGACCATCATTATTAAGATGAACAGTAATGAGAAAGCATTAAAGGACTTAGATTTATACATATAGGATAAACATCGAGAGAGTAACCTGGAGTTGGGTCGCAGACCTTGGTAATAATAAACCTATAGTATGACCTACCGAGTTGTAGTAAAGCCATAAGTATAGATAACTAAGTCTATGAAACAAGCTATAGCAATAGTCGTAAGTTTAACAAAGTACCGAACGAAGAACTTCAGTACACCTATAGATTCTCAGAGGGATAACTTGTCATAGTTTTGTATATGTTCACAAAGTGAGGCTAAGAGATTGGCTAAAAGTTGCAGGAAAAAGGAGAGAAGAGTCGCACATAAAAGGATAGAGTCATACATGCTGCATCACAGAAGGTAGCAACAGTTATGAGATAGGAAAGATTCATACCTTAAGTCGTGGTGTGAGAAAGAGGCCTAAAGGTGGGAATGCCCTATCCTTTGAATTTATTCACAAAACAGTTACCTAGATGGTAATGATAGTATTAAAGTATTCATAAAGCTATAGGTTATGATACTAATAAGCGTAACAGCCAACATTCGAGAACGAATGTTCCAAAGGGGGAATGATGTTACACCCCATGTTTTTGTGCACAAAAGTACGTCGTAAGTCAATTAATGTAAGCTCAGATATGAGATCATCATTAAAAGTACATAAAGTAAGTTAATCATATTACCTTGGGGGTTACAAATTTTTATGATCATGAATAACAAGTACCAAGATGGTTGGAAAGGCTTAGAAGCTAAACAAATTGAAGAAAATAAGTTTCGTCGAAAGTCGATAAGTTTGGAATGTAATAACATGCACTTTGGGGGTGAGACTAGGGTTATTAACATGATAAGGAGGTTATATTATAAGTTATTTTAGGTTTATGATTGTTGTGTATTACATTTTGAAGTCAAGCGAGTTGTGGAACAAAAGTTGGCAAATGTCATCACAAGTTACATTCATAAATGTGCTGAATATTAGGTCAAATGTAGTGGAGTTTTCTCCCACTATACTTGGAACTATGGGATGATACACGTATCAAATTGAATATCTACGAGTCTAGTTTCTAACGCATTAAACGGTTTGTTGATATGACATCAGAGTAGAGATATATTTGTAGTTTCGCGAGACTGCATAGACTGCATAGGTGACAAGTAGGTATGTCACTAAAGCTTTTTGAGAAATATATTTCGTGTGATATATGAGGTCTTTTTGGGACATATTAGATAAAAAATTAAGGTCTTGGAATCTAGTTTCCAATGCTCTTAACAATTCATTCATACAACGTCCGGATTAAAAGATATAAGCGTATAAAGAAGGGCCAATGATAGGGTGCCAAGTAGCACATTTTTGACTTTTAATAAAAGGGGATATTTACACCCCTTATCTCGTTTATTTCTCTATTCTTCTAGAGATCACGACCAAATAATACCCCAAACCTCACCCTAAAGCTCTCCACAAGGGTTTCCAACAAGATTATCATTCGGGGAATGAAATCAAGTAGCGATAACATTAAAGCGATCCCTACGACGTAAGTATCACTATATTGCCTCTCTTTTTCTTTGTAGTTTAAGTTTTGGAAGGTATTTAATAGTTAATAAAATTCCTTCTTTCTGTATTTAAGCTTTTAAATATGAAGGAAGGTTGATAAATTCATTTTCTAATAGTTGGAACTCACGGGATGGTGATCGGAAGCCGAGAGTTTGAGTTATTTGACTTGTAGTAGACTATTTTCTGGGCTGTTTCATGTTGTGTTTGGGCAGTATATTTTGATTCTATTTAATAGAGTTTTTGAGGAGAACTGGTGTGGAGAAACACCACATAGTAGCAAAATGGTGGATTAGTCGTTCTTTGTAAAATTTTCGGGGTGTTTGACACTATATATGTTTCATGATTCACAGAGCTATTCAGACTTATATGTTGAGTTCTTTACTCTATGTTTCTTTCATGTCTTTTATATATTACTTTCATGCCTTACATGAAAGTAGGCTATCAACTCAGCGAAAGGTGTTTGTGTACTTCACTCGCTCCGGAGTTGCCTATTTCATGCCCGCAGGTCCCGATAGATAGGTTGATAGTCTTCTTAGTAGGCTATCAGCTCAGCGGAAGGTGTTTGTGCACTCCATTCACTCCGGGGTTGCCTATTTGGTCAGTATGATTTGGACATGTATTTATTGGTATAGCGGGGCCCTATCCCGACTTTTATGACATTTATGTACTCCTAGAGGCTTGTAGACAGATGTCATGTATATGGATACTTGTATGGCCTTGTCAGCCTATGTTTTGAGTATACAAATGATCATGTCGGCCTTATAGGCCCTTATGTCACATACATAAGTTTCTATATCATGTTGGGTCATCCTATGTTTAGTATTCTCGTATGTTTAATTCTAGTTATGTCATGATAGCCTTTCTGGTTCATTTACCCATAATAGTATGATAAGAAGGATACATTACATTGGTACTCGGTTGAGTTAGGCACGAGCACAAGGATACATTACGTTGGTACTCGGTTGAGTTAGGCACGGGTGCTCGTCGTGACCCTTCGATTTCGGTCGTGACATTTTAATCAAAATACTACCCAGTTGACCCTTCTTCGTGATCGCAGAAAAAGTTTCGCAATCGCAAAGGCATAGCTGGCCAAGGCCCTGAAGACCTTCTTCGCGAACACGAGGGTAGTCTCACGATCGCGAAGGCTCGCCCAGCCTAAGCTTCACAAACGCTGTCAGCCCTTCGTTGAAAGCGAAGAGCAAAGGTGGTTGACCCACCCCAGCCCTTTTATTCTACACGAACGCGGGCCTGTACACATGAACGTGAAGGCTACCAACCCTAGACCTTCGCGAACGCGAAGGGAAAAATGCCCAGTCCCTCAATTCCTTCTTTGCGAATGCAACTCCACCTCCGTGTTTGAAAAAAAGGAAACCAGAACCAACAACATCAGATTTTTAGACTTAGCTTCGGGTGGTCCGAAATTCACCCGAGTCACTCGAGACCCCGACCAATCGCACCAATGTTGATACCCAATTTTTTCCTATATATTTTTCAATATGCAAAATAACTTCAAAATAGCATATAAATGCATATATAAGCATGTCCAAATGTTTTATTATTTTTTTCATAATTTTAAAGGTTTAAATTGATTTATTTTTTCCTTTTTATCCATAAAATCTCAATAATTATTTCCAAAATTATTATTTTTTGGTAATTCATCTACTGAATTTTCA
Source organism: Nicotiana tabacum (assembly GCF_000715075.1). NCBI lineage: Eukaryota > Viridiplantae > Streptophyta > Magnoliopsida > Solanales > Solanaceae > Nicotiana > Nicotiana tabacum. The sequence continues at coordinate 79,191,495 of NC_134089.1, read as the reverse complement.
TATTTATTCCAAAATATAGCTAATTTGTTTTATATACTTTTACAGTTTCATTTAGTATTTTTAAAGCTAAATTGCACATAATTGCAATATTAGCCATTTTAAGGTTTAATTGTGTCTTATTTTCATAAAATTGGATCCTATATTTTTAAATTGTTATTGATGTGTTATAAATCATTTTGGCTTTTTTAAATTAATTTTTAGAAGCCATTTACTATTTTTTATAATCTGAAAAGGAGAAAATTGGCTATTTAAATAACAACCCATTTGTATTTCAATTCTAGCCTAAATTGAATCCCAATTCCCCAGCCCAATTTTAATTAAACCCGACCCTAACCCAATTTTAACCCTACCCAAACCCGGATCCCCACCTACCCCTTTAATCTAGGCCGTTGATCCTAATCCAATTTTAACCCTACCCAAACCTGAACCCACCTACCCCTTTTAATCTGGGTTGTTGATCATTCAGATCAATGACCACCATTGCCCCTTACCATTTTTAACCCCTGAACGACCCCTTACCCTAATTCATTTCTCACCACCTACCTCCCTTGAATCCCTTCCTCTCAAACTCTCTCTGCAACTCCACTTAAGCCCTAGCCGCCGCCACATGAATCCACCGTAATCCCCTTCAATCCCCACCTAATCCATGGACTCCCATAGCGGTTTGATACGTGTACTCATCTTCTATGTCTACTGGTTACCTATTTTCGTGATTCCATGGATAGATCTCGAAGAGATCTGGTCTAGTCCTTGCTTAACCTCTATCTCTGGTCTTTTTCCGGCCACCTATGACCGTTCGAGTCAGATCCACGGTTTTTCTGGCTAGATCGGTAACTTTCAAAGTCTTTCTCACTTTTCTGGGTTCTCTGAAACCCTAGCTTTAAGAGCTTTCCGATTTTCTTTCAGATCTGTCTTAGATCTGTGCATGTTATGAACTTCTTAAGTGTTTTCTCGAAGGTTCTTCGATTTTTGTTTCAAAGTGACTTCTCGTTTTCAACGATTAGGGCTTTTCTTAAACTCTTTTTAAAAAAAATGATCTCTTCTCTGATTTTATGTTGTTTTATGATTTTACTATGTTCAAACGATTTGTTTATGCTTTTCTTCTACTTGATTCAACATGTTGAAAACCCTAAATAGTTAGGTTCTGTCTGGGTTTTGAAACTGTCCTTGTTTGTTTTGAGTGCATACTTGTTCGATTAAGTTCTTTGTGTTTGAATCCTTTTTCCTTGTTTGACTTATCTGATTCTGAGTTCTTGCTATTTTTAAACTCGACTATTGTTGAAACCCTAATTTCTTAAAAGGTTTTCCTCACTTACTACTGTGAGTTCTTTGCTTGTTTTTGACTCTCTTTATCTGTTAGACTGGTTTCTTCACATTGGCTATACGTGTGAGCCCTGACTGCTTGACCTTGTTGATTACCATGCTTTGAATAGTCTCTGGCCTATTCATGACACTCCTGTCTGTTTATGTTCATCCAGTTTGCTCCTTTTGGTCAATATGTTTGACCCTACATGTCTAATACGCTTGTTCATTCCTTTCTATTTATATGTCAAAATGTAGAGTCATGATTCTTTCTTGATTGATCATGATGTCCTCAATATTACGATTGATTGCAAAGGGTTCTCTTATAAACCCTAATTTTACTCATTTGTTAAAAATTGATTGATTCCCTTTCTTTAATTATTGTGATGTTTTACCTTGCTGAATCCTTTCCCAAAATTAAGTATATTTTGTACTTAGACTCAAATATTTACCTTATACTTTTACTACCCCTTTATATGGTAAGAATCAATCTGGCTCAAACTGATTTCCTTCCTTAATTAACCCTGTTAGTATCCGTTCGAGTTGTAATTCCCTGATTAAAGGGAATTACTTGTATTGATTGATTCTGATTGTGATTATTTCCATGTCTGTGTTAAAACCTTACTTGTTACCTTATTCTTTACTCGTTTTCAAACTATAAATACCCTACCCTCTCTTCTTTGAACACACGAACAATTGAGTTCAAAAACAAACTTACTCTCAAAACTCTCTTTTTTCTCTGCTATTACTTGTGCTACTGCTTTGTCTAGCCGGCTAAAAGCCAAGGTTAGACTGTAGAATCCTGCTTACTTTACCTTTCTGCACCTTGCTTTCTCTACTGGTATGTCCTAGTTAATTTTTCAAGCCTCAACAACAACATGCTTCTTTAGTCATTTCAATTTCCCCCATTCTTGTCTACTTCTGCTTGTGGTTCTGTAGTCAAGTTACATTACCAGCATGTTATAATGTATCCCCTTACCCTTTAGATTAATGTACTCCCCTACATGTGTTCCAAGGCATGCTCTGTCAGTCACTTATTGTGTACTTGCTATCTTATGAATCCCAAACCCCCATATCCCCTCTATGTGTTTGTGTTCTTTTGGTTGGTTTATGACCATACCAGTATCAATCATTGCTGTGCATGACCAAACCAGACCTCTGCTGGGATCATGTGCTTATAGACAAGTTTCTCCCCAAAATCCCTTGACCCCCTTTATATGACTACTGATTCTGTGTGTGATCCCATCTTGGGAACTTGAGTTTTGCTTACTACTACAATTGCTTTCAATCACTTTTATACTGATTACTTTCAAAATGGACCTGCTAGTCCAGTTTTAAACAAACTCTTTTTAAAAAAAAAGCTATGTCAAGCACTCTCACCTACTCTTAGAATCTAGGTTCTGCCCCTCTTGTGTGAGCCTTGCCTTGGGACCCTTGAGCTCCCTCTGAACTTGGACACATACGAGCTGACCCTTCCACACTGCACTTATTCTGTTTGGTTATGAAAATCTGGGTGTGAGCACTACTCGGGATCCCTTGAGGTCCTTAGGGAACTCTGACACACCCAGATATGAGAAAGGCTTTGGAATAATACTGGCATTAAAGTGGTTGATTACATAACTTAGAGAGGAAGTCAAGATCAGGCTTCCGTTGGTTGTAATTTCTTATTTTTGCACTTCTTTTGTAATTCAATCATTTGGTATGTAATAATTTGTAAACAAATATGGGGTTGGCTAGTGAAAAAGGCTGGGAAATATGCATTTTTTGGCTATCAAAAGGGTAGAAAGCATGTTACTAGGTTTACATTCCTACTTGCGTAATAGAATCCATGCTTAGGACTCATTTCATGCATTAGAAATCATGTTCCTTAGGATTTACACTTACTGTATTCAGCATGTCTGTCTCACTATCATATCACTTAGCAAATCCTGTGTTAAAAATATGTTAATAACCAGTGTTTCTGCAATCATGTTCCTACTGCCATGCACACTGAGAGATCATGTTTTAGGATAAACAACACTAACAAATATATCCTCTCTACATATTCTGAAAATTATGTTTTAGATGCTGAAATATTTGTGCATGTAGAAATCCTGCTTAGGATTCTACATATACATCATTCTGCACCTCTTTACATTTAGATACCATGTCTTTAGGATCTCATTTATATTCGCTTAAGCACACTTAAGCTAACTACGAATGCATAAAAAGGAATAAAACGATCTCATTTAGTCTTTACAACTAATTGGCCATAATTCTGTGAGCTGAACACCTAGAACATCATGTTTAGGTAATAAGAATAATCTCCAAATATCTTAGTGATTCTGAATAATTACTGATTACTACTTATGCCTAGGCAAGCTTTAGGTAATTACTCAAAAAAACTGGAATTGCCTTTGTTTAATTATCAACTGCTACAACCCGCAGACAGACCTGATTCAGACTTCTTTTCTGAGTTATATAATGAATCTAGTTCTGATTGAAACACCCTGCTTTAGGATTTTTTAAAATTCAGACCTTAACTGTGTTTAAGTCGTGCTATTTAAATGCATTACTTGCGGAGGTATGCATGGGCCTTCTAACTGTTTACGTGTTTCCCCTTTTAATGCAATCCTACGTGTTTTATATGTCGCCTTAGTTTTTTAACCTTTAAACCTACGAGTCAGCCTAAAACCTCCCTCTTATAGGAATAGTAGTCCTAAATTCCTCCGGGACTAATAGGAATAGGACGGGTAACAGCACGCAATAGAGGTCGAGACCAATCCTCGCTTTATTCACGGGGTGGGAAGGGTAGGTATGGATATGATGACCGGTGCGCTAAAACCACGTGTATCCCCTCTTCTGAGGAATGTCATACCGGGTATTGCATTGAGGTGATCCATATTACAAATAAACCTAGGACCCCTTTTATATTCACAAGCATGTTTAGATTGTAACTCTTTTCAAAACCCTTTTTATATCGTTTTCCAAACGTTTGTGTATTTAAACTTAAATCCCTTATTACTTGAGCCTTTACTTGTTTACTTGCTAATTGCACAAATTCACAAAAAACTTTCTAGCCAGGAACCACACTAGTGGATCCTGAGGTGTTCCTAACACCTTCTCCTTAGGATAATTTCAAGCCCTTACCCAATCTCTGGTTATCAAACATAGTTGTAGTTGAACCTTATAGGTGCCCTAACACACCTTTAAATTGTTAGGTGGAGACTCTTCAAAAAACCCAATTCCCAAAAGGAAATGAGTCATTACACTCCATGAATGTCAAAACCCAGACTCCCCTCCGATGGAAAGGGAAAAAGGGGGGCGTGACAATGTCACACCCCAACCTCGGGAGGCGCGACCGGCGCTCAATCGAGTGAACCCAACTGAGCAAGCCTTATTGACACTTGCTACCCAACTCAATATGATTAAGGAATTCGACTTTCTATTAATTAGACAATAGCAAAATCGAGCATTCAACATTTTTAATTCATCATTTTTTTATTACAAATCGTAAACCATAGCTAAGCTTTCAAGATTTTACATATTCATAACTTAGACAAACTAGAGGATAGAGTTATAACAAAGATTATTAACCCATCCAACACCCATACATAACCCACACATCGTCTACGGAGCCTCTATGGATACAAAAGACGACTTATGACAACGCCAGCAACAAGGCCCCGACTATACCTCAAAAGTGGAAGTCTACCACAAAAGATGTACAACATAACCCCTTTAAAGGAAAAAGGGGTTCACCAAGTCTTCGAGAGGAGGACACTCCGCTATGCACGATCGGCACTGCCCACTAAAAAGCCACTTATATTCATTTAAAAATGTAGCACCCTCGGCAAAAGGGACGTTAGTACCATGGAATAGTACTAGTATGTATAACTAAACACCATCTAGTTAGAAAGAACTTTCATACAAGAATAAGAAATCACAAGTATAACTCAAAATTTTAAACGATCACCACATTATCAAATAAAAGAATCATACAACATCCACATCATTTTTCCATAGCTTTTAGTTTGGGGCATTTCACACTATTCATCATTGTTCACAATACTACCGCTATCTTGAGCGGAGTCCGATCTCGACCCGATCGGCTAGGTTGCCTCAGTTGAGGCATATACTTCAATCACAATCTCATTTTCCTTTTTTTTTCCGAAATTCATTCGTAATACCACCGCTATCTTGAGCGGAGTCCGATCTTGGCCCGATCGGCTAGGTCGCCTTTCCAAGGCATTGTTCCCTTTGCATTAATCATTTCGTTTCACATATATCATTTCATAGGCACTTGGGGCCACAACTTATCACATTATCCATGGCACTAGGCCGCATTTTTACATCCTTCCTAATTTTAGTATTAGCTTTGCCATTTAGGACAGTAGGTGCACACAAGAGCAATTTAAATTGTAAGCGTAGATATGACTTCCCGTAGGTGGAACAACAATGCAACTTCAATCAAAATTTAAAGTCCAAGCATTTCAATACATAATTCATATCCTTGCCCTTTTCAAGTTATCAAAACAGCACGTTGATCATGTTGAGACACATCTTTCACGCATATACGGTTACAATATCAATTCATGTAAAATAACAAGAAATGCAACAATTCAGCTTTAATCTTACCATATTCACACAAATACCGATGAAGCTCAATTTCTAAAAGACGGGGTTTTAGCCATACATACCTCAATAAAGCTTACCTTAATTCTTACAAAATTCCGGGACTCTTAGCACTTCAATCTATAGTATAAGAATTACAAATCGAACCAAGAATTAGTGACATGGTTAAGATATTAGCTCGTTCGGGTATACTATCAAGCACCAAGTGTGCATGGTGATTTTATGTCCCTTTTTGAAAGAGATTTCTTCAATGTTATACTTCAATGGTTGTCTCTTTAGTTCTCATCCTCCCCATACCCCATTATCTCTTATGCATGCAAGATTATTAGCCATTTTTCCCAAGACTCAATTATTAATCACTTATTTTAAATAGAAAGTTCAAAATTACAGATTATGGAACAAGTTCTTACCTTTTTAGGGTGAAGACCTAGCAACTCTCGTGACAATCTTCAAGATTTTGGGGTAAGAGTTGGGTGGGGATTAGATGAAGGTCACTCTCTCTCTCTCTGGAACTCCTTTTATCACTCTATCTTCAGTAAAAATAACATAGAGAAGGTCGGACGGGGTGTTTTTAATGGGATGGGGTCAGGTTTAAAAAATTAGAAAATAGGAGCTCCGACTCAGATCTGCGATCGCATATCTGACATGCGGCCCGCAAAATGGACCGCAAAAATGGTCCCAAAAACTGAACACACTGCCTGGGTATGCGACAAGAATGCGGTCCGCACACCTATTCTGTGGTCGCATAATGCACCGCAGAACTGCCCCTTGCAAAAATTCCAAGGGGATTATGCGACGAATGAGGCCTGCATATCGAGTATGCGATCGCATAATTGGCCGCATAGTTGACCTCAAAATTACCTATCACACTGCTTGATTCTGCGATGACTATGCGGTCCACATAGTTGTTATGAGACCGTATTCTGAACCGTAGAATTGCACCTTTTTGGAAAGCATTGATCCTTGACTTTTTAGTGCATAGATCAGTCCAAAGGGTCCGAACTTGGCACTATAAGCTTTCGATTTTTGTGTAGAAGTTTTCATAGGGCCTTATAAACAACCAACATGTCCATAAACAAACTAACTTGCTTGAACCCTCGAAACACGTAAAATAACATCAAAACCAAGAATCGTACCCCAATAGCTGTCATAACCCAAGTTCTCCCTCCGTGAACCCTCGTGACGGCACCTAGTCTCTACGACTACGTAAGCCTAACATTTGCGGAAAAATGAAATGAAAATATAAAAGCTAACAATTAACAGGTAAATTTAAGTAAGAAATTAAGATGTCGCTCGGTATATACAATAATCACTCTCGAAATGTACATAAACTCTCCCAAAACACGGAATATCGTAAGTCACAAACTACAGAAAGAAAACAGTATTTATATACTCCAGAGTCTAACAAAAGGAAATACAAGAAGTGTTTGACATGGGGAAGAGTAGAAAGGGACTCCGAGGTCTGCGGACGCGGCAAATGTTCCTTGAAGTCTCTAAAGCTGTCTCGCCTCACTGACAATGTGGCTGATAAGTGGTACCTGGATCTGCACACGAAAAACATGTGCAGGGAAGGGCATGAGTATACTACAATGGTACCTAGTAAGTGCCAAGCCTAACCTCGGTCGAGTAGTGACGAGTCCAGGTCAGGGCCCTAACAAGAATGAAATTATGGAAGACAACAGCTCAATACACAAAGATACAACAGGGAATCTCCTGAGATACCGTCTTGTAGTCTCAAATGTAAATATGCAGGGGGATCTCCCGGAATACCGTTTCGTAGTCCCAAAGTAAATATGCAGTACATGGGGATCTCCTGAAATACCGTTCTATAGTCCCAAAGTAAATATGCAGTACAAGGGGATATCCCGGAATACCGTTCTGTAGTCCCAAAGTAAATATGCAGCTCAACCAATAGAAATAACAGTTACAGCAAGAAAACCTACAATTTAGGCTAAGTTCAAGTCAAGGAAAAATAGGAATTTCACTAAACATGCTGCACAGAGTTCAGATAGGCAGTTAAGACAAGTAGGCATACTATTCTAAACTAAACAGGATAGTTACATATGCTAGTGTAGCTCAAATAAGGAGAAACAAGTTATTACTTAGTGAAGAATAGAGATTTACAACAAATAGCCAAAAGCAATCGGTCAAAAGCACGTACACGGTGCCCAGATATCAAAACAGTACTACATCCTAAGGGGAGTTCCCCCAAACAAGGTTAGGCAAGCCACTTACCTCGAACCAAGCTCAATCAATCAGTCACAATACCTTTGTCACGAATATCCGGCTCCGAGTGGCCCAAATCTAGCTAAAATCAATTACATAACATAAAACCTACAAGGAACTAATCTAGCTAATGAAATAAAAAATAAAGCAAGAAATTGGAAAATCGCCCTAAAAAGCCTCCCCGGGCCCATGTTTCGGAATCGGGTAAAAGTCACAAATTATGAAAAACCATTCCCTCATGAGTTCAGTCGTACCAAAACTACTCAAATTCGATACCAAAATCTCGATGAAAACCCCAAAATTCGGCCTAAGAACTTTTCTCAATTTTCCCAATTTTCACCCCAAATCCGAAATTAAATGATAAAATTAATGATAGATTAGTGGAATATAACCCAAATCAAGTGTAGAATCATTACCCAATTGATAATTCTGAAAATTCCTCAAAATCTCGTCCAAATCCGAGCTCCCAAACTCAAGTTTTGATAAAAATGGCCAAACCCTCATTTCTGAAGTGTTTAATACTGCCTAGTGATTCCTTAATCGCGATTGTGGAAATAGCCTCGCGATCGCGAAGCTCAACTTTGCTTCCCCAAAAATTAACCCTAAGCGAACGCGTAAAACACTACGCGAACGCGATGCTCTGACTCTCATGCTTACGCGATCGCGAACAACCCAACACGTTCGCAATGAGCAAAGCGCTTGGCCCAGCTTTGGTCCACTTAACACTACGCGAACACAACCTTGGCTCTGCGTTTGCGAAGCACCACCTCACACCACTACGCGTTAGCATGCCCATGTCCGCAAATGTGAAGAACAATTCCATCTTCTTGCCCAGCTAGCTTACGCGATCGCGGATCACCCCACGCGATCGCATATAAGGAAACCAGAACTCAGACACCAGAAAACTTCAGCAACCTCCTAAGTCCAAAAATCGATCCGTCGGGCATCCGAAACACACTCGAGGCCCCCGAGACCTCAACCAAACATACCAACCAGTCCTAAATAACCATACAAACTTAGTCGAGCCCTCAAATCACATCAAACAATGCTAAAATCACGAATCACCCTCCAAATCAAACTTAAAGAACTTGAAACTACAAATTTCCACAACCGATGCCAAAACCTATCAAATCTCGTCCAAATGATCCCAAATTTTGCACACAAGTCATATTCAGCATTATGGACCTACTCTAACTTTCGGAATTGGAATCTGAATCTGATATAAAAAAGTCCACTGCCGGTCAAAATCTTCAAATATTTGACTTTCGCCATTTCAAGCCTAAATAAGCTACATACCTCTAAAATACAATTCGGACATGCTTCTAAGCCTGAAATCACCCAACAAAGCTAATGGAATTGACGGAACTTCATTTTGAAGTTGTCTTCACATAGTTCCGACTACAGTCCAAATCCTATGACTTAAGCCTCCGTTTAGGGACTAAGTGTCCCAAAACACTCCAAAAAACAAAACGAAACCTCCCGGCAAGTCATAATAATAGAAATATGTACGGGGAAATAGTTAATAGGGGATTGACACTATAACTCTCAAAATGACCGGCCGAGTCATTACAATACCAACTTGAATCAACTTATGAACTTCAAATTTATTAATTAGCTCCGAACTCATCAAATCATACTTAAACAACTCAGAATGATACCAAATTTTGCGTACAAATCATAAATCACCATACAGAACTATTCTAGTTTTGGAATCCCAAACAGACCTTGATAACACCAAAGTCTACTCCTAACCAAATTTAAAGAACTAGAAATCTTCAATGAACCAACTTTCCATATTAAGCGTCGAAACGCTCCCGGATCACCCGAAACGCAATCAGAACACACGCCCAAGTACAAAATCATCATACAAACCTATTGGAATTATCAAATTACGGTTCCAATGTCGTATACTCAAAAGTTGACTCAAGTCAAACTTGGCCATCTTTGGCCACTATTGGGGAACTAAGTGTTCCGGTTCCAACCCGAACCTTTCCAAACCTGAACCAACCATCCTCGCAAGCCATAAAACAGTAAGAGCACATACAAGAAGTCTTAATTAGGGGAACAGAGATCTAGAAAAAAAATGACCGATCAGGACGTTACACCACTTTTAATGTTCATTTCTTTCGAAACAATTATATTTATTTCAGACTTTGCTTGTAGACTTCTCATTGCTCGTGTACTCATTGTTGATACACAATTTTTTCCTATATGTTTTGAATATGCATAAAAGCCTTCAAAGTAGCATATATATATGCATACATAAGCATGCCCAAGGTTTTTATTATTTTCCCCATAATTTTAAGGGTTTAAGTTGATTTATTTTCTCCCTTTTTTATCCATAAAATCCAAATAATTATTTTCGAATTTATTGTTTCAATAATTCATTTATTGGATTTCTATATTTATGCCAAAATATGGCTAATGTAATTTTTATGTGTTTTCACAATTAAGTTTAGTATTTTTAAAAGGTAAATTGCATATAATTGCAATGTTAGCCTATTTTTAGATATAATTATGTTTATATGCATAAAATTGGATCCTATATTTTTAAATTGTTAATTATGTATTTTAAATAATTTTGGTACCTTAATTTATTTTTTCAAAAATTACCTACTATTTTTTATAAATTAAATAGTGAAAATTGGCTATTTAAATAACAACCAAATTTGACTTTCAGTTATAGCCAAAATTGGACCCCTTTCCAGCTCAATTTCACACCCAAATCACCTGACCCATACCCTATTAATCCTTACCCAGACCCGAAACCCACCTACTTATTTTAATACTGACCGTTGATCTCCCAGATCAACGGTCCAAGTAATTCCTTTCCTTTTTAATTTTCAAACGACCCCCAACCCTAAGTCACTTCTCTAAAGGCGCCGCCTTCATATGCTCTCTGATCTCCACTCTTCTCTCAAACCTAACCTTAGACTCCTCCACTCACCTCCTTCTCCGGTCATCTCCGACGACTATCTCTCAAACCCCAAGCCTTCAATGGTCACTCTCCTCACCTTGCTCATCATCTCTAAGGCATTCAAGGGTCCTGGGCCATGCCGATTCGGACCTAGGGTTCCTGATTCTGTTGTTCGAGGCTTCTCTGGTGTGATTTTGGGCAAAATCACACCATATGTGTTACAATTTATGAAGTTACAACAGGTTCTTTCGATTTCTACCTAGGTTTCCTTTTGAAACCCCATCTCTTTTCTGGATCTCTCAGATCTGTGTTATTTTCATGCTTTAAACTTGTTTTCTTCTATGATTTGCTTATTTTCGAGCTTTCTTCTGAAAGATCCTCTAGTCTAAACCGTTCTTACTTTCTTTGAAAATTAGGGTTTTCTCGGAGTTCTTTCTATACCGGTTTCAACTGATTTCTTTATGATTAAACCTTTTTCCCTCGTTTATATTGACCGATTCTATGTTCCTAATGCTTTTTAACTCAACTCTATTAAAAGCCCTAATTTTTAAAGGATTTTCTTTACTTATTTCTGTGAGTTAGCATGATTTTCTTTACTTGTTTCTGTGTGTTAGCCTGCTTTTCTTTACTTGTTTCTGTATGTTCGCCTGATTTTCTTACTCTGTTTCTATGTGCGAGCATGATTTTCTTCATTTTGGTTCCATATGTTAGCATTATTCTCTTTCCCTAGGCTCCGTGTGTTAGCATAACTTTCTTTGCCTTGGTCTTGTTAATTTCTCGTGGTCACCATGCTTCGAATATGTCCTGCTAAATCTCTAGCCTACTTATATCACCTCTATATATCTTTGCTTGCTCATCTCTTATTTCTTTCTGCCTATATAATTGACCTTTTTTTTTGCTACTTCTGTTCATTCGTCTCTATTTATATGTTGAAACACGCAGAATCATGACCCCTTATGATTGATTCTGATTTTCATTAACTGTTGGTAATTAAAAGATTTTCCTTCAAGGCCCTAGAATTCTACTCGTCTGTTTGAATTCACTAATTTTATTACCTTATTTACTATGATACTTGGTTTTACTTAGTCTTTCCTTAATTGGGTCTTTCTGAATTTGGTCCTAATCGACTACTTTATGCCTAATGGACTCTAGCTCCTTTCCTTGTTAAATTATGCACTGATTCCTCCTTTCCCCCTTATATGGTACTGAATCTTTTCGTTTGACCTTAATTCCCCTAACTCAAGGAAGTACTTCCTTGATTCTCTAAGTGATTGATTCTGAGTTCTTAAATTAGTATACTGCTATGTTTTTTTACCTTATTCCACTACCTACTTTCAACTATAAATACCCTAAGTCTTTCACAAATGACACACACCTGGCTTCCAAAAAACCCCTCTCTTATTAAAATCTCTGCGTTATTCTATTACTATTAGCCGGCTGCAAGCCAAGGCTAATCATCTGTGCTCTTTGGTTCTTTCATTCTGCTTACTTCTATCTTCACTGGTATGTCCTAGTTTAATTTACAGCCACAACAACAACATGTTTCTTTTCTTGTTTCAGTTTCTTTTATTTCCAACATACTTTTACTTATGGATTTTTTGTGGAGTTTGTAGTTAAACATGCTAGTATAACTCCCATCCCTTTAAGCTCATGTATTCCCTTGTGTTATTCAAGCATGTCTGGACAATTGTTTTCCTTTACCTACTGTGCATTTACCATTATGTGAATCCCAAATCCCTATTCCCCTCTAAGTGTTTATGTTCCTCATGACTGGTTTGTGATTATGCCAATGTCAAGCTATCTATGAGCATGTCCTACTAGTCCTAATAATCCTACTGGGGTCATGTGCCTATAGGCAATGTCTGTGTATCCACAAACCCCTTAACTCCTGTGTGATTACTAAATACATTTAGATTCTGTGAACTTGCTGTGCGTGGTCTTATATTGAAGTGTTTGAACTATGTTTACTACTCCAACCTCTTTCAAACAACCTCTATTGCTTTACTAATTGCTTTCAAAACAGACCTTTAAGTCCAGTCTTTAATAAACTTCTTTCAAACATGTGTCCTGCACTTTCACTCTACTCTTAGTTAATAAGTTCTGCCCCCTCGAGTATGTGTACTGCCTTGGGATCCTCTTGAGAACCCTTGGAACTCTGGCATACTGAGGCTGGCTTTCCACACTGCACTGGTTCAATGCTTGGCTACCAAGTCTAGGTGTAAGCATTGCCCGGGGTCCTTGATACCCTTAGGGAACTTTGATACACCTAGACCCTGATTTGTCTGTGGAAATGAGGTTTGAAAGACCATTGGAGGCTTTGGGAAACTTGGGCCTGATTGCAGGCTCCCTATAGAATAGCTTCTTAGTTTTCTATTTCATTTATGTAATTTATTTGTTGGCCTGTAATATTTTGTAAACAGATATTCGGGGTAATTTAGTAAAAAGGGTGGGTAGATGTATACTTTGTGGGGTAATATGGGTAGAAATCCTGCTCTTAGGATTTTACTTTCAAATCTGCCTGCTTTACTCAATAGAAAACATGTTCATAGGGTGTGACTCTTGTTGAATCAGATTTCATTTTGCATAATAGACATCATGTCTATAAGTTTTCACTTTTAATGTCGCTTGTATCAGATATAAACCGTGTTCATAAATCCTGCATTTGTCATGTTAGAAACCATGTTTCTAGGTTCCAAGCCATCCTATTTTAAATCAATTCAAGTCTAGATACAATGCCTATAGAACATAATTCCGATTCAATAAGTTACTTCAAATTGCCTAAAACCAGTAACACGCCTAGATACCATGCCTATAGGGACTTCTACTCGCAACTATGTCTGATAATCTAATTAGCCTAATGAGTCGATTTTATCTCACCTAGTTTACTTCTTAAAACTGGCCTTGTCAAGCGATAACTCTCTAAAGCCGGTCCTTTCATAATTGCTTGAATCCCGTTAGATATTCTGCCTATAGGTATTGAAAGGTTCTATTTCGAAAACTTGTCTATTTCTGCATTAACATAGACAAAGTTCTGCATATAGGCAAGCCTTAGGGCATTTTCAAAACTTGCATTTATCTGAAGCTGTTTCTGTCATTCGACGTCTCTGAATTCTAATAAGCTTTTAAAGAGAAGGCCCTAGGCAGCTAATAATGTTATGACTTCTGTATCTGAAAGTGGTTTATTTCTGCATAATCACTTAGAAATCCTGCTTTATGACTTTGATTACTAAAGACCTTACTTGTGGTTGAGTCGTGCTGCATGCATGATTGTTTGTGGAGGAAACTATGAGCCTTTTACTTCTCTCATTATGTGAAAGTCCTAGATGCTTTTGACTGTCACCTTTAGAGTTTTACCTTTAAAACCTTAGGGGTACGTCTAGAACGACCTATAGGTAGAGGTCCTAACTCCCTCCGGGACTATTAAGAAGGGACGAGTAGCAGCACATAATAGGAATCAATGACCAAACACTCGCTTTGCATGACCAATAAGGGGATGGGAAGGGTAGACATGGGATATGATGACTGCACGTTAACATCACGTGTAGCCCCTCATTGAGGAGTGTTTACCGGATATTGCGTGGGGTGATCCTATAGGATAAACAACCTAGGACCCCTTCTTACCCCAAATCCTCTCCTTATTTAAAACTTTGTTTGTATAATTTGTTCAAACCTTTATTTCATTACTTGACTTGTTCAATGAGCTTTACAACTTACTTGTTTATATGGACTAATTTGTAAATATAAGTTTGGTTGGGACTCATAGTTGTGGACCAAGAAGGGTGCCTAATACCTTCCCCTCGAGGTTATTTCGAGCCTTTACCCTAATCTCTGGTAATGCAAACCTACCCAAGAGTTAATTGCTCTAGGTGCCCTAACGCACTATAATCCGTTAGGTGGTGACTCTTCAAATACCCAATTCCCAAAAGGAAACGAGTCATTACACCCCGTGAATTTCGAAACCCAGACCTCCTTCCGCGAGGATGGAAAAAAGGGGGCGCGACACTCATGATTCCATATTTTTGGGAGTAGATATTATCACGTAATTTATATTAGTACTGTGTTAGACTGAGTTTCTATTTCTCGTTGTATATCACTATTATGTTTTTAGCTGTTAAAATTAGTTATTTAATTGATTCACATCAGTTTGCCTAACAAGTAGATGTTAAGCTCCATCACAACCCGAGGTTGAGTTTCCGGGTCGTGACAAGTCGGGACTCCAGAAGTGCTCTCAAAACATTTTGGATCAGATTTGGAAAAAAGATATTGTCTCATGTATCCTCCACTTGTTGCGTAAAAACATATTTCATATTATTTATTAAGAAAATAAAAAAACTTAAATCATAATTGCAAAGATTGAGAGAATTACACATAAGTATAACTCCCATACATACATTGCAACTAGGTGGCCTATATTCAACTTTGCATAGTTGTAGCCGAAAAATAATAAGCTAAGAGTCAACATCCAATTCCAAAAAGATTCTCGAAATTGCTATTCAATTTTAAAAAAATTGTTTAAGCTTCTAATCTAATCTTTGAATCAGTAATTATGACTCAAATATTCATTTAACAAACCAAATCCATTTGGATGGTGAAACTTAGATTTTTAAGGCAGTCCACCATTGTTGAATAAACTTAAATATGTGGGTTTAAATTTTGAATCCGATTTTATGAGAAATTTAGAGTGGGTGTTGTTTAGACTTGTTAGAAATAGTATAAGAAGATTGTATGCAAAATATCATGACCCAAACTGATGGGCTGCAACGGGTGCCTGAATTCTACATGTCGAACATCCTTAAGCATGCGTTTAAGATATAAATAGGAATAACATATGTGAGATAAACCTATACAAAAGACATGTATATATACATGCGGAATACAGTGGGCAAGCCGACAAGGCTGCTATAGACAACTATATACCCAAAACTGGAAGCCGACAAGGTCACCTACTATCCATCTATACATAACTATCTATAGACCTTTAATAGAAAATAAAACTATACAAGGATGGGACTAGGCCACGTCATACCCATATATGTATATAAGCGTATCGTACCAAAATCAAAGCAGCTCTGGATCAAGTGGAGCACACCAACTCTCGCTGATCAAGGATCCTAAGTAGGGGGACCATCAGCTTGCTTACCTGCACCTGGGGGCATGAAACGCAGGCCCCGAGAAATAGGGCGTTAGTAAGAATAATGTACCGAGTATGTAAGGCATGAAAATCAGTACATAAGAGACATAGATGAAACATGGAATAAGGAATTCCTCCTGTAAGTCTAAATAACTTTGCAAATCCTGAAATAGTTATAATATCATGTACGTGTGTGTAAATGTCGTATCATGCATATGTATAGGTATACATAACATCATCAACTTTTTGAAGGCATCCCATCATATCATCTCGGCCACTGTGGGCAAAATCATCAACATATACCAACTGATCAGGTGGTGGTGCGTATATAACACCGTAACCTTTTCCCATTTCCCATATATATATATATATATATATACATGTATATAACGCCATCTGGTCATGGGTCAATATACATGTATAAATGAATGAAATACATGAAAATATGTTGATAGTCTCAACATTCCTTTAGTATAAACTTTATCAACTGCGTATTATTCTGAGACTCATGAACAAAAGATATAATAATATGTCACATGGGGAATCAAGAACACAGAGACCCCTAGTATTTCTATGAATAGAGGTGTTTATTAAAACTGTGCGTTTGCTCGTTTCTTCTGTATAATTTGGATCATGCCAAAGAAGAAAAAAGGGATAGCCTTAACATACCTGGAGTAGGGAAAAATCCATATGATATTCTTGGAAAAGGTTGCAACGCACTCCTTTAGAACCGCAAAATTTTACGTTGCTAAGGTGCTAGAAATTCTCGCTGGAATTGATTTGGCCGCAAGAAATTTCGTTAGAAGCTTGTTAGATTAGCATATGTTTTTTTTAAATGCTTTGCGTTGGGAAGAAAGGTATATGATCTCTCAGTTTTCTTTAATAAAAGAAAGAAATATACATTCTCTTTCTTGGAAAGAAAACATGTTCAAACGCGGCTGCTGGAAAATAGGGCTAATGATGTGAAATTAGTACACTCAGAAGGTGAAAATATGGATATAGTGCCTTATCTCTCTATCTATACCTCATATAAGTTAGGCATATCTAAATGAAAACAAACTTGTATAAATGAAACCAAAAATGTCTTTACATGTTAATGTCTTACACTTTAATGTCCTTTTTTTTACCATAGATAGCCACCTAAGCTCATATGACTACTTAGTCACATGTATTAATAGTGGCTTACTGCCATGTGGGGGTAGAGGTGGGAAATTTTAAATCTTTATCCACTTATTAGGTCATTAGGTAATGTCCCATCATCCGGTAATTAATCAATTACCCGCATAATTAAGAATTGTCTCAAATTACTTAAAATCCTACTCATTATTAATATACTTTATATATCATAATATCACGATCATATGATATCTTGTATGGTACTAGTCCACAAATATCGGGTATTATAG
Source organism: Nicotiana tabacum (assembly GCF_000715075.1). Taxonomy (NCBI): domain Eukaryota; kingdom Viridiplantae; phylum Streptophyta; class Magnoliopsida; order Solanales; family Solanaceae; genus Nicotiana; species Nicotiana tabacum. Next base: position 79,173,899 of record NC_134089.1, on the reverse strand, counting down.
CTCGGACCCTATTTTATCCTAAATCGACAACCTTCAACGACACTCATTTTTTTTAATTCGTGTATCCTTTATCCTTTATGGCACTTACTTATTGCTTGTTATAAATAGCATAAATACGTTAACCTCAAGATAATCTCACCCCCGAGTCTACGTCGATTAGTTGAAGATGAAACTTTAACGTAAGAAAACGCGAGATATAACATCCTTCCCCCCTTAGAAACATTCGTCCTCGAATGTTTAACTCCCCGAGATCAATATAACTTTGGCAGAGTCGCCTTTGTAACAACACTACTACCAACTCTTCCTGTAGAAACTCAATAACTCAACGCCACATAGGACCATAATTATCAATAACGACAATGGCCTCACACGACTAATGACAATAACTAACACAAGAATCTATACACGTGTCTTAAGGCTGTGACGTCTCAGTCGGACCCTTCTCTGGAGGAGGAAATAAGTAGGGATATCTAGACTTCATGTCTTCCTCGGCCTCCCAAGTCTTTTCTTCCACATTGTTTTTTTCCAATATACTTTCACCAAAGCTACGTCTTTAGTTCTCAATCTCCGAACCTTTCTGTCTAATATAGCAATGGGAGTTTCTTCATACAATAGTTGCTCTGTGACCTAAACGTCGTCAACTGACACGATTCTAGAAGGATCTCCGATACATTTACGAAGCATAAACACATGAAAGACTGGATGTATAGACTCCAAGTCCAAAGGCAAGTCTAACTCATATGCTACCTGGCCTACCTTGCGTATGATCCTATATGGTCCAATGTACCGAGGGCTAAGTTTTCCTTTCTTACCGAACCTCATAACACCTTTCATTGGTGATACCTTTAGGTTTACCCAGTCTTCAACCTGAAACTCCAAGTCTCACCGTCGATTATCTGCATAAGACTTCTGACGACTTTGAGCTACTAATAGCCTTTCCTATATGAGCTTAATTTTCTCGATTGTCTGTTGTACCAATTCTGGTCCTACTAACGTAGTTTCCCTAACATCAAACCACCCTATAGGCGACCTACACTTCCGTCCATAAAGTGATTCATATGGATCCATCTGAATATTGGAATGGTAGATATTATTATATGCGAACTCAATAAGCGGCAGATGATCATCCCAACTACCTTTGAATTCTATTACAAGCTCGTAACATATCTTCAAGTGTCTGAATAGTATGCTCAGCATGTCCATCTGTCTGGGGATGAAATGCTGTACTAAAACTTACCTGAGTCCCAATCCTTTTCGGAAGGACCTCTAGAAGTTAGCTGTAAATTGAGCTCCTCTATCCAAGATAATAGATACAGGGACACCATGCAGTCATACTATCTCCTTAATATAAAGCCTTGCATAATCCTCTGCGAAATATGTAGTCCTAATGGGCAGAAAATAGGCTGACTTTGTAAGCCTATCAACAATCACCCATGTTGAATCGAACTTACTCTAGGTACGAGGTAAGCCTACGATGAAATCCATATTGATTACTTCCCATTTCCAAGTTGGAATCTCTCTAACCTGCAATAATCTACCGGGTTTTTTGATGCTCAATCTTAACCTACCGATAGATGGTACACTGAGAAACAAACTCCGCTATATCCTTTTTCATTCCGTCCTACCAATACACTTCCTTGATATCATGATACATCTTTGTCGCTCCTGAATGGATAGAATAACGAGAATAGTGAGTTTCTCCCATAACCTGCCGACGCAGTCCTGCAATATTAGGGACGCATAATCGTCCTTGATATCTGAGGACCCTATCTTCTGTAATTTCAAACGGTGTCTTCTCCTTATGAGGGTGGTATCCCTATAATGAACTAACACAGGATCCTCATACTGGCGTTCCTTTACTTCAATTACTAAAGAGGATGTTGCCGTATCCTGAATAGAAATTGCAATATCACCTAAGTTTAGTAATCGAACTCCAAGACTAGCTTGCTGATGAATCTCATGGGCTATTCCCCTCTTTTCTGGCAGTAAATATGATAGGCTACCCATAGATCTACGGCTGAGGGCATCGGCTACTATGTTCGCCTTCCCCGAATGGTATAAATATCAATATCATAGTCTTTAAGTAGCTCCAACTATCTCCTTTGACGTAAATTCAATTCCGTTTGCTTGAAGATATACTAGAGGCTCTTATGATCCACATAGATATCGATATGAATGCCATACAAGTAGTACCTCCACATCTTTAGTGCATAAATCACTGCGACTAACTCTAAATCGTGGGTCGGGTAGTTCTTCTCGTGCTTTCTTAGTTGTCTAGAAGCATAAGCTACAACCTTACCATGCTGCTTCAACATACAACCCAATCCAATGCCTGAAGCGTCACAATAGATAACGTAGCCATCGGTCCCTTCTGGGAGTGTTAGAACTAGTGCTGAAGTTAATCTGTCCTTTAATGCTTGGAAACTCCGTTCGCAAGCATCAATGCATTGAAATTTTGCTCCCTTCTGAGTCAACTTTGTCAAAGGTGCTGAAAGGGAAGAAAATCCCTCTACAAATCTCCTGTAATAGCCTGCCAAACTAAGAAAGCTACGAACCTCTGTCGGTGTTGTGGGTCTATGCCAAGTCTTTACTGCCTCAATCTTTTGTGTATCCACCCGGATGCCTTCACCCGAAATGATATGCCAAAGGAAAGCTACAGAGTTCAACCAGATTCACATTTAGAGAATTTTGCATACAAATTCCCTTTTCATAGAACTCTGAGCACAATATGCAAATGATTTGCATGCTCAGCCGTTAAACGAGAATACACCAGTATATCATCAATAAATATAATTACGAATAGATCTAAAAAGGGCCCAAACACACGGTTCATTAAATCTATGAATACTGCTAGGGTATTTGTCAAACCGAATGACATAACATAAAACTCAAAGTGCCCGTATCTGGTCCTGAAAGCTGTCTCAGGAATATCTTCCTCATTAACCCTTATCTGATGGTACTCGGACCTCAAGTCTATCTTTGAAAAACACTTGGCACCTTGCAACTGATCAAATAAATCATCAATCCTCGGGAGTGAGTACTTATTGATGATCGTCACCTTATTCAACTGTCTATAATCAATACACATCTATAAGGAACCATCTTTCTTCCTCACAAATAACACGGGTGCTCCCCACTGTGATGTACTAAGGTTTGATAAAGCCTTTTTCAAGCAAGTACTTTAGTTGTTCCTTTAACTCTTTAAGCTCTGCGGGGGCCATTCTATAGGCATGAATAGATATTGGATGAGTATCTGGTAGTAGGTCAATAGCAACCTCAATTTATCGCTCTGGCGGAAGACCTGGAAGCTCATCGGGAAACTCATTAACCACAAGGATTGAATGAATGGTTGGTGACTCTACTTCCACCATCCTGAACCCAAACTAAGTGATAAATACAACCCTTTATGATCATCTTCCTTGCCTTGAGATAGGAAATAAATCTACCTCTCGGTGATGCCATATTACCTTTCCACTCCAAAACAGGCTCCCCTGGAAATTGAAATCAATCCATACCCATTATAACATCAAATTCTACCATGTCTAACTCGATTAGGTCCGCTATGGTACATCGACTATGAACTACTATTATACAACTCCTATATACTCGCTTATCTATCACTGAGTCCCCAATAGGTGTAGACACCTCAAAAGGTTTAACAAATTCAGGTTTTATTCCAAACTTACTAGCAACTAACTGAGTAACATATAATAAGGTGGAACCTAGGTCAATCAGTGCATATATATCATATGAGGAGACCGATAATATACCTGTAACAACATCAGGTGATGACTCTTGATCCTGTCGTCCTGCCAATGCATAAATGTGGTTATGAGGACGCTCGAGCTAGATTCTCCTTCTCTGCCTCTACCACGACTCATTAGTGCTTGTGAACCTTGCCCAGTGGGGTGTACTGATGATGACAAACCAGTTACAGAACCTACTTGCGGAGGTATGCTTGCATCACCTCTCGTCGGACAATCCCTCATAACGTGGCCCAGATAACCACAAGTATAACAAACACCTAATCCCATACGACACTGCCCGACATACTGCTTACCACATTGAGTACATCATGGCAAGGGCGACCTCATCTGATTTGACTCACCCATATACTGAGAATCTGAGACCTTGGAATTCTGACCAAGCCCTGAATATATGAAATGATCAAATCTCTTACCGCAAAACTGGGGGGGGGCGCTAGCTGATGGCTAGGCTAGATACCTCGGGTATTGTTGTCTCTGACCACCTCAAAACTCACCAGAAGGATCCGAAGACCTCACTTTCATATTTTGGGCCCTATTATGCTCACGATCGGCCCTCTGTTTTTGCTTACACTCATTTACACCCTGAGCATATGCTTGAATACAAGAAATATCCATGTATGGCTGAAGTGAGACCGACATAAATTATTAAGCAAGTGCGGCTCTAATCCCATCACGAACCGATGAACCCAATCCTCCATCTTAGATACAATAGTGGGAACATACCTAGCCAACGAATCAAACTAAAGATTGTACTCCCGAATATTCATGTTACCCTGCCGAAGGGTCAAGAACCTATCAACTCTGGCCCATCTAAGCTCTGGTGGCAGATAATGATGAAGAAAATATTTTGTAAACTCCTGCCATACTGTTTGAGGGGCATCCTCACCACTAGACAATTCCCAAGACTCGTACAATTAACTGCAACATCTCAGAATTTATAGGAAGCTAGATCAACTGACTCAGTCGTATTGGTCCTCATTAACCTTAACGTCCCCTGCATTCTATCAATAAATACTTGAGGGTCCTCGTATGGATCTACACCAGTGAATACCGGAGGGTCTAAATTAATAAAGTCACGAACCCTCGCATTGATGGACCTATCTGCATGACCAATACCTACTTTATGATACCGAGCTTGTGTGGCTACTAATTGAGTTAATAGCTGAATAACATCTCTTATCTCCTGACCTGGTGTAACTGGTTGAGGGGCTGAACATACGGGGGCATGCGCTGGAGCTGGTGCCCCTCGAAGCTCTTCTGGAAAAGGCGGGGTATGTGAAGTCTGAGATGGAATCTCACTATGAGACTCTCCCCAAGCCCTGATAACTCGTGGCACTCGACTAGTAGTCTCTCCAGCCACGGACTTTCATCGCTGAAAATGTAACATATTGTTAGGAACATGAATTCTTATATCGCACGATCTGAGATAAAAAGAGAGGATAAGATCCTATATGTGTGACGACCTGGTCGGTCGTCTTAAGAATTAATGCCCTGATCCCCTATTAACTACTTCCCCGAGTTTATTTCTGCTATTTTGATTTGTTTGGATATTCGGTTTTAAGTTTCGGAGAGTTTTGGGATACTTAGTCCCTATATGAGAGCTTAAGTGTTGGAAAGTTGACCGTAGTCGAAACAGTGTGAAGACGGCCTCGGAATGGAAATTAGATGGTTCCGTTAGCTCCGTTGGGTGATTTTGGGGTTAGGAGCATGTTCGTATTGTGTTTTGGAGGTCCGTAACTAATTTAGGCTTGAAATGCCGAAAGTTGAATTTTGGAAGTTTCCGGTTCGATAGTGAGATTTTGATCCAAGGGTCAGAATGGAATTCTGAGAGTTTTAGTAGTTCTGTTATATTATTTGGGATGTGTGTGCAAAATTTCAGGTCATTCGGACGAGGTTTGGTAGACTTTTTGATCGAAAGTGTGTTTTTAGAGATTTTGGAATTTTTAAGTTTGAATCCAATGAAAAGGAGGTGTTTTGAACGTTCTGAAGGTTGGAACAAGTTTGAATAATGTTTTAGGATTGGTTGACCAGTTTGGTTGAGGTCCCGAGGGCCTCGGGTGTGTTTCGGATGCTCAACGGGTCATTTTGGAACTTGTGGAATTGCAGAAAAAATCTGGTATCTGGTTTCCTTCATCGCGTTCGCGGCCTTCCCTCCGCGTTCACGTAGTGTATTTTGAGAGGGGGTCTAATTTGTTCTTCGCGATTGCATGATTTGGCTCGCGATCGCGGAAGTGTGCCCCTTCCTCCTTCGCGTTTGCATTCCCCCTTCCGCGTTCGCATAGTAGAATTAGGAGCCGGTGGCTCAGTGATCTTTTTCCCTTCGCGTTGGCATGGTCTCTTCTGCGAACGCGTAAGCCTGCCCTTTTCCTCTTCTGCGTTTGTGTACATCCTGTCGCATTCACGTAGGTCAGTTCAAGGACTCTCAATTTTCCTCTTCGCGATCACACACCATTTCTCGTGATCGCGATGAACAATACCTAGGCAGATTCATTAAAACCCCAATTCGAGGGTTTAAGCCTATTTTCACATTTTCGAATTTGGGAGATCGGGAGGGGCGATTTTTGAAGAGTTTTGCACCTGGGTAACTTGGGTAAGTGATCTCTACCCAATTTAGATTAATTTCCATGATTCCTAACTTAAATCTTGTCTTAAATTTCGAATATTGTTGGAGAATTTGGGGGAAAAATTAGATAAATTTCATAGGCCGAATTATTGAGTTTTGATTGAGTCTTTGACATCCGATTTGACAGATTCTTATATGGTTAGAGTCATGAGTGAATGAGTTTCCGGAATATATAATTTTTACCCGATTCCGAGACGTGGGCCCGAGGGGCGTTTTGGTCATTTTACACAATTTCGCGTATTAGCTTAGAATTTAATTGTAGAATCAGTTACTTGTAGTGTTACTTACATGATGCAAATGAATTGAATAGATTTGGGCCATTTGGAGTCGAGTACTCGTGGCAAAGACGTGATGTCAGGTCGATTTTGAGCTGGTTCGAGGTAAGTGACTTGTCTAACCTTGTGTGGGGGACCTTCCCCTTAGGATTGGTATATTTGTTAATTGAAATGCCTTGTACGTGAGGTGATGAGTCCGTACTTGTGCTAATTATTGGAAATCCGGTTTTCTTTAAGTAATTACTAGTATGTTTCCTTTCCTGTTTCTATTACTTGCACTATTAAGCCTGTTGTTAGCTTAGGAAAGCATGTCTAAGTGACTTAATTGCTTTATTTGATTCAACATGCCTTGAATTCTGTGCAACATGCTAGGCTAGAATCACTTATTTGCCTTAATATGAAATTTTGCCATTTCCGTATATCTTCCTACTACTGCTGTGTATTTATTTTGGGATTACGGATGTGGGATTCCGGTAGCTTCCCCCTTGTCTGTTTACTTTAAGACTACAAGTTAGATTCCCGGTAGATCCCCCTACACATTTTCTTTGGGACTACAGGTTAGATTCTCGGTAAATCCCCCCTGCACAGTTATATGGAACTACAGGAATGCACCCAGTAGATTCCCCCAATACTGGGTTTGTACATTTGGGATTACGAAACAGGATTCCGGTAGATCCCCGTGCACTATGAGTTGGACTACGGGATGGGATCCCAGGAGATCCACTAGACATGTACAGATGGGACTACAGGACGGTATCCTAGGAGATCCTCGATTGTTATTGTTGGTGCTGAGCTGTATTTCCTTTCCATGTTTCCCTTGTTTTTCTATAGTTGTTGCTGCCCTGTACATTCTGTATTATTTTACTATGGTACTTATTTATATTGTTCTGTTCTTTACTATTGATCTTTATATATTATTTAACCTCAGTAGGGCCCTACCTTCCTCGTCACTACCCAACCGAGGTTAGGCTTGACATTTACTGAGTACTGCTGTGGTGTACTCATGCCTCTTCTGCGTATGTTTTCATGTGCAGATCCAGGTACCACTACTCAGGCCTACCATCCTTGAGGAGGCAACTGCTCTAGAGACTTCGAAGTACATCTGCCATGTCCACAGACCAAGAAGTCCCTTTCTATTCCTGCTTTTAGTATTTAGCCCTTCTGTATTTTTCTGTTTTTATTAGACATTCCGGAGTTAGAGTTATGTAGTGTTTTTCTTAGCTTGTGATTCGTGGGTTTCCGGGTCTTGGATTTATGTATTGGTACTGAGAGTTAAACATGGTGTAAGCCGAGTGACACATTTAACCACTGTTACTATTTTATTTCTGTTTTAAATTGTTTACTTCCGCAAAATTTTGGTTTTTCTTCTGCAAATTCGGTTTACCTAGTCGTAGAGACTAGGTGCTGTCACAATAGTTCACGGAGGGCGAACCGGGGTCATGACAATATGTCCTGTTGCCTCTTGTCTATAAGTGTGGTGCACAACACACCCATAAACAAGACTCTACTAGACACGGTCTGTAGACAACCTTAGGACATAACTGCTTTGATACTACTTTTATCACGACCCAAACAAATGGGCCGCGACAGGTGCTCGAATCGTACATGTCGAACATCCTTAAGCATGCGTTTAAAATATAAACAGGAATAATATACGTGAGGGAAACCTATCCAAAAGACACATGTACATATACATACGGAATACAGTGGGCGAGCCGGCAAGGCTGCTATAGACAACTATATACCCAAAACTGGAAGCCGACAAGGCCACCTACTATCCAACTATATATAACTGTCTACATACCTCTAATTGAAAATACAACTGTACAAGGACGAGACTGAGCCACGTCATACCCATATATGTATATAAGCGTATCGTACCAAAATCAAAGCAGCTCCGGATCAAGTGGAGCACGCCAACTCTCGGTGATCAAGGATCCTAAGCAGGGGGACCGTCAACTTGCCTACCTGCAACTGCGGGCATAAAACGTAGGCCTCAGGAAATAGAGCGTCAGTACGAATAATGTACTGAGTATGTAAGGCATAAAAATCAGTACATAAGAGACATAGATGAAACATGGAATAAGGAATTCCGCCCGTAAGTCTAAATAACTTTGCAAATCCTGAAATAGTTATAATATCATGCACGTGCGTATAAATGTCGTGTCGTGCATAGGTATAGGTGTATATAACATCATCAAGCCTCCGAGGGCATTCCATCATATCATCTCGGCAACTGTGGAAACAATCATCAACATATACCAACTGATCAGGTGGTGGTGCGTATATAACGCCGTAACCTTTTCCCGTATCCTATATACATATATATACGTATAAATACGCGTATATAATGCCATCTGGTCATGAGTAAATGTACATGTATAAATGAATGAAATGCATGAAAATATATTGATAATCTCAACATTCCTTTAGGATAAACTTTATCAACTGCATATTATTTTGAGACCCATGAACACAAGATATAATAATATGTCACATGAGGAATCAAGAACACAGAGACCCCTAGTATTTCTATGAATAGAGTTGTTTATGAAAACTGTGCGTTTGCTCATTTCTTCTGTATAATTTGGATCACGCCAAAGAAGAAAGAAGGAATAGCCTTAACATACCCGGAGTAGGGAAAAATTTGTATGATATTCTTGGGAAAGGTTGCACCGTACTCCTTTAGAACCGCAAAATTTTATGTTGCTAAGGTGCTAATAATTCTCGCTGGAATTGATTTGGTTACAAGAATTTTTGTTGGAAGCTTGTTGGATTAGCGCCTGTTTTTTTGAAATGCTTTGAATTGGGAAGAAAGGTATATGATCTCTCACTTTTCTTTAATAAAAGAAAGAAATATACATTCTCTTTCTTGGAAAGAAAACATGTTCAAACGTGGCTGCTGGAAAATAAGGCTAATGATGTGAAAATAGTACACTCAGAAGGTAAAAATATGGATATAGTGCCTTATCTCTCTATCTATACAACATGTAAGTTAGGCATATCCAAATGAAACCAAACTTGTATAAATGAAACCAAGAATGTCTTTACATGTTAATGTCTTACGCGTTAATGTCCTTTTTTACCTTAGATAGCCACCTAAGCTCATATGACTATTTAGTCATATGTATTAATAGTGGATTACTGCCACATGGGGGTGGGGCCTGGAAATTTTAAATCTTTATCCACTTATTAGGTAATTAGGTAATTAGGTAATGTTTCGTCACTCGATAATTAACCAATTACCCGCATAATTAAGAATTGTTTCAAATTACTTAAAATTCTACTCATTTTTAATATACTTTATATATTTTAATACCATGGTCATATAGTACCCTGTATGGTACTAGTCCATATATATCAGGTTTTATAGCTCAGACCGTATTTTATTCCAAATCAATAACCTTCAACGAAACTTATTTTCTTTAATTCGTGTACTCTTTATCCTTCATGGAGCTTACTTATCGCTTGTTATAAATAGCATAAATACGTTAAACTCAAGATAATCTCATCCCCAAGTCTACGTTGATTAGTTGAAGACAAAACTTTAACGTATAAAAACGCGAGATGATAGCAAAATTTGAAATCATTTAATCGAGATTTGGATTAGTTTCGAACAAGAATTGCAACTACAAATCGTGAAAGAAATTCATCACAAACACTTGTATAAAGATGTATAAAAGTATATAATGGTGTATAAGAGGTGTTTATACACCCATATACACTATTATAAAAAAATTGACTTCGTCTTCTTCCTTAAGCCTCTTCTGAAATTTAACTTAAATCTAGCTCATATCTACTGCAAATCACTTCATATTTAAGTTTTGAACTCCTCTTGATGTTTTCAATCAATTGGAACAGAACTCAATCCAATCAACTAAAAAGCTCTAAAGACCTATATCTAAATTTCTCAAAGATTAAAGAAAAGAAATTAAAAAACTAAACCATGAAGGGTCTCAAAAGCCTCGAGGCTGTAGAACAAAAATATTCTTAGTTTTTGCAGTAATTTTTTCTTGTTGTAGCATCAAATGAAATGGATAGCATGACCAACTAAATTTAACACCATAACTTTTAGAAGCAGTGGTTGTAAGAAATCGAATTTTGAAACTGTGGTTGTCAGATTATACCTTTTGGTAGTGCTATTAAAATATGTACAATATTAGCTAGGTCGGGTAAAACTAAAAAATGTGGGCCATTTTTTGTATAATATGAAGTCAGGTGTATTTTCTAGTAATTCTTTCAGCTAAAAATTACTCAAAATAAATAATATTTAATATATATATATATATATATATATATATATATATATAAAGGGTTTTTTTGAGTATTGTAGCCTTTCCCCCATTTAATACGTATTCTATGTTCATTTGTGATTATGTGACTTGCCAGGGTGGTTGGTTTGGCTCCGGGGATGTTTCGGAATGAATCAGGACACTTAGTCCAAAGGTTGAAAGCTTAAGTTGAAAGAGTTTACGAATGTTGACTTATGGATTAATGACTCCGGAATGGAGTTTGATAGCTCCGTATGGCGATTTTTGACTTAGGAGTATGTTCGTATATTGATTTGGAGGTCCGTATGTCGTTTTGATTTGAATTGGCGAAAGTTGGAAAGTTAAAAAGTTTGACCGAGAGTTTACTTTGTTATTACCGGGCTCGGATTTTGGTTCTGGAATTTGGAATCAGTCCGTTGTGTTATTTATGACTTGTGTGCAAAATTTGAGGTCAATCCGAGTTGATTTGGTGTGTTTTGGCATTAGTCTTAGAAGTTGGAAGTTTAATAGTTCATTAGGCTTGAATTGGGATGCGATTCACGTTTTCGATATTGTTTGATATGATTTTAGTCCTCGACTAAGTTCATATGATGTTTTAGGATGAGTTGGTATATTTGGATGGGGTCCCGGAGGCCTCGGGTGGGAATCAGATTGATTTCGGATTGAGTTTGGGATTAAGGAAAATCTGATATGCTTAGGACTGGTGTAACCTCACTTGCATGGGAATGGCCGCAGGTGCAGAGCCGTAGATGTGGATGGCAATGCGCAGATGCGGAGGTGTGCTTGGGACTGTTGGATCACCGATGCGAGAGGGAATCCGCAGAAGCTGAATTGAGCAAGAGGTGAGCTGACCAGGTGTTTCCGCAAAAGTGGACTATGGTTTGCAGATGCGTTTGGCACACGCAAGTACGATGCTGCAGGTGCGGTCTTCAGGACGTAAAAGCGTAGAGGCGTAGTGTAGACATGTAATTTTTGACCCTCCCCAAGATTTTACACATTTTAGTGTTAAATATTTAGTTTAGGTCTAATATATCACTATTTTGGCTATTTTTAAACTTCTTCGGTTTATTTTATTTCAAAAAAAAAAAACAAACTAAAAACTATAAAAAAAAATATATTTTTCTTATGTTAGATTATTGATATTTTGTTTAGTTAGTTTTATTTTATTTTATTTTATTTTATTTTACAAAGGATAAAAAGAAAAATTTCAAACATATTTTTTACTTGGTTTAGTATAATTTTAAGTTATAAGTATTTAATAAATATCGAGTAGTAGTTGAATTTCTCTAGTATAGTCACTTTTAATACTTCCTATTAATTTGAAGCAATTGAAATTTTGTTTTCTATTTGGATTTAGTAGTATCACATTTTAGTTTTGTTATTTTGAATCAAATGTAGAAAGCCAAAAAAAAAAAAAAAAAAAAAGGCAAGGAAAAGAAAGGAGAAAACGTTAGGGGCAGAAGCAATTGCAAGAAAAGGATTCTGTTTTATTGCCCATTTCATATTTGCTGCATGTGGCCTATCTTTATGCACTTGCGAAAATATTCCCATAACAAACTAAAGGGGTCCACTTGCCCACACACATGGTCTCATTTTAATTTTACAATACACACAAATAGGAAGGGAGACGGGAAATCCGGCGAAAAAGAAATAAAACGATAAAAAGGGTTGAAAAAATCAGAAGGAAAAAGAAAGCGTTTCCTTCTTCCACTTCAAGCAAAACACAGCTTTTCTTCACCATCTTCATAGCTTTTCTTGACCATCTTCATAGCTTTTCTTCACATCTTCACAGCTTTTCTTCTTCTTTTCGTTTTTACCATGGGAGTTCACAGAAAACACTACAAAAGCTCCATTAAACACTCCAAACTTCACCCCAAAACCACCTTGTCCTCCTCCAAAAAATGTAGCTTGAAGTTACTGCAAAAACAACCCAAAACCACCATGAATGAGCCTTGAAACTCCATAAAACCCCAAAAAAGCTTCATTTTCTCAGCAAAATGGCCGCCCAAACAGCAATGAAAGCAGCCCTTTTTCTCCATTAAAACTCTACTGTTTCAGCCTTAAACCATCCCCCAAACCGAGATTAAAATCACCACCTAACAGCTGCTCAAATACCCCCAAAAACGACCTCAAAAAGCTCCAAAAATGAGCCGAAAATCCACTTTAAAACTAGCCATCATCTCCCATGAAAACTGACCTTAAACAGCCCTTTAAAACAATCCCAAAACCTGCTAAAATTATGCCATTCTCTTCAGCTCAGAATCACCATTAAAAGCTGCCGAACAACCTCCAAAATCAGCCAAAAACGTAGAAAAATAGTCCCATTTCGCACGAAAACAACGGCTCCCAAAGTCGAGTTCGAGATCGCCATCGAGGTCACAGTTCGATTCACTCGGGTTCGAGGTTCCTTGTCCAAGGAAGGCCAATCAGAAATTAAAGTTCCATTGTTCATTCAAGGTCCATTTTTACTCCTCTGCCCATTTCTATATGCTCAGTTGCCTTGTCTTTTGTTTTCTTTGCTAATTACTGTAGGCATGCTTATTTTAATGTAATGAAGTGTTGTATTTGTTTAAAAAAAAAAAAACAAAAAACAAAAAAAAAATGAAAAATAAAACAAATGATGATAATAATAAGGACTGACTGAGTCCATTTTAACGTGTCTCTTGTTTTGAATTGTGAAGAAAGTTTGAGGTGGTCGGTTTGTGGTAAGCGGACAACACAAGATCCAAGGAAAAATGATAACTGACATCGAAGCTGTTACAAGTGCTCAAGAGACTCAGGGTCAGAGGGTTCGACAAGAGTCTACTGTGTTTGAGGAAAATAGAATACTCAAACAACAAAGGACCAAAATGTTTCAAGCATGGGCCAATGGCTAAGGACATCCTTGTCATGAGTCATAATTTGCTACCCAGCAAGAGCAGTACCACTCTCCTGAGTATCACTCGTACTTGTTTGATCTTCCTGCAAACATTGAGAAGCCTACCTGAAAGATGACACAGGAAGAAATGACCTCAAGAGTGAAAAGCTTAGAGCAACGGTTGAAAAACATGCAAGGGTTGGCAGGTCAGAAGAGTATTGCTTTCAACAATCTATGTATGTTCCCCGATGTCCACTTGCCGCCTGGTTTCAAGACTCCCAAATTTAAAAAGTATGATGGACATGGAGACCCCATAGCCCATCTGAAAAGGTATTGCAATCAACTAAGAGGTGCAGGAAGAAATGAAGAATTGCTAATAACTTATTTTGGGGAAAGCCTTACGTGAGTAGCATCCGAATAGTTTATGGATCAAGACACATCTCGCTGGTACCTCTGGGATGACATGGCACATGCCTTTGTCAAACAGTTCCAATACAACATTGACATTGCCCCAGACCGCAATTCCCTTTCAAACCTTAAGAATAAACCAAGTGAAAGTTTCAGGGAATATGCCATTAAATGGAGAGAGCAAGCAGCTAGAGTCAAGCCACCATGGATGACCACGAGCTAATCATTGTCTTCCTTCAGGCGCAAGAGCCAGATTACTTTCAAAACATGATGTCCACAGTTGGCAAATCTTTCTCGAAAGCAATTAAAATGGGAGAAATGGTAGAGAATGACCTTAAGATAGGCAAAATTATAAGTCAAGCTATTCTCAAAGCTGCAACTCAGCCTGTCCAAATTGAATCTGGTAATTTTAGTGAGACGAATGAGAAGGTTGAAGAAATCATGATGACATTAGGGTCGAGAAGAGGTCCCAGGAGGACGTCTCGAAGGTATGAATAGCCTCATCAGGTTTTCCATGACTCCCCTGAGCACTACTATCCACCTCAGAACACACAATACTCTGTTGCTCCACCTCAGTATGTTGTCCAACCACCAAAACACCCTAGAAGGCGAGCAACAACAGCTCAAAACCTCCAGCAACCTTCACAAAATTTTCAAGTGCCCTATTACCCACATCCAAGGTAGGGGTATAGAGGGGAACAAATGTTGAAAGATAATTTTATGCCAATAGGAGAGTCCTATGCAAGCTTATTTGAGAAGTTAAAGCATCATGACATGATTGCACCCATTCCTCCAAATCATATGGACCCACGTGCAAGAAGCTTTGACCCTTCTAAAAGGTGTGAATACCATTCCAATGCCCAGGGGTACAATGTTGAACGCTGTCAGGATTTGAAAAGAGAAATAGAAAGGATGATCCAGGAAAAACTGATTGTGATCCAAGATAGTGACACCCAGAATATCACGCAGAATCCTTTACCTACGCATGATTATGCACACTTTGCGGGGATGGTGCCTGGTGACATGGAGAATGAGAATCCACCCTGGCAGTGTTATATTTCGAAGGGGTTCCGAGTTTTCTTCATTTTTGGACTTTGCAAGCTCGGCTAGTGGCAAATTTTGAGAGAGGTTTCACTAGATTTCAAGAGGTAACCAAATTTTGATCATTTTCATTCATTAATATTGAATACCCATTGATTTTTCCGCCTAGATTATGTGTTATTGAGGTGAAATTTGGGGGATCTTGGACTAGGGATTGGAGATTAAGATTTGGGGGTTTGAGAGTTGATTTGTAGTCGGAATTGGATGATTTTGGTATAGTTGGACTCGTTATTGAATGGGTGTTCGGAATTTGTATTTGTCAGGTTCCGAGGCGTGAGCCCGGGGTTGACTTTTTTGGCTGACGTTTTGAATTTGGTTAAAGAACTTAGTTTTATCGTATGGATTCAATTCCTATAGCTTGTATTGATCGTATTAAATTGTTTGCGACTAGATTCGAGTCGTTCGGCGGCCGATTCGAGAGGCAAGGGTTTGTTGGAGCATTGAGTTGCGCACTTTAAGGGTTAGTAACACTTCTAAACTGGTATTGAGGGTATAAATCCCTGAAATACGTGTTATGTGATTGGTGTTGAGGTGACGCACATGCTAGGTGATGGGCGTGCACCGTGGTAATCAGGATGCACTCTACAGCATGCCATGTGGGCTTATATTAGCGCTTGGGCAGGATCTTCCCCTCCGGAGTCTGACATACCAATTGTGACGACCCGGCGGGTTGTCTTAAGAACTTATGCCCCGATCCTCTATTAACTGCTTTCCCCGAGTTTATTTATGCTATTTTGATTTGCCGGGATGTTCGATTTTGAGTTTCGGAGAGTTTTGGGACACTTAGTCCCTAAATGAGAGTTTAAGTGTTAGAAGGTTGACCGTAGTAAGAACAATGCGAAGACGGCCTCGAAATGGAAATTTGATGGTTCTGTTAGCTCCGTTGGGTGATTTTGGGCTTAGAGGCGTGTTCGGATTGTGTTTTGGAGGTCCGTAGCTAATTTAGGCTTGAAATGCCGAAAGTTGAATTTTTGAAGTTTCTGGTTCGATAGTGAAATTTTGATCCAAGGGTTGGAATGGAATTCCGGAAGTTGGAGTAGCTCCGTAGTGTTTAATGTGATGTGTGTACAAAATTTCAGGTCATTCGGACGATGTTTGATAGACCTTTTGATCGAAAGCATACTTTTAGAGTTTTTGGAATTCTTAGGCTTGAATCCGATGAAAAATAGGTGTTTTGATGTTGTTTTGAGCATTCCAAAGGTCGGAATAAGTTTGAATAAAGTTATGGAATATGTTGGTAGGTTTGGTTGAGGTCTGGGGTCCTCGGGTGAGTTTCGGGTGGCAATTCGGACCATTTCATGATGTTTGAAGTTGTAGAAAACTGCTGTGTGTGTTGCAGACCAGTTGTTCTTCGTGTTCGTGAGTGGACCCTCGCATTCGCGAAGGGCTAGGATGTGGAGCTGAAGGTTTGGCCTTCGCATTCGCGAGGGAGGTCCCACATTCGCGAAGGGCTGGGGTCTTAGAACTACGAGTTCGCGAGAAGGGAGTCACATTCGTGATGGGCTGGGAAGCTGAGCCTTCGTGTTCGGGAATAAGGGGACGCATTCACGAAGAAGGAAAAGTGGTCAACGTCAATTTGTGCTTCGCGAACATGAGGCTTCGACCTCATTCGCGAAGAAGGATTTAAATGCCTGTGCAGAATGATTTAAAAGGCTTGTTCCGAGATTTTGAAGCTTTTTGAAGGGGATTGAAGAGGGATTCAAGAGGAATCACTTGGAGGTAATATTTTTGACTTCATAACTCGTTTATATGTGATTAAAGACCTAATTGGTGGTGAGAAATTTGGGAAAAATGGGTAATTAGGGCTTGAGATTAAGAGACCTTAACATGGGTATTTGAGGGGTCAATTGAACTTTGATTTCAGTATTCTTGTTATGTATAAACTCATGAGGGTACGAGGTTTCTAAAAATGTAAATTTTACCTGATTCCGAGACGTGGGCTCGAGGGGCGTTTTGGTTATTTTACCTAATTTCACATATTAGCTTAGAATTTCTTTGTAGAATCAGTTACTTGAACTGTTATTTACGTTATGCAATTGAATTGAATAGATTTGGGCCATTTGGAGCCGAGTAATCGTGGCAAGAGCGTGGTTTCAGGTTGATTTTGAGCCGGTTCGAGGTAAGTGGCTTGTCTAACCTTGTGTGTGGGACCTTCCCTTAGGATTGGTATATTTGGTAATTGAAATGCCTTATACGTGAGGTGACGAGTGCGTACTTATGCTAATTGTTGGAAATCTGGTTTTCATTAAGTAATTACTAGTATGTTCCCTTTCCTGTTTTTATTACTTGCGCTATTAAGCCTGTTGTCAGTTTAGGAAAGCATGTTTAAGTGACTTAATTGCTTTACTTGCTCAAACTGCCTTACCTGAATTATATGCAGCATGCTAGGCTAGAATTACTTGTTCGCCTTAATATGAAATTGCCATTTCTGAATATTTTTCTGTTGTTGCTGTGTATTTACATTGGGACTATGGATGTGGGATTCCGGTAGCTCCCCCCACCTTGCCTGTTTATTTTGTGACTACGAATGTGGGATTCCGGTAGATCCCCCTGCACAGTTATATGGAACTACGGGAAATGCACCCGGTAGATTCCTCCAGTACTGGGTATTTACATTTGGGACTACGAAACGAGATTCCGGTATATCCCCGCGTACTATGAGTTGGACTACGGGATGGGATCCCGGGAGATCCATTGGATATGTACATATGGGACCATAGGACGGTATCCTGGGAGATCCCTGGTTGTTATTTTGGTGCTAAGTCACATTTCTTTTCGTGTTTTGCCTTGTCTCTGTAATAGTTGTTGTTGCCCTTTTTATATCCTGTGTTACTTTTACCGCTGTATTTATTTATACTGTTCTGTTCTACAATGTCAAACTTTATATTTTATTTAACCTCAGTAGGGCCCTGACCTTCCTCTTCACTACCCGACCGAGGCTAGGCTTGACACTTACTGCGTACCGCTGTGGTGTACTCATGCCCCTTCTGTGCATGTTTTTCTTATGCAGATCCATGTACTTCGACTCAGTCCTATCACCCTTGAGGCGAGGTGACTGCTCCAGCGACTTTGAGGTATATCTGCCGTGTCCGCAGACCGAGGAGTCCCTTTCTATTCTAGCTTTTAAACATTTTCCCTTTTGTATTTGTTTTCCTTGTTAGATATTCTGGAGTTAGAGTACTGTGTAGTGATCCTTAGCTTGTGATTCATGGGTTTCCGGGTCTTGGAAGTATGTATTGGTGTGAGAGTTAAATATTGTGTATGCCGAGCGGCACTTTTAAACACTGTTTTATCACTCTTCATTCTATTTTAATTTGTTTTTATTCCGCACTTTGGGTTATCTTCCGCAATTTAGGCTTACCTAGTCGTAGAGTACTAGGTGCCGTCATGATGGTTCACAGAGGACGAATCGGGGTCGTGACAAGTTGGTATCAGAGCTCTAGGTTCATAGGAGTCATAGATCACAAGCCGATTTATTAGAGTCTCGCTAATCGGTACAAAGAAGTCTGCACTTATCTACGAGAGGCTATGTAACTGTTAGGAAAATTCCACTTTATTTGATTTCCTTGTCGTGCGATATTTCGACATCACAATTCTAAACTTTTGTTTTCTATTCTCTCACAGATGGTGAGGACACGTGCTACCCGAGATGATCAAGCACCCGCACCCCCTACTGCAGCCGTCAGAGGTCGGGGCCAGGGTAGAGGCCGAGGACACGCACGTGGTGCAGCCAGAGCACCTGCATGAGCTGCCGCCGAGGTACCACTAGTAGTTCCAGCTGGAGTCTAGGCACCTGACACGCCTACTGCTACTACTACTCTAGCTCTTCAAGAGACTCTAGCACAGTTCATGAGCATGTACACCACTCTGGCTCAGGCATGGTTGTTTCCCCTTGCTGCAGCTACATCTCAAGCCGGGGGAGGAGCGCAAACTCCCGCCGCCCGCACTCTTGAGTAGCGAGTGCATGTTGAGAAGGTCCTTGAGATTATTCCTGTACTGCCTGCAGTGCCAGTTCAGCCCGAGTGCAGGGCAGCGGCTTCTGAGGAGCAGCAGTTGAGGCTTGAGAAGTTCAAAAGGTACAAGCCTCATGTATTCAGCGGTCTAGCATCGGAGGATGCTTTGGGATTTCTAGATGAGATTTACCGCATTCTCCGTACCATGGGTATATCAGGATCGAGCGAGGTTTCCTTCACTACCTTCCAGCTTCGAGGAGCCACCTATGAGTGGTGGAGCACCTATGAGTTAGACAGTCCGGATGAGGCTGCTTCACTGAATTGGACTTAGTTTTTAGATCTGTTCCTGAGAGAGTATGTTCCTCAAAGACTTAGGGACGCATGGCGTGTAGAGTTTGAGCATTTGCACTAGGGTGCTATGACTGTCTCAGAGTATGCAGTCAGTTACACTAGTTTGGCTAGGCATGCACCAACCTTAGTTTCTACTGTTCGCGAGAGGGTTCGCCGGTTTATTAAGGACCTTATTCCCAGCATCAAGTCTAGCATGGCTCATGAATTAGATATGGTCATTTCTTATCAGCAGGTGGTGAGCATTGCTAGGAGGATTGAGGGTATGCATGCGAGGGAGAGATAGGAGAGGGAGGCCAAGAGGTCTCGACAGTCAGGCCATTTCTTTGGTGCCCGTGCCCCAGCTGCAGGTCGTCATGGTAGGGGTTATATGAGTTGCCCTGTTCATTCAGCTCTTCCAGTAGCAATGGTATTCCAGCTCCTCCTAGACCTCAGGAGCCTTATTATGTACCATCGGTATCTAGCGCGCCTCCTACGCGGGGTGCTTTCAGGGGTCAGTCCAGCAGACCTGGCCCGAGCCAATCATAGCCACCACATCCTCCTAGAGCTTGTTTTGAGTGTAGTAACACACGCCATATGGTGAGGGATTGCCCCAGACTTGGGAGGGGTGCACCTCCACAAACTTCTCAGCCATAGAGTTCTTAGGCTATGGTTACAACTCCGGTTGCTACCCCACCTGCTCAGCCAGCTAGAGGTGGAGGTCGGGGAGGTAGAAATTGCCCTAGAGGGGGGGGGGGGGCCAGGCCAGATACTATGCCCTTCCTGTCCGTACCGAGGCTGTTACCTACGATTCTGTCATCACATGTATTATATTGGTTTGTCACAGAGATGCATCAGTTCTATTCGATCCAGGCTCCACTTATTCTTATGTGTCTTCTTATTTTGCTCCGTCATTTGGGTGTATCTCGAGATTCTTTGAGTTCCCCTATTTATGTTTCTACTCCTATGGGAGATTCTCTTATTGTGGACCGCGTTTATCGGTCGTGTTTGGTTGCTCTTAGTAGTTTTGATACCAGAGCCGATTTATTGTTGCTCAGCATGGTAGATTTTGACATTATCTTGGGCATGGACTGGTTGTCGCCCCATTATGCTATTCTGGATTGTCACGCAACAACCGTGATGCTGGCTATGCCAGGTATACCGCGTGTTGAGTGGCGGGGTACTTTAGATCACACTCCCAGTAAAGTTATTTCTTTTCTTAAATCTCAGTGTATGGTTGAGAAGGGGTGTGACACGTATTTAGCTTATGTGAGAGATATCAATATTGATACCCCTTTAGTTGATTCAGTCCTAGTAGTACGGGATTTTCCCGATGTGTTTCCAGTTGATCTTCCAGGCATGCCGCCTGATAGAGATATTGATTTTGGCATTGATCTATTGCTGGGAACTCAGCCCATTTCTATTCTTCCGTATCGTATGGCTCCTCCCGAGCTGAAGGAGTTGAAGGATAAGTTACAGGAATTGCTTGATAAGGGTTTTATTCGGCCCAGTGTATCACCTTGGGGTGCTCCTGTCTTGTTTGTGAAGAAAAAGGATGGTATGTGTATTGATTATCGCCAGTTGAACAAGGTTTGAGTGAAGAACCGTTATCCTTTGCCTCGTATTGATGATCTGTTTGACCAGCTTCATGGCGCACGAATGTTTTCTAAGATTGATTTGCGCTCAGGTTACCATCAGTTGAAGATTCGGGAGCTAGATATCCCGAAGACTGCTTTCAGGACTCGGTATAGTCATTACGAGTTCCTTGTTATGTCATTTTGGCTGACTAATGCCCCAGTAGCCTTTATGCATTTGATGTACATCGTGTTCCGACCGTATCTTGACTCGTTTGTCATTATCTTAATTGATGATATTCTAGTGTATTCCTAGAGTCGGGAAGATCATGAGCAGCACCTGAGGACTGTGCTTCAGACTTTGAGAGAGAAGAAGTTATATGCTAAGTTCTCGAAATGTTAGTTTTGGTTGGATTCAGTGGCATTCTTAGGCCACGCGGTATCGAGTGAGCGTATTTAGGTGGATCCGAAGAAGATAGAGGTTGTGCAAGGTTGGCCCAAACCATCATCAGCTACCGAGATCCACAGTTTCCTTGGCTTGGTGGGTTACTACCATCATTTTGTGGAGGGGTTTTCATCGATTGCAGCCCCTATGACCAGGTTTACCTAGAAAAGTGCTCCATTTCAGTGGACGGAGGAGTGTGAGGCGAGCTTTTAGAAGCTCAAGACATCTTTGACTACAACGCCAGTTTTGATATTGCCTACAAGTTCGAGGTCTTATATGGTCTATTGTGATGCCTCGAGGATTGGCCTCGGAGCCGTGTTGATGTAGGACGGTAGGGTAATTGCCTACACGTCCAGACAGTTGAAGATACATGAGAAGAACTACCTTGTTCACGACCTTGAGTTAGCTGTCATTGTTCACGCCCTGAAGATTTGGAGCCATAATTTATACCGGGTTCCATGTGAGATTTATACTGACCACGGAGCTTGCAGCACCTGTTCAAGCAAAGGGATCTAAATTTGCGCCAGAGGAGGTGGTTAGAGTTACTGAAGGACTATGATATCACCATTTTGTATCACCTGGGCAAGGCCAATGTGGTGACCGATGCTTTGAGTCACCGGGTAGAGAGTTTGGGGAGTTTGGCTTATTTACTAGCATCAGAGAGGCCTATGACGATGGATGTTCAGGCCTTAACCAGCCAGTTTGTGAGATTGGATCTTTCAGAGCCCAGTCGGGTTCTAGATTGTGTGGTTTCTCAGTCTTCCTTATTTGATCGTATCAGGGAGCGTCAGTATGATGACAGCATGGTGATGCCAGAGATGTGATTATTGGTGATGTTGGGGTATTAAGGATGCATGATCGGATTTGTGTACCCAATGTCGATGGGCTTCGAGTGTTGATTCTAGAGGAGGCCCATAGTTTGCAGTATTCCATCCATCCGGGTGCCTGTGAAGATGTATTAGGATTTGAGGCAGCACTATTGGTCGAGGCGGATGAAGAAGGATATAGTTGGATTTGTATCTCGGTGCCTCAACTATCAGTAGGTGAAGTATGAGCACTAGAGACCGGGTGGGTTGCTTCAGCAGATAGACATTTCGGAGTGGAAGTGGGAGCGGATCACCATGGACTTTGTAGTTGGGCTCCCACGGACTTTGAGGAAGCTCGATGCTATTTGGGTGATTGTGGATCGGCTGACCAAGTCCGCTCATTTCATTCCTGTGTGTACTACTTATTCTTCAGAGCGGTTGAAGGAGATTTATATCAGGGAGATTGTTCGTATGCATGGTATTCTAGTGTCCATCATTTAGGATAGAGGTACACAGTTCACATCACGGTTCTAGAGGGTCGTTCAGCATGAGTTGGGTACTCGGGTGGAGTTGAGTGCAACATTTCACCCTCAGACGGACGGACAGTCTGAGCATACTATTTAGATTCTTGAAGATATGCTCCATGCGTGTGTGATTGAGTTTGGAGGGTCTTGGGATCAGTTCTTGCCATTGGCGGAGTTTGCTTACAACAATAGCTATCAGTCCAACATTCAAATGGCACCGTATGAGGCTTTATATGGTAGACGATGTAGATCCCCGGTGGGTTGGTTTGAGCCGGGTGAGGCCAGATTATTGTGCACAGACTTGGTTCAGGATGCTTTGGAGAAGGTCAAGGTGATTCAGGATAGACTCCGTATAGCCCAGTCCAGACAGAAGAGTTACGCGGATAAGAAGGTTCGTGATGTTTCTTATATGGTTGCAGAGCAGGTTCTGCTTCGAGTTTCGCCTATGAAGGGTGTTATGAGATTTGGGAAGAAAGGGAAGTTGAGTCCGAGGTTTATTTGCCCCTTTGAGATATTGAGGCGTGTTGGGGAGGTTGCTTATGAGCTTGCATTACCTCCCAGCTTGGCAGGAGTTTTTCCGGTATTTCATGTTTCGATACTCCGGAGGTATCATGGTGACCCGTCACACGTGTTGGATTTTAGTTTAGTCTAATTGGACAAGGATCTATCTTATGTTGAGGAGCTAGTGACAATATTGGACAGGCATGTTAGAAAGCTGAGGTCAATGAACATTGCATCGGTAAAGGTTCAATGGCGAGGTCAGCCGGTCGAGGAGGCGACCTGGGAGACCGAGCAGGATATACGCAGCCATTACCGTCACCTTTTCACTACTTCAGGTATGTCTCTATGCTCGTTCGAGGACGAACGAATGTTTAAGTGTAGGAGGATGTGACGACCCGGCCGGTCATCTTAAGAATTTACGCCCCGATCCTCTATTAACTTCTTTCCTAGAGTTTATTTCTGCTATTTTGATATGCCAGGATGTTCGGTTTTGAGTTTCGGAGATTTTTTGGGACACTTAGTCCCTAAATGAGAGCTTAAGTGTTGGAAGGTTGACTATAGTCGGAACAGTATGAAGACGGCCTCGGAATGGAAATCCAATGGTTCCGTTAGCTCCGTTGGGTGATTTCGGGCTTAGGGGCGTGTTCGGATTGTGTTTTGGAGGTCCGTAGCTAATTTAGGCTTGAAATGCCGAAAGTTGAATTTTGGAAGTTTCCGGTTCAATAGTGAGATTTTGATCCGAGGGTCGGAATGGAATTCCGTAAGTTGGAGTAGCTCCGTAGTGTTTAATGTGACGTGTGTACAAAATTTTAGGTCATTTGGACGAGGTTTGATACACTTTTTGATCGAAAGCGTATTTTTAGAGTTTTGGAATTCTTAGGCTTGAATTCGATAAAAAATAGGTGTTTTGATGTTGTTTTGAGCGTTCCAATGGTTGGAACAAGTTTGAATGAAGTTATGGAATATGTTGGTAGGTTTGGTTAAGGTCCCGGGGGGCCTCAAGTGAGTTTTGAGTGGTCAATCAGACAATTTCATGATGTTTGAAGTTGCAGAAAACTGTTGTGTGTGTTGTAGACTAGTTGTTCTTCGCGTTCGTGAGTGGACCCTAACGTTCGCGAAGGGTTAGGATGTGCGGCTGAAGGTTTGGCCTTCGCGTTTGCGAGGGAGGTCCCGCATTCGCGAAGGGATGGGGTCTTTGAACTACGCGTTCACGAGAAGGGAGTCACGTTCGCGATGGGCTGGGAAGCTGAGCCTTCGCGTTCGCGAAGAAAGAAAAGTGGTCAACGTCAATTTGTGCTTCGCGAACGTGAGGCTTTGACTGCGTTCACCAAGAAGTATTTAAATGCCTGGGCAGAATGATTTAAAAGGCCTATTCCGCGATTTTGAGCCTAAGTTCCTTCATTTTTGGGCGATTTTGAAGTTTTTTGAAGGGGATTGAAGAGGGATTCAAGGGGAATCACTTGGAGGTAATATTTTTGACTTCATAACTCGTTTATATGTGATTAAAAACTTAATTGGTGGTGAGAAATTTGGGAAAAATGGGTAATTAGGGCTTGAGATTAAGAGACCTTAACATGGGTATTTGAGGGGTCAATTGAACTTTGATTTCAGTGATCTTGTTATGTATAGACTCGTGAGGGTACGAGGTTTCTGAAAATGTAAATTTTACCTGATTCCGAGACGTGGGCCCGAGGGGCGTTTTGGTCATTTTACCTAATTTCGCATATTAGCTTAGAATTTCTTTGTAGAATCAGTTACTTGAACTGTTATTTACGTTATGCAATTGAATTGAATAGATTTGGGCCATTTGGAGCCGAGTAATCGTGGCAAAAGCGTGGTTTCAGGTTGATTTTGAGCCGGTTCGAGGTAAGTGGTTTGTCTAACCTTGTGTGTGGGACCTTCCCCTTAGGATTGGTATATTTGGTAATTGAAATGCCTTATACGTGAGGTGACGAGTGCGTACTTATGCTAATTGTTGGAAATCTGGTTTTCATTAAGTAATTACTAGTATGTTCCCTTTCCTGTTTTTATTACTTGCGCTATTAAGCCTGTTGTCAGTTTAGGAAAGCATGTTTAAGTGACTTAATTGCTTTACTTGCTCAAACTGCCTTACCTGAATTATATGCAGCATGCTAGGCTAGAATTACTTGTTCGCCTTAATATGAAATTGCCATTTCTGAATATTTTTCTGTTGTTGCTGTGTATTTACATTGGAACTATGGATGTGGGATTCCGGTAGCTCCCCCCACCTTACCTGTTTATTTTGTGACTACGAATGTGGGATTCCGGTAGATCCCCCTGCACAGTTATATGGAACTACGGGAAATGCATCCGGTAGATTCCTCCAGTACTAGGTATTTACATTTGGGACTACGAAACGAGATTCCGGTATATCCCCGCGTACTATGAGTTGGACTACGGGATGGGATCCCGAGAGATCCATTGGATATGTGCATATGGGACTACAGGACGGTATCCTGGGAGATCCCCGGTTGTTATTTGGGTGCTAAGTCGCATTTCTTTCCCTGTTTTGCCTTGTCTCTATAATAGTTGTTGTTGCCTTTTTTATATCATGTGTTACTTTTATCGCTGTATTTATTTATACCGTTCTGTTCTACACTGTCAAACTTTATATTTTATTTAACCTCAGTAGGGCCCTGACCTTCCTCGTCACTACCCGACCGAGGTTAGGCTTGGCACTTATTGAGTACCACTGTGGTGTACTCATGCCCCTTCTACGCATCTTTTTCATGTGCAGATCCAGGTATTGCGACTCAGTCCTATCATCCTTGAGGCGAGGTGACTGCTCCAACGACTTCGAGGTATATCTGTCGCGTCCGCAGACCGAGGAGTCCCTTTCTATTCTAGATTTTAAACATTTTCCCTTCTGTATTTCTTTTCCTTGTTAGATATTCTGGAGTTAGAGTACTGTGTAGTGATCCTTAGCTTGTGATTCATGGGTTTTCCGGGTCTTGGAAGTATGTATTGGTTTGAGAGTTAAATATTGTGTATGCCGAGCGGCACTTTTAAACACTGTTTTATCACTCTTCATTCTATTTTAATTTATTTTTATTCCGCACTTTGGGTTATCTTCCGAAATTTAGGCTTACCTAGTCGTAGAGGACTAGGTGCCGTCACGATGGTTCACGGAAGGCGAACCGGGGTCGTGACACCAGTAGTGAGCGCATGTAGCATATAGTGCTGAGTGATTGAGTATGCTAAGTGATTGAGTACTCTGAGAGTCTAAGTACATGGGTTTATAATTGTGATACATTACATTTGACATGCATATTTGACATGTCAGTATAGGGATGTGACATTCCTTATGCTAGCTTAACTTGGCATATTTATCAATGTTGAGCTTAAATTGTTGAACACCTAAATTCATGTACTGTGTACAAGCTAAATGTGGAAGTCCTCTGCACTATTACTATCATTATCTTGTTGTATATGTGTTGTCATTATTTTATTTGGATTACATCATTCTGAGCTCGTCACTACTTTTAGCCTACGGTTAGTGCTGTTACTTATTGAGTACATTGGGTCGGTTGTACTCATACTATACTTTGCACTTCGTGTGCAGATCCAAATATATCTGGACATGGCGGTTGCTAGATTTGGTGCACTATCTGCTCGGAGACTATTGAGGTAGTTGATATGATGCCCGCAAACCTCGACTCTCCTTCCTTTCTGTTTTATTATGTACTGTTCTTTTCAGGTTGTATTAGAGATTTAGACTATGTTGACCCTTAGTAGCTCATGTTCTCGGTTATGCTAGGATTTTGGGATTCGTTGTCGTTGAGTTTCAGTTGTTTTTATCATTTATTTATGAGATTTTTTTCTACTTTTGAACTTATTAAATATTATGTTTTTAATTCAAATACGTAGTTATTATGTGATTGTCGGAATGCCTAGTAATGTGATAGGCACCATCACGGCAATTTGGGATTTGGGTCGTGACACTAAAGTTCCTGGTGAAAGGTCTCATCAAGGTTCAAATGTCGCGACTGCACCATCAACACCACCAACACAGCCACCACCAACACTATCATGACCCAAAACCTGTAATAGGTCGCGATATCGCCTAATGCCGCCGTTAGGCAAGCCTAGAAGTGAACCTCCAATTTAATTATCCCCTTTTAACTTTAAAAAAAATAGAAGTTTCATTTTAGTCACCAAAATAAGTAAGATCTCATGCAACCATACATACTCCTTTCTCAAAAAATATCAAGCGTGAGAAATACATAAACTATAATGATAGTAGTAATAATCGCAACAGTGCATAAGCGCTAGAAGCCCCAAAACACGGTGCCACAAGTGCAAGAGAAATCTAGGGAATATACAAAACTAATACAACTACTATCTCAAGTATAATAGACAGAAATAGTATGCAAGGTAGAGGGAGACTCCGGTGCTGCAGATCGAAGCAAGGCAAGCAACTCACCACTAAGTCTCCGTAGAAGTACGGCTATGCACCCGTATGACCACTGGTATTACCTATCTCAGTACATGCACATTCAGTGTAGAAGTGTAGCGTGAATACGTAAAATAACGCGTACCCATTAAGTATCTAGTCTAACATCGAAGAAGTAGTGACGAGGGGTTGACTTGACACTTACTAGTGGTCAAATAGTAATAAAAACACATAAAGTAGACATGGAGGATGTACAACAAGTAGCAACAAAACATATAAATTTTTTTATAGTAAATCCCCCATATGAATCTATATCAAATCACTAAATATGTCCTAATCAGCTTTGAAGGCGCAAACTCAACTATTACCAAACCAAATCTAGTCTCAAGTATTACGCATGAATCTACCAAGACAAACGGTCTAATCTTATATGAATAGTGATACTCAGTACTACTGAGGTAAACAACCCGATCCCATGAGAATAGTGTTACCATACTGCCGAAGCAAATGGCCAGATCCCATAACAATAATCTAATATACTGCCGAGGCGAACGGCCCAATCCCATAGGAATGGTGATACTCAGTACTCCCGAGGAGAAAGCCCGATCCTATAAGAATAGTGTTACTATACTGCCAAGGTGAATGGCCCGATCCCATAAGAGTAGAGAAATTTACCTCGCTCGCGGAAGTACATGCGAGTCGAGAAGACACGGATCCATAGTTCATCAAATATTTCCCAATTTTTCCAAAGTAAGAGGCTAAATCAGTATCTTTATTCTAATCCTCAATCTCAGTCATAATCGAGGAAATCAATACACATGATAGATACAAATAGCACAATTAAGGCGTGATGTGAATCTAAGTCTACCCAGACGTACATGAATATAGCTACATACGAACTCTCACCACCTCATGTGTACGTAGCTCTCGACAACAAATAGCACACAACAATTAATACACCTACGAGGACAAATTCCCTCATACAAGGTTAGGAAAGAGACTTACCTCAATTTCAAGTCCTCAATCCGACTCTTTAACCTCACTAGAACTCCTCAAATGGTGCCAAGGACTCTGAAACTAATCAAAAGTCGTATAAACTAATAAATATATGCTCAAAAGTTCATAATTTAGCGATTAAACTAGTTTTCCAACCAAATCTGGGAAGTCCATAAAAATCACCTTCGGACCCATATGCCCGAATTCTGAAAATATTCGAAGATAAATGTTACACATGACCTCACGACCTCAAATATATAATTTATTACCAATTCTATGATCAAATCTCATTTTTACCAAACCCTAGGTTCCAACTAAATCCCACAAATTTTCCCTTAATTTCATGTTAAATCTACCCATAGTTTGTGTATTTAACTCAAGAATTGATAGGGATCACTTACTATGAACTCGATTCCTAGGAGGTCTTATGTAAGAGAAATGTGATAAAGATGTTCCCCTAATGATGCAACATGGTAAGGTGATAGCTTATGCTTCTAGGCAACTCAAGAATCCTGAAAAAAACTATCCAACACATGACTTAGAACTTGCGGCGGTGGTTATTGCATTGATGATTCGGCTTCATCATTTGTATAGGGTCCATGCAGATGTATTCACGGACCATAAGAGCCTTCAATATATTTTCAAACAGAAGGAATTGAATTTGAGGCAGAGAAGATGGTTTGAGTTACTCAAGGATTACGACATCGATATTCTGTATCATTCGGGGAAGGCTAATGTTGTAGTGGATGCTCTCAGCCAAAAATCTATAGGTAGTTTGGCAAATTTTGAGGCATATCAAAGGCCGTTGTCCAAGGAGGTTCATCGGTTGGCTAGTTTGGGAATTCGCCTTGCGGACTCGAGTGAAGGAGGGTTACTTGTACAAAATAGGGCTGAATCATTGCTTGTTATAGAAGTCAAGGAGAAGCAATACGACGATCCATTGTTGGTACGATTGAAGGAGGGGTTCATAAACATAAGACTATGGCTTTTTATCTTGGCATGGATGATGATGTACACTAAGATACCAAGAGCGATTATGTGTTCCAAATGTAGATGGTCTCCAGGAAAGAATCACGACCTTCTAGGTATTCCATGCACCCAAGCTCTATGAAGATGTACCATGATCATAAGGAAGTCTACTGGTGGAATGATATGAAGAGGAATGTAGCAGACTTTGAGGCAAGATGTCCCAATTGTCAGCAAGTGAAGGCCGAACATCAAAGTCATGGTGGGTTGGCACAGAACATAGAAATTCCGATGTGGAAATGGGAGATGATCATTATGGACTTTGTGGTAGGACTACCTCCCACACCTCGCAAGTTTGACTCGATTTGGATGATTGTGGATTGACTCACGAAATCAACACACTTCTTACCTATTAAATCTACCAACACAGCGGAATAATATGCTCAGTTGTATATCAAGGAAATAGTTAGGCTGCATGGCACTCCAGTTTCCATCATTTCTGATCGGGGGCATAGTTCATGGCTAACTTCTAGAAGAAATTTTAGTAGGGGTTGGGCACTCAGGTAAATCTTAGTACAACCTTCCATCCTTAGACCAACGGCCAAGTAGAGCGGACTATTCAGACGCTTGAGGATATGTTGCACGCTTGTGTTCTTGACTTTAAAGGTAGTTTGGATGATCATTTGCCGCTCATAGAATTTGCTTATAACAATAGTTATCATGCTAGTATTCAGATGGCACCATTCGAGGCTTTATATGGTAAGAGATGTAGATCTCCCATTGGGTGGTTCGAGGTTGGAGAAGAGGAATTGATAGGACCAGATCTCGTGCATCAGGCTATGAAGAAGGTTAAGGTTATTAAGGATCAGTTGAAAACTGGTCAGGGTCGTCAAAAGTCCTATTCGGATTTTCGTCGTAGAGATTTGGGGTTCAAAGAAGATGATTAGGTACTCTTGAAGGTTTCCCCCATGAAGGGTGTAATGCGGTTTGGTAAGAAAGGGAAATTGAGCCCGAGGTATGTCGAGCTGTATAGAATCATTCAAAGAATTGGTCAGGTGGCGTACAAGCTTGAGCTAATACCTGAGATGTTATTAGTGCACCCGGTATTCCATGTGTCTATGTTGAAGAAGGTAGTTGGAGATTCGTCACTTATTGTGCCAGTTGAGACTATTGAGGTTAGTGAAGAACTGACTTATGAAGATCTTGATTGGCAAGTTCGAAAGCTGAGAAACAAAGATATTGCCTCCGTGAAAGTGTTATGGAAAAACCAACTGGTCGAAGAGGCCACCTGGGAAGCCAAGGAAGAGATGAAGAAGAAGTATTCTCATTTGTTTGAATAGCTATGTAGTCGTGTCCATGATGTTAAAAGCTAAATTTTCTACAAATTATATTTCCCCTGTTATGGATACTCCTTCTTGGTAATGTAATGTTTATGACATTGTGGCGAACGTTGTTTCCATGTTGTTTTAACATCGTTGTGTTATGATTATACGGTTAGGACTGGTTTTTGGGATTCTCTGGCAGGTGGGTAGGCCCAATTACAAGGAAGACTCTGGAAATATTTTGGAAATTTAAGGAGTTAGTCAAAATTTGGAACTACTAGTGTGTGAAGTAACAATTGGGTCACATTGGGTGCTAATGGAGGGTCTTGACCCTCCTTCGAGGACGAATAATTCTAAGCGGGGGAAAATGTAAGGCTCCGTCCAAAAAATTCCTAATGATTCAAGATTTTAAAGTGTGATAGCAGTATTCGAGTTTAACACATCGGTTCTTCAAGCATACGTGGTATCACATTAAGCAAATGAGCTCCAAATTCAGTTTTGATTGAAGCATTAGATTCGTATTGAAAATTTGGAGCCATATAAAAAAGAATTATCGTATTCGGACATTGTATGTGAGAGTTATGCTCATTTCTGTGTCTTTCCCTTCGCCAACGTCTAGGGTAGCATGGGGCGCTAGCCCTAGCACTGGGATTTTTGAGGTTCTGGAATCAGCTCCATAGGTAGCCCCCCATACCAACTGCGGCGGTACAAACATTAAGTTATATACGGGGTTCTTTCCCCCCACTTTATTTGGACGAATTTTGGAGTTCTTCTTCAGTCACTCAAGACCACCAACTCCTCTCTTCTTCAAGATAATCAATCCACGTTATCTTGGTGTGAAATTCCATCATTTCTACACTAGTGTTGATGAAATCTACATATGGAATCCTTAGATTTTCAAAAAAATTCTTCAAGAACACAAAAAGAGGGTTTTGCAAGATATCTTCCAAAAGATAATCCTGCACCCTTAGACTTATATGCATGGATTTATTAAGGGAATATGAGTATGGATTAAGTATTGGGACTCATGATATAGTGATTGGAAGCCATAATTTCCCAATTTAAGTACATAACCATTGTAGAGACTGAAAGGTAATAATTTGATGAAATTTTGTTGGTTGGATGTGGATGGATGGTCATGCATGTGATGTTGGAAGTTATAAAATGTTTATGAATGATGGGGGGGAATAAATTGTTGGTAAATGATGGAGTTGGATAAACTAATTCTATGGCTATGAGATGTAGAGATTTATGCCTACTATGTATTTGATAAAGTGTCTAAATGGCCTAAACTATGGAATTTGTTACTAATGATGGTTCCATTGGATGTTGATATTGTAGATTGAAGTTGCTTAGTGTAGTAGATCATTGTAGTATCATTAAGGATGATTGTTGAAAGTAAAAAGGTGTGCAGGAAATACAAAACGCAAAATGCAAAATGTGAAATATGAACACGACCAACGTGCTAAGAGAAATAATACAATTGTGACCACTAGTGCCAATAAAAAAAAGAAGAGATGTGAAAAAGTGTGAAATGGGATGATTGATAGAAAAGGATGATGTCTCCAATGAAACGGCCTAGCTGATCGGGTTGTGACCGGACGCCATGCAACATACATGGTAGAGATTGTGTTGAAACTTGTACTTGAAATTATGATTGTGTTTGATGTCTCGAATGAGACGGCCTAGACGATCGGGTCGTGATCAGACGCCATATCACACACATGGTGGTGATTGTGCTGGAAATTGTAAATTCAATTGGAGTTGTGATTATGACTGTGGTTGATGTCTTAGATGAGATGGCCGATCGGGTCGTGATCGGACTCCGTATTAGAAGTACGGTGGTATTGCGAATGGTGATATATCGGTGCTAAGATATCCCAACCTACAATATGAAGGTTTACTTGAAATACTTATCTTGCTCCTAACTTGATGTTTGATATCACTTGAGGTTTTTAATTGATATTATGATTGTTCCTTCTAGCATTATTACTTATTCTTTTGAAAGCGTATTTAGTTATACATACTAGTACTATTTAATATGTACTTACATCCATTTTTCCCGGGGCGCTGCATCATTAATGGATGCTAGGGGTTCCACAGTAGACGTCATTGATCAGTGATAGCGGTACACTCTCTTCCCAGATGACTTGGTGAAGCCCACTTCACTTAGGGTCATGTATCTTTTATTCCTCACTTGTTGTGTTTCAGGTATAGCTGGGGTCTTATTGCCGGCACTATCATTTTACTCTTTGTATTTGTTAGAGGCTCCGTAGACACAGTATGGGTTGTATATGGGTGCTGGGAATGTCAAACAAGTTGTGTTGTGATTGAATCACTTGTTCCACTTCGAACCATGAAAGTGTGTGTATTTTGAGATTTATTAAATGAAGTAACTAAGGGTAATGAAATTGGTATTGTATACTTGATATCCTTATTGGCTAATTAAGGAAGATACATATTCCCTTTATTCATGAGTGAGTTTGGGTAGAAAGGTATTGTATAGGATTGCTTGGATAGGTTATCTCGGTTAAGCACCGGTCGCGCTCCACGAGGTCGGGGCATGACAAATCTACGGTCCGCATACTATTTCTGCGATTGCAGAATGGGCTACAGAATCCCCTTCTGAATTTTTCATTTCAAATTCCATGACAGAAATGCGGTCCACATAATGATTCCACGGTTGCAAACTTGACCGTAGAATCGCCTTCTTCAGCCAAACTTTTCCATCAACTATTTACTGCATTCTTCAACCTAAAAAGTTCGAGTTTCTATAATTTTTGTGCCCATTAGTCTACCTCAGCACTACAAAACCTTAAATTCTTAGCGAAATTTTCCGGGGCCTTACATTCTCCCCTGCTTAGGATCATTCTTCATCAAATGAGGGTCAAAATCCATCACTAGAATCCACTGTGGCCCAACTATTACCTCACACACCAGTCATACCGAATTTTTACAAACTCCCAAAATTTGCAAAAATTTAGCCAGAGTTTCCCCTGTAACTAGGCCTATCCACCTGTCAGAGAATCCCAGAAACCAATCCTAACAACATATACATAATCCAACAACCTAACATAACATGAAAACAATACCAACCATGGCCTCATAAGCAATATATTACTAGAAAAGAAACACCATTAACATTAACTATCCAGGTGATACATAATTCATTGATGGTAAGCTCTCAACATCTTCATAGAACATAAATACTTAATTACATAGCTATTCAAACAAATGAGGGTACTTCTTCTTCATTTCTTCCTCGGCCTTCCAAGTAGCCTCTTCAACCTGTTGGTTTCGCCATAACACTTTCACGGAGGCAATTTCTTTATTTCTTAACTTTTGTACTTGCATATCAAGAATGTCAACTGGTATTTCTTCATAAGTCAGTTCTTCGTTAACCTCAATAGTGTCAACCGGAACAATGAGTGGCAGGTCTCCAACTACTTTCTACAACATAGACACATGAAATACCGGGTGCACTAATGACATCTCAGGTTGTAGCTCATGTTTGTACGCCACCTGACCAATCCTCTGAATGATTATGTATGGTCTGACATACCACGGACTCAATTTCCATTTCTTACCAACCACATTATACCCTTGATGGGGGAAACCTTCAAGAATACCCAATCATCTTCTTTGAATTCCAAATCCCTGTGACGAACATCCGAATAGGACTTCTGACGACTCTAAGCAGTTTTCAATCGCTTCTTAATGATCTTAACCTTCTCCATTGCTCTATGCATGTTGTTTGTTCCTATCAACTCATCTTCCCTAATTTTGAACCACCCAATGAGAGATCTATATCTCCTACCATATAAAGCCTCGAATGGTGCCATTTGAATACTAGCATGAGAACTGTTGTTGTAGGAAAATTCTATGAGTGGCAAATGATCATCCCAGCTACCCTTGAATCAAGAACACAAGCACGCAACATATCCTCAAGTGTTTGTGTTACACCCCATGTTTTCGCACGTGAGAGTACGTCGTAAGTCAATTGATGTAAGATCAGAAATGAGATTGTATTGAAAGTACATTAAGTAAGTTAATCATATTACCTTGGAGGTTATAAATATTTAAGATCGTGAATAATGAGTACCAAGAGGGTTGTAAAGCTTAGAAGCTAAACCAATTTAAGAAAATAAGTTTCTTTGAAAGTTGACAAGTTTGGAATGTTATAACTTTGGGGCTAGAATAGGGTTCTTAACATGATAAGGAGGTTATTCTATGAGTTATTTTAGTCATACGATAGTCGTGTGCTACGTTTTGAATTCAAGCAAGTTATGGAACAAAAGTTGGCAAAGATCATAAGAAGTTTCATTCATAATGTGCTGAAAATTAGGTCAAATGTAGCTGAGTTTTTCTCAAAATATACCTGGAATTATTGGATGATCTACCTAATAAATTTAACATCTACAAGTCTAGTTTTAACACATTAAAGCATTCGTTGATACGACATCGGAGTAGAGAGATATTCGCGTTTTTGCGAGATTGCGCAAGCAGCTCTGTTGGGACCCACATGAGACGGCCACCGACCTTACATCTTTTAAAACATGTTTCATCCTCATTTCGGGTCATTTCTGAGCCAAATTTTGTCCAAAGGCTCTCCAAAACCCTCACTAAAACATCCCAAGATCCCAAGAACCAAACTCAAAGGAAATCAACTCAAATCATCATCAAAGGTGTTAAAGACTATAAGAGAATGCTTCTATGATATTGTGGTGTGATTGAGGGCTATTGTGAGCTACATTAAGATAGGGTTTTGAGTTGTAGCTACTGTCCAAGGTATTTATAACATTGTATGCGGAAAAATCAGAGGGCCTAATTTCTTACTATCGAGTCACTTCAGAAGAACACCTCGAGACCCCGAGGATGCGAAGCTGTGACCGAGTTCCTTCCCTCGGAGCTCGTCGAGGTTCGACTTAAAGAGGATACAAATCGAGGTTGGAGTCAAATGGGGAACTCCCAAGGCACACGGTTAAGTCTGACAAAGCCAGCCTACCCAAAGCCTGTATCAAGGTGTCACATCTTGCCGTCCTATCTCCATGCTTTTACAATTAATGTATTTTGTACTGTAACAAGATTCCCCTCCTATATAAAGGGGATCATTATCTCTTTGTAAGGGGTTGTTGTGGCTCCAACTATTCTACACAAGATTAATAACAACTCTCTCTGTCTCTTTTCTCTCTAACTTACTCACTCGAGACTACCTCTTACATTTACTACTTTCATAATTTATTGCTTGATATTGGCTATAAAGAGCCTCCTTTTAATTATATCCTAACAGTTAGCCTTTCCTGATTATCCCCAATAGCTCGAGCCCGAGCCCAGGCATAGACCTCGAGGCCTCTCATCGGTCAGTCCGAGGCCCGGACAGTAAGCCCCTCGGTTCACATATCTAGCATCAACTACTCTAACAACTAGCATAAAATAGATCACGTATTTTTAGAGTCCCATCAACAAATTTAATTGTTATTACAATTTTCACGTTAAACAAACATCTTATTTATTGTGCCTAAGGTTAATCTTATGTTGATTGTGTTGTTTGAGTAAAAACATAAGATAGCACTTGAAAGAACATGGGATATGGTTGTCTTTTTGGTTGGACTGTTTGTGGCTAAATATATGGTTTGTGGTAGCTAGAAATTGTAAGAAATGATTTAATAATGTTGTGTCTACTGTTGTTAAGCTTTTATAGGTGTTAATTAAGTTTATTGAAGAAGAAAAGATAAAAAAACAAGTGATTGATGATAAAAATTAAGGTGCTATACGTATTGGGCTGTTTTGGAAGGCATTTTGTTGATGTTTGAACTAAAAACAATATAGTACACATAAGTATGTTGTTCTGGAGGTTGTAAACTAATTTATGGAATAAGAGTTGGAATCAATTTATATCTTGTTATAAGTAAAAACGAGCTTGCCACTCAATATGATTGTTAAGATAATCGGAGAAGCTCATATTGGATTATATTGTTGTTGTTGCTATTGTTGGTTATAGTTGTTGTTGTTGGGCTGTTGATGACCCTTACTGGTCTTTGGATGTATTAAAAAATAGGGGAGTTGTTTCCCGGTTTTCCTTAAGCCATATGACTAGCCAAATACGATGGTACGACCTTATATGTTAACGACAATATCATTTCACTTATTGTAGATGCAAGACGTTGTGTTGATATTGGTTGAGTGATAATGAAGAGATAATACAGGTATGTTAAGGCTATCCATTCTTTCCTTTTGGCATGATCCATAGGATACCACGAAACGAGCAAGCACACAACTTTCATAAATGATTTTATTCTTAGAAGTACTAGGGTTGCCTATGTTCTTGATTCCCCATATATTCTACTACCATATTGTCTATTCATGGGTCTTATGACATTCCAATAGATATTATGGACTTACTTCATTATGCGTTGCATCATTTATACATCTATATTGACACATGACCAGATTGCATTATATACGCGTATATTATATGTATATGTGGTATGGAGAAAGGTTATGGCGTTATATACACACCACCACTTGATCAGCTGGTATACGTTGATGATTCGCCCACAAAGGCCGAGATGATATGATGGGATGTCCTCAGAAGCTTGATGATGTTATGTATGCATATACCTATGCATGATATGACATTATACACATATGCATGACATTATAAATGTCATGATTCACAGAGCTATTCAGACTTACAGGTTGAGTTCTTTACTTCATGTTTCTTTCATGTATTTTATATATTGCTTTCATGACTTACATATTCAGCACTTTATTTGTATTAATACATCCCTTTTGCCTGGGGACACATTGTTTCATGCCCGCAGGTCCCGATAGATAGGTTGACAGTCGTCCTAGTAGGCTATCAGCTCAGCGGAAGGTGCTGGTGCACTCCACTTGCTCCGGAGTTGCCTATTTGGTCAGTATGATTTGGACATGTATTGATTAGTATGGCGGGGCCCTGTCCCGACCTTTATGATATTTACGTACTCTTAGACGCTTGTAGACAGATGTCATATATATGGATACTTGTATGGCCTTGACGGACAATGTGTTGAGTGTAGAAATGATCATGTCGGCCTTATAGGCCCGTATGTCACATGTATAAGCTTATATATTATGTTGGGCCGTCCTATGTCTAGTATTCCTTTATGTTTTATTCTGGTTATCTCATGACGGCCCTTATGGCCCATTTACCAAGATGGTATGATAAGAAAGATACGTTACATTGGTACTCGGTTGACTAAGGTACCAGGTGCCCGTTGCGACTTTCCGATTTGGGTCGTCACAGTTTGAATAGTCCGCTCTGCCTGCCAATCGATCTGTGGATGAAAGGCTATACTAAGATTCACCTGAGTACCCAAACCTTGCTGAAATGTCTTCCAAATTTAGCTATGAATTGTTCCCCCCGATCAGAAATGATAGAAATTAGAGTGCCATGCAACCTTACTTTCTCATTGATATACAACTGAGCATATGGTTCCACCGTATTGGTAGTCTTAATAGGCAAGAATTGTGCTGATTTCGTGAGTTGATCCACAATCACCCAAATTGAGTCAAACATACGAGGAGTGCGAGGTAGTCCTACCACAAAGTCCATATTGATCATCTCCCACTTCCACGTTGGGATTTCTATGTTCTGTGCCAACCCATCAGGTCTTTGATGTTCGGCTTTCACTTGCTGATAATTTGGACATTTTGTCACAAAGTCCGCTACATTCCTCTTCATATTATTCCACCAGTAGACTTTCTTAAGATCATGATACATCTTTGTAGAGCCTAGGTGCATGGAATATCTAAAACTGTGAGCTTCATCCATGATTCTTTCCCGAAGACCAACTACATTTGGGACACATCCTTGGTACCTTAATGTACCATCTTTCGTGCCAATAGAAAAGTCCGTGGTCTTGTGTTTATGAATCCCCTCCTTTAACTGTACCAATAATGGGTCGTTGTATTGCTTCTACAACAAGTGATGATTCAACCCTATTTTGCACAATCACCTCTCCTTCACTAGAGTCCGCAAGACGAACTCCCAAACTAGCAAACTGGTGAACCTCCATGGCCAATAGTTTTTGATATACCTCCAAGTGAGCCGAACTTCCCATAGATTACCGGCTAAGAGCATCTGCCACAACGTTAGCCTTTCCTGGATGATATAGGATATCAATGTCGTAATCCTTGAGTAACTCAAGCCATTTTCTTTGCCTCAGATTTAATTCCTTCTATTTGAAAATGTATTAAAAGCTCCTATGGTCCGTGAATATATCCACGTGGACCCATACAAATAACGATGCCAAATCTTCAATGCAAAAACCACCGCCGCAAGCTCTAAGTCATGCGTTGGATAGCTCTTCTCATGATTTTTGAGTTGCCTGGAAGCATAATCAATCACCTTGCCATGTTGTATTAATACACTCCCAAGTCCAATCCTTGAAGCATCATAATATACCACCAACCCATTTGTACCCTCTGGTACGGTCAACACCAGTGTGATAGTCAATCTTGATTTGAGCTCCTGGAAGCTCTCTTCACAAGAGTCAAACCATTGAAACTTAATTGCCTTTTGCGTCAATTTAGTCAATGGAGAGGCAAGAGTAAAGAAATTTCCCAGGGCCTTACAGATCAGTCGCTTTATGTAATTGTGCCTCGTTTCCTCTTTTAATGCTTCAAACATGTGTGTTTATGAATTTATGACTTGCGGGGTTGGTTAGATTTGTTCCAGGAAGCTTTCAGGTTGATATGGACCCTTGATTCTTCACTTAGAAGTTTAAATTTGAAAATGTTGACCATACTTTGACTTTCATGAAAACAACCCCGGAACTATATTTTTATGACTCCGATAGCTTCGTATCGTGATTTTAGACTTGGGAGTGTACCCGAAATTAATTTTGGAAGTCCGTAGGTTGGTTTGTGTTGATTTGCCGAAATTTAGCAATTTGAATTGAAAGGCTTGACCGTAGGTTGACTTTTAGCTATCGAGCTCGAAATTCGATTTTTGAACTGAGAATAGGTCTGTTATGGCATTTAGAACTTTTTTGCAAAATTTGGTGTCGTTTGGAGTTGATTTGATAGGATTCAGACGTTTAGTTGTAATTCTAGAAGTTCTTGAAAATTTCTTTGAAATTCATGCATTTTAGAGTTCAATTCGTAGTTTTAGAAGTTATTTTTGTGTTTTGATTGAGGGAGCTAGTTTGTATGATATTTTTAGACTTGTGTGGATGTTTGGTTTGGAGCCCAAGGGCTCAGGTGAGTTTCAGATGCTTAACAGAGTGTTGATAGAGTTTATTTTTGCTAGTTTTTGCACAGGTGCCTCAGGTCTCGCATTTGTGACTTTTTGGATCGCAATTGCAATGTTAGGCCAAGTCTTTTGGATTTGCATTTGTGAAACTAGTGTTCGCATTTGCGATAGGTACTCGGGGGAGAGCTAGTTTGCATTTGCGATCTTCATGGTCGCATTTGCGGAGGCCCAAGGTTCGCAATTGCAAAATTTTCAACGCATTTGCGATGACAGCAGAAATGGAAGGTCTTCGCATTTGCGAGGAATTCTTCACATTTGCGGTGTTCACAATTGCAAATCCCAGGTTGCATTTGCAACATCAGCGACTAGACAAAAAGCCGAGGGGCGGGATTTTTGAACCTATTCTCTCATTTTTTATTCCTAGACTCGGTAGAGGGGATTTGAAGAGGGGATTTTCACCTACAAACCTTGGGTAAGTGATTTTAATCTACTTCTAATCATATTCCATCAATTTATCTTAGATTTTAACATCAAAATCATGTGAATCAAAGTAAAAATTTGTTAAACTTTGTCAAGTTTTTGAAAAATAAGAAATTGAGTTTTGAGAGTCGATATGGACTCGGATTTTGAAACCAATCCGAGTAGACAGGACCTACCATTGGACCCGGATTTTGACCGGGTAGGTTTCGGGTTGACTTTTGTTGACTTTTCGAAAAAAGTGTAAAGGTCTTAACTTTATCTATTGCAATTGAAATCCCTAGCATTGTTTGATGATTTTGAGTTGATTTTGGTTAGATTTGAGCCGTGTAGAGGCAAATTTTAAGGGAAAAGCTATTTTCGAGTGTTGAATTAGCCTAGTTGAAGGAAGTGTCTTGCCTAACTTCGTGTGGGGGAACTACCCCCTAGGATTGGTATTGTTTGAATCAATTGTGATACGTGAAATCCGTGTACATAAGGTGGCGAGTGGGTACACGGGTTGTATGTGGTATTTGACCAATTTATGCTACTTAGACTATTTCCATGATTTAATTGAAATGCCATATCATGTTCTAAATTCTCATAGTCAATCTATTCTTATTTCTGTTAGTCTATCCTTACATGCCTTAATTGACTTATTTAGCACTTGTCTACATCCTACTTGATAACTTGCTCTCATGCTTAGTTGAACTTCTTGACTCTTTTATTGTTACATGCTATCTTTTCATTGTTAATTATCGTTATTTGAAGTTAGTGATCGTGTTATCTCTTTCCCTATTGATTATCATTACT
Organism: Nicotiana tabacum; assembly: GCF_000715075.1. Classification (NCBI taxonomy): domain Eukaryota; kingdom Viridiplantae; phylum Streptophyta; class Magnoliopsida; order Solanales; family Solanaceae; genus Nicotiana; species Nicotiana tabacum. Next base: position 79,132,262 of record NC_134089.1, on the reverse strand, counting down.
TGAAGTAATTGTTCATGTTATCCCTTTCCTTGTTGATTTCCATTATTCGAAACTCATTGTTAAATGTTATCTCTTGTATTGTGAGTTAGTCTTATCCAATATCATGGTTATACATTATTTCTCTCATTGTTGAGTTATTTAGTGTTGAAGTTGTGAAAGTCGTTAACACATTGAGGCAAAGTTGGTTATTGTTGAGACATCTATCTTATTGAGCATTTTACATTCATTGTTGTTGTTGATATTCTTGTATACGTTGTGGTGGAGCTGATCTCGCCCAAACTCACACCACAATTATAGGTAGTGAGGCGGCCGAAGTAATAATAAAACCCAACACGAGTCGGGGTCGATTTCTCAGGGAGTTAGAAATGGGAGTAAGTATACACTTAGTGTAATTGTATAACGTGCATCAATTTGCACTTTCATATTCTTGTTGGTTGTTTCTATTTCTACTTTAAACTATTGATTGCAATTAATAAACTAGAAGACAATGTTTTTGGTTTTGGGTATTTTTCAAGTGATAAAAGATCTAGGGTCGTGACTTCCACCTAGGTGGTTACCTAACGGGTTGTAAACTCTAGGAAAAGTTTGATTAGTCGGGGTCGTAATATAGCAATCACACGCAATTACCCACTCTATACCTCTCGGTAGTTTGAGTGATTTTGCCCAATTTGGCTTTCTCAAGTCCAAATGGGTATTTCTCAAATCAAGTGATATATGCTCAAGTCGGGTCTTACTATCTCTAGATTTGACACTTTAATTGGGGCTATCAATTTCTTGAGTTCACCCCAATTCCTTGTTAGCCAAGTTTTCCTTGACTTAGTCTCTCTTTATCAAGTAGAGTCTAGGTCAAATAGGAATTAATCTATATGTGCAACCATTAATTCTAGAAATCAAGCATAAACAAGGCTAAATATCCTTAACCCAATCACAAACAAACCCTAAAATTAAATACCCATTAAGTACCCACACTAGGGTTGAGCCACAACCCTAGCTAAAGATTTAGCTACTCATGAAAAATAAGAAATACAAGAAGAAATTAAGATAGAATGCATAATAATTGATTAGACAAAGAAAATCTAATGTTTAGAAGTTAATCTAGTATAAAATTACTCAAAGAAGTAAAGAAAACGGCTCAAGTACACTTCTACAAACTAAACTTAACCTAAAAATGATAAAAAGTTCTATTTATATTAAGCTGAAAATATCGGACAAAAATGCCCCTGCGAAGGTTGTGCGGCCACACAATGTTGGTGCGGTCCGCACAATGTTGGAGTGGTCCGCACAATGGGCTTCTGTGGCCGCACAATTATCATGTGGTCCGCATTCTTGGGAATATGTTCTTGGAACTTCAAGTCTTCTGTGGTCCGCATGAAAATGAGTGCGGCCGTATTTCTGGTTATGTGGCCGCATTTCTGATTATGCGGCCGCACAAAAGTGATGCAGTCCGCACTCTCTTTTTTTGGACTTGAAACGACTCTCTGATTCTTCAAACATGCGGACCGCATAATAATTACTACGGCCGCACCTGACCTCCTGCGGCCGCACAATTTTGGTATGGTCCGCATTCCTTTAGCTGGCCTAAAAACTACTCTCTAAATCTCCCCTCTGTGGTCGCACTAGAATTGTGCGGTCCGTATTGCTGGCCTTTTTGCCCTGTTTTGGTTCTTGTTCACTTTTGACTCCTTTATGAGTTGATTTTGACTTCTTTGGCTTGTTTCCCAGTATTCCTGTAAGTAAGCACATTTCCTTAGTTTGCGGGATTACCTTTAAGCATTTTTGAGCTAAAACGCAAGTAAAAGAGAGCAAATAAGCGGTCAAAATCCTTACTTATCAACTCCCCCAAACTTAAGCTCTTGCTTGTTCAAGCAAATAAGGCAATTCCCACCTCCACTACATTCCACCTAAATGGAGCAGCATACTAGTGGTGGCGGGTGTACGAGGTGGGTAGCCTAGCCAAGGCAACTTCACTTACATGGTATTGGTTTTAAGAGTTTTTCTTGAGAGAGTTTGTTCCTCAAACCCTTCGGGATGCATGGTGCGCAGAGTTTGAGCAGCTGCACCAGGGTACTATTACAGTGTCAGAGTATGCTGTCTGATTCAGTGATTTGTCCAGGCATGCACCTTCCTTGGTTTCTACAGCTAGAGAGTTATTCCATCGATTTATCAAGGGGCTCAACTATGGTATTATGTTCAATATGGGTCGAGATTTGGAGGCAGATACCCCATATCAACAGGTGGTAGAGATTTCTCGGAGGTTGGAAGGTAATCGCGACCATGAGAGAGATGATAGGGAGGCCAAGAGGCCTCGTGGTACGGGAGGATTTAGTGGTGGTCACGCTGCAGCTATAGCCCGTCATGTGTTACGCCCCGCAATATTAAATCGATATTTCTTCCTGCATTATTACATTGTGATGATGTTACGCTTCGCAGTATTAAATTACGATGATGTTGCACCCTGTAGTATTGTACGTTGAATTTATCGTAAGGTAATTGACATCCGTCCAAGGTAAAAATTATTTGGAGATTTTAAGGATTTTGCTATTTCAAACAAGTGATGAGTAAATTCGTGAAGGTGAGAGGGGAAGCAAGTCAGGAAAAATGAATTTTCGTCCAAGTTGGGCATGATAGGATAAAATACGGGCCGAGCAATAATACCCGATATTTATGGACTAGTACCATACAAGGTACCATATGACCATTATAGTAGGATGTATAAAGTGTATTAAAAATAAGTAAAATTTTAAGTAATTTGAGATAATTCTTAATTATGCGGGTAATTGGTTAATTACCGGGTAATAGGGCATTACCTAATTAATTAGGGATATATATAATAAGGACTAAGTGGTGATGTGGCAGCCCCCATTCAAATTAAGTGACTAACAATTTTTAGTTGAAAGGTGGCATCTAACCGTAAGATTCTTACGTGTAAGAAACTTGACAAACTTTTGGCTTAATTGAACTCAAAATCAGCAAAGACTTAAGATAACTTCATTTGGCCTCATTTAAATCATATCACCTATTCCCAATTCAAACTTTCAAAGTAGATGCTACATCCAGCAAAGATTTAACAAATTTCTTACGAAAATTACTAGCTCCTTGGCAATGAAAGTTTCGCGATTCTAAAGGAGTACGGTGCAATCTTTCTCAAAAATATCATATGGATTGTTACCTACTTCGATCCGCCATTATGTATTCTTGCAAAAGACGCGTGTTAAAGGAATTTTCAATAGAATCGGTCCAGGTATGTTAAGGCTATCCCTTCTTTCTCTTTGGCATGATCTATACGACACGAACAAAACGATAAAATGCACAACTTCCATAAATGACTCTATTCATAGAAGTATTAGAGATGCCTATGTTCTTGAATTCCCATATGTCTTATTATTCTATCGTCTGTTCATGGGTCTCAGAAAATACGTAAGTTGATAAAGTTTGTTTCATGATATTAATCAGAGGTATAATGATCTTATGACACTCCGGAAGATTTTATTGACGTACTTCTCATGCATTGCATTCATTTACATTGACCCATGACCAGATGGCATTATATACGCGTATATATGTATATGGGATATGTATATATATATATATATATATATATATATATATGGGATATGGGAAAAGGTTACGACGTTATATATGCACCACCACCTGATCAGCTGGTATACATTGATAATTTTGCCCACAGTGGCCGAGATAATATGATGGGATGTCCTCAGAGACCTATGCATGACATGAAATTCATATGCATATGCATGACACTATAATTATTTCATGATTTACAGAGTTATCCAGACTTACAGGTTAAGTCATTTACTCTATATTTCTTCCATGTCTGTTATGAACTTATTTATGTGCCTTACATACTCGGTACATTATTTGTACTGGCATCCCTTTTGTCTAGGGATGCTGCTTTTCATACCCGCAGGTCCCGATAGACAGGCCGAGATCCCTCCAAGTAGGCTATCAGCTCAGCGGAAGATGTTGGTGCGCTCCATTTGCTTCGGAGTTGCTTGTTTGGTTAGTATGATTTAGACGTGTATTGTTTGGTATGGCAGGACTTTGTCCTGACCTTTATGATATTACGTATTCTTAGAGGCTTGTAGATAGATATCATGTATACAGATACTTGCATGGCCTTGTCGGCCTATGTTTTGAGTATATAAAGGATCATGCCGGCCTTATAGGCCCGTACTTCATATGTATAAGTTTGGATTACATGTTGGATTATCCAATGATGAGTATATCTCCATGTTTTATTATACTTATCTCACAATAGCCTCTCTGGCTCATTTACCTATGATAGTATGATACGAAAGATACATTACGTAGGTACTCGGTTGAGTAAGGTACCGGGTGCCTATTGCGGCCCATCGGTTTGGGTCGTGACATCATGGTAGGGGATATGTGAGTCTTCCAGTTCATTTAGCACTTCTAGCTTCTAGTGGTGCTTTGGTTGTTCCGAGGTCTCAGGTTGCACACTTTTCTTATCCACTCTCTAGTGGACCTCCTTCATGGGGTGCCTTTAGCAGTTAGTCCAGTCGACCAAGCCTGAGCCAGTCCCAGCTGCCACGCCCACTGAGAGCTTGCTTTGAGTGTGGCGATACCCGCCACATGGCAGAGATTGCCCCAGGTTTAGGAGGGGTGCACCTTCCCAGACTTTTCAGGCTCAACGGATTTAGTCAAGTCCATAGACTTTCTAGGCCATGGTTGCTGCCCCAGCTGCCACTCCACCTGCACAGCCAGCTAGAGGTGGGGGACGACCGGGCAGAGGTCACCCTAGAAAGGGAGGCCAGACCATATTCTATTCTTTTTTAGGTAGGACAGAGGCAGTTTCTTCAGACTAAGTCATTATAGGTATGGTTTTGATTTCCATAGAGATGCATCAATCTTATTTGATCCAGGATCCACTTATTCATATTTGTCCTCTTACTTTGCTCCATATTTGGATGTATCTCATGATTCTTTAAGTTCTCTTATTTATGTGTCCAGCCTGTGGGAGATTATATTATTGTGGACTATGTGTATTAGTCATGTTTAGTTGTTATTGGTGGTTTTGAGACCAGAGTTGATTTTGTTGTTACTTAGTATGGTAGAATTTGATATTATCTTGGGTATTGACTATTGTCGCCCTATTATGCGATTCTAGATTGTCACGCCAAGACTGTGACACTGACTATGCCAGGTTTATTATGGTTAGAGTGGAGGGTGTAGTAGATTATGTTCCTAGTAGGGTTGTATCATTTCTAAATGCTCAGTGGATGGTTGAGAAGGGGTGTGATGCTTATCTAGCCTTCGTGAGGGATATCAGTGCTTAACTCCTACTGTTGAGTCAGTTCTGGTAGTGAGAGACATTCCAGATGTATTTCCAGCAAATCCTTCGGGCATGCCGGCCGATAGGGATATCAATTTTGGTATTGACTTATTGCCGGACACTTAACCTATTTCTATTCCACCATATCATATGGCCCAAGCGGAGCTGAAGTAGTTAAAGGAGCAGTTGAAAGAGTTGCTTGATAAGGGTTTCATTTGGCCTATTGTATCGTCGTGGGGTGCTACGATCTTGTTTGTGAAGAAGAAGGATGGTTCTATGCCCATGCATATTTATTATCGACAACTGAACAAGTTTATAGTGAAGTACAGGTAACCATTTCCATGCATTGATAACCTATTTGATCAGCTACATGGTGCCAGAGTGTTCTCAAAGATTGATTTGCGGTCAGGCTATCATCAGCTGAAGATTCGGGACTTGGATATTCCGAAGACTACCTTTAAGACTCGGTACGGTCACTACGAGTTTCTTGTGATGTCATTTGGGTTGACCAATGCCCCAACAACATATTGTCATGACACTAAAACAAACCTAGTCGTGATGGCACATATCGTGAAACTAGTCCAGCTGACACAAACCCCAAACCAACCAAACAATTATAATAAGTCATTTAAAATCATTAATAAGCTAAAAATCTCAAAATGTAAGGTAGAATAGAACGGTGCGGAAACAAAACACCGCCCGACATTGGGGTGTCACTGGTCATGAGCAACTACAACTTGTCTAGGAATATGAAATGACAACATAGTCTAAAACAAGCTAATACAAAGCAGAAAAAAGATAGGAAGGAGAAGCACTTGGCTGCGAACGCCAACAACTACCTAGTCAACTCCGAAAGCTTGTTGTATGACAAATCAGCACTCGCTAGCGTGACCCAAAACTCCTGGATCTGCACACAGGGTACATGGAGTAATGTGAATGTCACACCTCCTTTTTCTACTCCAAAGGGGTATAGGGAAGTTTTTCCAATTAAAGTGACAATAACCAAAACGGGATTATTTATTCAAATTCAGAGTCGTCACATGGGATAATTTATGGTGTCTCAAGTCACCGATTTAAAATCCCGAATCAAGGAAGTTTGTCTCTACTTTACAGTCCGCAAAATACAGAAATCCGAGTAAGAAATTCTGTTTACCCGGGAGAAGGTGTTAAGCATTCCCGAGTTTCGTGGTTTTAGCACGGTCGCTCAACTACTATTATTGGCCTAATTATATTAGATTAATTACATATTTTAAAACCTATCGTGCATTTTACCTTTGACCGCTTTTAATTATTTATGAAATTATTCTGAAACAAGTTATGATTGTCGTACACTTATTTGTTTGATACACATTGCGAATCGTATCACGGGAACTGTACCCACGATCTACAACATGTTTAATTATTAACATTATTAGTTGTTATGGCTGGGTCACATAAATGTAACCCCGGTTTTGGAAATTATGTATCACAACTACGTCACGGGAACTGTACCCGTAGCTATGATAATTTATCATAGTGCGCCTAAAGCAAACTACGAATGCTCAAGGTGTTTTTCTATACTAGCTGTGAATGTTCCAAGTATTTTCCATACTAGTTTTTGCATTAATATGAGGGTCATAGATTGAGATTCATTTATGAATGGCACGCCTCAATTTATTTCAAAAGATTTGTACTCAGCTAAAGTGAATTATGGGTGTTTCGGTTTAATCTAAATTAAAGTTCAATATAAAACTACTAATTGTAAGTATGCTTTGGATAATACCCTAGGGTTTTAATTATTTTAGGAGGACTGGGCCAGCGGTAGGCCCAACAATGTCTAAAGGTCTTAAAGAGATAAAGAGGGACTGGGTTCGAGATTGACCCCAATAAATGAGAACAAAAGGCAAATGACCTCAGCAATTTTGATTGGGCCAATAACAAGCCCAGTTTTATTTCACTAAACAGAAAACTCAATGAATAAAATTGTTAGAGGTAATTGGGCTTGAAGTTGAGCCCAAAAACGGAAAGCTAACAACGATCAAATACCCCAGGTCGGAATTCGATCAGGCTACCTCGTCTGGACCATTGCCAAGCCCAATTGAGACTCAAATTCTTCTGAATCAAATGTGATCCAACAACATTTAAAAAATCAAAAGCTAATCAAACACATCATGAATTTAATTATTAATAAGCTACAATCACTAACAATAAACGACTACACTGTAAACCCATTCATGAATTACCCTAAACTTAATACATAATTGTTTTAACAAGGCAGAGACCTAGGATAGTTTAACACTGCCCCTTACAACACATATCCAGCTTTCCATAATAGAGATCAAATGAACTACTGGGGCATTGAAGCATTTTAAAACTGCCAAAAAACAGTACATGGAAGCAAATAAGCTGACTCGACTACTCATACATATAACTAAACCATAGGATAGAACATTAGATTTAAAATACCTAAACAAACTAAAATAGAAATATTACACCAAGCAACAATCTATATAAGGCAATCTGGAATTTAATATCCGGATAATCAATTTCTTATTACAACAAACAACTAACTACATGCTTCAAACTTCATTTCCCATTCAAGGGTCAAAAGGTACCTGGATACAGCAAAGAGTAGAGTGAAGTAAGAATTTCAGCAAGGAATAGCTAGAAAATAATAGCAGATCAACAGAAGTGCACAACTTCAGTTAATCCATGCTTCGATTTAGCAAAACCAAAAATTCCCAGAAAACTTGCTCTAACTTTCTTTCTTTTCCAATCAGAATTTAGATCCTATCTAATGGAATAGTAGAGTTGCCGTTTAGGGTATTTTCAAAGTCTAAAAAATCTGTTTTTGGAGTGAGGGAAGGGTTCTATTTATAAGTCTCTAAAATGACTTGTGCTGGAACAAAAATAAGGAATTATTCCTTTAGCCACAAAGCATCTTTTAACAAACTTGGATAGTTGGTTGTCCCTCATTGGTTTCAGCATTTTGTGCTAACCAAATGAGGCAAGCTGGCCCTTATTCTAGAACCTTCCCACTTGGTTTTATCCTAATTCATACTCACCCACCCTTCAAAAAAACCACTTAAGTTTTCTTTTGTTCATTTAACCCCTACAAATTCTTAATGAATTACAAACTGTGGCAAACAGAAACAAACAGGCAAATATCAACAGAAAAATCAAACAACAAACGAAAAAGCTGAAATGTGAACATCTGAAAGCTTAAGACAAACCTAACCTCTAAAATGAACCAAATTTATAATGAAACTCCACAATGTTCTTCAAACTAAAATTTTTGATGATGATAATACAAGATGACTGAATACAAACTAAACCTAGGCTAATTAGGCATTAATTAAACCAAGCTATTAAAAGTTAAACTAATTAAACCAATCAGCATACTAATCCAGTGAATCAAAACAACAAAAAGTTAACTAAGACTAATAATAAACTAAACTTGCTTTACGAGTTAAATTTATTAAATAGAGCTAAACCAAATTAACAAACCTTAACCGACCAATTGACAAACTGATGATTCTGAGGCCAGATACATAGATTAAGGAACCCTAAAACCTACTGACTAAGCATGAGAAAACCCTAACAGTCCACAGATTAAGGCTACGTAAACTTCTTCATTTTTTGGTCAAAGAAAGGGAAAATAGAAGAAAACAGAGCAAAGAAGAAGAGAAAGGAAAAGAAGAAGAAAAGAACAAAGAAATAGAAAGAGGAAAAGAGGACCAGAGATACCTATGTTAGGTGGACGGGCAGTTGGCTCAGGCGGAACTCCGGCCTTCTCCGATTTAAACCGAAACAAGTGTTAATCGAATGTTCCTATTGAGAACAAATAATTAACACCAGTTTCGGGCCTAAATCATCTTTGGAAACTCGAAAGCATGGGACTTAGGTTTTGCATGTCACCATATCTGAAATTGCTAGGATTTAGGTGGGATTTAGGGAAAACTAATGGTGGATTTGGGAAGAAAGGGGTGTCAGGATTATCTGGTGTAATTTTGGAGCGGTTTAGAGACCAGTCGCCGCCGTGAAATGATTTTCAGCGGGCGATTTCCGGTAGCGGAAGGCGACGAAGGCGATGAAGGGTTTAGGGGCGGCTAGGGTTTGGGGCTTGAAGAGACGAACGAGGATGTAAGGGGGTCTGAGGGGTTTGGGGGAGCATTTGGACAATTATAAGGGATAAGGGTGTTAAGTTGCGGACCGTTAGATTGGATTGGATGAACGGATGAGATGGAGTGTGACCAAACGATGTCGTTTGACCCCTAAGGAGGTACTTGACCGGGCAGAGATTGGGTTGGGCGAAATTGGGGCAAAATAATTGGGCTATGGCACACTTGGCCCAATTAGAGTCCAAAACAACCCTTCTCTTCTTTTTTTATATTTTTGACTCAAAATTAATTAAAACACTAATTAAAATTAATACTAGTTACCAACCACTAATGACCCTAAATTAAATACTAAGCAAGACCTAATAATAAAGTTGATTTAATCATCTAATTCTAATACTAAAATAATTAATTGATTTAGACCTAATGAAAGAAAAATACTAAAACTATAAACGTATTCCCTTGTTTTCTAGGTAGGCACCTAATGCCAAAACTTGAAACATATTTCCATATTTTCCAGGTGGGCGCCTGCCATTATAACAAAACAGGCAAAACAAAAGAAACTTTTCTGTCCTAGTTTGGTAATGGGAACATCTGCGAGTGTTAATCGAATCATGTTACCCAAAAGAGCTCTAAGAATTTAAAAGCTAAATCCCATTATCCAGGAGGGCCCTGAAAATTTAAAATTAAATCTCATCTTAAAAGTGAAAACTTCAAAGCTAAATTCTATTTCCTAAAGGTAAGACTTACGCTAATCTTATTATCGATGAAGGTCTTAAAAACTTAACTAAATCCCATTATCCATGAGAGTCCTGAGAACTTTAAAATTAAATCCCATTATCCAGGAGGGCCTTGAAAAATTTAAATTTAATTCCATTATCCAGGAGGGTCCTGAAAACTTACAGCTGAACCTGTCTGGCACATGCTTTCCTCACGGAGGGTTCCTTCGGAACAAACGAAATTTCCTGCCACTGTTTCAATCAAAGAAAATCTTATCAGTTTGAAAATGTGGTGGTTAATTTTCGGCATTCTTGCTGAAGGTGGTCTTTCCACTGCCATGCTTTGTTTTGATTAGATGCCTTGGACTGGCAAAGAATTGTCTGACATTCTAATTAAACCTCAACCACAGGAACTTGAATGACCCGAGTGACCCGCACTCATCCCGCTGTTTTACATTTCTGTCTTTCCAATTTGAACTTCTGTATTTACCCAAAGTTCACGAAACCACTTGACCACTTGAACTTCCACTAACACCTTATTTTTCATTTTGCATCATGCTATTTCGGGTATGCTTTGGCCGCACTTTGCTTTGTGCAATTTGAAAGTTGGTAATAAGCTTTGAAATCCTTTCTCGCTTGCTTAACATGGCTAACATTGGAAAAGACTTAGAGAAGTAGACCCAAAAGAAAATGAAATGAAGTGACTTCGAGAGTTAGGAATAAAGAAGAAAATTTGAAACAGGATGATGAGGAAGAAAGGGAAAGAGACTTATCTGAGCGAAGCAACTAACACTAATGATCATGACATGCAGTTCAGATTAATCAGCCCAGACCGTTCACCTGATCATATTTCATTTTGTGCCCTATCTTCATACTTCGAAATCGGGATTTTCCATAATCCAATCTCTCTGCGAAGTCACGAGCCTCATTCGGTTTGTAGTGCTCTGACGGGTTTTCACCAACAAACCTCTCTCATTTGTTCATCTCTCAACTCACTATCGCCTTACGGTGCCCGCGAGGGTTTTCACCAATAAGACTCTCTAATTTTAGTTTTCTCTCAACTTTCCATCGCCTTACGGTGCCCATGAGGGTTTTCACCAATAAGACTCTCCCATTTATTCATTTTTCCTTGTGTAGAACGGAGTGTTGCCCCTAATGTGAATCGTACCTCTATCTCGCTTGACTTGACATTCTCAATGATTGATCAGAAGGTCTTTCTTTGGACCGTAATGTAGGATTTTGGATAGGGTTAGAAAGAAAGAATATCATAAAGGCTCAAAACAGCTTAAAAGGGCTCAAAATTACAACTTTTGGAATCATATCTCTTACAAAAAATCACAACTTCTGCCCCGGTTTCTTTGCCTAGGGAATTTTAACTTTTATTTTGATGGGACCGAACCGTAAGGCTGCCTACATATCCCGCTGTTTTACATTTCTGTCCTTCCAATTTGAACTTCTGTATTTCCCCAAAGTTCACGAAACCACTTGACCACTTGAACTTCTACTAACACCTTATTTTTCATTTTACATCATGCTATTTCTTGTATGCTTTGGCCGCACGTTGCTTTGTGCAATTTGAAAGTTGGTAATAAGCTTTGAAATCCTTTCTCGCTTGCTTAACATGGCTAACATTGGAAAAGACTTAGAGAAGTAGACCCAAAAGAAAATGAAATGAAGTGACTTCGAGAGTTAGGAATAAAGAAGAAAATTTGAAACAGGATGATTGTTTGAGGAAGAAAGGGAAAGAGACTTATCTGAGCGAAGCAACTAACACTAATGATCATGACATGCAGTTCAGATTAATCAGCCCAGACCGTTCACCTGATCATATTTCATTTTGTGCCCTGTCTTCATACTTCGAAACCGGGATTTTCCATAATCCAATCTCTCTGCGAAGTCACGAGCCTCATTCGGCTTGCAGTGCCCCGACGGGTTTTCACCAACAAACCTCTCTCATTTGTTCATCTCTCAACTCACTATCGCCTTACGGTGCCGGTGAGGGTTTTCACCAATAAGACTCTCTAATTTTAGTTTTCTCTCAACTTTCCATCGTCTTACGGTGCCCATGAGGGTTTTCACCAATAAGACTCTCCCATTTATTCATTTTTCCTTGTGTAGAACGGAGTGTATCCCCTAATGTGAATCATACCTCTATCTCGCTTGACTTGACATTCTCAATGATTGATCAGAAGGTTTTTCTTTGGACCGTAATGTAGGATTTTGGATAGGGTTAGAAAGAAAGAATATCATAAAGGCTCAAAACAGCTTAAAAGGGCTCAAAATTACAACTTTTGGAATCATATCTCTTACAAAAAATCACAACTTCTGCCCCGTTTTCTTTGCCTAGGGAATTTTAACTTTTATTTTGATGGGACCGAACCGTGAGGCTGCCTACATATCCTTAAAAAGAATCAGGTTGAATGTAGTTCAAGACATAGGAATTGCTTTGTTTTTGTTACCTTTCTCTTTTCTTTTATTTTTATTTGCTTTTTCTTTTTCTTTCTTTTTCTTTTCTTTCTTTTCTTTTCTTTCTTTTCTTTTCTTTCTTTTGCTTTACCTCTATTTCATTTTTCTCTTTTTCCTCTTTTATCTTTTTATTTATATTTTTTGTATCTGTATTTCTGAACTCTGCTTTTGATTCTAAAAGAGGGGTATGAAAGAAAATAAATAAGGCTCAAAAGGGGTAACAAAGGATAAAATATTTAGATAGCAGAATAAAATGCCTTTGTCATTCCAATCTTCAAAATATTCCAAGTACAAACAACACAATTAGACAAACCAAAAAAAATCATACATAATATCTTTTGACCGTATCAAAATTGATAGACATATCTACACATTTGCCTTCTATATCTGTTAAATACAAAGCACCATTGACAACACTCTTGTTACAACGAACGGCCCCTGCCAATTTGGGGCGAACTTGCCTTTAGCTTCAGCCTGATATGGAAAGATGCGTTTCAATACTTGCTAACCCATTTCAAATTTGCGGGGACATACCTTTTTATTGTATACTCTTGCCATTCTCTTTTGGTACAATTGGCCAATCTTTTCTCGTCGATCAGACTTAACTGCTCCAAATAGATTTTGACCCACTAATCGTCATCAATTTCTGCTTCAGCAACAATCCGAAGGGATGGAATTTCAACTTCCATGGGTATAACTGCTTCAGTACCATATACCAACAAATAAGGAGTTGCACCTACTGAAGTGCGAACAGTAGTGCGGTAACCCAACAAAGCAAAAGGCAATTTTTCATGCCATTTCCTAGAAACTTTCACCATCTTCCGAAGTATCTTCTTTATGTTCTTGTTGGGCGCCTCAACAACTCCATTTGCCTTGGGGAGATACGGATTGGAATTTCGATGCGTAATCTTGAATTGTTGGCATATTTCTCATTAAATGGCTATTAAGATTAGCACCATTGTCCGTGATGATTACCTTGGGGATTCCGAACGGGAAAATGAGGTTTAAATGAACAAAATCGACCACTGCCTTCTTGGTCACAGATTTGAAAGTCATAGCTTCAACCCACTTAGTGAAATAATCGATGGCCACCAGAATGAACCTGTGCCCATTTGATGTCGCTGGCTCAATTGGTCCAATGACATCCTTGCCTCAAGCAACAAATGGCCAAGGTGCAGACATAGTATGAAACTCAGATGGTAGAGAATGAATCAAGTCACCATGTACCTGGCATTGATGACACTTGCGCACAAAGCTGATGCAATCTCGTTCCATGGTGAGACAATAATACCCTGCTTGAAGATTTTTCTTTTCCAAAATATATCCACACATGTGTGGCCCGCAAACTCTGGCATGCACTTCGATCATGATAGTCGTGGCTTGTTTAGCATCTATGCACCTCAGTAGTCCAAGATCTGGAGTTCTCTTGTACAAAATTCCCCCGCTCAAGAAAAATCCACTAGCCAAACGTTGAATTGTTCTTTTTTGATCACCTGTGGCCTGTACCGGATACACCCCCATCTTGATGTATTCCCGGATATCATGGAACCATGGTTTACCATCGAGTTCCTCCTCCACCACATTACAGTAGGCATGTTGATCACGAATTTGAATATGCAGTGGATCAACATAAGCTTTATCCGGATGGTGTAACATTGACACCAGATTACCCAAGGCATCGGCAACCTCATTATGGATCCTAGGAATATGCTTGAATTCTACTGATCTGAACCGTTTCCAAAGATCATGAAAACATTGTCGGTACAGTATGAGCATTAAATCCCGAGTCTCCCATTCTCCTTGAATCTGGTATACAAACATATTTGAATCTCCCAAAACCAAAACTTCCTAGACTCCCATGTCTACAGCTAGCCTCAAATCCAAAATGTATGCCTCGTACTCAACCATGTTGTTGGTACAATAGAAACGCAGCTGGGCTGTAATAGGGTGGTGCCCTATTTCAGAAATGAGCACAACCCCTATTCCGACACCTTTCATATTAGCAGCTCCATCAAAGAAAAGTTTCCAGCCGGGATTTTCATCCTGCTCTACCTTATCAATATGCATCACCTCTTCATCATGAAAATAAGTCCTCAATGACTCATACTCTTTATCTACCGGGTTCTCGGCCAAATGATCGGCCAATGCTTGGGCTTTTATCGCGGTCCGAGTCACATAGATGATATCAAACTCTGTGAGCAAAATCTGCCACTTTCCAAGTTTTCTTGTGGGCATAGGCTTCTGAAAGATATACTTTAGAGGATCCAGATGAGAAATGAGGTAAGTAGTGTAGGACGACAGATAGCGCTTCAACTTTTGTGCCACCCAAGTCACGGCGCAACATGTCCTATCAAGGGGAGTATGCTTAACCTCATAGGATGTGAATTCTTACTGAGATAATAGATGGCTTGCTCCTTCCTGCCATTGATGTCATGTTGACCCAACACACAACCGAATGAATTATCCAGGACTGTCAAATAGAGAATTAAAGGTCTCCCGGGTTCCGGTGGGACCAACACAGGTGGATTTGATAAGTACCCCTTGATTTTATCAAATTCCTCCTGGCACTCGTCAGTCCATCTGACTACAATATCCTTCTTCAGCAACTTAAAGATGGACTCACAAGTTGCCATGAGTTGAGCAATAAACCTGCTGGTGTAGTTTAAATGCCCGAGCAAACTCATCACCTCAGTCTTATTCCTTGGTGGTGGCAATTCTTGGATAGCTGTGATCTTTGACGGATCTAACTCAATGCCTCGCCGACTGACTATGAACCCCAACAGTTTCCCAGACGGAACACCAAATGCACACTTTGCAGGGTTGAGTTTAAGATTGTACTTGTGGAGCCTCTCGAAAAACTTCCTCAAGTCTCCGACATGGTCGGACTGCTGCTTTGACTTTATGATCACATCATCTACATAAACCTCAATCTCCTTGTGTATCATGTCAAGAAACATAGTAGTCATTGCCCTCATGTAAGTTGCCCCAACATTTTTCAAACCAAATGGCATCACTCGGTAACAATATGTTCCCCATGGCGTGATGAACGTTGTCTTTCTACATCTTCCTCTCTATCAAAATCTGGTGGTACCCTGCATAGCAAACCATAAAAGACCCGATCTCATGCTTGGCACAGTTATCAATCAAAATATGGATATTCAGAAATGGGAAATTATCCTTTGGACTTACTTTGTTGAGATCGCGGTAATCAACGCACACCCTGGTCTTGCCGTCCTTCTTTGGTACTGGCACAACATTAGCTAACCAAGTGGGGTATCGCATGACTCGAATGACCTTTGCGTTCAACTGCTTTGTGATTTCCTCCTTGATCTTCACACTCATGTCAGCTTTGAACTTCCTTAACCTCTACTTGACGGGAGGGAATGCCAGATCGGTTGGCAATTTGTGAACTATCAAGTCAGTACTCAAACCCGGCATGTCGTCATATGACCATGCAAAAATATCTTTATATTCAAACAGTGCTTTGATTATTTCTTCCTTGATTTGTGGTTCCAAGTTTACACTTATCTTGGTTTCCCTGATATTATCTGGATCCTCTAAATTGATTGCTTCAGATTCATTCAAATCAGGCTTGGGTTTCTCTTCAAAATGATTTAGTTCTTTACTAATTTCCTCACTGCCTCATCTTCATTATATTCTGTTTCATCATCACACTCTATTTCTTGGATTATTATTTCAGAGTTAGATTGGCTTTTAAGACTTGGCCAAAGATTCCTCATGCATGTCATGTCATTGAAACCAACATAAAAAGAACTGTACAAAGAAAGAAAGAAAGAAAAAAGACACTATCAAAAGTAATGGAAAAAGGGAAATTGCATTTCATTGAAAATAAAGGATAGGAGGGTTTGTACATCAAAACAAGCAAAAAATAAAAATCTAAATTACGACCCTGGAATAATCCAGATGACAGAAAGGAAAACAAAGCGAACTACCAAAACTCCTTCCGAGTAGGGAGAGGAGTAGCATTGCAATTGTACGTCTACTTTGATGGATGCTTTACATTAAGCTTCATGTTTGGCCCAATAAACTGCACGTCTACTTTGCTGGAACCTTCCCCAATTTCTACAAGTTTCACCTCATCAAATAGACTCTGGAATCTTTCAATCAACTCTTCATCAAAGTCAACCACAGGCTTTGGAACTGCTGACACCGGACGCTTCACTACCCCTGACTTGACGAAAGACCTGGAGAGGCATGGGATAAGCTTAGGGAGAGACCATGCCTTTTTTTCAACTTTTAGCCTTCATCACATCATCCCTTGTGGGCTTGAACCCCATGCCAAATATACCCAGATTTTCACATAGAGACACTGGCTGTACGATACCCTGCAAAGATGCGCCCAGACCCTTGCCCGACACAAAACCATTCTTTAACATTTCATTTGCTACCATGACGGTCGCAGAAGCTAGCTTTGGACCTGGAATATATTCCCCTTCCGGAACCTTCTCAATTGATACTGTTTCAGAAACTTGGTAAACCCAAGGCCCCTTATCATCTCCAACCTCAATAAACGGGATGAATGTATCATTGTAAGCACATAAGTTCTCATCACTATGCACAATGATTTCCTGTCTTTCCCACTCAAACTTTACCATCTGGTGCAAAAAAAATAGGACTGCTTTGGCAACATGTATCCAGGGCCTACCCAACAGAAAATTGTAAGAGACGGCCACATCCAGTACCTGGAACTCCATGGTAAATTCAACTGATCCTATTTTTAGTTCAAGCACGATATCGCCAACAGAATATTTTCCCTCTCCGTCGAAACCTTGGACATATATACTGTTCTTGTGGATCCTCTCAGCATCAACTTTCAACTTGTGTAGAGTGGAAAGAGGACAAATGTTTGCACTGGAACCGTTGTCAACTAGCACCCTTGTGACCACAGAATCTTTTCATTTCACTGTGAGATAAAGAGCCCGATTGATATCTTGTTGGAAATCTTTTCCAAATGGTTCACTATGATCTTGTCAGGGACATGATCTTCATTTAGAATCTTCATGAGGGCTCGACGGTGCTCGTTTAAATGTATCAACATTGATAGAAGAGAAATCTGAGAGGGGGTCTTTTTCAATTGTTCTACTATGGTGTAATCCTGCACCTTCATTTTTCTCAAAAATTCTTCCGCCTCCTCTTCGGTGACTGGACCACGATTTGGTTTGTATCAATAAGCTCCTGGATGGATCTCTTCAAATGCCAATACTTTTCTGTGTTGTGCCCCGGAGCATCAGAACAATAGGAACATTTGAGTGAATAATCTAGGTTTTTCGGAGAGGGATTTGTAATTTTGACTCAATCAGCCTTAGAACGTCCAATTGCCTCAACCTCTGGAATGGACTGGCATAAGACTCTCCAAGTAGGGTTAAAGTTTGTTTCCATTGCTGTCTTTCCCTTTTGTACTCCAGCCTGGGTCGAAAACTGGGACCAGTAGGGTTTTGGTATGTTTGTGAAGGTGGGTAAGGGTTTTGTGGTGCTGGGGCATGCCATTGCGAGTAAGGAGGGGGTTGAGCATATGACTGTGCGTGGTGGACATGGTATTGGGGTGGCCTGACTGAATACTGATGTTCTGGTAGTAGGAAGTAGTGTTGGGATGGATTATATGGAGTTTGGGTATAGGTTTGAGGCTGGGGTCGAGGCTGGGTATAATGGTGAGGGGAGCCCCTTGGGCCATGCCACGATCCTGAGACGACCATAGCAACATCTTCTTTCTTATTTTTCCTTAACACTCCCCTGGTGCCATTCTGGATCGCTTGTGTAGTTGCTTTGATGGTAGAGTAACTCATTATCTTGCTTGATTGAGTCCTTCCTCTACTACTCCTCCCATTTTTACCACTTCATTGAAATACTTACCTATGACCGAGATCAGATGACCAAACTAAATAGGCTCCAAGGCCTGGAGAAAGTATTTTTACCATTTCATCTTCCTCCATTGAAGGGTTGACTCGTGTTGCATGTTCTCTCCAATGGCAACCATACTCCCTGAAACTCTTACTAGGCTTTTTCTCTATCTTATTTAAGGACAAGCGATCTGGGACAATCTCTATGTTGTACTGAAAATGCTGAGCGAAGCCTGGGCTAAGTCATCACAAGTGTACCACCTGCTGTTGTCCTAGCAGGTGTACCACTCCAATGCTGCACCACTCAGACTTTGGCTAAAATATGCCAGCAATAGTTCATCTTTCCCACCGACTCCCCTCATTTTGCTACAAAATCCTCTCAAGTGGGCCACGTGGTCTCTGTGCCCGTCAGACAAGTCAAACTTAGGCATTTTGAATCCAACAGGTAGCTGGACATCAGGAAACATGCATAGATCCTTATAAGCCATGCTCACTTGGCCGCCTAACCCTTGCATATTTCTCAGTGACTTCTCCAACTCTTTACCTTCCTAAATATCTCCTCATGCTCCGTGTTTTTGGGTGGCTTCTCAGTTTCGACAGGAAGCTCAAAGTGGGTAGTATAAGAGTAGTGATCTGAGACTTTGAAGGTGGGCTCTGGGGCATAGAACTGGTTATATTGGGCTTGAAATACCGGCTCACTAGAAGATCGATAGAGTGTAGCTGGTGGAGGTGCTATGAAGACAGGGATAGCAGGCAGATGGGGGTATGTGGTTGTTTTGGTTGGTGGAGCTTGGATGGTTTGGGAAGTGGTGCCATTATAGTGGTGGTAAGGGGTGAAGCTTGGTGCGTGTTATGGGGATAGATAAACAATGGGGGGCTCTTGAGATTGAGCTAGTGGTGGGACGAAAGTAGGGTTGGCGGGGTATGATGGTGCAGGATGCCCTTTCATCCATGCCTGGTACATTTCGGCCATTTGGTGTTTCAGCTTATGTAACTCCTCTTTCAGACCAGGTTCAGATTCCTCCTCCTCACTCGGCGGGTCAATAACATTTGCGTCCAATTCTTTGCTAGCCATGATTGCCTTGTGTTTAGACCTGGTATTGTATGGGTGGGTTGCCAGCATGCCGAACAAACTAACCACTTTCCTGGGCTCAATGACAACAACAAACTTGTTAGTGTTCAAGATTTTAACAAATAGGCAACCACACATTTGGGATGCAATGCACCTGAACAATTAAAAGTTTCTACTATATATTTGAACGATTGCATGTTTTATCCCGGCTTTTAACTAACTATTTTCACTTTGCACTTTCTCTTCTCTTTTTTCTTTTCTTTTCACTCCTGCCCTTCTTTAGTCACTATTGACCTTTCCCACTTGGTTCTTGTCGCTCCCCTTTTATTTTTGCACTCACTTTTGTTCTCTCATTTTGCCATTCTTTCTCTTCACTCGATTTTCCTTCTCTTTATATTTTATCTCTTTTTTTTTTCTTTTTCATTTTATGGTAATGATCGAATCCTATGGGGATTGCCTATGTATCATGACGCTGCATGAATTAGATCATTACGTAGTTCAGGAGATAAATGCGAAATAAAAGAAAGACACACATCTTTGGGTTTTCAAATTCTTATTAAATAAAAACATTCTATTTTTCTGCTATTACAATGACTCCACCCTACAGACTTAAGCATTACGAAAACTAAAACAAGACTCACAATAAACTAATAAACTCAAAAAGAAACTGCAATACAGACTCAAAAAAATAGAATCAAGAATACATAAGTGCCTCCATTCGTCACAATATAGTCAACAATCCTTCTAACCCTCTCCCTGATGATGCCCTTCTCTTGTAACAGACGTTCAATTTGTTAAGATCAAGCGTGTCACGCCCCCTTTATTCTTTTTGACGAGGAAGTCCGGGTTTCGACATTCACGGGGTGTAATGACCCATTTCCTTTTGGGAATTGGGTATTTGAAGAGTCGTCACCTAACGGATTATGGTGCATTAGGGAACCTAGAGCGATTAACTCTTGAGTTGGTTTGCATTACTAGAGATTGGGGTAAGGGCTCGAAGTAACCTCGAGGGGAAGGTGTTAAGAACCCCTTTGGTCCACAATTGTGGGTCCCGGCCGAACTTATGTTCACAATTAGTCCATGTAAACAGTTGAATCAAATAAGTTAAAAGTAAAGCACGTTAGATAACTCAAGTAGCAAGATAAAAGGTTTGAACAAGTTGTAAAAGTTTAAATAAAGAGAGAGGGCTTGCTAAAGTGGGTTCCTAGGTTGTTTATCCTATAGGATCACCCCACGCAATGTTCGGTAAACACTCCTCAATGAGGGGCTACACGTGACATTAACGTGTAGTCATCATATCCCATGTCTACCCTTCCCATCCCCTTATTGGTCATGCAAATCAAGTGTTTCGTCAAGGATTCCTATTGTGTGCTGCTACTCGTCCCTTCTTAATGGTCCTGGAGAGAGTTAGGACCTCTACCTATAGGTAGTTCTAGACGCACCCCTAAGGTTTAGAAAAGGCGAAAACTCTAAGGCGACAGTCAAAACATTTAGGACTTTCACAAATAATGGGAGAAATTAAGAGACTCAAAGTTTCCTCCTCAAACAAACATACAAGCAGTAAGACTCAAACATAGTTAAGGTCTTATTAATCAATGTCCTAAAGTAGGATATCTAACTGAATATGTAGAAACAGACAAAACCTTTTATACTCAGAAGTTATACCCTAGTAATTGCCTAGGGACTCTCTTTTTAAAAGCCTGTTAGAATCGGAAACGCTAAGCGACAGAGACAACTTCAGGGAAATGTAGTTTTAACGCCCTAAGGCTTTCCTATATGCAAAATACTGGTATCTATGTTGATGCATAAACACACAGGTTTTTGAAATAGACTCCTTTAATACCTATCTAATGAGATTGAGGTGATTTTGAAAGAACTTGTTTCAGGAAATGTTTAACACTTAATAAGACCAGTTTTAAAAAAATTGAACTAGGCGTAATGAAGTTGATTTGTTAGGCTAAATAAAATTACCAGACAGAATTGCGAGTAGAGATCCCTATAGGCATGATATCTAGGCGTATTACTGATTTAAGACAATTTGCAGCAACATATAGAAAGACTTATTATAACTGAGTCGGAGTTGAGTCCTATAGGCATGGCATCTATTATAGAACTGATTTAAGACATGATTGTTTGGAACCTATAAACATGGTTTCTAACATGAAAAAATATAGAACCTTATGAACATGATTTCTACTTGATGCAAACAAACTTAAAAGTGAAACCCTATTGGCATGATTTCTATTTAGGCAAAGCAATCAGATTCAAAAGAGCAAACCTATGAGCATGTTTTCTGTTTAGGCAAACAATGAGACGTTAAAAATAAGGTCCTAAGAGCAGGATTTCTACCCGTATTACCCTTTAAAGTATACATCTACCCAACCTTTTACTAAATACCCCAAATATTTGTTTACAAATTATTACAGGCCAATGAATGAATTACATAAGTAAATTAGAAAATCAAGAAGCTATTCTATAGGGAACCTGCAATTAGGCCCAAGTTTCCCAAAGCCTAAAATGGTCTCATAAGCCTCAATTCCATAGACAAATCAGAGTCTAGGTGCATCAAAATTCCCTAAGAGTCTCAAGGACCCCGGGCAATGCTTACACCTAGACTTAACAACCAAGAATTGAACCAGTGCAGTGTGGAAAGGCCAACCTCAATATGCCAGAGTTCAGAGGGCTCTCAAGAGGATCCCAAGGCAGTATACATACTGGAAGGGGCAGAACTTATTGACTAGGAGTAAGGTGAAAGTGCAAGACACAACTTGAAAAGGTTTATTAAAGATTGTATTAGAAAGTCTATTTTGAAAGTAATTAGTAAAACAACAGAGATTGTTTGAAAAAGAGGTTGGAGTAGTAAACAAAGCTCAAACACCTTAAGATAGGATCACACACAGCTAGTTTACAGAATCCAAATGAATTCAGTAGTTACACAGGGGTCAAGGGGTTTGGGACACATAGACATTTGACTGCAAACACATAACCCAGCAAGGATTTTAGGATTGGTTTAGATATGCTCAGAAATAGTTGACACTGGCATAGTCACAAACCAGTCAGGAAGAACACAAACATATAGAGGGGTGATAGGGGTTTGGGGATTCATACGATATAGAATGGCAAGTACACAATAAGTAAAAGGTAAATGGTAAGGCATACTTTGAAACACACATAAGGGGAGTGTACTAATCTAAAGGAAGGGAAAAGACAATAATATGTTGATAATGTAACTTAACTACAAGTTTCACCACAGAACCACAAGTAGAAGCAAACTAGAAATAAGAGAAACTGAAACAATAAGAGAAGCATGTTGTTGTTGGAACTTTAAATTAAAACTGGGACATACCAGCGAAGAGAAAAGTAAGCAGAATGAGAGAACAAAAGAGCACAAATGATTTAGCCTTGGCTTGCAGCCGGCTAACAGTAGCAAATAGCACAAGAGATAGAGAGAGAGAGCAGAGATTTAGTAAGAGAGGTAGTTTTTTAACCCAAGTGTTCGTGACTCTGTTAATGAAAGACTTAGAGTATTTATAGTTGAAATAGGTAGTAAAATAAGGTAAGAATCACAATAGCATAATAATTGAGGAACTTAGAATCGATCAATTAGAAAATCAAGGAAGTACTCCCTTAAGTTAAGGGAGTTAATTTAAACGGTAAGAAATAGTAAATATAAGGCAAGAAAAGGAAAATCAGTACAGGACTAATAAGGAAAGAATCAAAGTTCAGTAAGAATAGGGTAGTCAATTAGGACTAGGTTCTATAAAACCCTAATCAAGGAATGATTCAGTAAAATAAAGAACCATAGCAGATAAGGTAATGAAATCAGTCAATTTAAACAAACGAAGTAGAATTTTAGGGTTTTAAAAGAAAACCTTTCAATCGAACCGTCAAATAAGGAAATCATAATCAAATCAGGAGAGGGTCATGATTAGATATTCTAACATATAAATAGAGAAGAACGAACAGACGTACAAACAGGCAAGGTCAGCCATATCAACAGAAAGAAGCAAGAGATGAACAAATCAAGATGAATAACAATCACAAAGAGGTTATACAAATAGGTTAAAGACTCAGTAGAAAACCCATTCGAAGCATGGTAACCAACAGAAACTTAACAAAGTCAAGTAGTCATGCTAGCACACAGAACAAAACAAAGAAGATCTAAGAAATTAGGGCTTTTAATAGAGTCGAGTTGAAAAAGCATTAAGAACATAAAATCAGTCAAGATATGCAAGGAAAGAGGTTTAAACATAAAGAAAAACCAGTTAAACAAGTGTAGAAGAAACTCAGAGAAACCCTAAATTTAAAGAAAGTAAAATGGTTTAAAGTGGAGGATCTTTCAGAAAAAGTTCGAGAATAGTGCAAAACATAGGAAGAAACAGACTTAAAGCATTAAAAATAGCACAGATCTAAGAGATTCAAACGAGAGTTAGGGTTTCAAAGGAAACTCAAATAGGAACGAAAGAACCTGTTGTAAACTTCAAGGATCGTAACATATATGGTGTGATTTTGCCCAAAATAACACCAGAGAAGCCATGAACAACAGAAACAGAAACCCTAGATCCAAATCGGCATGGCCCAAGACCCTTGAAGGCCTCATAGATGATGAGCAAGGCGGTGGAGAAACCATTGGAGGCTTTGGGTTGAAAGGCAATCGCCAGAGATGACCGGGGAAAGAGGCGGCGATTGAAGAATGATTAGTGTTAGGTTGAGGAGAAGAGAGAGATGAGAGCATCTGAAGGCAGCGGATTGGAAAAGTGATTAGGGTTGGGGGGTAGTTTAGAGTTAAAAAAGGAAAGGGAAAATGAGGGTCGTTGATCTTTTAGATCAACGGCCAGGATTCAATGTGGCTTTGGGTCGGGTAGGAGTAATTGGGCCGGGGATTTGGTCCAATTTGGCTAAAATTGAAAGCCAAATCTGGCTATGATTTAAATAGCCAATTTTCCTATTTTAAATTATAATAAATATTAAGTTATTTTTGAAAAATAGTTTAATGTGCCAAAATGATTTGAAATACATAATTATCATTTAAAAATATAGGGATCAATTTTACGCATATAAAATATAATGATACCTTAAAATGGGCTAACATTGCAATTATATGCAATTTAGCTTAAAAATACTAAATTTAATTATAAAAATGCATAAAAATTATATTAGCCATATTTGCATAAGTATAGAAATCAAATAAATAAATTATCATAACAATAATTTTGGAAATAATTATTGGGGATTTTATGCATAAAAGGGGAGAAAATAAATCAATTTAGACCCTTAAAATTATGGGGAAAATTATAAAATCTTGTATAGCTTTTATATATATATATATATATATATATATATATATATATATATATATATATATATATATATATATATATATATATATATATATATATATATGTTATTTTAATTGATGCCAAGGCATAGTTTTGAAAATATTATGGGAAAAATTCGGTATCAACAGCTGCCCCTCTTTACCCGGGAATGATGAAAGAGTTTTCGGATAAAGAAATGATGGCCAATTTTGACCGGATGGGATGCTTTGAAATACAGAGGTCGGGCTACGACATTCGAGTTACCTACATATCCTTGGTTTTATAGGAATCAGGCCATGCGTAGTTCTGAATTCACCTGCGGAGTATGCCGATGAAATTATTGCAAGAACGGACACGAGATGTGGAAGCGGCCACGATGCTCGGTTAAGGCTCGGGACGGTTGGAGTGAACCGAAGCGAAATTGCTCCTGCTAGGACAATGGTTTCTTACTGGTTACCTGCAGATAAAAGATGCTACAAACGTATTTGCGAAAATTTAAACATGATGCAAATTCCCTTCGCACCATAAAAGTTGTCTTCGCACGGTTAAAGATGACGTCCTTGGACCATGACATCCTGGGCCATGAATTGTTTAATGAGGGATTCGCAAGCCATGAAATGGTGTTCTCGGGCCATGAAAATGGTGCCTCCGAACCATGACTCCTTTTGAATGATGATATGTAAATTTGAGATCCTCAGGCCATGTCATGGTGTCTTCCGGCTACGAGGATGGTGCCTTTAGACTATGATGCCTTTGGACAGATTAGCGATGTTTCAGCCCATGATATCCAATAATATGATGTAATAAAACAAGGTTTAGTCTTGCAAAGTAGAGGGCAGAGCTTAGCCCGATTGAAAAGCAGGTAGATAGTAGTAGAAAATAGAGCAATATTGGTGCAAAGAGGGACAATGCTTAGTCCCGTGCAAGTGGGAGGCAAGGATCAGCCTTATGAAAATTGGGATGCAAGTATTAGCCTCATGCAAATACGGAGTCAGGGTTTAGACTCATGCAGGTATGGAGGCAAGGATCAACCTCATGCAAATATGGAGTCAGGAATTAGACTCATGCAAGATTAGAGACAGAGCTTAGTCTCATGCAAAGAGAAGGCAGCGCTTAACCTTATGCAAATATGGAGGTAGAGCTTAGCCTCATGCAAGATTCAAGACCGGTATTAGACTCATACAAATATGGAGTTAGGGCTTAGACTCATGCAGGTATGGAGGCATGGATCAACCTCATGCAAATATGGAGTTAGGGATTAGACTCATGCAAGATCGGAGACAGAGCTTAGTCTCATGCAAAGAGAAGGCAGTGCTTAGCCTTATGCAAATATGGAGTCCGGGATTAGACTAATACAAATATGGAGTCAGGGATTAGACTCATGCAGGTATGGAGCCAAGGATTAGACTCATGCAAGATCGGAGACAGAGCTTAGTCTCATGCAAAGAGAAGGCAATGCTTAGCCTTATACAAATATGGAGTCCGGGATTAGACTCATGCAAATGTGGAGTCAGAGATTGGACTCATGCAAATGTGGAGTCAGAGATTAGACTCATGCAAATGTGGAGTCAAGGATTAGACTCATGCAAAGAGAGAATAGCAGATAAGGGTAGAGTATATCTTAGGTAGGATATGTTCAGCGTCTAACGACCGGATGGATGGTGAATTTTCTATGTACGAATGCTATCATCAAATGTGGCTGCGTTCAAAGAAAATCATAAGTTTCACGAGGGGAGGTTGGTTCTTGCTTCGTCTGTCGGCCTTGATTTGCTCTGTCCTGGAAGCCCCATTCGAGTTCCCCTAGGTAGCACCTAACTGTTATGAAAAATAGAATTTTCGAAAAATATGCATTCATTGATAAAATAGGATTGTTTTGGAAGCGTATTGATATATCAAGTAACTTTTGATGAACTAGCAACTGTGACACATTTCAAAGGAATTGCAACTCTCTTATCTTGGAATTTTGAGGGCCCTCCTCAAAATTCTGCCCCAGTTTGGTAGATGATTTTTAACCATTTGCGGATGGTGGACCTTGCTGAATCTTTTTCGAAATTTTGAGAATCCTTCTCAAATTTTTGCCCCAGTTCTTGACTGGTGACTGACTTCCTGGCATGTGATGGCGCTGGCTGGACATGTTCCAGAATTTTGAGGACCCTCCTCAAAATTCTGCCCCAGTTTCTGATTCTGGGGAAAAATGAAAATTTTATTATGATATGACTGAACCCATAAGGCTTCCTACGTATCCCCTCTTAAACAGGAATCAGGTCAAGCGTAGTTCAGTTACATCAGAAAAGAAAAACGTGAAATAATCTAGGCATAATATCTCTTGAGTGCGTCTGAATTGATTGGTTTTGGCCAGATTTCTCCATCCATCTCTGCAAGTATGAGTGCTCATCCTGTTAGTACCCTGTGAACTATATACAGACCTTGCCAGTTGGGAGAGAATTTCCCTTTGGCTTCATCTTGGTGTGGGAAGATCTTCTTCAATACCAACTCCCCTAGTGTGAACTGTCTTGGTTTGACCCTTTTGTTGAAAGCTCTAGACATTCTATTATGATACACTTGGCCGTGACATACTGTATTAATTCTCTCTCCATTGATAAGGGCCAACTGTTCATAGTGACTTCTTATCCATTTCGCATTATTGAGTTCAGCTTCCTATATGACTCTTAAAGAAGGAATCTCTACCTTGGCTAGGATGAAAGCCTCGGTACCATAAACCAGCATGTATGGGGTTGCCCCGGTTGACGTGTGAACTGTGGTGTGGTACCCTAATAGAGCAAAGGGTAACTTCTCATGCCACTATTTGTGATTCTCTACCATTTTCCTTAGTATCTTCTTAATATTTTTGTTGGCGACTTCTACGACTCCATTCATCTGAGGTCTGTAGGCGGTGGTATTCTTGTGCTTGATTTTGAAAGTTTCACATATAGGTTTTATCAAATCAATGTTGGGGTTGGTGGCGTTGTCAATAATAATGGACTCAGGAACTCCAAATCGGCAGACAATACGATCCTTGACAAAATCTACGACGACTTTCTTGGTTACAGCTTTGTAAGATGCAGCTTCTACCCATTTTGTGAAATAATCAATGGCTAACAGAATAAATCGGTATCTGTTTGAAGCAGCGGGCTCAATTGGACCAATAACATCCATTCCCTAGGTGGCGAATGGCCAAGGTGAACTTGTTGCATTGAGCTTGTTTGGCGGCACTTTTATCATGTCGGCATGCACTTGACATTGAAAGCATTTGCGGACATACTGAATACAATCCATATCCATGGTCATCCAAAAGTAACCTGCCCTAAGTATCTTCTTGGCCAGAATGAAACCATTCATGTGAGGGCCACACGTCCCAGCATGCACATCCTCAAGTAGCTTAGAAGCTTCCTTTGCGTCGACACACTTTAGCAAACCCAAATTCGGAGTTCTTCTGTACAAGTTCCCTCCATTGTGGAAGAAGTGATTTGACAACCTCCAAAGCGTGCATTTCTGAATGTGCTTTGCGTGCTCCGAATATTCCCCTTTTGATAAGTACTCCTTGATGTCATGGAACCAAGGCTTTCCATCTGCTTCTTCCTTGACATGAGCATAGTATGCCAGTTGATTATAGATCCTGGGTTAATATAGTTCTTATCTGGATGCTCTATCATTGATGACAAAGTGGCTAATACGTCGACGAACTCATTCTGAATTCTGGGCACATGTCGGAATTCTATCTTCGTGAACCTCATTTTCAATTCATGCACATGGTGCAGATATGGCAATATCTTAGAATTCTTGGTTGCACATTCTTCTTTCACCTGGTGCACAAGCAAATCTGAATCGCCGATCACCAACAACTCCTGAATGTTCATGTCGACTGCCATATTGAGCCCTAGTATACAGTCTTCATATTCTGCTATGTTGTTGGTGCAGGGAAATCTGAGTTTAGCAGATACCGGATGATGTTGACCCCTCTCTAATACCAAAACTACTCCAATGCCTACTCCTTTGAAATTTGCGGCTCCGTTAAAGAACATACTCCAACCGTCATATGCGTCCGTAATGTCTTATCCTATGAATGATACTTCTCATCAGGAAAATACGTTTTCAAGGGTTCGTATTCTCCTCCCACCGGATTTTCAGCGAGGTGATCTGCCAATGCTTGTCCCTTGACTACCTTTTGAGTTACATAGACGATGTCGAACTCACTCAGTAGTATCTGCCATTTAGCCAACTTCCCTATAGGCATGGGCTTCTGAAATATGTACTTCAGAGGATCCATCCTGGATATGAGGTATGTAGTGTAGGCACAAAAATAATGCCTCAACTTTTGGGCTGCCCAGGTCAAAGCACATCAAGTACATTCAAGCAGAGAGTACCGTGCTTCATAAGGTGTGAATTTCTTACTCAGGTAATATATGGATTGCTTCTTTCTTCCTGTCTCATCATGTTTTCCTAAAACACATCCAAAGGCTCCGTCTAACACGGATAGATAAAGCAACAAAGGTCATCCTGGTTCTAGCGGGACCAGAACTGGTGGTGTGGACAGGTATTCCTTAATCTTGTCAAAAGCTTTCTGACAATCCTCGGTCCAACTTGTCTCGACATCCTTTCTTAGTATCTTGAATATGGGTTCACATATTACTGTGGACTGTGATATGAATCGGCTGATGTAGTTGTGTCGTCCCAAGAAGCTCATCACGTCTTTTTTGCTTTTAGGTGGCGGTAACACCTGAATAGCTTTGACTTTAGTTGGATCTAGCTTTATCCCTCGGCAAGGGATAATGAATCCCAATAACGTTCCTGCGGGAACCCCGAATGCACACTTTGCAGGGTTCAACTTCAAATTGTACCTCCTGAGCTTGTCAAAGAATTTCCCCAGGTCTGCTATGTGATTTGCAGCCCTCTTGGATTTGATAATGACATCGTCCACATACACTTCTATTTCCTTGTGTATCATATCATGGAAGATGGTTGTCATGGCCCTCATGTAAGTAGCCCCAACATTCTTTAGACCGAATGGCATCATCTTATAACAGTATACACCCCAAGGCATAATAAAAGCTATCTTCTCAGCATCTTTTTCATCCATCCAGATCTGGTGATAACCTAAGAAGAAATATACAAAGGATTGGAGTTCATGCTTGGCGCAGTTATCGATCAAGATGTGTATATTTGGCAGTGGAAAATCGTCTTTGGGACTTTCTCTATTTAAATCCCGATAATCAACGCATACCCTGACCTTCTCGTCCTTTTTCAAAACTGGCACGATGTTAGCTAACCAGGTTGGGTATGCAACCACCCTGAGAACTTTGGCTTTGATCTGCTTGGTAACTTCCTCCTTGATTTTCAGACTCATGTCTGGTTTGAATTTTCTGAGTTTTTGCTTGACCGGAGGGCACATGGGATTGGTAGGCAACTTTTGAGCTACTATAGATGTGCTCAAACCGGTCATATCGTCATACGACCATGCGAAGATATCCTCATATTCCTCTATAAAATGGACATACTGTTCCTTTTTCTGTTGGTGACAAATGAATGTTGATGCGGGTCTCTTTGACGGTCTCGGCGTCTCCCAAATTTACTGCTTTTATTTCTTCCAAGTTGGATTTAGGCTTGTTCTTAAAATTCTCAACTTCCCTAATAATTTCCTCGGGTATCTCATCTTCTTCCTCTGAGTCGCTATTCTCATGTTGCATTGCCTCATTACATGTCACAGTTACTGGTTCATCAGGAAAAGTAATAATAACACTGTAGAAGGGAAAAGTATAAAAATAGTAATGAATAATGATAAAGGATAAATGCATTTGATTAAAACTGAGAAAATTTATCAAACAAAGCTTGGCACGGTGGATCGAGCATTTATTTTAAAATAAAATTGCTAAAAACTTTAAATGCCTAGAACAACTATAAATTCTACCAAGCTACCCAGTGACTCGGCGGGCTCGGGATGGTGTGGTGGTCCAGTTTCTGAGAATGCCTCCCTTCGCCACAGTCTAAATGGATAGTCCTTCTTCCTCCTCCGCATCAGTTATGGCACTACAGTTCATATCCTCATCTTCCAAGAACAGGTCCTTCAGCCCAACTAGTGCTTCTTCTTCTGCATTTCCCCATATTGTGTCATCCTCATGGAAATCTTGTTCCAAATGGGGTACCGGTTGGTCAAGAGGGTAATACGGTCCATGCCATGGAGGCGACCACTCCCTGTACTCTTGCCATGTATACTGGTACCCGAGCCCAAAGGTAGTACCATGATTTTTCAGCCGTATCGGCTTGGTGATACCCTGGAGGTTCTTTCCCAACCCCTTTCTAGGTTCATATCCAGACCATGCTAGTATGATTTCTATTTTTTTACTCCACCACTTATCCTTCTCGACGGCATTGACCCGTTCAATGTGGTGATAGGTTTCCCCTCCTAGCCTTCTTCTATGTCCGATGGCCGGAATGGTTTGACTGGTGTAGATGGGGTTACTACCATCTCTATGAATGATTACCTCCTAACGGTTCCATTCGAATTTTACGACTTGATGTAGTATGGATGGCTCCAGCAGCATGGATCCACGGGTGGCCCAGCAAAAGATTATATGAGGCCGGTATGTTAACCACTTGGAATTCAACGTCGAACCAAGTTGGCCTCATATACAAGCAAAGGTAGATCTCCCTGATTGTATCCCTCTGGGACCCATCGAAAGCTTTCACATTCATGCTTCCGGTCCGTATTTCATGGAAAACTTTATCCAACCTTTTGAGGGTATCCAATGGATAAATATTTAGACTCGAACCTTCATTAACCAGGACCTTGGCAATGAACTATTCTTCAAATTATACCGTAATGTGCAATGCTCGATTATGATTCAGACCTTCAGGCAACAGCTCATCTTCATGGAAGATAATCTTATGGCTCTCCAGCACCTGATCGACCATGTTTTCCATTTCTCCACCGGTGATATTATTGGGTACATAAGCCTCACTCAGTACTTTCATCAAGGCGTTCTTGTGTGCCTCTGAATTCTGTAATAGTGACAGGATAGATATCTGAGCAAGGACTTTGTTTAGGTGATCAATAATAGAATACTCTTTCGCCTGTACTTTCCACTATAGATCATTCGGCCCGGTCTCAATGACAGGTTGCCTAGCAGTGGCATCCTTACTTGAACCTCCCAGGTGTTAAGATGTGTAAACTCTTTCAGTTCTAGTCATCCCTTGTGCGGGGTCAGATTCCTCTATCTTAGTCTTCCCTTTTCGCCGAGCCTTGGCGACATAATCCCAGGGTATCGCTTTTGAGTTAAATGGGGGTGTGGTGGACACCGTCACATTAAAAGGTGTGACCACTTCTACTTCAAATGGAGCGGAGGTAGCTGCGGGCAGAGCTATTTCCACTTCGAATGGGACTGATATGGTTACCTTAACATCAATATGTGCCTAAGTCTGAACCATGATAGGAGTGAGTGTAACTGCAACATTAAAGTCATCGCCTTCTCGGATAAGCCCGATTGACCGCTCAGGGTCCCATTCCTCATTTGTTTCTATAACATGTACATCATCACCTCTATGATTAGGGAGGGGATTGTTGCGGACATTAGGTATGGCTTCCTTTGCTTGTATGACCTTGTTGTCAATTAGTGTCCGGATCTTGTCCTTCAATGTTCGGCACTCGGCAGTGGTGTGCCCTTTCATACCAGAGTGGTATGCACAGGTTTTCTTTGGATTGACCCATTGGGATGGATTTTCTAGCACCACAGTGGGGATAAGAGTGACATAACATGCGACCGTTAACCTTTCATACAGTTGGTCGATGGGCTCAGCAATGGCGGTGTATTGTATGGGTGGCTTGCGGTCGAAGTTGGGTCTCGATCTTGGATAATTTTGGCGAGTTGGTGCTGATTAGAAGGGGATGGTTGGGAATTGTAGGTGTGATGGACAGTGGCTGGTTGAGAATATCTAGGAGATGAGGGTTGATATGTTGGTGGCGATGCTTGATATGTGGGTGGAGGTGTTTGATATGTGGTTGGAGGTGTTTGATAGGTGGGTGGAGGTGTCTGATATGTAGGTAGAGGTGTTTGATATGTGAGTGGAGTTTTTGGGCCTTAGGCCACCATTAGTGCCCCAACATCTCTCTTCTTCGATATGCCACCTGATTGAAGTGCCTTATTCGTGGCTTGTAGTGCCTCGAAATTTGTTACCATCCTGCTCTTGATTCCTTCCTCGATCCTTTCCCCGAGCTTGATAATATTCGAGAATTTGTGATTTTCTATGACCATCAGTCTCTCATAATATTGTGGATCCTGTGCTCTAACGAAGAATTTATTCATTTGTTCTTCGTCCAAAGAGGGCATGACCTTGGCGGCTTCCGACCTCCAATGAGTAGCATACTCGAGGAAAGTTTCAGTAGGTTTCTTCTTGAGATTCTAAACGTAAAAGACATCTGGTGTATTCTCTGTGTTGAACCTGAACTAATCCATGAAATCTGACGCTGTGCTTACCCAATTGGACCATTTCTTTGGATTCTGGCTGATATACCAAGATAAAGCGTCCCTAGTAAGGCTCCTCATAAAGAGCTTCATCCGAATCTTTTCATCTTTTCCAACCCTGACAAGCTTGTCACAGTAGGTCCTTAGGTGAACCCTAGGATCACATGTACCATCGAACATTTCGAACTTGGGAGGTTTGTACCCCTCTGGCAATTCCACATCGGGCTGTATGCACATATCTTCGTAGGTCAATCCTTCTATTCCTCTATCGCCTTCAACACCTTGAACTCAACTTGTTAATTTCTTAAGTTCTTCGGCCATGTTCTTAATGAGTAGGTCTTTTTCGAAAGGTTTCGGTGCACAGGAGATTGGTTGGGTAGAATGTGGTATAGTTTCCACGTATATGGGGTTGCTCTGATAGGTGCCAGGGACTTGGGTATCGTGATGGTCATTGGTGGAGTTTTGTGGATCGGGAATGAGTGGCGGTGTATTTTCAGGAGTGTGGTAAGTGGTGGTTGGTGGGTATGGAATTGGCTGATGTTGTTGCCGTGGTGGAGTTGGTACTAGTAATGGATTGACATTTTGAGGTGGAGTTGCGTATTGATTTGGTATGGTAGGATTTTGTGGCTGTTTGTTTTGTTTGTTTTGAAGAGGTGTTGGGTTCTTTATGTTTTGTTGGTGGATATCAGGGACATTGAGAGTGAGTGACAAATTTGCCAAATTGCGGACTTGCTCGTGTTCTCCTTGCAGCTCTAGTATCTTTTGTTCAAGTCTCAAAACCAGGTCATTCGGGGCCGGAGTACTGCGGCCGTCTGAAGTTTTTGCGTTCTCAATGTTTTCCTTTCGGATTCCACTTATATCGTCCATCTTTACTTTCCCTTTGCTTTTTGTGTTGCTTGGAGGAGGAGGAGGAGGAGGTGGAGGGCCTCTAGATCTGGTATGATATGCTGATGAGACTAGTATGGATGAACTAACCTATGGGGATAGGAATAATAATAAACAAAAAAACAAAAAGGTAACAAGTTAGTGGGGATTTTGGAATGTTTGTAGTATTTAAACACATATTGCGAAATATAAACTCATATCCTAATTTGGAAGCCTCATTGTGTCCGTGGTAGGTCTAGAGACAAATAAATTTGGAGAACTTGAAATGCCAATAAATGCTTCATTTCATAATATAAAAGAAGACGAATCCAAAAACAACACTAACACAATAAAAAAAACAAGTCACTACTGGCCCTTGGCCTTATTACATTTTAAGAAAAACAAGTAAATCTAATCTATTTGGTCCTAGAAGGACCTTCCCCAGGTTGAATGTTCTTGTTGATAAAATCCTCCAGTTCGCGTTGATTCATCAGTAAGAACGCCTTTGCTAAATGTCCTCCTTCGTTTCCCTCGGCATTCTGACAGTCGGTGAATTTCTTCCGCACTTTTTCTTCCAATTCCAGCAGACTGTATTCCAGATATTCCAGCTTTTTGCTAGATTTGACGGCCCTCTCTTTCCATTCATTGATTGGTTTAGTTGATGGAAGATTCCTCCACCAGTCTAGTAAGAGTGAGAGTGTTCTAACCATACCGAAGCTGGGGACCCCGTTCCTCATTTTCTGCAAAACAAAAAGGTTAGGCCTTACCCCCACCGAACTCGACTATTTATACATTTATGATCAACATATTAGCATTTAGTTCTCCAAATTAATGCACAAAACGTGGTTGCGTCCGTTGGGATTATGGAAAACCCGATGGATTTTGGATAAGACTTATCTTAAAGGATCATTATATGGACAACATAACTGATCCAACTAGGTTTGACCATGATGCATGCGCAAATTTAAATAGAGTAAGGTTTCTATGGGGTTTTAGACTAGTACCCTCAAGCGGACAACCTGAGGGAGAAGGCACGGAACCATCGACTACATCGCTGATCGACTGGTTTTACCGCAAATAAACCTTTCCGAATTTAAGGGTAGTAAATAGGAAGAGCACAATCACTCATTAAAGCGTTGCTATGGAATTTGATACGCACGAGTGGAATATGATGTGGAGCATGATTTATGTGGCAGTTAATAACATGTAGGCAAGTATTTTCACATAGGAAAAATCAATACATCATTTAAATAATTGAAATGACAGTTACATAAAAAGGAAAACAAAGAGACAAGTCAGTTTTCAGGGTAATAAAGAAATCATAAATGCTTAAAAAAAAAAAAAATAGACAGTTAAACTCAAATAAGGGAGAGGGGTACGGGATAAGCATGCTTGGACTAATTTGTAAAAGACAAGTTCGTTATGGTAAGAGCCTAGAAATATCCCCAGCAGAGTTGCCATGCTGTCGCGCCCCCTTTTTTCCCTTTTGACGGGGGAAGAGGTACGGGTTTCGACATTCACGGGGTATAATGACTCATTTCCTTTTGGGAATTGGGTATTTGAAGAGTCACCACCTAACGGACTATGGTGCGTTAGGGCACCTAGAGGATTAACTCTTGAGTTGGTTTGCATTACCAGAGATTGGGGTAAGGGCTCGAAGTAACCTCGAGGGGAAGGTGTTAGGCACCTCCCATGGTCCACAATTGTGGGTCCCGGCCGAACTTATATTCACAAATTAGTCCATGTAAACAGTTGAATCAAATAAGTTGCAAGTAAAGCGCGTTAGATAACTCAAGTAGCAAGATAAAAGGTTTGAACAAGTTGTAAAAGTTTAAATAAAGAGAGAGGGTTTGGTAAAGTGGGGTCCTAGGTTGTTTATCCTATAGGATCACCCCACGCAATGTCCGGTAAACACTTCTCAATAAGGGGATACACATGACATTATCGTGTAGTCATCATATCCCATGTCTACCCTTCCCATCCCCTTATTGGTCATGTAAAGCGAGTGTTTGGTCAAGGATTCCTATTGCGTGCTGCTACCCATCCCTTCTTAATGGTCCCGAAGGGAGTTAGGACCTCTACCTATAGGTAGTTCTAGACGTACCCATAAGGTTTAGAAAAGGCAAAAACTCTAAGGCGACAGTCAAAACATTTAGGACTTTCACACATAATGGGAGAAATTAAGAGGCTCAAAGTTTCCTCCTCAAACAAACATACAAGCAGCACGACTCAAACACAGTTAAGGTCTTATTAATCAATGTCCTAAAGCAGGATATCTAAGTGAATATGTAGAAATAGACAAAACCTTTTATACTCAGAAGTTATACCCTAGTGATTGCCTAGGGACTCCCTTTTTAAAAGACTGTTAGAATCAGAAACGCTAAGCGACAGAGACAGCTTCAGGGAAATGTAGTTTTTGAAAACGCCCTAAGGCTTGCCTATATGCAGAATACTGGTGTCTATGTTGATGCAGAAAAAACAGGTTTTCGAAATAGACTCCTGTAATACCTATCTAATGAGATTGCGGCGATTTTAAAAGAACTTGTTTCAGGAAATGTTTAACACTTAATAAGACCAGTTTTAAAAAATGAACTAGGCGTTATGAAGTTGATTTGCTAGGCTAAATTAAATTACCAGAAAAATTGCGAGTAGAGATCCCTATAGGCATGATATCTAGGCATATTACTGATTTAAGACAATTTGCAGCAACATACAGAAAGACTTATTAGAACTTAGTCGGAGTTTAGTCCTATAGGTATGACATCTATTATTGAATTGATTTAAGACATGATTGTTTGGAACCTATAAACATGGTTTCTAACATGACAAAATGCAGAACCTTATGAACGTGATTTCTCCTTGATGCAAACAAACTTAAAAATGAAACACTATTGGCATGATTTCGATTTAGGCAAATCAATCAGATTCAAAAGAGCAAACCTATGAGCATGTTTTCTATTTAGGCAAACAATCAGACGTTAAAAATAAGGTCCTAAGAGCAGGATTTCTACTCGTATTACCCTTTAAAGTATGCATCTACCCACCCTTTTACTAAATACCCCAAATATATGTTTAAAAATTGTTACAGGCCAATGAATGAATTACATAAGTAAAATAGAAAATCAAGAAGCTATTCTATAGGGAGCTTGCAATTAGGCTCAAGTTTCCCGAAGCCTCCAATGGTCGCATAAGCCTCAATGCCATAGACAAATCAGAGTGTAGGTACATCAAAGTTCCCTAAGTGTCTCAAGGACCCCGGGCAATGCTTACACCTAGACTTAGCAACCAAGAATTGAACCAGTGTAGTGTGGAAATGCCAGCCTCAGTATGCCAGAGTTCAGAGGTCTCTCAAGAGGATCCCAAGGCAGTACACATACTGGAGGGGGCAGAACTTATTGACTAGGAGTAAAGTGAAAGTGCAGGACACAAGTTGAAAAGGTTTATTAAAGACTGTATTAGAAAGTCTGTTTTGAAAGTAATTAGTAAAACAACAGAGATTATTTGAAAAAGAGGTTGGAGTAGTAAACAAAGCTCAAACACCTAAAGATAGGATCACACACAGCTAGTTTACAGAATGCAAATGAATTCAGTAGTCACCCAGGGGTCAAAGGGTTTGGGACACATAGACATTTGAATGCAAACACAAAACCCAGAAAGGATTTTAGGACTGGTTTAGTCATGCTCAAAAACAGTTGACACTAGCATAGTCACAAACCAGTCAGGAAGAACACAAACATATAGAGGGGTGATAAGGGTTTGGGGATTCATAGGATATAGAATGGTAAGTACACAACAAGTAAAAGGTAAATGGTAAGGCATGCTTTGAAACACACATAAGGGAAGTGTACTAATCTAAAGGAAGGGGAAAGACAATAATATGTTGATGATGTAACTTAACTACAAGTTTCACAACAAAACAACAAGTAGAAGCAAACTAGAAATAAGAGAAACTAAGACAATAAGAGAAGCATGTTGTTGTTGGAACTTTGAATTAAAACTGGGACATACCAGTCAAGAGAAAAGTAAGCAGAATGAGAGAACAAGAGAGCACAAATGATTTAGCCTTGGCTTGCAGCCGGCTAACAGTAGCAAATAGCACAAGAGAGAGAGAGAGTAGAGATTTAGTAAGAGAGGTAGTTTTTTAACCCAAGTGTTTGTGTCTCTGTTAATAAAAGACTTAGAGTATTTATAGTTGAAAATAGGTAGTAAAATAAGGTAAGAATCACAATAGCATAATAATTGAGGAATTCAGAATCGATCAATTAGAAAATCAAGGAAGTACTCCCTTATGTTAAGGGAGTTAATTTAAACGGTAAGAAACAACATCATATAAGGCAAGAAAAGGAAAATCAGTACAGGACTAATAAGGAAAGAATCAAAGTTCAGTAAGCATAGGGTAGTCAATTAGGACTAGATTCAGAAAAACCCTAATCAAGGAATGATTCACTAAAATAAAGTACCATAGCAGATAAGGTAATGAAATCAGTTAATTTAAACAAACGAGTAAAAATTTAGGGTTTTATAAGGTAATGAAATCAGTCAATTTAAACAGACGAGTAGAATTTTAGGGTTTTAAAAGAAAACCTTTCAATCGAACCATCAAATAAGGAAATCAGAATCAAACCAAGAGAGGGTCATGATGCTATATTGCAACATATAAATAGAGAAGAACGAACAGACATAGCAAACAAGCAAGGTCAGCCATATCGATAGAAAGAAGCAAGAGATGAACAAATCAAGATGAATAACAATCACACAGAGGTGATACAAATAGGCAAAAGACTCAGTAGAAAACACATTCGAAGCATGGTAACCAACAGAAACTTAACAAAAATCAAGTAGTCAGGCTAACACACAGAACAAAACAAAGAAGATCTAAGAAATTAGGGCTTTTAATAGAGTCGAGTTGAAAAAGCATTAAGAACATAAAATCAGTCAAGATATGCAAGGAAAGAGGTTTAAGCATAAAGAAAAATCGGTTAAACAAGTGTAGAAGAAACTCAGAGAAACCCCAATTTTAAAAAAAGTAAAATGGTTTAAAGTGGAGGATCTTTCAGAAAAAGTTCGAGAATAGTGCAAAACATAGGAAGAAACAGACTTAAAGCATTAAAAATAGCACAGATCTAAGAGATTCAAACGAGAGTTAGGGTTTCAAAGGAAACCCAAATAAGAACGAAAGAACCTATTGTAAACTTCAAGGATCGTAACATATATGGTGTGATTTTGCCCAAAATAACACCGAAGAAGCCATGAACAAAAGAAACAGAAACCCTAGATCCAAATCGGCATGGCCCAGGACCCTTGAAAGCCTCAGAGATGATGAGCAAGGCGGTGGAGAACCCATTGGAGGCTTGGGGTTGAAAGGCAGTCGCCGGAGATGACCGGAGAAAGAGGCGGCGATTGAAGAATGATTAGTGTTAGGTTGAGAGAGAAGAGAGAGATGAGAGCATCTGGCTATGGAAAAATGACTAGGGTTGGGGAGGGGGGTTGTTTAGAGTTAAAATAGGAAAGGGTAAATAAGGGCCGTTGATCTTTTAGATCAACGGCCAGGATTCAATGTGGCTTTGGGTTAGGTAGGAGTAATTAGGGCCTGGGTTGGGTACTTTAATCAGAAATTGGGCCGGGGATTGGGTCCAATTTGGCTAAAATTGAAAGCCAAATCTGGCTATGATTTAAATAGCCAATTTCCCTATTTTAAATTATAATAAATAGTAATTAATTTTGGGAAAATAGTTTAATGTGCCAAAATGATTTAAAATACTTAATTATCATTTAAAAATATAGGGACCAATTTTACGCATAAAAAATATAATTATACCTTAAAATGGGCTAACATTGCAATTATATACAATTTAACTTAAAAATACAAAATATAATTATAAAAATGCATAAAAATTATATTAGTCATATTTGGCATAAGTATAGAAATCAAATAAATAAATTATCATAACAATAATTTTGGAAATAATTATTTGGAATTTTATGCATAAAAGGGGAGAAAATAAATCAATTTAGACCCTTAAAATTATGGGAAAAATTATAAAACCTTTTGCATGCTTATATATGCATATATATATATATATATATATATATATATATATATATATATATATGCTATTTTGAAAGTATTTATGCATATTTAAAATATATAGAAAAAAATTGGGTATCAACAAATCCCAATATCTCTTCTCATGGATTTTGTTCTTGCAATTGTTGCAGGTCCTCTTCTAGTTGTGATATCAAGGCGTAGCAGTGTTCTCTTTCAGCTTTGAAGTTCTTTGCTTGCTTAGCCATTTCGCTCTCAAGGGTATTGATATTTTTCTCCAGACTCATGATTCCTTTGTCGTACTTTTCTTTCAACTGTTCAACCAAACTTGCCCGTTCCTCCACATTCCTGCCTAACTTTGCTCGGGCCTTTGCTAGTTCACTCTTAGTATTTTCCAAATCAATCCCATCGTCGCATATTTTCCGCCTAAGGCTGTTTATAAGCTTTTTATCCTTTCCACTTCTGGCAAGGTTCTCGACTGCTATTTTCATCTTCTAGATTTGGGCTTGGAGCGCTTTATTTTATTAGGCTAATCTTTTCTTTTCACCCTCATCCGCAGCGGCTTGCAACCCATTATCAAATTTAAGTTCTCTGACTTGCTTTTCCAACTTGCTTATGGTGGCCCTGTATTCATTTTCTTTGGTCAGCCAATCACATTGTTCTTGTGATGCTTCAACAAATTCTTGGAGGTAGGGTCTTTTAGCTGGTCTTCCAAACTTAACACTCCTTTTATACCAGGCAAGGTAACCGGCCGAGACTTCACCCTTGGATAAATCACGCACTCGGGTGTTCGCCGTCAAATATTGGAACTTAGAAGGATCACTGCTTTATGAAATTGGCCATCAAAGCAGATCTCGACTGCATGAAGGCTAAGGTCTTCATCTTTGGGGATTATTTGGCATCTTCCTAGCTGTCTCAAAACCCGGTATGGGGTGTAAGGCTGGAAACGTTTGAGACCCATCAGGAGGAATTGAGGACCAGTGGCGGGCATGTATACAATCTTATTAACAGGAAGCCAACCCAACGTCCATTCTATTTGGTCTGCAGTTACGGAACGAAGATGGGATATCCAACCCCCGACCCCTTCTAGCATCTCGAACCCACTGACCCTTGTACAGAATTCCTCTATGCAGCTTTTCCCTGTAGATCCGTAATTCATGTTCTGAGGACGATGACATGAATGCTTAATCATCCGCATTTGTATCAACAAATTGCACCCTTCGAAAAAATCTACTCCGGCTTTGCAAGCTATGAGAGCTCGAAATATTTCAGACACTATCATAGGTGCAAGGGTGTTCTTAGCATTGATAATCAAAGTATCGATGACTCCGGCTACCCGTAAATCAATATTCCCATCCTTCCTGGGAAACACTAGAAGACCTAAGAATACTACCATGAAAGCGAAGCATCTACGCTCTTCCCATTTTGGTCAGTTCCCTTTGCTACAGATTCTGCTTTCTGGGTTTTCAAATCCCCCTACATGTCTGTACCGCCGGTATATGAAGTATAGAGTGGAAAATCCACCCGCCAAATTTGCATACTGGACCTGCTTGCTTATTTTTAACAAATCTAGAAACTTGTGAGGGGTGACGGCCCTTGGAGAGACTAGGTATTTATGTCTTAGGCCCTCGGTACTCCCAGCATAACCCGCTATATCATCCAAAGTAGGTGTAAGTTTGAAGTCCGAAAAATGCAGAACGTTGTGAGATAGATCCCAAAATGTCACCAGTGCTTTTATTATATCTCCCCTAGGCCTGATCTTTAGTAATCTGGTGAGAGCCCCCAAATAATGGTTGACCATGTCTCGTCCTTGCCCACCCAAATCTTCCCACCACATGTGTAGTTCCAACGGAATCTTGGTCATGACCTTCATTGGTAAATTTTGACTCGTGCTCATTTTGTACATTTGGATTAAGGTGATTGGTTTAAAGACAAAGTGAATCTTATTTGAAAACTGATAAAAGGTTTATTTTGCAAAAATCAAATAAATCAGGGCTACTTTTGCAAATACGGCCCTTCAACACTTCGAAATGGAAGTTTTTAGGGCCGTGTTCGCTAAATGGCCAAAATTGACAAAGAAACCGTCGGTGTCTATTGTTGCAAAAACAACATTCCGGCCTCCCGTTGGGACACTCGGCTATTTAGACAAAGACGACATCACCCACTTTATTTACGACAAAATGACGACACTTCTTATTTTTTCAAATTTTCAAAAGCGGGGCTGGACCCAATGAGGGTTGCCTACATATCTCATATCTGGTGAGAATCAAACCCGCGTAGTCCGGCCAGTTTTGATGCAACAGAAAAACACTTTGAAACAACTATTTTCCCTTTTTTTCCTTCTTTTTTTTTCAAAATTTTCTGCAGAGTTTCGGGATATCTTGGATATTAGATTTTGGTAAAAGGATGAAATTCTCTCTCATACCCCGAACTTGGTTTTCTTTTGATTTTCCTTACTTAATCTAGAAGCCGGTCAACATGCAAGCTAAAACAAATAAATGCATAGGTAGCACATAAAAATGCATCAGTTTAGTCTTTTTATTTTTGGGTGCTCATGTCCTAGACGGACTCAACCCCTGTGTTGAGTCCCCAAAGTCAAATGCACATGATGCAAATAAGCATTCTTACTAGGGATCCGGTATTAGGCTGTGTTCTTCTAGGTTTAAAACCTGGGTCTATTGTTCTAGACCTGGCTTACCCGAGCAGACAACCCGAGCCTAGGGGAAGGGGGGTTATGTGCCGGGAACCAAAAGGCCATAGGGCTTTGTAACTTATCCGAACCTCATTCTAAATTAGGCCCAAACATGTAATAAAAATCAGATAATAAAAAAAGCCAAATAACAATTATTCTAAGCTCGAATTCTTGAATGCCGAATCGAGGAATAGCCGAAATGGGATTATTTATTCAAATTCAGAGTCGCCACTTGGGATAATTTATGGTGTCCTAAGTCATCGGTTAAAAATCCCGAATCGAGGAAGTTTAACTCTATTTTACAGTCCGTGAAACACAGAAATCCGGTAAGAAATTCTGTTAACCCGGGAGAAAGTGTTAGGTATTCCCAGATTCCGTGGTTTTAGCACGATCGCTCAACTATTATTATTGGCCTAATTATCTAATTAATTACATATTTTAAAACCTATCATGCATTTTTACCCTTTGACCGCTTTTAATTATTTATGGAATTATTCTGGAACAAGTTACGATTGTCGTACACTTGTTTGTTTGGTACACATTGTGAATCGTGTCACGAGAACCATACCCACGATCTACAACATGTTTAATTATTAACATTATTAGTTGTTATGGCCGGGTCACATAAAAGTACCCCCCGGTTTTGGAAATTATGTATCATAATTACGTCACGAGAACCGTACCCGTAGCTATAATAATTTATTATAGCGCACCTAAAGCAAACTACGAATGCTCAAGCTGTTTTTCTATACAAGCCGTGAATGTTCCAAGTCCGTTCCATACTAATTTTTGCATTAATATCAGGGCCATAAATTGGGATTCATTTATGAATGGCACGCCTTAATTTATTTCAAAAGATTTGTACTCAACTAAAGCGAATTATGGGTGTTCCCGTTTAATCTAAATTAAAGTTCAATCTAAAACTACTAATTGTAAGTATGCTTTTGATAATACCCTAGGTTTTTAATTATTTTAGGAGGACTGGGCCAGCGGTAGGCCCAACAGTGTCTAAAGGTCTTAAAGAGATAAAGAGGGACTGGGTTCGAGATTGACCCCATAAATGAGAACAAAAGGCAAAAGACCTCAGCAATTTTGATTGGGGCAATAATATGCCCAGTTTTATCACACTAAACAGAAAACTCAATGTATAAAATTGTTAGAGGTAATTCGGCTTGAAGTTGAGCCCAAAAACGGAAAGCTAACAACGATCAAATACCCTAGGTCGGAATTTGACCAGGCTGCCCATCTGGGCCATTGCCAAGCCCAATTGAGA
This sequence comes from Nicotiana tabacum, assembly GCF_000715075.1. NCBI lineage: Eukaryota > Viridiplantae > Streptophyta > Magnoliopsida > Solanales > Solanaceae > Nicotiana > Nicotiana tabacum. The sequence continues at coordinate 79,088,087 of NC_134089.1, read as the reverse complement.
CTCAAATTCTTCTAAATCAAATGTGATCCAACAGCATTTAAAAAATCAAAAGCTAATTAAACACATCATGAGTTTAATTATTAATAGGCTACAATCACTAACAATAAGCGACTACACCGTAAACCCATTCATGAATCACCCTAAACTTAATACATAATTGTTTTAACAAGTCAGAGATCTACGATAGTTTAACACTGCCCCTTACAATACATATCCAGCTTCCCATAATAGAGATCAAATGAGCTACGGGGGCATTGAAGCATTTTAAAACTTCCAAAAAACAGTACATGTAAGCAAATAAACTGACTCGACTACTCATACATATAACTAAACCATAGGATAGAACATTAGATTTAAAATACATAAACAGACTAAAACAGAAATATTAAACCAAGCAACAATTTACATAAGGCAATCTGGAATTTAACATTCGAATAATCAATTTCTTATTACAACAAATAGCTAACTACATGCTTCAAACTTCATTTACCATTCAAGGTTCATAAGGTACTTGGATATAACAAAGAATAGAATGAAGTAAGAATTTTAGTAAGGAATAACTAGAAAACAATAGCAGATCGACAGCAATGCACAGCTTCAGTTAATCCATGCTTCACTTTAGCAAAACCAAAAATTCCCAGAAAACTTGTTCTAACTTTATTTCTTTTCCAATCAGAATTTTGATCCTATCTAATGGAATAATATAGTTGCCGTTTAGGGTATTTTTAGAGTCTCAAAAATCAGTTTTTAGAATGAGGAAAGGGTTCTATTTATAAGTCTCTAAAATGCCATGTGCTGGAACAAAAATCAAAGAATTATTCCCTTCAGCCACAAAGCATCTTTTAACAAACTTGGACAGTTGGCTATCCTTCATTGGTTTCAGCATTTTGTGCTAACCAAATGATCCCAGCTGCCCCTTATTCTAGAACTTTCCCACATGGTGTTATCCTAATTCATACTCACCCACCCTTCAAACAAACCCCTTGAGTTTTCTTTTGTTCATCTAACCCCTACAAATTCTTAATGACTTACAAACTGTAGCAAACAGAAATAAACAGGCAAATATCAACAAAAAAATCAAACAACAAACGAAAAGGCTGAAATGTGAACATTTGAAAACTTAAGACAAACCTAACCTCTAAAATGAACCAAATTTATAATGAAACTCCAAAATGTTCTTCAGACTAACAATTTAATGATGATAATACAAGATGACTGAATACAAACTAAACCTAGGCTAATTAGGCATTAATTAAACCAAGCTATTAAAAGTTAAAATAATTAAACTAGTCAGCATACTAATATAGTGAATCAAAACAACAAAAAGATAACTAAGACTAATAATAAACAAAACTTGCTTTACGAGTTAAATTGATTAAACAGAGCTAAACCAAATAAACAAACATTAACCGAACAATTGACAAACTGATAATTCTGAGGCCAGATACATAGATTAAGGAACCCTAAAACCTACTGACTAAGCATGAGAAAACCCTAACAGTCCACAGATTAAGGCTACCTAAACTTCTTCATTTTTGGTCAAAGAAAGGGAAAAATAGATGAAAACGGAGCAAAGAAGAAGAGAAAGGAAAATAAGAAGAAAAGAACAAAGAAATAGAAAGAGGAAAAGAGGAGCAGAGATACCTATGTTAGGAGGACAGGTAGTTGGCTTAGGCGAAACTCCGGCCTTCTCCGATTTAAACCGAAACAAGTGTTAATCAAATGTTCCTATTGAGAACAAACGAGTAACACTAGTTTCAGGCCTAAATCGTCTTTGGAAACTCGAAATAATGGGACTTAGGTTTTGCATGTCACCATATCTGAAATTGCTAGGATTTGGGTGGAATTTAGTAAAAACTAATGGTGGATTTGGAAAGAAGGGGGTGAGGATTATCTGCTGTAATTTTGGAGTGGTTCGAAGATCGGCCGCCGCCGTGAAATGATTTCCACTGGGCGACGACTAGGGTTTAGGCCGTGTGGGATTGGGAGCATTTGAGGGCGGCTAGGTTTAGGCTTAGGGACGGTGAGGAGGAATGTGGGGGTCTGAGGGGTTTGGGGGGCGTTTGGATAGTTATAAGGGATGAGAGTGTTAAGTTGTAGACCGTTAGATTGGATTGGATGAACGGATGAGATGGAGTGTGACCAAACGACGTCGTTTGGCCCCTAAGGAGGTACTTGACCGGGAATGGATTGGGTTGGGCGAAATTGGGGCAAAATAATTGGGCTATGGTACACTTGGCCCAATTCGAGTCCAAAACAACCCTTCTCTTCTTTTCTTTTTTTTATTATATTTTTGACTAAAAATTAATTAAAATACTAATTAAAATTAATACTAGTTACCAACTACTAATGACCCTAAATTAAATCCTAAGCAAGACCTAATAATAAAGTTGATTTAATTAGCTAATTCTAATACTAAAATAATTAATTGATTTAGACCTAATAAAAGAAAAATACTAAAACTAGAACAAATAAAAATGGAACAATATTATATATTTTTTTGATTTTGTTTTATTGATGCAATTAATTAACAATTACACTAAAATGCAACTACCAAACTAAGAATGCAATGCATGAAACTAGAATATAATTTTTTGGGCATTTTCTATGCCTTTAATGTATGCGAAAATGCAACTAAAAATGCAAACACTTGAACAAATATTCCTAAAAATTCTATAAAATTAGAATAAAATGCAAAATCTATTTTGTAATTTGGTAGGAGTATTTTAGGTTGGGAAAAATCACGTGCTCTAAGTGAGTATGCCAACTCAATAAGTAATAAAAGTAAAGACATCTGAGTAGTAAGAAAACATGTAAACCACAACATAACGCTACAGCAAAACAGTATAAGTCCAAAACTATGCAGTAAAGCGATAACACTCGTAAAAACACCTCAGTTCAGTATAACCTTTTTAATACAACTTTCAATAGTTTCAAGTGAGTGATGAAAACAGTGAGAAAAGAAAAGAATGTAAACATCCCCTCGGGCAAAATATCAACAGAACCAACCTCTCGGGCTACCTCATAATCACTCGTATCAGCCCCTCGGGCAATATCACATCTCACACTAAGTACTCCCGCTCACTAGGGGTGTGCAGACTCCTGGAGGGGCTCCTACAGCCCATGCGGTATAACAAGTCATCTCGTGGCATAATCAAACAGGCCCTCGGCCTTATAACAAGCCACCTCGTGGTGCAACAAATCAGACCCTCGGTCTCATAATCATGAATCGGTACAATAGTGTTCCGGCGTGCAGCCTGATCCCAAAATATCCTCAAAACACAGGCCATCGGCTTCACTTAGTCAAAAATCTATCAACCCACTCGGGCAACAGTAAAACATGATGCTCAGCCCAAAATATTATTTAAAATCTCAAAATGGAGTAAATATGGCTCAGTTATGAAAAATAGTAGAATACAGCATGACTAAGTACAAATATGAAGTCAAAACAGTGAGGAATAGTAGTAAAAATCCCCTTAGGGTCCAAAACAGTTGGCACGAGGCCCAAACATGGCATTCAACCCAAAACATGATAATACTTTCCAAAACACAATGATATCAAACAGTTTTCAATCAAATACGCGACTTAACAGTCATATGGGACGGACTAAGTCATAATCCCCAATGGTGCATGACCCCACGCTCGTCATCTAGCGTGTGCGTCACCTCAAAGTAGCACAACGATGTGAAATCCGGTGTTTCATACCCTAAGAACAATATTTACAATCATTACTTACCTCTATCCGGTCCAAACACTAGCCTGCGATGCCTTTGCCTCTCGACTCGGCCTCCGGATGTTCCAAATCTAGCCAAAAAGAGATTTATACCATCAAAATATGCTAAGGAAACAAAGCCCACTCGAAAATAACCAATTTACATCAAAAATCTCGAAATTGGTCAAACCCGACCCCCGGGCCCACGTCTTGGAATTCGATAAAAATCACAAAACTAGAATCCTTACACTCTTACGAGTTCATACATATCAAATACATCAAAATTCGACCACAAACGGCCCCTCAGATTCTTAAATCAAAGTTCAAATTCCAAGCCCCAACTCCCCAAGTTTAGGCTTTAGATTTCACAAATTTCATGTTTAATTAGGTAGAAATCACAATTGGATCAAGTATCAAGTCCATAAATCTTACCTCCAAGTGCTTCCCTTTGATTCTGTATTCAATTCTTCTCAAAAAGCTCCAAAATCGCTCAAAAATGGTGGAAGTTAGACCCAAAATCGCGAAGAATAGCTATCTAAAACATTCTGCCCAGGTGACCCTTTCCTTCTTTGCAAACGCGGTCAAAGCCTCGCATTCGCGAAGCACAAAAATCCATTGACCTCTTAATCCTTCTTCGTGAATGCGAACGTGAAGCTTTAGCTTCTCAGACTATTGTGAACGCGACACACCCAATGCAAATGCGAAGCACAAATGACTGGGACCCCAGCTACTCCCATTTACTATACGCGAATGCGGGAACCTCATTGCGTTTGCAATGCACACTGAGCCTCTCCCTTCGCGAACACGAAGTCCAAATTTCCATCCTCACTACTCATCCCTTCTCAAATGCGAGAGCCCTCTCGCGAACGCGAAGGCCAAAAATCTGCAACTTTCAAAACAAGGATTTGATCCGATTAACCACCTGAAACTCACCTGAGGCCCTTGGGACCTCAACCAAACATGCCAATATATCCCATAACATCATCCAATCTGGTTCCATTCTTCGGAACACTCAAAACAACACCAAAACACCAAATCATCATCGGATTCAAGCCTATAAATTCAAAACTTCCAAATTCTGTTTTCGATCAAAAAATCTATCAAACCTCCTCCGAATGACCTGAAATTTTGCACACACGTCACAAATGATACAACGGACCTACTCCAACTTCCGGAATTCCATTCCGACCTCTATATCAAAATCTTTGTTACCAACCGGAAGATACCGAAATTCCAATTTCGCTAATTCAAGCCTAAATCTACTCTGGACCTCCAAAACACATTCCAATCACGCTCACAAGTCCCAAATCACCTCCCAATGCTATTTGAATTATCAGAATTTGCATTTGAGCCCTTTGTCACATAAGTGAACATCCGGTTGACTTTTTCAACCTAAGCTTACACAAAAGAGACTAAGTGTTTGATTCCTTTCCAAAACCTCTCCGAACCCGAACCAACCAACCCGATAATACATAATATAGCTGAACAAGAAAATAAAAAGTAAAAAGGGGAAACGGAGCGGTAACTCATGAAAAGGCCGACCGGTTCATTACATCCTCCTCCTCTTAAACAAACGTCCGTCCTTGAACGGGTCAAGAAACATACCTGAAGTCTCAAATAGGTGAGGATATCTGCTCCGCATCTCCTGCTCGGTATCCCAAGTGACCTCCTCCACGAGTTGACCGCTCCACTACACTTTCACTGAAGTTATATCTTTTGACCTCAACTTTCAAACCTGACGCTCCAAAATAGCTACTGGCTCCACATCATAAGTCAAATCACCATCCAACTAAATCGTGCTAAAATCCAAAACATGAGAAGGATTGCCAATATACTTCTGGAGCATAGAAACATGAAATACCGGATGCACACTCGATAAGTTGGGTGGCAAAGCAATCTCATAAGCCACCTCCCCAATCCTCCGTGGCACCTCAAAAGGCATAATGAACCGATGACTCAATTTACCCTTCTTCCCAAATCTCATAACACCCTTCATGGGTAAAACCTTCAATAGAACCTTCTCACCAACCACGTAGGACACACACGAACCTTCCTGTCAGCATAACTTTTTTGTCTCGACTGCGTTGTACAAAGCCGCTCCTGGATCACCTTCACCTTGTCTAAAGCATCCTGCACCAAGTCTATACACAATAGCCTAGCCTCACCCGGCTCAAACCAACCGACCAGAGATCTGCATTGTCTCCCATACAAAGCCATATATGGAGCCATCTGAATACTCGACTGATAACTGTTGGTATAAGCAAACTCCGCGAGCGGTAGAAACTGATCCTATGACCCTCCAAAATCAATGGCACAAGCACGCAACATGTCCTCCAATATATGAATAGTGTGCTTGGACTGCCCGTCTATCTAAGGGTGAAAAGTTGTGCTCAACGTTACCTGAGTACCTAACTCTCTCTGCACGGCTCTCCAAAACTGCAAAGTAAACTGAGTACCTCTATCTGCAATGATGGAAACCAGGACACCATGCAACCAAACAACCTCTCAGATATAGATCTCTATCAACCGCTCTGAAGAATAGGTAGTATACACAGGAATGAAGTGTGCGAACTTGGCCAGCCGATCCACAATCACCCAAATAGCATTGAACTTCTTCAAAATCCGTGGGAGCCCAACTACAAAATCCATGGTGATCCTCTCCCACTTCCACTCTAGAATATCTATCTGCTGAAGCAAGCCACCTGGTATCTGATGCTCATATTTCATCTGCCGACAATTGAGACAAAGAGCTACAAATCCAACAATGTCCTTCTTCATTCTCCTCCACTAATAATGTTGTCTCAGATCCTAATACATCTTCGCGGCACCTGGATGAATGGAATACCGCGAGTTATGGGCCTCCTCCAGAATCAACTCCCGAAGCCCATCTACATTGGGCACGCATATTCGGCCCTGCATCCTCAATACCTTATCATCACCAATAGTCACATCTCTGGCATCGTTGTGTTGAACTCTGTCCTTAAGGACAAGCAAATGAGGATCATCATACTGACGCTCTTTGATGCGATCAAATAATGAAGACTGAGAAATCACACAATCCAATACCCGACTGGGTTCCAAAATATTCAACCTCACGAACCGATTAGCCAAGTCCTGAACATCAGCTGCAAGGGGTCTCTCCCTAACAGGAATATACGCCAAAATCCCCACACTCACCGACTTCCTACTCGACGCATCGGCCACTACATTGGCCTTCCCTGAATGGTACAAGATAGTAATATCATAATCCTTTAGCAGCTCCAACCATCTCCACGGCCTCAAGTTTAGATCCTTCTGTTTGAACAAGTGTTGGAGTCTACGATGATCAGTAAACACCTCACAAGACACACCATAAAGATAATGCCTCGAAATCTTCAACGCATGAACAATGGCAGCCAACTCCAAATCATGAACATGGTAGTTCTTCTCATGGGTCTTCAACTGACGAGAAGCATAAGCAATAACTCTACCCTCCTGCATCAACACATACCCAATACCAACTCTCGAAGCATCACAATACAAGGTATATGAACCTGAAGCTGATGGCAAAACTAACACTGAAGTTGTGGCCAAGGAAGTCTTGAGCTTCTGAAATCTCGCCTTACACTCATATGAAAGGAGCACCCTTTTGAGTCAACTTGGTCAAGGGTGATGCTATAGATGAAAATCCCTAAGCAAATCGACGGTAATAACCTGCCAAACCAAGAAAGCTGCGAATCTCTATGGCTGAGGACGGTTTGGGCGAACTCTAAACTGCATCTATCTTCTTTGGATCAACCTAAATACCCTCATTGGACACCACATGCACCAATAATGCCACTAAACTGAGCCAAAACTCACGCTTGGAGAACTTTGCATAAAGTTTCTCCTCCCTCAATCTATCCCTCAATCTCAAATGCTCCGTGTGCTCCTCTTGACTATGCGAATACACCAAAATATCATCATTGAAAACTATGACAAACGAGTCGAGATAAGGCCGAAACACGTTGTTTATCAAATGCATGAATGATGCTGGGGCATTGGTCATCCCAGAAGACATCACCGGGAACTCATAATGACCATATCGGGTCCTAAAAGTTGTCTTAAGAATATCTGAATCCCTGATCTTTAGCTGGTGATACCCTGAACGAAGATCAATCTTGGAGAACACTCTCGCTCTCTGAAGCTGGTCAAATAAATCATCGATACGAGGCAAAGAATATTTGTTCATGATGGTTACTTTGTTCAACTGCCTGTAATTAATGCACATCCTCATCGTGCCATCCTTCTTCTTCACAAATAGAATAGGCGCACCCCAAGGCGACACACTAGGCCAAATGAACCCTTTATCAAGGAGTTTCTGAAGCTGCTTCTTCAACTCCACTGGTACCATACGATACAGTGGAATAGAAATGGGATGAGTACTCGGCACCAGGTCAATACCAAAATTAATATCCCTATCTGGGGGCATGCCTGATAGGTCTACAGGAAACACATAAAATCCCTCACTATAGGAACAAAATCAATACTAGGAGTCTCTACACTAACATCCCTCACAAAGGCTAAGTATAAAAGACAACCTTTCCCAACCATCCGCTAGGACTTCAGAAATGAAATCACCTTACTGGGAACAAAATTAGTCGAACCTCGCCACTCAATCCGTGGCACACCCGGCATAGCCAACGTTACTGTCTTAGCATGACAGTCCAAAATAGCACGACACAGAGATAGTCAATCCATGCCCAATATCACATCGAAGTCCACCATACAAAGCAACAACAGGTCCACTCGGGTCTCCAGACCCCCAATAGTCACCATGCACGATCGGTACACACGGTCCATAATAATAGTATTGCCCACTAATGTAGATACACGAACAAATGAAACAAGAGACTCACCGTGCATAAATAACAAGAAAAATATGATGACACATATGAAAAAGTGGAACCGGGATCAAATAACACAAAGGCATCTCTGTGGCAGACTGAGACAATACCTGTAATCACAACATCTGAAGCAATAGCATCGAGTCTAGTTGGGAGTGCATAGAAACAGGCCTGACCACTACCTGATCAGACTCCCCCTCTAGGGCGACCCCTAGCTGATTGTCCCTCAACCCTAGCTGGGTGGGTGGGTGGTGAAGTAACTGGTACCAAAGTTGATGGCTGACTCCTCTGCTAAGATGAACTCTAAGATGATGAGGACACTACCTCCACATGTGACCCAACTCTCCATACTCATAACAACTTCCTGGTGCTAGAGACGGGGACTGAAGGGAACCCCTAGCAATGAGATGACTAGCAGATGCACCTGGCATAAAAGAGCCTTGAGCTGATGAAGCACGAGACAAACTCTGGGCTAGAAGGGCACTGAGTGATGAATGGCCCTGAGGAGAACTGTAAGAACCATGACTCTATGATGCCCCAAAATAACCTGGGCGGGCTGAGTGAGCATGCCTGAATGGGCGGCCTCTATCATGCTGAAACTGACCTCTCGAAGGGGCACCACCGAAACTACCAGATCCCTGAGGCCTCTTGTCCTCCCTCTCATCTTGCTCCTAGCGGTGAACTAACTCAATCTTGCGAGCAATATCAACAACCTCCTCAAAAGTAACACCTGACACCCTCTCCCCGGTCATGAGAATCCAAAGTTGATATATGAGGCCATCGATGAACCTCTTGATCCTCTCTTTATCCGTAAGAACCAACCAAACAGCATAGCTAACTCCGAGAACCTCATCTCATACTATGTTACTTTCAAATCACCCTATCGTAATTGCTCAAACTGCATGTGCAGCTCCTCCCTACAGGACTGTGGCACACACTTCTCCAAAAAGAGAACAGAGAACTGCTGCCAGGTAAGGGGCGTTGTACCAATAGGCCTACGCCTCTCATAAGCCTCCCACCAAGTGAATGCACCTCCCAAAAACTAAATAGTAGTGAATGCTACCCCGCTGGTCTCCAGAATACCCGTTGTACGAAGAATCCTCTGACATTTGTCCAAGAAACCCTGGGCAGCCTCGCCCTATATACCATTGAAAGTTGGAGGTTGAAGTCTACCAAACCTCTCTAATCTGCACTGATCGTCCTCTGGCACAACAGGAGCTACATATTCCTAAGCAGCTACAACTGACTGGGATGGATGTGCCCCCGGCGTCTAAAGTCCCTGCACGACTTGCTCAGGTGTGCGAGCGGCAGGAATCTGAGTGCCTCCCTCTGCCTGAGAAGTAGTTGCGGCTGTAGTAACTGAGACCGCCTGAGCTAGTGCATACTGATAGAATCTGGGCCAAGGCCTCCTGAAGGCCTGGAATCAGAATAGGCACAGCTGGTGCCTGAGCTGGTGCTACCAGAGAGTCCACAACTAGGACCTGATCATGAACTAGGGCGGCTGATGGATCTGCAGGTGCTGCCCTAGTTGCTGTGCAACTACACCCCTGCCCCTAACACGGCCTCGACCGCGTCCTTAGCCTCTAGTGGCCACAACTGGTGGCACTGGGGGTCGTTCCTCCTGACCGATAGCATGCGTCCTCACCATCTGTGAGAGAATAGAACAACAGAAGTTTAGTACTAGAGTCAACAGATTCGCACGATAGGAGTTCAAGAATGTGAAGTTTTCCTAAAGGTTCTACAGCCTCCCGAGGATAAATACAGACATCTCCGTACTGATCCATGAAACTCTACTAAACTTCCTCATGACTCGTGAGACCTATGTAACCTAGGCACTGATACCAACTTGTCACGACCCTAAAATGAAACTGGTCGTGATAGCGCCTATCGTGAAACTAGGCCAACCGACACAAACCCCAAACCAACCAAACAATTATAATAAGTCATTTAAATTCATTAATAAGCTAAAAATCCCAAAATGTAAGGTAGAATAGAATGGTGCAGAAACAAAATACAACTCAACATCGGGGTGTCACCAGTCATGAGCAACTAAAACTTGTCTAGGAATACGAAAAGACAACATAGTTTGAAACAAGCTAACACAAAGCAGAATAAAGATAGGAAGGAGAAACACTGGGCTGCGGACGCCAGCAGCTACCTAGTCAACTCTGAAAGCTTGTTGGATGACAAATCAGCACTCACAAGTGTGACCCGAGACTCCTGGATCTGCACACAGGGTGCAGCGAGTAATGTGAGTACGCCAACTCAGTAAGTAATAAATGTAAAGACATCTGAGTAGTAAGAAAACACGTAAACCACATCATAACGCTACAGAAAAATAGTATAAGTCCAAAACAATGCAGTAAAGTGATAACACTCGTAAAAACACCTTAGTTTAGTAAAACCTTTTTAAAACAACTTTCAATAGTTTCAAGCGAGTTATGAAAATAGTGAGAAAATAATAGAATTTAAATAGCCCCTCAGGAAAAATATCAATAGAACCAGCCCCTCGGGCTACCTCTCAAGCACTCGTATCAGCCCCTCAAGCAATAACATGAAACAACAACAGCCCCTCGGGTAATATCACATCTTACACTGAGTACTCGCGCTCACTGGTGGTGTGCAGACTCCTGGAGGGGCTCCTATAGTCCAAGCGCTATAACAAGCCATCTCATGGCATAATCAAACCGGTCCTCGGCCTCATAACAAGCTACCTCGTGGCATAACAAATCAAGCCCTTGGCCTCAGAATCATGAATCAGTACAATCCTCACAACACAAGCCCTCGGCCTCACTCAGTCAGAAATCTCTCAATCCACTTGGGCAATAGTAAAACATGATGCTCAGCCCAAAATATCATTTAAAATCTCAAAACGGAGTAAATATGGCTCAGTTATGAAAAATAGTAAAATACAGCATGACTGAGTACAAATATGAAGTCAAAACAGTGAGGAATAGTAGTAAAAATCCCCTTTGGGTCCAAAACAGTTGGCACGAGACCCAAACATGGCATTTAGTCCAAAATATGATAATACTTTCCAAAACACAATGATATCAAATAGTTTTCAATCAAATACGCGAAACAGTAATATGGGACGGACTAAGTCACAATCCCCAATGGTGAACGACCCCACGCTCTTCATCTAGCATGTGCGTCACCTCAAAGTAATACAACGATGTGAAATCCGAGGTTTCATACCCTCAAGACATCATTTACAATTATTACTTTCCTCTATCCAGTCCAAACTCTAGCCCGCGATGCCTTTGCCTCTCGACTCGACCTCTGGATGTTCCAAATCTAGCCAAAAATAGATTTATACCATCAAAATATGCTAAGGGAACAAAGCCCACTCGAAAACAACCAATTTACATCAAAAATCCTGAAATTGGTCAAACCTGACCCCCGGGCCCACATCTCGAATTCCGATAAAAATCACAAAACTAGAATCCTTACACTCCCAAGAGTTCATACATATCAAATACATCAAAATCCGACCACAAATGACCCCTCAAATTCCCAAATCAAAGACTTAAATTCCAAGCCCTAACTCCCCAATTTTAGGCTTCAGATTCAACAAATTTCATGTTTAATTAGGTAGAAATCACAATAGAATGGAGTATTAAGTCCATATATCTTACCTCCAAGTGTTTCCCTTTGATTCCCTCTTCAATGCTTCTCAAAAAGCTCCAAAATCGCTCAAAAATGGTGGAAGTTAGACCCAAAATCGCAAATAATAGCTATTTAAACATTCTACCCAGGTGACCCTTTCCTTTTTCGCGAACGCGGTCAAAACCTCGCGTTCGCGAAACACAAAAATCCGTTGACCACTTTATCCCTCTTCATAAACGCGACCTCCTGAATGCAAACGCGAAGTTTTAGCTTCTCAGACCATCGCGAATGCGACACACCCAACGCGAACACGAAGCACAAATGACTAGGACCCCAGCTGCTCCTATTTACTCTACGCGAATGTGGGAACCTCATCGCGTTCGTGATGCACACTGAGCCTCTCCCTTCGTGAACGCGGGACCAATATCACGAACGCGAAGGCCAAATTTCCAGCCTGACTACGCATCCCTTCATGAACGCGAGAGCCCTCTCGCGAACACGAAGGCCAAAAGTGTGCAACAAAAATAGCAAAGAATCTGCAACTTTCAAAACAAAGATTTGATCCGATTAACCACCCGAAACTAATCCGAGGCCCTCAGGACCTCAACAAAATATGCCAACATATCCCATAACATCATCCAAACTTGTTCCAATTTTCAGAACACTAACAACACTAAAATACCAAATCATCATCGGATTCAAGCCTAAGAAATTCTAAAAACATCCAAATTCTGCTTTTGATCAAAAGGTCTATCAAACCTCGTCCGAATGATATGAAATTTTGCACACACATCACAAATGATACAACGGACCTTCTCCAACTTCCAAAATTCCACTCCAACCCCTATATCAAAACCTCCACTACCAACCGGAAGATGCCAAAATTCCAATTTCGCCAATTCAAGCCTAAATCTACTCTGGACCTCCAAAAAACATTCTGATCACGCTCCTAAGTCCAAAATCATCTATCAAAACTATCTGAACCATTGGAATTCACATCCGAGCCCATTTTAACATAAGTCAATATCGGGTTGACTATTCCAACCTAAGCTTACTCAAAAGATACTAAGTGTCTCATTCCTTTCCAAAACCTCTCTGAACCCAAACCAACCAACCCGATAACATATAATACAGCTTAACAAGACAATAAGAAGCAGAAATGGGGGAAACGGAGTAGTAACTCATGAAACGACCGGTTGGGTCATTACACATATATGCACCTGATGAATAGTGTATTCTAGCCTTATCTTGATTCGTTCATTATTGTGTTTATTGACAACATTTTGGTCTACTCCCATAGTTGGGAAGAGCATGAGCAGCACTTGAGGATCGTGCTCCAGACCTTGAGAAAAAAGAAGTTATATGCAAAGTTCTCAAAGTGTAAGTTCTGGCTTGATGTAGTGGCATTTTTTGGTTATGTGGTGTCGAGTGAGGGGATAAAAGTAGATCCAAAGAAGATTGAGGCGATAAAGAAGTGGCCCAGATAGTCTTCAGCTACTGAGATCCGGAGTTTCCTTAGTTTGGTTGGGTATTATCGTCATTTTGTAGAGGGTTTCTCATCTATTGCTACACCTATGACCAGGTTGACCCAGAAGGGTGCTCCATTCAGGTGGTCCAAGAAGTGCGAGGCGAGCTTTCAAAAGCTCAAGACTGCTTTGACTACAACCCTAGTGTTGGTGTTGCCTACAGGTTCGGGGTCTTACATTGTGTATTGTGATGTGTCACATATTGGCCTTGGCGCGATGTTGATTCAAGGTGGTAGGGTAATTGGCTCCATGTCTCAATAGCCAAAGACCCATGAGAAGAATTTCCAGTCCACAACTTAGAGTTGGCAGCCATTGTTCATGTATTGAAGATCTAGCGCCATTATTTGTACGTTGTTCCTAGCCTCTTGTGCCCATACTTAACCTGCTGGTAATTTAGACATCTCGCTACATACTCAACTATGTCTTTCTTTATTCACTGACACCAATAATGCTTTCTCAGATCGCGATACATATTTCTAGCACCTGGATGAATACAATACCGAGAACTGTATGCCTCCTCTAGGATCTTCTCCCTCAAGCCATCAATATTAGGAACACATAGCCGACCCTAGAGTCACAAAATAGTATCCTCACCAATAGTAACCTCCTTGGCACCACCTTGTAGTACCATTTCTTTAAGAACCAGCAAGTGCGGATCATCGTCTTAACGAGCATGGATCCCCTCAAATAATGAAAAATGAGCCATAACACATGCAAGGACTCGGCTGGGCTCTAAAATATCAAACCTCACAAGTTTGTTAGCTAAGGACTGAATGTCCAAAGCTAATGGCCTTTCCTCTGCGGAAATTAATGCCAAACTACCATTACTAGCTTTTCTGCTCAACGCATCCACAACCACATTCGCCTTGCTCGGATGGTAAAGGATGGTAATATCATAATCCTTTAGTAACTCAAGCCACATGCACTACCTCAAATTAAGATCCCTTTGCTTAAATAAATGCTTCAAACTGTGGTGATCGGTGTAAACTTCACCAAGAAACCCCATAAAGATAATGCCTCCAGATCTTGAGAGCATGAGATATCGTGGCCAACTCTAAATCATATACAGGGTAATTCTTCTCGTGGGGCTTCAGTTGAAGTGAAGCATATGCAATAACTCGCCCCTCCTGCATCAATACACAACTCAAGCCAATGTGTGAAGCATCACAATATATAGTATACATCCCTGAATCGGAGGGCAACACTAACACCGATATTGTAGTCAAAGCTGTCTTAAGCTTCTAAAAACTCGCCTCACAATCATCGGATCATCAAAACTGAGCACCCTTCTAGGTCAATCTAGTCAAAGGTGTTGCAATACACGAGAAGCCCTCCACAAACCGACGATAATAACCTGCTAACCCCAAGAAACTCCTGATCTCGATCATTGTGGTGGGACAAGGCCAACTCTGGACTGCCTTGATCTTCCTGGGATCCACCTTATTACGCTTACCAGATACAACATGCCTCAAGAAATCCATGGAATCTAAGCAGAACTCGCACTTGGAGAACTTAGCATATTGCTTCCATTCCCGCAAGGTCTGAAGCACTGACCTCAAATGTTGATCGTGCTCCTTCATACTACATGAGTAGATCAATATATCATCAATGAAGACAATGACAAATGAGTCAAGAGACAGCCCAAACACCGATTCATCACATCTATAAATGCCATTGGGGAGTTAGCCAAGCCAAAGGACATCACTAAAAACTTATAGTGCCCATACCTCATACGGAAAGCCATCTTCGGAATATCCAAAGCACGAATCTTCAGCTATGATACCCAGATCTTAAGTCGATCTTAGAGAACACCCTATCACCCTATAACCGGTCAAACAAGTCATCAATGCGCGGCAACGGGTACTTATTCTTGATGGTGACTTTGTTCAACTAGCGGTAATCAATGCACATCTGCATACTCCAATCCTTCTTCTTCACAAATAATACTGGTGCGCCCCAAGGCGACACACTAGGTCTAATGAACCCTTTCTCAAGCAACTCTTGAAGCTGCTCCTTTAACTCCCCCAGCTCCTTTAGAGCCATGTGATAAGGTGAAGTAGAAATAGGTTGGGTGCCTGGCACCAAATCAATGCCAAAATCGATATCCCGATTTGGGGCATATCTGGTAGATCAGCAAGAATTACATCAAAAAACTCTCGTACCACCGGCACTGAATCTAACATGGGAGTCTCTGCAGTAGTATCCATAACAAAGGCCAAATAGGCCAAACAACCCTTCTCGGCCATACGTCGAGCCTTCAGAAAAGAAATAACCCGACTAGAAGTACCAACGAACAAACCCCTCCACTCTAATCTAGGCAACTTAGGCATCACCAAGGTAACAGTCTTGTCATGGAAATCAAGAATGGTATGGTATGCAGACAACTAGTCCATGCCCAAGATAACCTCGAAATCAACCATATCAAGACATAGAAGATCTGCTATTGTCTCATAACAACTGAAAGTCACCACATAGGACTGGTAGACCCAATCCACTATAACAGAATCACCCACTAGCGTGGACACATATACATGAAGACACAAGGACTTGCGAGATACATCTGGATATGGAGAAAATAGAGAAGAAATATAGGAATAAGTAGAGCCAAGATCAAATAATATCGAGACATGCCTACGGTAGACATAAATAGTACATGTGATTACTACATTGGAGGCGACTGCCTCTGGCCTGGCTGGGAAAGCATAAAATCTAGCCAGAGCACCATCTAACTGGACTCCACCTCTAGGGTGACCCTACCCACCTACCCTCTGCCTTTGGCCGTCTGGGGGTGTGGTAGCTGGTGCGGTAATCATGGGCCAATGGTCCTATTGCATGGCCTTGCCCCGAAGTCTGGGGCAAAACCTCTTTACATGGCCAAACTCCCCGCATTCAAAACAACCCCTCAGAGTAGTGGACCACTGACCTGAAGTCTGACCTTGATGGCCTGAATACCTACTGAAGGAATCATGAGTAGCTGGCGATGGTAAGTACTCTCTGTAATAACATTGAAGTAAGGTCATACTGGAACACTCTGAGTAGGTAGTAGTGTTGACTGCATGGGCCTGCTAGACTGGCCTCTCATTAATTGACCTTTGTCCCCAGATGGGGTACCACTAAATCCATCTAACTATCAGGGCCATTTGTCACTCGGCACAAACTCTTTGTTGTGGTTGCGGATACGCTTGATCCTCCAAGGTATATCCACAACCTGATAAAAGAGAGTCCCCATCACTACCTCATGGGCCATAGAAACCTGAATCCCGGGGTGGAGGCCTGTAATTAACCTGTGTACCCTCTTTGCGTCTGTAGGGAGTATAATAGTTGCATGGTGAGACAAGTCAGTGAATCTCACCTCATATTCGGACACAGACATATGACCTTGACAGAGTTGCTCAAACTGGCCCTGAAGCTCCTCTCTCTCTCTGAAGGCAGTATGTATTTCTCCAAGAACAAATGCATAAACTGATCCCAAGTCAAGGGAGGTGAATCTGCTAGCCTACTAAGGAGGTAAGCCTACCACTATCTACGGGCCTTTCCCTTAAGTTGTAAGGTGGAGAAGTCCACCCCACTGGACTCCAATATCCCCATGTTATGTAGCCTATCCTTGCATCAGTCAATGAAATACAGGGGGTCCTATGACCGCTCACCCCTAAAGATATATGGTGATGCCTAGTCCATCTGTCCAGCCGCTTTTCCTGATCAACAGATGTGACTAGTACGGGTTCTGGCATAACCGATGCAACTAGATGGGCCCTGCCCATAGGTAGTACACTTAGGGTTGATAAAAGGTAGTGACGTGCCTTGGAACCTGAGCGATAGGGGTTTCTTCTCCCCCTCCCACCTAAGATGTGGTTGGGTTCGCTGGAAATAAACCAGCCTACATCATAGTGTCCATGAACCGTACCATGCGGCCCATGACCTCTTGAAATCCCGATGCAGTCATGAAATCTGTTGGGGTTGGCTTAGCTGCAAGCACCTCATCCTACTTTTCAATAACAGGATCCTCCACTGGATCCACTGGTGGGACAATGAGAGCAACTCCATGATGCCCTCATCCTCTGATAGGAGCTGGAGCCCTCTCCTTGTCTTTGCCTCAGCCTCTAACAACGAGAGGAGAAGATCCTCTACCGCCTAGTATATCTATCGTACACGTTCTCACTAGTTGTGACAGATCAATAGAAAGATACTTAGCATAATATCAACTGCACTATAGGAGATAAGCAAATAGAGGTCTCCTAACACCTTGTAGCCTCTCGAAGATAAGTACGGACGTCTCTGTACCAATCCGTAAGATTCTACTAGGCCTGCTTATGACTCATGAGACCTATCTGAACCTAAAGCTATGATACAAAACTGTCATGATCCAAAACCTGTAATAGGTCACGATGGCACCTAACGCCGCTGTTAGGCAAGCCCACAAGTGAACCTCCAATTTATTTATCCTTTTTTAACTTCTAAAAACAGAAGCTTCCTTTTAAACACCAAAATAAGTAAGATCTCATGCAACTGTACATACTCTTTTCTCAAAAATATATCAAGCGTGAGAAATACATAAACCATAGTGATAGTAGTAATAAGCGTAACAATGCATAAGCACTAGAAGCCCCCCAAAGACAAAAATAGTATGCAAGGTAGATGGAGACTCCGGTGCTACAGATTGAAGCAAGGCAAGCAACTCACCACTAAGTCTTCGTAGAAGTGTGGCTACATGCCTGTATGACTAATGGTAGTACCTATCTTAGTACTTGCATATTAAGTGCAGAAGTGTAGTGTGAGTACGTTGAACAACGCGTACCCAATAAGTATCTAGTCTAACATCGAAGAAGTAGTGAAGAGGGGTTGACTTGACACTTACTAGTGGTCAAACAGTAATAGAAATACATAAAGTAAACATAGAGTATGTACAACAAGTAGCAATGAAATAGATAAAAACTTTTAGAGTAAATCCTCCATATAAATCTATATCAAATCACTAAACATGTCATAAACGGCCTTGAAGGCACTAACTCAAATTTTACCAAACCAAATCCGGTCACAAGTATTAAGCATGAATCTATCGAGGTGAACGGACCAATCCCATAGGAATAGTGATACTTAGTACTGCCAAGGAAAATGGTCTAATCCCATAAGAATAGTGTTACCATACTCCCGAGGTGAACGACCCAATCACATAAGAGTAATCTAATACACCACCGAGGCGAACGACCCAATCTCACAAGAGTAGAAATTCTCGCTCGCAGAAGTACATGCGAGTCGAGAAGAAACAGATCTATAGTTCATCAAATATTTCCCTATTGTTCCAAAGTAACAGGGTAAATCGGTATCTTTATTTTAATCCCCAATCTCAATCATAATCAAGGAAATCAAAACAAGGATAGATACAAATAACACAAATAAGGCATGATGTGAATCTAAGTCTACTCGGACATACATGAATATAGCTACGTACAGACTCTCATCATCTCGTGTATACTTAGCTCCCCAAAACAAGTAGCACACAATAATTAATACACCTAAGAGCATAAATTCCCTCTTACAAGGTTAGGCAAGAGACTTATCTCGATTAATAGTCCTCAATCCAGCTCTTTAACCTCACTTGAACTCCTCAAAAGACACCGAGGACTCTCAAACTAACGAAAAGTCATATAAACTATAAGTATATGCTCAAAAGCTCATAATATAACTATAAAACTAATTTCCCAAGCAAATTTGGGAAGTCCATAAAAATCACCCCTAGGCCCACGTGCCAGGATTCAGAATATTTTCGTAGATACATTTTATCCATGACCTCACGAACTAAAATATATAATTTATTCCCAATTCCATGATCAATTTCGTGGTCAAATCTCATTTTTACCAAACCCTAGGTTCCAACAAATCCCACAAATTTTTAATTTCATGTTAAATCTACCCATAATCCGTGTATTTAACTCAATAATTCATAGGGATCACTTACCTCTTGATGTTGATGAAAATACCCCAAAAATGCTCTCAAATGTATCCAAGACCAAGTAAAAAATGAGAGAAATGAGACTAAGTCCCGTAATAAATTCAAATATGCCCAGTGATTCCTTCTTTGCTATCGCAAAAAAATGCCTCGCGATCATGAAATGCCTCGTAATCATTAAAAGTGCCTCACGATCGTGAAGGCCGAAATCTATCGCTGCCCGAAATCCTTTTCACATTCGCGGTCCGGTATAACCACACGACCAATTATTTTGAGTATTTGCATTCCGTTCAGCCGTTTAAAGTCTTAAGCAGCTTCATATGATGTAGTATGACTTGTATTTATTGTCGATTTTGATTTTTAGGTGATTCGGAGTTGACTTGGAAGAATGATTCTCAGCTAGGAAGCTTTAAGTTGGAAGAGTTGACCAAGTTTGACTTTTAAGTATTTGACCTCAGATTGGAGTTTTGATGATTTTGTTAGATCCAGATGTTGATTTTGGACTTGGGCGTATGTCCATAATCTAATTTTGATGTTTCTAGAGGGTTTTGGCACTATTTGGAGAAAGCTGGCAATTTGAAGGTTTGGAATGTTTATAAGTTTGGCCAGGAGTTGACTTCGATGTTATCAAGTTCGGATTTTGTTTCAGGAGTTGGAATAGGCTCGTTATGTAATTTGGAACTTACATGGAAGATTTCAGGTCGTTCGTAGTTGATTGAAATGTTTCGGCATGAGTTTCAGAAGTTGGAAGTTCATTAGGCTTGAATTGATATGCAATTCACGCTTTTGGTGTTGTTTGATGTGATTTGAGGCTTCGAGTAAGTTCGTATTGTGTTGTAGGGCTTGTTGGTATGTTTGTATGGGGTCTCGAGGACCTCGAGGGTGTTTCGGGTAGGTTTTGAACAAGTTTGGGCATTTCGGCACTTTGATGATCTTTTGGAGCGATTGAAGTGCGAAGGTCACTTTTAGAGTGCTGGGGCAAAGCCTCATTTGCGTCCGTAATTGAAATTGTATGGAGGCAGTGGCCAAAGTGTGGATCGTACTGAGGGTCGCAATAGGGAAATCTCCAGGTTTGTTGGTCCAATTTCGAGAGCTTATATCTTGCAATCTATAAGGAATTTGGAGATGATCCAAAAATGAAAGTTGTAGCCCTATTAGTCTATCTTTGAGAAATCAAATTGTTCATCATTTGGACATTTGTACATAAAGTTATGGTCTATTTACTAATGACTGATAGTGTAGTTGCTACTGAAGTGCGGCTGCTCAATATGGATTGCGACCGCAGAACTTAAAAGTGTGGACCACACAAATAAAAGTGTGGTCAGCACTGTGGGAGATCAAATTTTGTACTATGTAAATGGAATTTTTGGACTTTTATTTCATTCTTCACCACGTTAGAGACTTGGGAGCTAGGATTTGAAAGGTTTTAACCTAGACCTTCATCTACAAGCTTGGGTAAGTGATTCTAACATATATCTATGAGATTTACATGAATCCATCACTAGTTTTAACATCAAACATGGGATTTAACAAGACAAATTGGGGTTTTGTCAATACGTTTCTAAAGTGAATAATTGGATTTTGAACATTGATTCGGAGTTGGATTTGGATGAAACTTGTATGGTTGAACTCATAATTAAATGGGTTATTGGATTTTATCGGGTTCTGAAGTGCGGGCCCGGGTTTGAATTTTTGGTTGACTTTGGGCTTTGGATTAAAGATTCGACCTATATTGATTAGGTTTGTTTCCTTTGGCACTATTTGATGTTCTTGAGTTGCTTTCGGCTAGTTTCGAGCCTTTCGAAGGTCGGTACGCGTGGGATGGTGCTTCTAGAGTATTGTTTGGCTTGCCCAGCATTGGATTCGACTGGTTCAAGGTAAGTAACACTTCTAAACTTGGTACTAAGGGTATGAAACCCTGAATACGTATTATGAGTTTGGTGTTAAGGTGACGCACACGCTAGGTTACAGGCGTATGGGCGTGAAACGTGTGAATTATGACTGTGTAGTTACCTAATCTTTTTTCTATCCAATGTGTGAATCAAATGTGTGGGTGTGAAACATGTGCAGTTACCTAATCTTGTTTCTATCCATGAAATTTCTACGAGTTAGAGGAATTGAGCCGTTAATCATGTTAGAAATCATGTTTAGGCTATATGTTTATTCTATTGGGACCCACTGAGGTCATCTCTGCTATTGAATTATTTGCTTAAATTGCAGTTACATACTCAGTCATATTCATTCATTTGCATATCATATCTCAATCTCTATAATCACTTATTGTCACATCATGTTATCATTGTTGGGATGATTGGCATGAGATTTGTGAGGTCAAGAGACTGGAAAGGATGATGACTGAGTTAGTCCAAGCCTGATTATGAGTAATATTTATGGGATTAGGTTGCACGCTGGATCAGGATTTATTGATTCATGCCATGATTGGCTTATATTAGCACTTGGGCAGGATCTACCCCTCTAGAGTCTAACATACCAGCACTGAGCACAAGTACTTACTGAGTGCAAATGCCGAGTGTGATGATCCGGCCGGTCGTTTTAAGAACTAATGTCTCGATCCGCTATTAACTGCTTTCCCCAAGTTTAATTATGCTATTTTGAATTGTCGGGATATTCGGCATTGAGTTTTAGAGTGTTTTGGGACACTTAGTCCATAAATGAGAGCTTAAGTGTTGGAAAGTTGGTCGTAGTCACAACAGTGTGAAGACGGCCTTGGAATGGAAATATGATGGTTCCATTAGCTCCGTTAGGTTATTTCGGGCTTAGGGGCGTGTTCGGATTGTGTTTTGGAGGTCCGTAGCTAAATTAGGCTTGAAATGCCGAAAGTTGAATTTCTGAAGTTCCGGTCCGATAGTGAGATTTGATCCGAGGGTCGCAATGAAATTCCAGAAGTTGGAGTGGTTACGTAGTGTTGAGTGTGACGTGTGTGCAAAATTTCACGTCATTCGGATGATGTTTGATAGACTTTTTGATCGAAAGCGTATTTTGAGAATTTTGGAGTTCTTAGGCTTGAATCCATGGTTAATTCGAGGTTTCGATGTTGTTTTAGGTGTTTTAAGGATTAGTACAAGTTTGGGTAGTGGTTTGTGACTTGTTGGTGCCTTTGGTTGAGGTCCCGGAGACCTCGGGATGATTTCGGATGGTTGATGGAAAGATTTTGGAATTTAAGTTGCAGCTTCAGCTGCTGGTTCTATCATAACCACACATGTGGTTTGGGTTCCACAAGTACAGCGCCGCAGAAGCGGCTAACAGGCCGCAGAAGCGAAATTAAGGGAGGTGAGCAGGTTCTGCAGATGCGGGAGATTTTTCACAGAAGCGGAACCGCATCTGCGAGTTGGAGACCGCAGGTGCGGAAATTGGCCATTAAATGAAAAGTCGCAAATGCGACCTTGGCTTCGCAGAAGCGGGACCGCAGATGCGGTTACAGGGCCGCAAATGCGAAAATCGCTGGGCAGAACATATAAATTCTTGCCTTCGCGAAATTTAGCCATTTTTCATCTTTTCAAAACGGGAAGAAGCTTGGGGAGCACTTTTGAAGAGGGATTTTCAGAGGAGTTCATTGGGGTAAGGTCTTTGGTCCCTAAACTCGTTATTGGAGTAATATTTATCAATTTAAGCATGAAAAATTAAGGAAAATCAGTGGTAATTGGGGAGTTAGGGCTTGTCTAATTGGAGACCTTTGAGTGATTATTTGAGGGACAAATTGAGGTCTGATTTTTGTACTTTATGACTGGACTCGTGAGAGTGCGAGGTTTCTAGAAATATAATTTTACCGGATTCCGAGACGTGGGCTCGAGGGACATTTTTGTCATTTTACATAATTTCGTGTATTAACTTAGAATTTAATTGTAGAATCAATTATTTGAAGTGTTATTTACATTATGAAATTGAATTGAATAGATTTGGGCCATTTGGAGTCGAGTACTCATGGCAAGAGCGTGGTTTCGGGTTGATATTTGAGCCGGTTCGAGATAAGTGGCTTGTCTAACATTGTGTGGGGGACCTTCCCCTTAGGATTGGTATATTTGGTAATTGAAATGCCTTGTACGTGAGGTGACGAGTGCGTACTTGTGCTAATTGTTGGAAATCCGGTTTTCATTAAGTAATCACTAGTATGTTTCCTTTCCTGTTTTTATTACTTACACTATTAAGTCTGTTGTTAGCTTAGGAAAGCATGTCTAAGTGACTTAATTTCCTTATTTGCTCAACCTGCCTTACCCGAAATCTGTGCAGCATGCTAGGCTAAAATCACTTGTTGCCTTAATATGAAATTTTGCCATTTTTGTATATTTTTCTGTTGCTGCTATGTATTTATTTTGGGACTATGGATGTGGGATTCCGGTAGCTCCCCCTTGTCTGTTTATTTTGGGACTACGAATGCGGGATTCCGGTAGCTCCCCCTTGCCTGTTTATTTTGGGACTACGGATGTGGGATTCCGGTATATCCCCCTGCATAGTTATATAGAACTATGGGAATGCACCCGGTAGATTCCCCAATACTGGGTATTTATATTTGGGACTACGAAATGGGATTCTGGTAGATCCCCGCGCACTATGAGTTGGACTACGGGACGAGATTCCGAGAGATCCATTGGGTATGTACATATGGTACTACAAGACAGTATCTTGGGAGATCCCTGATTGTTATTATTGGTGCTGAGCTGTATTTCCTTTCTGTGTTTACCTTGTTCTGTATAGTTGTTGTTGTCCTGTACATCCTGTGTTATTTTACTGCTATACTTATTTATGATGTTATGTTCTATACTGCTGATCTTTACATTCTATTTAACCTCAGTAGGGCCCTGACCTTCCTCGTCACTACCCAACCGAGGTTAGGCTTGGCACTTACTGAGTACCGTCGTGGTGTACTCATGCCCCTTCTGCGCATGTTTTTCATGTGTAGATCTAGGTACCGCTACTCAGGCCTACCATCCTTGAGGGAGGCAACTGCTCTAGAGACTTCGAGGTACATCTGCCACGTCTGCAGACCCAGAAGTCCCTTTCTATTCTAGCTGTTAAATATTGCCCTTCTGTATTTTTCTTTCTTGTTAGATATTCCGGAGTTAGACTGTTAGATATTACAAAGTCTTGTGTTTCCATGGGTTTTTGGGTTTTGGGATAGTGTATTGGATTCTAAGAAGTTGTGTTGTATATGCCAAGCGGCATTTTAAATATTGTTTCATTCGGTTATTTTTTTGGCTTGATTATTTCTTCCGCAAGTTTCATTTGTTTTCCGCATTTATTAGGCTTACCTAGTCGTAGAGACTAGGTGTCATCACGATGGTTCACGGAGGGCAAAACGGGGTCGTGACACCGAGTGCAAGTGTCGAGTAATTGGCCGTACTTAGTGACTGGGAGGACTGAGTGACTGAGTGTGTTGAGTAAGGTTGACTGCTCCGAGAGCATGAGCACATGAGTTTATCATTGTGGTGCATTACACTTGACATGCATACTTGGCATGTAGGCGTAGAGATGCATTTCCTGATGTTGTATGGTATTATGACATTCATGACTTCACATGCACATTGTCATGTAAGCATAGATATGTACTTTCCTCATGCCATCTGATAATGAAACATCTTATATGTTGTTGAAAGTTTTTGGGAAATCATAGTTTTATGATATATTCACATTTTGGTGACTTCGGTGAAAGATTTGGGTTTTACTGGTATTCCTGAAAAGCATGCCTATTTTTTGTAACTATGAACGAGCTGAGAATAATACCATTGAGTATTACTTGTACCATTTTCATTATATTGTTACGAGTTGTTCTTGGTTGTTGGTGTTGGACTCTAAATGTTGTCCAAGCTCGTCACTGCTTTTAACCTAAGGTTAGGTCAGTTACTTATTGAGTACATGAGGTCAGTTGTACTCACACTACACTTTTGCAACTTGCATGCAGATTTTGGAGCGGATCTTTCTGTGTATGGCAGAAGCTAGCATTGAAGATGTACCTATGTTCTGGCTGTAGCTGCCTCTTGTTCATTATAGCTTTAGATTTATAAAAACATGTTTATGTACATTTCAAACAGATGATATATTTATTTCATACTCGCTTTGTAAACTCTAAGTCATAGAGGCTCATGATTTGTAATACCTATCCTTGGGATTTTTGTATAAAAGCTCAGTTATTTCATTTGAATTGGATTGTTGCTAATTGGCTTACCTAGAGGGTCGGGTTAGGTGCCATCACGACTAGTTAGATTTTGGGTCGTTACAAGTTGGTATCAGAGCTCTAGGTTCATAGGTTCTATCATTCATGAGCAAGTGTCTAGTAGAGTCTTATGTATCGGTATGATGATGTCCATACATATCTTCGAGAGGCTAAAAGGCATCTAGGATAATTCCCATCTTTCTTTTCATATCGTACAACATTGATTCAGCTTGAAGCATATCTCTTCGAAATCCTTCCACTCACTCATATGCATATGTGAGCGCTCGGTATCAGTTGTGCATCGATAGCTTGTGATTCTATGGATAAGGTGCGAGTTGTATTTTATGTGTGTTGGTGATGGGCCGATCTGGAGGACTTGAGGACGGGTTTTGACCGAAGCTTGGGAATGGTGATTTTAGCTATGTGGGTATGTACCTTTGGACTTTTATGTACGGTAGTGTCCCTATGAGTGGAATTTATGGCGTGGTGAGTGGTTGGATGACTACATGATGATTGTGTTGTGACTGCGGGATATGTTCAGACGGTTTGAATGTGATTATAAGAGTTTGCCTGAAATGTGAAAAGGACTATTGGATTCAAGATTTATATGTAGCAATTGAAGTTTTATTTGGATTTGTATATGGCTAGATCTGAGATTTGCATTGGATAGTGCTGGGACTTGCGGTATTTCTATATCACTATGGATTCTACATTTCATTGTCAGAAATGTAAAAGGAATAACTTTAGATTCACAGAAGATTGCTTTAGAGTGGTTGTCCCGATTATGGTACTTTTGGTTGTATAAGAGGGAATACAACGGCTTATGGGCCTTAGGGCAGTGTGGTTTTGTGCTAGAATCTCTTGTGGTGAGCTTCGGGTAAGGATCGTGGTGTTATGGCAAGGAGAAGTGTCAAGTTGAGGGTAATTCGGAAAGAACTCGGAGAAATAGGACAACTTGGTAGTAGGTTAGATCAGTAAGGTAATGGTAAGCTCGATTCTTTTGGTTTTTATGATGAGGTGAGGCTTTATGGGTGTTTTATGGCAATACTCTTGGGTTTGGTGACCTGCGTGTCTTGGTGATGTTAGAGGGATTCAGTTCTAATGACTTGGTTATGTGCAAATGGGTTTCGAGGTATTCTCGATGATTTTTTCCACAACCTGAGATGGGTATTATCTACATGTATGAGGAGTATGTGGAGTGTTTTGATTTTTATCCTGGATGGGATCAAAAGGAAAGTTTCTAGCTAATTGAGTATGTATTCTTCTTGTGATTCAGAGTTGATAATGAGGTTCTCGTTGTTTTATATGATGGCATGATAGATGTGGTGCATCATGTGGGATTGAGATTTGCATGAACAATGTGGCGATTCAGTTTCAAAAGGGAGTTCATGAATTCTTAGATAGCATGTACGGTTTTAGATGATTAGATAAATGCTATTACTACTTGGTATTTCCTGAGAAGGATGCACGTTTTAGAAGATGCACTGTGTTTTGACTTACGGATGCTTCATTAGTATTGCGATACTCGCCTGGCTAATCAGTTGCTGATGTTCAGATTTTGCTATGTGGCTTGGAAGAATTATAGAAGTATTTCTCATAAGGATTATTGTGTATGAGATATGTGTTAGTCATTCGAGTGGTGGAGTGGATCGGCTATGGTGATTCATGAGTTCTATGGATTTGGAGATTGGGAGTTCCCAAAAGCAAATTGTTTCGTGTTAGAAGCTGTGAAAATATGGACAAAGTTAGCTAGATGGTAGCACGTGCTATGGTTAGGTCATTGTGGACATTTGGAGGGCCATTTATCCGTTTGGGGATGACTGGAGTTGGTTTGGGAGGCCCATTGGTAGGCCCAATAAGGATGCATATTCTATACCGGCTCGGATTTGTTGACTCAGAAATGCTAATGTTGAGGGGTGTGTCATTCAGTTGAAGTTAAGCTTGTTTTTGTTTTGATATGTTCTATATATTACTCTTATATTCTACGAGAGGTTGTGATTCATTAGTTATATGCACACATGGTGCAGTTCTATTTGGGCCTTGTAGCGAAATTTGAGCAAGATGGTTCTTAGAGTGTTGAATAGTTGATTACACCTTGGTTATGGTCTTTCTAGGTTGTGGTATATTGTGTTATTAATTTCTCCATGGTTAAGGTCATGCAGTTTGTGTACTTGATATCAAATTGCATATGGTTGTTGATTTTGAGCATTGTGGCTTGAGCTATTTCATATGGACCAGTGTTTGGATGGGGTCACACAGTGATGCTGGGTTATTTTGGGATATGATTCCTTGTGTTCATTTCGTGTGGTTTGTTCCTCCGTTATGTGATGGTTCATAGCATAGTGCTTATGGTGGTAACTGTTGCGCTAACAGCATGGTTCTCTCATTTGAGTCATTTTCCATTTTGGGATTTGAGTTGTTGCTTGTTGGTGCACAGATTGCACGGTTTATGGATATAGGTTGTATTGGTGTGGCATGTCAATAGAATGGTTGTGTTTTATGAGATGAGGTCATTGGACCTAGAATGGGTACTATTGGATTTGATTACGGTATGTATCGAAGAATAATTTTAGAAGTCGGCTTAGAATTTGGCTTTGGTTCTTGTTGGATGAGAGAGAGCTCCATGACTTGTTGATCTGATGAGTGGTTATGAATTTCGACGTGTTTCTCTCACCATTAGCAGTGTACGAATGGTTGGAACAAGGTTTTAGTTGATATGAGGTTCGTTACCTATGTCGGGATTGTTTATGGGAAGCTATTGTGGTCAGAAGTTACTGTTGTGGGTATGCAAGTTATGTGGTATGCCATGTGATTACAACTTGGGTTATGGATATTTCTTGAGACAACTTGTTCAGACATATACAGTGTGTAGATGTAAGATTCGGGCATTGTAAGGAATTCCGGATGTTGGATATTGGGTCTAAGGATTTCAGGCTAAGGTTAAAGTAATGATCTTCAGTTATGTTATGTTGTCAGGCTTACATGGATTGGGGTGTCGAGGGATCACCCCCGGGTATGTTCATGGTAAGGTTACATGGCGATTTGATGGCTTTAGAATGACTCTGGGCACGTTTGAGGACGAACATAAGTTTTAGTGGAGGAGAATGTAACGACATGACCGGCAATTTTGAGAATTTGCATTTCGTTCAGCCATTTAAAGTCTTGAGTAGCTTCATATGATATAGTATGACTTGTGGGTATCGTCGGTTTTGATTTTCAGGTGATTCGGAGTTGATTTGGAAGAATAATTTGAACTAGGAAGCATTAAGTTTGAAGAGTTGACAAAATTTGACTTTTGAGTATTTGACCTTAGAATTGGAGTTTTGATGATTTTGTTAGGTCCGGATGTTGATTTTGGACTTGGGCATATAGCCGGAATCGCATTTGGATGTTTCTAGAGGGTTTTGGCACTATTTGGAGAAAGTTGGCAGTTTGAAGATTTGGAATGTTTATAAGTTTGGCCAGGAGTTGACTTCGATGTTATCGAGTTTGGATTTTTGTTTTGAGAGTTGGAATAGGCTCGTGATGTCATTTGGAACTTACATGGAATATTTCAGGTCATTCGTAGTTGATTTGAAATGTTTCGGCATGAGTTTTAGAAGTTGGAAGTTCATTAGTTCATTAGTCTTGAATTGATATGCAATTCATGGTTTTGGTGTCATTTTATGTGATTTGAGGCTTCGAGTACGTTCGTATTGTGTTGTAGGACTTGTTGGTATGTTTGGATGGGGTCCCGGGGACATCGGGGTGTTTCGGGCATGTTTTGAACAAGTTTAGGCAATTTGGCACTTTGATGATGTTCTAGAGCGATTGAAGTGCGTAGGTCACTTTTAGAGTGTTGAGGCAAAGCCTCATGTGCAGCCGCAAATGAAATTGTGTGGAGGCGCTGGCCAATGTGCGGATCGCACTGAAGGACGCAACAGGGAAATCTGTAGGTTTGTTGGTCTGATTTCGAGAGCTTATATCTTGCAATCTATATGGAATTTGGAGATAATCCAAAAATGAAAGTTGTAGCCCTATGAACCTATCTTTTAGAAAATTAAAATGTTCATCATTTGGTCATTTGTACAAAAAGTAACGGTCTATTTACTAATGATTGATAGTGTAGTTGTTGCTGAAGTGCGGCCTCTCAATATGGATTGCGGCCGCAGAACTTAGAAGTGCAGACCATACAAATAAAAGTGTGGTCAGCACTGTAAGAGATCAGATTTTGTACTATATAAACGGGATTTTTGGACTTTTATTTCATTATTCACCACGTTAGAGACTTGGGATCACAGATTTGAAAGGCTTCAACCTAGACCTTCATCTATAAGCTTGGGTAAGTGATTCTAACATATATCTATAAGAGTTACATGAATCCATCACTAGTTTTAACATCAAACATGGGATTTAACAAGAGAAATTAGGATTTTGTCAAAACTTTTCTAAAGTGAATAATTGGGTTTCGAACATTGATTCGGAGTCGGATTTGGGTGAAACTAGTATGGTTGGACTCGTACTTGAATGAGTTATCGGATTTTGTGAGTTTTGCCAGATTTCGAGGTGTGGCCCCGGGTTTGACTTTTTGGTTGACTTTGGGCTTTTTATTAAAGATTTGACCTTTATCGATTGGGTTTGTTTCCTTTCGTATTATTTGATATTCTTGAGTTGCTTTTGGCTAGTTTCGAGCATTCAGAGGTCGGTACGCACGGGATGGTATTTCTAGAGTATTGTTTGGCTTGCCCGACATTGGATTCGACTAGTTCGAGGTAACACTTCTAAACTTGGTACTGAGGGTATGAAATCTTGAATACGTGTTACGTGTTTGGTGTTGAGATAATGCACACGCTAGGTGACAGGCATATGGGCATGAACCGTGTGAAATAAGACTCGATTTATTCTGTGATACTGGGTAGTTACTAGGGGTGGGCATCCGTCGGTTCGGTTCGGTTTTCATGAAGTTCGGTTGAGTTTGTTCGGTTTTTGATTTTCTATTTGGTGCACCAATAACCAAACTATAATTAGTTCGGTTTCTTTGGTATTTGCTAATTCGATCCGGTCGGTTTGGTCTTGTCGTATTGAGCTTTTAAATTGGACCTTTTCTATTAAAACATATGACTAATTTCATGTTTTAGTGCAACTAAAACTCGAAAACGTGATACTTATAATAGTATTCGGCAAATCATTTAGTTGATGTATGAAATATAAATTTATCTGACAAATATTATTTACAATATAAGTATCTCGTAGACAGCAACATCGGCGACGTGCAGGCAAACAAAGATGAAAGATGCATTGGCAAACAAAAAGGGATAATTTTTAGAATGTGGGACTTTATTTGGGTTCGGGCTTCAAATTTTATAATGTAAAATATATGAAAAAGTTGGGCTAGACTACTTAAGAGGAGCCCAGAGGCTAGGAACCATATTAGAAAATTTTGGTTTTTCAGTTTACCCAAAAACCAAAGTTGCAAAACCGAGCACCGAACTGAAAACAAAAATAATATAAAACATAAACCACTAGCCGACCGAATAAGTTGAAAACCCGAAATCGAATAAACCAAAGTTTACGAGTCAGTCGGTTCTTTCGGTTTGGTCGGTATTATGCTCACCCCTAGTAGTTACCTAATCTTGTTTCTATCCATGAAATTTCTATTTGTTAGAGGAATTGAGCTGTGAATCACGTTAGAAATTATGTTTATATTGTATGCTTATTCTGTTGGGACCCACTGAGATCATCTCTGTTGTTGAATTATTTTCTTAAATTGCAGTTACATACTCAATAATATTCATTCATTTGCATATCATATCTCAGTCTCTGTTATCACTTGTTGTTACATCATGTTATCATTGTTGGCCTGATTGGCATGAGATTTGTGAGGCCGAGAGACTAGAAAGGATGATGATTGAGTGAGGTTGAGGGCCTAATTGTGAGTGATATTTATGGGATCGGGTTGCACGCCGTAGCAGGCTTTATTGATTCATGCCATGATTGGCTTATATTAGCGCTTGGGCAGGATCTACTCCTCTAGAGTCTGACATACCAGCAGTAAGCACAGGTAAAGAGTGCGAGTGCCGAGTGATTGGTAGGATTGAGTGACTGAGCATGCTGAGTGAGGTTGACTGCTCCGAGAGCATGAGCACATGAGTTTATCATTGGGATGCATTACACTTAAAATGCATACTTGGAATATAGGCATAGAGATGCATTTCCTCATGTTGTACAGTATTTGGACATTCATGACTTCACATGCACATTGTCATGTAGGCATAAATATGTACTTTCCTCGTGCCATCTGATAATGAAACATCTTATCTGTTGTTGGAAGTTTTTGGAAAAAATAATAGTTTTCTGATATACTCACATTTTGGTGACTTCGGTGAAAGATTTGGATTTTACTGTTATACCTGAAGGGCATGCTTATTTTGTGTAACTATGAACAATTTAAGCATAATATATTTCAGTATTACTTGTAATGTTTTCATTATATTGTTACGAGTTGTTCTTGGTTGTTGGTGTTGGACACTGACTATTATCCAAGCTCGTTACTGCTTTTAACCAAAGTTTGAATTTGTTACTTATTGAGTACATAGGGTCAGTTGTAATCATACTACACTTCTGCACCTTGCGTGAAGATTTTGGAGCTGATGTTGTTGTGTATGACAGAAGCTGGTATTGAAGATGTACCTGCGTTCCAGCTGTAACTGTCTCTTGTTCATGGTAGCTTTAGATTTATAAAAACTCTGTTTATGCACATTTCGAACAGATGATATATTTATTTCATACCCTCTTTATAAACTCTAAATCTTAGAAGCTCATGATTTATACTACCAATCCTTGGGATTTTTGTATAAAATCTCAGTTATTTCATTATTTATTTTCTCAGTTAATCTCATTTGAATTGGATTGTTGCTAATTGTCTTACCTAGCAGGTTGGATTTGGTGTCATCACGACTGTAGACATGTGATTTTTGATCCTCCCCAAGATTTTTCATACTTTAGCACGTAAATATTTAGTTTAGGCCTAATATCTTTATTTCAACCAATTTTGACTTTTTTACTTTATTTCGTCACAAAAGAAAAATTACAAAAATATTTTAGTGTATGTATCTTTCATAAATTTAAATAAAATATATACAAAATAACACCTTATTTCTATTTTTTATATAATATTGAAAACACAAAAAATAGTTTCATGTTTTAATAGAGTTTAGTTCAATTAATTAGGATTAGTTTTATATTCTTATATTATAATTTGTATATTTAGAAGGAAGAGTTAGTTTTGGGTTAGTTTATCCCATTTTAATCTTGTAGTCCATTTTTTTATTCTTTGGTCCAATTCTCAAGCCCATAATTTCTAGGCTCATATCCCCTAACGTAAAAACCCTATAAAACAAGACCTAGACCTAGACTCTAACTCGAAGGGAGAAACAGCAGCTCTCAAATAAAGAGGAGCCGCCCACCCCTCTCTGAATTCCTCCAATCTAAGAGCAACCCCTTTTCAAGGTTCACAACTTTTCACTTCCAAAATTCAGTAAAGACAAAGTATAATATTTTTAGAGCAGTTATATTTCATAAATTATTACTACAAATTTCAGATTCTTGTGGTTTTAGCAATTGTTTCACTTTCTTTCCCAAGATTCTCTCATATCCCATGGATTTAATGGACTCGTGATCTTTTGATGGTTGTTTGGAATTGTGGACGAAAGGGGGAGGGAGACCTAGATACAAAATTGAAGCAGTAAAAAAGGAAAACAAAATATGAAAACATCAAAAGAAAGAGATCTTGGAATCTCACAATCATTCATCTTCCTCATATTCTTTTGAACAAAAATAATGGCTATATTCTATCCAAATCTAGCTGGATATGGGATTAATATATCAAAGCAACGTAATGGAGATCGATCGCCGTCGAGTCGATGTTGAGTGGTTGAGGCTAAGATCCGGTCTGTAGTAACCTTGCTTGGTTCAAATTCAAAGTGTAATCGGTTTCAAGGCAAAATTATATAATACAAAGGTCCTTTCTCTTTTTCTACCTTGTTTTAATTTATTTATTTTTTCTTTTTCTATCCATATATCATGAATTTGTGGCTTATTTGTTATTAATTTGTTTTTTTTGTGTAGGATATAAATAGTAGTGATTTTCGATTTTTTTTTTCATTCTTTTGTTTTGGATTTCGTAAAAGTGATATGTGCTGAAATTTCTTTTTCTTTACATAATGTTTAGTTCATTCTCTTGTCTACCATATCAATCCCTTTCATCTTAGCTGCTTTGATATTTTGCACTAATTCTCATATCATCATGAGCTTGATTAGTTTAATAAGATCATAAATTGGGTGATAGTTTTGTTATTAAAAGAGAGAGGGAGAAAGCTGAAACTATTTTGAGGTTCTTCTCTTACTTTGTCTCTGATTTTTCATTAGCAGTCTATGTGTGCTAAATAGGTTGAATACTTGATGGGCATGTCTGATTTTAGTGGTTTGAGTATTTTGAATCAGGGTGTTGTATATTGATCAGCAATTGCCGATGTCATTTCTTGGTTTTTCTGAATTTTAGTTCTCTTAATTTTGTCCTTTTTGTATATGAATCTTTGTTTACAATTCTTGAGATCTTTGCCAGAATCAATATTCTGGCCGTTACTATCCATGTGCTCTTTCGAATGAGGCCTCCTTGTGCGACACAACTCAAGAAGAGCTAGAAGTTGGTCTTATCTTTTCTACAACAAATGATAGTACATTAGTAAGTTTAGACATAATTTTGAGTTGTAACTCTGAAATTCTTAGTATCACTCACAAAATTCTTCTATAATAATTCCATAAATTATGTCCTTACAATAATCTCAAATTTCAGGAAGAATAATGAATATTGTTAGAGTACTTTAGGTG
This sequence comes from Nicotiana tabacum, assembly GCF_000715075.1. Taxonomy (NCBI): domain Eukaryota; kingdom Viridiplantae; phylum Streptophyta; class Magnoliopsida; order Solanales; family Solanaceae; genus Nicotiana; species Nicotiana tabacum. Next base: position 79,053,390 of record NC_134089.1, on the reverse strand, counting down.
CGTTTTGAATGTACTATCGTGGTTGTGGACACTTTCGCGTGACATGATTACGATTCTAAAAACAAAACCGGAGTATGTGTTCGCACAACTTTTGCCAAACTTTCCTAATAATAATAAAGCGTTATTAATTGTGGACACATTCGCGTGATATGATTTTTGACGCGCCAAACAAATGGGTATACGTACGCGTAACCCGTTTCAAGATAATTTTCTTAATTAAAAGCGGTGAAAGAGGTAAATGCACATAGGTTCCAAAATGAGTAATTAAACAATTTTAATAAGCCAAGTATGATCAAAGCGACCGTGGTAGAACCACGGAACTCGGGAATGCCTAATACCTTTTCCCGGATTAACAGAATTCCTTACCCGAATTTCTGTGTTCGCAGACTGTATAACAGAGTCAGTATTTTCCTCGATTCGGGATTTAAAACGGTGACTTGGGACACCATAAATTATCCCAAGTGGCGACTCTAAATCTAATAATTAATCCCATTTTGATTGTCACTTAAATTGGAAAAAACTCCCTTATACTCTCTCGGGGGGTAGTGAAAAAGGAGGTGTGACAGCTCTGGCGACTCTGCTGCGGACAAGAACCCAGAATCTCTGGTTCAGGATTCAAGAATTTGAGCTTGTTAATATGATTTTGCTTGGCTTTATTTATTATTTATATTATTGTATTTTGTGAACCTTTTGTGCTAATTGCTACCTATTTACCGCTTTGATATTGTTTGAATTGTATATAACTGTCTTTTTACGCCACCCCTCTGAGTCTTCTGAAAATGGTGCACACGTTCGTGTGGCCCCTTTCTCTGTACAAATTATACCAAATAGAACGAGGATGGTCAAGCGACAAGGCCGGGTAGACTTCAGTGCTCCCGGTACGTCGCCCCCTCTTCGGCCCCAGTTGTCCTCTCGGGTACCCAAGTCTAGAACAAAACCCCAGGATTTAAACCTAGAAAAATATAGCTTCATGCCGGATCCCTAGTAGGAATGCTTGTTTGCATCACGTGCATTTGACTTAGGAGACTCAACACAGAGGTTGGGTCCGTCTAGGACAGGTGTACCCAAAATAACAAACCATATTGATGTACCTTATGTGCTATATGTTGCATTTCTTCAAGGGTAAAAGGGTCATTTGGCGGACCAATGATAGTTGAGGGCAAATGAAAAAAGAAGAAAAAAAGAGGGTGAAGTGTGAAAATAAAGCAAGTAGGGCCCAGTTATGTTTTCTTTCACATTTTGTTAAGAAAAAGAAAAAAAACAAAACATGAAAAATTAAAAAAAAAAATTGCACCTTTTCATCATTTTCCGAAAATCAAAAAAAAAAGGAAAAGAAACTCCAAAAAGAGTTTACATGTTTTATCATTTTTCAAAAAAAAAAAAAGACAAAAACATATTTTTCTCTAAATTAGTTTTTTTTTTTGGGGCGTGATATGTAGGCAACCCCAATAGGGTCCGGTCTTCCTAGTAAATCTTAGGTTCTTGGCTTTGCGGGGTCTTAGCCAAATTTTGCACTTCTAGCCATCTTTAGGCCGCATAAGCCATCTTGCAAAAATAGCCTCAATCATGTCTTGCATGTGTCCAACAGGAAGCGTTATTATCTCACATAGCATTCTAGGTTTTTAACTTTATTTGGTCTTAATTTTCTCATACAGATGTGGATTTACTTACCGGAGTTTGAGCGTGATAGATCCCCAAGACCATCTAGTCAGGATCGCTCATTCAGGAGTGGATTAAAAGAGATTTTCTTTTCTATTTTATGTTTTGAGTCTGTTTTTCTTTTTATGGCGTCTTTTACCTTCTAGTTTTGTATAGTAATGTCGAATTTTTTATTATTATTATCGTACTTTCTATTTTGCATTTGAAAAAGTGTGTTATAAATAAAAAAATCCAAAAAAAGAGATGTTGCATGTTATATTTCTGTTAGAAGTTTTCTTTAGAATACTAATTCTAGAAATAAAAGAAAACCATTTGAGGTGGTTTTCCTTTATTCAATTAATATTGCTTTTATATATCCTTTTAGTACATTAAGGCCAAAAATTCAAAAAAAAAAAAGAGTTTTCTTTAGTACTTCTTTAAAAGTTTTCTTTTAAGATATTAATTCCAAAAATTCAAAAAGATTTTCTTTTGAGGTGCTTCTTTGGGAAATTGATAAAAAATGATAAAAAAAATATTTTCTTATTTTCATTAGAACTTTAGGATATTGTACATAGAAGAAGAAAAACATACTTTTTCTTTTGTTTATTTTCAGAGTTTCTTCCTTAGGTGATCAAAAATTCAAATCCAAAAACAGTTTTTTTTATCTTTTTCATTTCTTGTTTCGAAATCTTTTCTTCAGGATATCAAGTGAAAATTCAAAATATTTTTTTTGGTTTATTCTTTAGATTTCCTACCTAAAAAAAGAATCAAAAAATATTTTTCTCTTCTCGGGGTTTTTTCTTAATAATTTCTCATCAGAATATTCATTGAGGTAAAAAATAAAAGAAAAAGAAATTGAGAACGTTAGATTGTTTACTTTATTCCCGATCTTCCAGAACTACGCAAAGATCTGATTCATGTGGGGTCATAATACGTAGGCAACCTACATAGGGTTCGATCGAATTATTTTTTATTATTAAAAGAAAAGAAAAAAAAAAGAAAAAGATGTGAAATTATGGGATGTGAGATATGAGAGAAAGAAAAGAGTGATGATTAAAAAAAGAGAAATGAAGGAAAATGGGCAAGCCAAGAGGTGCTAGAAAAGCAAAGAAAAGAAAGGATTGAAATGAACAAATTGGGGAGATGCCAAATGACCTTTATTCCCTCGAAGTCATTTTAGAACCAATAATTGCAACTATGTGCATTGCACGCAATGCGATATTATATTATGTTAAATGCCCTAATGCTAACGTGATGACTTCATTTTGTTATCTTCATAGCAAAAGGTTGGTTGGTTTGTGGTTCTTGCAGTAGTAACTCCTCTTTACAACATAAAGTCAAAAGGCAATGGCAGACAACAACAGAATTTGGTTGGTTGATACCGGTGCCCGAAATCAGTTGGTTGAACAGGACACCGGTTTGACTGATGAGCTAAGGATGTTAAGACAACACATTACGTACATGTATCATGCTTGGATGACTGGGAAGGCACCACCCCCGCCACCTCCTAGCTTCCTAGATGCTACCCTTACCCAAACACCGGTCATAGTGCCAGATGATCCCCCATACTCTCCAGATACACCTGCTTATCACAGCTTTCCCAACCACCCTAGTAGCTCCATCACTCGTCCTCCAATTATCTTTTTCCAAAATTGTCCTCCTGTCATGTCCACTATCCCTAACAATGAATACCCACTCAAAGCTCATGATGCCCAATATTACCCCTCAAATGTTGCCTGCAAGGTTCCTGATTCATACAAGTAGAGTCCTTGGGATGAGCTTCATGCTGAAAATGAAAAGGTCACAGGAAAAGAAGGGTGAGATGAGATACCCAGGAAGCTGAAAGGCATAGAACAGTCCTTAAAGAACAAGCAAGGAATGGGAGACCATGGTAACATGGCTTGCAAAGAATTGTCTGTGTCCCTTAACGTTCGCCTGCCCGCGGGGTTTAAAGTGCCAAAATTTAACTTGTATGATGGGTGTGGAGATCTGGTAGCCCACCTGAGGGTTTATTGTAGTGAAATAAGAAGTGTTGGAGAGAAAGATGACTTGTTGATGGCATATTTCAGTAAGAGCCTGACTGGGGCAGCTTTGGAGTGGCATAATCGTCAAGATGTCGGTAAGTGGCCTACATTGGGTGACATGGCTCAAGCTTTTGTCGACACTTTCAATACAAATCAGGCGTTACCCCAGACCGCTCTTCCCTATCTAGAATGAAAAAGAAACCGGAGGAAATCTTTAGGGAGTTTGGGCTCAGATGGAGGGAGCAAGCTGATCAAGTCAGTACCCTAATTGGTGAAAAAGAAATGGTTGAGCTTTTCCTACAACCCAGGGGCCCACCTACTTCAGTCATTTGGTCCCGGCCTTGGGTAAGCCTTTCAATGATGTGTTAAAAATGGGGGAGATGGTATAAGAAGGAATCAAGTCAGGCAAAATCATGAGTTATTCGGCATTGAAAGATACTACGAAAGACATTCAGAACATCCCAGTAAGTTTGGGTGGAAGAAAGAGAAATAGAAAAGATGATCCGATGGGCCTTCCTGCTCAACACTTCCAGCCTCGACATCGTCCCCGTGGATATCCTTGTGCACCAGATGACCCTCCCCAATGCTACTTCTCTTCACAGAACTCCCAAAGTCGTACATCACTTTCCCAGTACCCTGTCCACAATGCACCACCATATGATCCACACCCACAAGGCCCGCGATGGCCCACACCACTTCCCCAAATATCTTATCCACCCCCACAAGCCTACCGAAACCCTCCTGGATCAGGTTTCCGGCCCAATCAAGCATTTAAGAATGAGAGGTTTTAGAGAAAGAAAACCTTCACTCCGTTGGGAGAGTCATATGCCAGTCTGTTCCAAAGGTTAAGGAAATTGGACATGTTGAAGCCGATTCAGATAAAAATGTCAAACCCTCTTCCAAAGAAGTTTGATTTTGTTGCTGCATTATCTGCCACCATTGCCAATTGATTAATAGGTTCTTCCTCTTCCTCCATCCCTTGTAATATTGCAAACTTGTTAGCTACTTGAACATGATCATTATCGTCATTGTCTACTGCCACCAATTTCTTACCACTTTTGCTTTGTGCTTCTGCTTGTCTCTCTACAGTGCTTGTACCCTCCTTATTGTTATTGTTTTCAAACTGCTTAGCTGTTGCCATCTCCATTCCATTATTGCTGAGACTAGTATTTTGATTTACTACATTTCTAACTCTGTTGTCCTTCACTTCCTTCCATTGCTCTTTTGCTGTAACATTCATATTACCCACGACCTTTCCACTAGATAACATCTTTATAGGCTGTGAGTTCCCTATGTCCTGTTTCTTAGCTGTATCTGCTTGGTCATCATTCTCCTTCTCCACATATAGTTCAGGGTGTATCCTCCAGTATTCAAATTGATCATGCCCTTGAAGTTTACAATGTCTGCAATATTTAGGAAGCATGTCATATTGAATTCTCACCCATTCAGTTCTTGTTGTTCCTTTAGCTTCATTGAATATGTCCATCCTCACCCTTTTAGGCAAATCTGCAAGTAGATCAACTAGTACCTTCACCCTAGCACAACTAGGTCTAGTTTTATTAATTGTAGCCATGTCTAGATGCATAGGTTTACCTACTGCTGAAGCTAGAGAAAATAGACATTCTTTTACAAAAAAGGTTGGCAATAGACCTGGGAATGAGATCCAAGCCATGGCCTTGGGTGTTTCTTCATCTGCTCTAAACTTTGAGTCATAAATCAACGGCCTAAGCTGATATTGATATCCATCCCTGTCCTTTATGTAATGAGTTTTTGATGAGAAATGAAGATAGTCCTGCCTTAACGTCATTCTAATCAAAATATGTCTATCCCTTAGAAATCCAATGTTACATTCACCTTTAATTCCGCATTGAATTGGTATTAACTTACGCAGTTGTTGAATTTTTGTGCTGCCATAAGAACATTTACCAACTATTGCATATTGTAATCCTTCGATGATATCCATCCTTTCTACTTCTGCTTCTGTGAACTGAATAACATGTTCTCCATTCAATATTGTAGGTGTACGAATAGGAATTCGCTCAACTTCTTGTTGTTCCTGCATTGCAGCATTTAAAGTGCAAGGTTTCAAAAATTTGGAGTAATTCATCAGCTGTTTGTTGTTATTTGCGATCCTTAATGTTTGTGCAATGTTTGGAGGAGGTTGTGTAGGCAGCGCAGCCACCAAAAGTGGTTGGACACCTGCCTGTGTGTCCATTACAGTTGTAATTCTTTAGCACTTTACTTACATGACAAAGGTGCAGTATGTTTGCAAGAAAGCGAAATTACTACAATTTGAATTTGCTTCACACAAGCTGTTGTGCTTAACAGTAGCACTGGAATTAGCTGAATTGTTGAAATTGAACGAAGAACTCTGTTTGCTACAGTAACTCGTGAAACTGAAATTAAGATCTACAAAAATTGACTATAGATCTGAAGTTGAAACCAATTAGGTATTATTTGTAAGGAAATTATGTATCTTTTGACACCAAGTTTGGTTGGTTCCACCACCGGATTCCGGAGTTATGACCGGAAAATGATGACAAAATTACTATTCCTTCTCTTCCTAGAGAGAAGGCAGAGAGAGCTTCTAAAGCAAAAAATATGGTCAATAATGAGGGAAAGTTAAATCCTGCAGCACAAGTTTTCATCTTAAATCAACGGGGATTAGCTCGACTAATGGTCTAGTCAATGGAAATGAGGCATCAAAAGAAAAAAACGATACTGCACAATGGGTAGAAAGAAGATTCAAGAATAAAATAGGAGAAGGAATAGTGAAGATCAATAAACCATGCCAGGAAATCCCATCATAAGATACATTAGAGAACAAGGTACTTAATAAAACTCCAAATTCTCAAGCAGAAGGGTCAAAATCAGCTACATTTAAAGAAAGAGTGCAAGGCTGTGGAGGCAGGATATGGGATACACAAAGGGAATACGATTCAGAGGAGAACGACGTACCACTAGGAGCACAAGCTAATGAGGAACCAAATGAGAAGGACAAAGAAGAAGATGAGCAAAGTGTAAATGGAGAGCCCCATGCCAATGACAACAACACAACTGAAATCACAGAAATTAGAAACTATGAAGGAAGAGGCCCAGAGGTAAATGATCCTGGAGGAACAGAAGATGATCAAATTCAGATATCACAAGAAGACCCACAAGGACACAACACAACAGAGAAGGAGAAACAACCAAAACATAAAAACAGAAATAGTAAATATTACTATTACATTGGAGAAAAATCAGTTGAAGCTGTTAGAAAGAGGAGAAGATAAGGACTTGGTCCATAAAAGGAATGCATTTGGAGCTACATCAGGAGGGAAGGAAGACAATGAAGAAGGAGAAGAACCTGGTAAATCAGGATACGACATGGATCAAGAATCAACTACCCAACACCTTATGAATGTGGCAAGGCAAGGTGACTTATCACCTACGCAAGTGGAAAAGGCAAAATCAGCAGCAAAAGGTAAGAAGAAGCAACAAAAAGATAATTTTGCAGTACCAAAAGCTGGGGTGCACACAAGGAGAACGCTAACTAAATCCAACAATCAGTGATGAATGCTCTCATTTGGAATATAAGGTCAGTCAACACACAGCAGGCCTTTGAAAGGTTGACAAAAATGCATAAGAAAAATCACTATGAATTTGTAGGATTAATGGAGCCAAAGCAACAAGCAAAAAAATGGAAAGGTACAGAAACAAGATAGGACTTGCACAAGCAATTTCAAATGTTTCCAACAAGATCTGGGCATTCATAGATGAGGTATTTGAGGTAACTGTCATGTACAATATGGTGCAACAATTAACACTACGATTGTTTCATACTGAATCGCATGTGGAGTTTGTTCTAACTTTGATATATGCTAAATGTGATGCAATTGAGAGGATACAATTATGGGATTCATTATATGAAATGGCAAGGGATATGAATGCACCATGGCTAGTAGGGGGAGATTTCAATGTAATATGGGACGAAGAAGAGAAGTTTGGGGGGTTACCTGTGTCACTGAATGAAATTGATGATTTTCGACAGTGCGTCAACATTTACAATCTCTTCGATCTTGGATTTAAAGGTAGCATATTCACATGGTGGAATGGGAGAGCAGAAGAAGACTGTATATTCAAAAGGCTAGACAGATGCTTGGCCAATTTTCAATTCCAACAAACATTTCCGGGAATAGAGGTGCAACATTTATCAAAGACTGGTTCCGATCATAGTCCAATGTATCTGAAGTGTGATTTTGAGACTCCACCAATAAAAAAGCGTTTTAAGTTCTTGAATTTTTGGGTGGAACATGCAACTTTTAAAGATGTGGTGAGAGAGAACTGGACAGCTGATTTCAGTGCAAATCCTTTTATTATTTTTAATCACAAGTTAAAAAAATTAAAGAAAGCCCTTTCATTGTGGAGTAAGGCTACGTTTGGAAATATTTTCCAAAAGATAGCAAGCATGGAGGAGGTAGTGATGGTTCACGAAGCAGAATTTGAAGCAAATCCTATAGGGATGAACAGGGAAAGGCTACAAAAGGTTCAGGCAGAATTGATCAAATGTCTTACACTAGAGGAGAAATTTTGGCAACAAAAAGCGGGCATGACTTGGTTCAAGGAAGGGGATAGGAATACTAATTTCTTCCACGCACAAGTGAGAGGTAGGAGGAAGAGACTTCAGCTTAACAGAATTCAAGATAGTGGAGGAACATGGATTGAAGAAGAAAAAGAAATTGCAGAAGAGGCTATCAGATTTTACGAGGAACAGTTCACAGAAACAGCTTCTCCTTCTTTATTTGAGATCGTAGACCATGTTCCTAATCTAATGAACAATGAACAGAATGCAGAATTGATTAAGTAGCCAACAAAAGAAGAGGTTAAAGAGGCAGTATTTGGACTTAATGGTGATAGTGCTGGAGGGCCAGATGGTATGACAGGCAAGCTATATCATTCTTGTTGGGACATAATAGGGGATGACCTGTTCGACATGGTGAGGGCTTTTTTCAATGGTCATGAGCTACCAAAGTGTGTAACACACACAAACCTAGTTCTGATACCAAAGAAAAAAGAAGTTACCACTTTTTCTGATCTAAGACCAATAAGCCTCAGTAATTTTTCAAATAAGGTTATATCGAGGGTCGTGTATGAAAGGCTAGTGAAACTTCTCCCAAATCTGATATCGGAGGAACAGTCAGGTTTTGTTAAGGGCAGGAATATAGTAGAAAACATCCTTCTAACTCAGGAGATAGTCACTGACATTAGGCTTAGAACTAAGGCTGGACCTAATGTCATCCTGAAGCTAGATATGACCAAAGCTTATGATAGATTATCCTGGCTAATCCTAACAAAGGTAATAAGAAAGATGGGATTCACAGAAAGGTTGATAGGGATTGTCTTTGGATTAGTTTCAAACAATTGGTATTCTATTCTAATCAATGGTCAAGCTCATGGTTTCTTTAAATCCTCAAGGGGAGCAAAACAAGGTGATCCTGTATCTCCAACTTTGTTTATCTTGGCAGCAGAAGCATTATCTAGGGGCCTCAATGCACTTCATACTAACCTGTATTTTTGTGGATTTGGAATGCCAAAGTGGAGTCCAAAGATCAATCATTTGGTGTATGCAGATGACATGATTATTTTTTCATCATCTGATGAAACTTCTCTGATGTTGATTATGCAAGTGTTGAATGCATATGAAAATGCATCTGGGCAGCTTATTAACAAGACCAAATCAGCTGTGTACCTGCATCATTTAACACACATAGAAGTGGTCAGCAAGGTGGAAAGGATCACAGGCATTCATAGGAATGAATTTCCTATCACATACCTAGGTTGTCCTATTTTTTATGCAAGGAGAAAGCTGGAATACTATCAGCCCCTAATTACTAAGGTAATGGACAAAATGCAATCCTGGCAGGGCAAGTTATTATCAGTAGGGGGAAGGGCAGTTCTCATATCCCATGTACTGCAAAGCATGCCTATGCATCTACTATCAGCTGTAAACCCTCCAAAATATGTGATAAATAGGTTGCACAAATTGTTTGCTCAGTTTTTCTGGAGCAGCTCTGTAGGAGGAACTAGTAGGCATTGGGCTTCATGGAATACCTTATGCATGCCAGTTGAGGAAGGAGGAATAGGTTTCAGGTCACTGCATGATGTAACAAAGGCATTATTCAGCAAGTTGTGGTGGAATTTCAGAACAAAACCAAGCCTATGGAGCTCTTTCGTATGTCAGAAATACTGTAAAAAATTAAATCCTGTAATTGTTCCGTGGAAAAGGGGGTCTCACATCTGGAGAAAAATGTTGGAATGCATAGATCTGATTGAACATCAAATCCTTTGGCAAACAAAAATGGGATCCTCACTATTTTGGTTTGAAAACTAGACAGGTCTTGGGGCACTATATTTTTTAGTTTCTCAGGACTTTGGTATAGATGAAACAGTACAAAATGTACATGAGGTTACCTTAGATGGTGGGTGGGATGTGGACAGGCTATTTGAAATGCTTCCTGAAGACTTAACAGTACACATTCTAGAGAAAATCAAACCACCTTCACCTCAGCAGGTTCTTGACGTGCCTTGTTGGATGCTGTAAACAAGAGGATATTTCAGTGTTAAGTCAGTATGGGATTATACGAGAAGAAGAGACGAACCAAGAACAACTTATAGGATGATTTGGGTAAAGGGACTGCCTTTTAAAATAGCATTTTTCATGTGGAAAGTGTGGAAAGAAAAGTTACCTTTAGATGATTTCTTGAAAAAGGTAGGCTACTGCATGCCATCAAAATGCTGGTGTTGTGTACATCCTGATGAGGAATATCTTCAGCATTTGTTTTTTAGATCAGAAACTGCAAAGACAACATGGAAGTATTTTCTATCGAGGGCAGGAATAGCTGTGGAAGGACTTACATTGCACCAAGCAATCACAAAATGTTGGACTAAAAATGTATGCTTAAGGCTCAAACTGGTAATGCAAGCACTCCCTTCATGCGTAGTATGGGAACTCTAGAAAAGAAGAAATAGTATGAAATATGGTGATGCTGTGACAACTAGCAGGGTGATTTATCAAGTTTCATCAAATCTCCAGGAATTGGTGAAAGTGAGAAAGCCTGGGATGGACATGGTACCTCACAAATGGAAAGACCTTCTAGCCATGATTGAAAATTTCACTCCTAAACTTAAAGTTACCAAAGTCATGTGGGAACTTCCAAGTACAGGATGGCTAAAGGTTAATACAGACAGGGCATCGAGGGGAAATCCAGGAAGGAGCTCAATAGGTTTTTGTATAAGAAATGAAAATGGTGACATAGTCAAGTCAGTAGGGAGGGAGATTGAGGAGACAACAAACACAGTAGTTGAAGTGAAGGCCATGGTAGAAGCACTAAGGTTCTGCAGATTTCAACAATACTCTCATGTATGGCTTCAAACTGACTCAATGTTATTAAAAAAGATAATGGATGGGATTTGGAAACCACCATGGATCATATCTGAGCAGGTAGAGGAAATAATGCAACTAATGATTGGGGTCAATTACACAGTTACTCATATTCATAGAGAGGGCAACAAGTTGGCTGATCATTTGGCTAATTATGCTTTAGATCATGGAGAAATAGAATGCCAACAATTCTGGCATCTAGATGCACAAGGAATGAGGTTGGTTAATGAAGATAAGATGCAATGTCCAAGTCTAAGGGTGAAGGTGGACAGGAGATAAGAAGCAAAGAGAATAGAAATAGCAGGAGACATGTCAACTTAATCGACCATCAAATCCTAAGGGAGGAGGGTATCTCTAGCGCGCAGGTACAAATATGCTTTATTAAAGAACAAAAACCTTTCAGTAAACAAGATGGGCACGTGATATTATGCTTAGTAAAAGACAACATTTTTATTGGAATCTGCACAAGCACGCTAGGGAATTGGCATGGAGGGCTACGAAAAACATTTCATGTAAGCACATGGTTTATTCTGAAAAGCGAGAAACATGTCTCTTGGTCTGGGATGCGCACTCGAGCAAAAACGAATACAGGAAGGGATGAACAAAGCACAAGCATAGAGGGTAGCAAATGTTGCAACCAGAGCAGCTGGGAGGCACGCATGCTCACACATAGAAGAGCACGCTGGAAGGCAAAGCATGCTGGACATAGATGATTTTGATACTTGAGCATGCAATACTTTAGCTCAATTCGAGAAATGGTAGAGTGTGTCCATGGAATTTTGCACGCTGGAATTGATTCTATCGAAGTTGGAGATACACGCATGGCCTAAGCATGGATTGGAAAGTTGTCCAGCAAGAAGGCACGTGAATGGGGTCTTGAAAACGGGGACATATTTTATTGGGAGTGCTTTGAGCATGCTCTTGAATAGCACAATGCTACAAAAGATGGAATACACCATGTGCATCTTGATACACACATGGAACTGGAAGCTTTCAAAACAAAATATGTGGGGGTGTGTCTTTTTAGGAAGACATTTTAAATTATAAAATGGATACACGCCTGTTCTCAAATGGAATCGCATGTTTTCAAATGTAACACATACTGGACAATGAACTTGGAATGTGCGACTTTGATAGTGCATGCTTTCTCACATTAATGGAGATGGTATATGCATGGGGCGAGATTCACCTGGAAGAAAGGGGGTCAGACTGGATGAGCGCGTGCCTGTGCTGCGAATATATGGGGAATGGGATTGATCCGTTCCTGGAGCTTCACATTTCTGGAGCTTCACATTAATGGAGATGGCAAGATTGATCGTCAATAACATTATCAGTCCATATATGATACCAATGGAGATCCGTTCTCAATATTGGTAATAGGTATTATGTAATAGTCATAGTTAATTTTCCACAATGCAAGACAACCTTAAATTATGTATGTTTTGTTTTGTTTGGATTTATATATATAATAAAACTAGCCCTAGGCGATTGCCTAGTGGATTAAAAAAAAAGAAGTTTGATTTTTCTCTAAGGTGTGCATGTTGCTCAGATGCCCCAGGGCATGACATAGAGAAGTGTTGGCATCTGAAGAAAGCAATTCAAAAGCTTATTGATGCAGGTGACATTGTCGTGCAAAATCAAGATGCAGCAGACACTAGCCAAGGGCCATCGCCTGTGTGTAATGAGATGCGTATGGTGGGTATGATTTATTTTGAAAAGGAATATGAGAATTCTTCTGAGATCCTCGGAGGTCCACGCACTACGAAGCGCTATCAGAGGTTGATCCTAAGAACGAGCAGGCACAGGGAACCCAAAAGCAATTTGTTAAGAACAATGTGATGGAGACTTATGAAGGTCCTAGTATTGTTGATGTAGAAGTCAGTGGCTAAGATGCTGAGTTTGGTGATTGGAAAGACGCTCTTTTCTTGGTTAGCTAGGGAGGAGTTTTGGTGGTCTATTTTGTTATCATTTCTGTTGTCCGGATTATTTCCAGGGTTGTAATCCGAATATTGTCTTGTGACTCAAACCCTTCTATCCTTTTATTTTACCTAGTTGTTTAGTCGTAGCAGCTCGTTTAGTGTTATCTAGGTTTGTTCTAGGTTTGTAACCCTAGTTTAGTTTGCTTGTTTTGTTGTTCAAATCATTTCACCAGCTGTCTAATGCAATTTTCTGTTTTCTGTAACTACTAGTCATTTTTTGTTTAGTCCTCTTTTCTTTTATAGTTCTTTTCCTGTTGACTCTAGTGACATGACATGCACGCATAATTCTCAGCCTGGTATTAAAAGTCAATTTAGTCATGAAGCAATGAAGCAATTTTGAAGATGTAGGGACATGCGAGGGAAAATAAGCAAAGGCATTTTGAGATCACTTCAAGCCCGAATTGTGTGAAACTGGGGCAGATAGAACATAAAGAAACCCTATTGAAATGCATCCTGCCGCATTGGGTCGAAGCTAAAGGCAAGTCGCCTCAAATTTGCAGGGGGCCGTTCGTGGTAATGAGAGTGAGAGTGTTGTCCAATGGTGCTTTGTGTTTAACAGATGTAGAAGGCAAATGTGTAGAAATGACTATCAATTCTGATGCGGTCAAAAGATATTATATATAATTTCTTTGGTTAAGTTGTGCTTGTTTGTACTTGCCATGTTTTGAAGATCGGAATGACGAAGGCATTTTGTTCTGCTATCTAAACATTTTATCCTTTGTTACCCTTTTTGAGCATTATTTATTTCCTTTTCATACCCCTCTTTGGAATCAGTAGTAAAGTTTAGAAATGCAAGTGCAAAATGTAAGTAAAGGACAAAGAGAAAAAGAGAAAGAAAAGAACGAAAAGAGAAAGAAAAGAATGAAAAGGAAAAGAGAAAAAAAAAAAGAAAAAGAGAAAAAAAACAAAAAGAAAAATAAAAGAAAAAAAGAAGAGAAAGAAAAAGAAAAGAAAAATCACAAAAAACAAAGTAATTCCTATGACATGAACTACGTTCGACCTGATTCCTTTTAAGGATACGTAGGCAGCCTCACGGTTCGGTCCCACCAAAATAAAATCCAAAAGTCCCCAAGCAAGAAATTGGGGCAGAAGTTGTGGTTGTAAGAAATCTGATTCCGAAAGTTGTAATTTTGAACCCATTTGAATTGTTTTAAGCCTTTTGATACCCCTTCTTTCTAACCCTACCCAAAAGCTCACATTACGATCCAAAGAAAGACTTTCTGATCAGTCTTCGAGAGATGCCAAGTCGAGCAAGTAGAGGTGATTCATATCAGGGGAAACACTCTAGTCCAAGAAGGAAAAAATAATGAAAATAAGAGTCTTATTGCTGAAAACCCTCACGGGCATCATAAGGTGGTGAAAGCTGAGAGAAATCAAAAATTAGAGAGTCTTATTGGTGAAAACCTTCACCGGAACCTTGAGGCAACTGTAAGTTGAGAGAAAGAACGAAATGAGAGAGGCTTGATGGTGAAAATCCTTCGGGCACTACAAGTCGAATAAGGATTGTAAACCAGATTGAATAATCGGAGCATTGAAGCCTAGTTTCACAGTTTAAGGATAATAAGAGTTGGACATCAGACTTGCTTAACAGAATAGGCCACAGGTGCATGTCATGGTCATTAGAGTTGGTATCCACATCTGATAGGTTTCTACTTTGTAGTTTTCTTGTTACCACTCATCTCTTTCCTTTGTCCGTTACTCTATTCATTTTGTCTTGTTTACTTCCCCTTCCTGAGTTTGTTTGGTTAGAACAAGTGAAAAATGATTTCAAAATTTGCCACCAGCTTTCCAATTGCACAAAACGGGATCTGGTTAGCACATTGAAGCGTCATAAGTCAGGAAAGAACAACAAGCACACTGAGCTGGTAACAATCAACATGCTTTGGGATACAAAGGTTTGGTATATAGGAGTTCATGAACGGTGCAACAGATGGAGGGGTTAGGGTGAACGAATTAAAGGTATTTTATGTGATAAGATTGACAAAAAAGGGTGGTAAACCAGTGACAAGCAAAATTATCCAAGCAGAAATCAAAGCTATCATGGCAAACGATGGAGCAATAGACCTCAAGTCCAAGGCCAGTGATTTAAATCAGGAAAGAACAACGTGCGCACTGAGTTGGTAACAATCAATATGCTTTGGGGTTCATGTGAAACCAAAGGTTTGGTAAATGTCAGTTTATGAGCAATGCAACAGATAGTGGATAGTGGGTTTGAATGGAGAAGAGGTATTTTCTGTGATAAGGGTGACAGAGAAAGTGGTTAGTCAATGAACAAGCAAGGTCGTCGAGTGGAAATCCAAGTGATCATGGGAAGTGAAGGAGCAATCGCCCTCAAAGTCAAGGCCACAAACCAACTACCATGTTTTTAAACTGACAAAATTTTCTTTGATTGAAACAGGGGCAGAAAATTTCGTTTGTTTCGGAGAAACCCTCCGTAAGGAAAAGTAAGCACCAAATAGGTTTGACCGTAAATTTTCAGGACCCTCCTGGAAAATGGGACCTAGTTCAAAAATCAAAACAATCATAAGTAGCAAAACTTAGCATGAATGTACCCCAAAGGAACATAAGTTGGTTTCAAAGTTTGCACGTTTAAGATAGGATTCAATTAGAAGTCTTCAGGACCCTCCTGAATAATGGGACCTAGCTTTAAGATTGTCGTTAGATAACAAGATTTAGCGTAGGTTCTATTGTAGGGTAGTATAATGCAGCCGTAAAGAATTGTCGCTCTTAGGATAAAACTTGACTTTTGATTTTCAGGACTCTCCTGGATAATGGGATGTAGCTTTAATAGTTTCTTAGATAACAAGATGTAGCAAAAGTAATACCTTTAGAAGATATAACTTAGATTTAAAATTGTCGTTTAATTAAGAGTTGCCAGGATCCCCCCTGGATAATAGGATCTAGCTTTCAAATTCTTAGAATATTTGGTAACATTATTCAGTTTAACACTCACAGATGTGCCCAGCTACCAAACTGGGACAGAAAATTTTCTTTGTTTGTCTATTTTTGTTGAAAACAGGCACCCATCTGGAGAGCACGGGAATACAGTTCAAGTTCAGCAATCAGGCGCCCACCTGGAGAGCACAGGAATACAGTTCAAGTTCAGAAATCAGGCACCTACCTGGAGAGCACGGGAATATAGTTCAAGTTCAGCAATCAGGTGCCCACTTGGAGAGCACGAGAATATAGTTCAAGTTCAGAAATCAGGCGCCCACCTGGAGAGCACGGGAATACAGTTCAAGTTCAGCAGTTAGGCGCCCACCTGGAGAGCACAGGAATACAGTTCAAGTTCGGCACAACTTATATACAGCTCAGATAATATCAAAGCGGTAAAGCATTTAGCATGAAACATGTAAGGAGATCAGATAAAGCCAACACAACAATTATTCTAAGCTCGAATTCTTAAACCCTGAACCAAAGATACTGGGTTCGTCCCCAGCAGAGTCGCCAGAGTTGTCACACCTCCTTTTTCACCTACGCCCGCGAGGGCGTAAAGGAATTTTTTTCACTTAAAGGACAATCGGAATGGGATTTAATTGTTAATTATTCAGAGTCGCCACTTGGGAGATTAATGGTGTCCCAAGTCACCGGTTGAATCCCAAACTGAGGAAAAATATGACTCTGTATCACAGTCTGTGAACCAGAAATCCGGATAAGGAATTCTGTTAACCCGGGAGAAAGTGTTAGGCATTCCCGGGTTCCGTGGTTCTAGCACGGTTGCTTAACTATTGTATTTGATTTTATCTGATTTAAATACATGCTAGCTTATGTGCTTTTTATTCGTAAACCACTTTTGTTATTATTTTAAAAGAATTGCAACGTCGTGAAAACGCGTCTCGAACCACGACGCAATCAATGCACCCGTGGTTGTTAACACATTTCGACTTCATTGAGATTTGGATTTGGGTCGCATCAATGCGCACCCAAGTTTAAGAAGATAATTTTATTAAAATCGTGCCTAAAGAATCTAACGCATATTTATTTTGAGGAAGGCCGTGAAATTCGCTGAACGGCCCGTCCCAAATTTCTAAATATTTTTTAGCTTTTACTGAGGGCCCCGCAATTTTATATTTTATTGGGCGAGGCTCGTCTCATTTTATTAAAAAAAACCCACCTAAAAGCAACTATATTCTTCTATTTTTATTTGCCTCTAAAGGCCCTAATTTATTAGTTAACCAATCAATTATCATTAGAAGCATTCAAAGAGGCCCAAAACTTAGGGCTATGATTCAGCAGCCCAATGGGATTTCAGTCTGTTGGGACCCAGTCCGATTCACAAGAAGCTCGAGCTTCAGGGCCCAAACATACGCCAGCTTTCAGTTCTTAGCAATTAAGTGATCAGCAATGGGTCTTGCACTATTCTGGCAGCTTCACGCCACTAGGCTAAAGTGAGCCCAGAAATATGGCTCAAGTTGAAACATGCCACAATACTAATTATGAAACGAAATTGAATTCAAATGATCACCAGGCCACAGTCCTTTCACATCGTTAGATTAACATCTATAATACACTACTTGACATTCAAAATCGTCCAGGAATATGAAGCAACAATTCGATTTTTAGAAAACAAAACTGGGGACTTATCATCAATTTCAGAATCCTAGTGGGATTGGACAGTAGTTTCCTCACTTATGAATAAACATGCTGAGACTCGAACTTAAATCCAACATTTAAACCAACGTATTCATCTATGACTATGATCGACTTAATTACCGATTGAGAATATGAAAATAACTAGTAGAAGTTCTATCCTGTACTGAACCGTCTGTTAATACAGGGACATGAACCAGCTAATAGGGAATTAATTACAACTAGTATGGACTTATTCTATGAAATTAATTACAACTAGTACTTAACAGGTGTATGCATCAGCTAATAGGTGACTAACTACAACTAGTAATTAACTCGAAAAATAAAGTCACATGAATCTGAGACATAACAGTTTACAGTCCCATTAATACATAACCAGTCAGTTCAATTATGCATTTCGAATTTGATAACAGTGTACAACCACCAAATCACGACAAACTATCTCAAACATAACAAGCTAACAGATCTACAACAGAGAATTTGCTTCAATTTCATTTCATGTTGTCAACAGGGGATGATACATCGAAACAGGTTCAAAAACGTGTACCTGGAAATCAGAATATCAAAGGAAGAAGGAGAAGTTAGCAACAGTAACAGTTCTAGGGAACCAGTGATAACCTAGAAGCAGTCAATGAACAAGTACAACAGCCCAGAAAGGATTCAGCAGTTCAAAAATGAATTGAAGACCAAGCAGAATCAACAAATTAACCCAAAACTATATCAAACAACCAGAAACTAAACCCAGCATACCCCCACACTTAACAGATTACCATAATCAACTCGATTTAATCATATTCAATGCCCAGCTGACCCAAATTACCTTCAGACCTCAAATACCAAATAGAAACAAAGGAATTCAAGCAGTTTTGGATCCTAATTGAGCTAGAAACTTGAATTAAGTGTTGAACTCTGAAAATGACTTACAGAAACTAATGTAGCAGTAGTTTTTTTTTTGGACTTTTCTATTGCTTTTGTGTTTGTTTTTGGATTTTTGGCAGAATCTAAAATCTAAAAGGGGATTTGGTCTATAAGAGTTCAGAGTTTGAACTTTTTTGATTTGAAATTCAAATTCTATAGCTCAGATCTGCAGAATGATTTTTGGGGGGAATTTTGGAGAAATTTTTGGGTGCAAAAAACCTTCTTCAACAAAGCAATAAAGACTGCCTTTTATAGGCAAAACTAAGGGGAAGCTTCAGATTTTCAATTGCCTATTAGTCCCTTGTTTTCTAACTTATTACACAAGTTAACACCCTCATTTCCTAACTTGTTACTCAAGTTACTGCTTCTAAAAAGCTGAAACTTACACCAAGGCCCCCTTCTAGAAGGCCCTAGGGTGTTCTTCTACCTCTAGAATACCTATACTACCCTTATTTTGGTTTTGAAATTACTATTCTTTAACAAAACAGCCCTTCTCCATGCCTAAACTACCCCTGAACTTAAACTAAAAGTACATTTATAACCAAACATTTTCCTAAACTCTGCATCTATCCCGATTTAAACTCTTATTGAGTCTAGCAATTGAACTCAGAATTAGTGACCAAATTAAACTATCAACTATAACCAAATTCAACAAATCATTATGATTAATTAAACTAAAACTAAACTAATTAGTAATTAACCTAAACTAAAGGAACACCAGAAAATAATTCAAGCAAAACTTAGTAAAACTAATTAACAAATTATCAACGGCTTAACTAAAATCAAACTAAGATCGGGAATTGGAACATATTAAAAACAAACAAACAACTAGACTTAATCACAAAAAATCAGGACACAAGACTAGAACAATATTGACAAAAATTTAAAACGCAAATTAAACTAGACATTGACCATGGAATTCACACATGCAGAAAATCAAAAAAGGAAAAAGAAATTGAAAATAAAAGAAAATACCAACAAGAACTCACTGACAACAAAGAGCTCCGGCCAGTGGTTGTTTCTCCAAATCCCCCGAAATTTCTGACCCGTAACATCCTTAACCACGTGTTTTCATAAGAAAACACCTGGTTAGGGTTGTTAGGGTCCTAAATCATGGAGATTTTGCATTAGGGTTTTGGTCGGAAACCTTCGATTTGATATTCGAGATGTTCCAGGTAGATTCGAGAGACAGGACTATGGGGGTTGGGTAGAGGAGGCTCAGGCGGTCACATGGTGTTAATTTGGTGGTGATTGGGTTACTTTGGGTTTTGGCCGGAGAATCTTTGATCGAGGATTCGACGAGCTAGGGCTGGATTTGAAGGAAACGGGTGGTGGATTCATGATGAGGGAGAAGAGGTCTCGTGGTGTTGTTTTGGCGGTCGATGGCATAAGTGGCATTCGCCGGCGGTGGGGTTCCGATGAGGTAACAGGGGGTACGAGGAAGGTGAGTTATGTTTTAGGGTTAGGGAATGTTTCGGACATCTTTATTAAGTAAACAAGAAAGCACCACAGCCGTTGGATTAAGGAGAATGAAGGGCTGGGATTGATTTGCTGTGAAACGACGTCGTTTGGGTATCTCTAGAGATGGGTCGTTTGGGCATCTCTGGAGATGGGTCGTTTGGACCTGGTGGGGTTTGGGCCTGGGTCGGGGAAAGAAAGAGAAAAAAAATGTTAGGCCTGGGTGAATCAATTAGGCATGGCCCAAATCGTGGGCAGCCCTTTCCCCATTTCTTTTTGTTTTCTTTTTCCTTTTCATTTGTTTCTTTTATCTAATTTTTGTATTTTATCTTGTATATTTTTAAATTTTATAAAATTCCAACAATTAAAATATATTTCAAAATTAAACTAATTGATTTCTAAAATTATTTTAAAAACTATTTCGGGACGAATTCACAATTAAACAAAAAATGCAAAAGTGAACTATTTTTGTTATTTTCTTCATATTTTGTTCTAAAACAAATTAACCCCTAATTAATACTAAAATATGAAATTAGATCCCAAATGCAAATGCATATTTTGTATTTTTCATATGAATTAAAATGCATAGATAAAATGCAACAACTAACAGAAAATGACATCAAAATTCACAAAAATTGTAAAATAATAAAGAAATTATTTTTGTTTGTATTTCTGGGAATAATTTGCTTTGGGCAAAAATCACGTGCTCACAGCAGTCAAGGTTAAAATAATGGTCGACAATTAACTAAAATAAGGATTACACTACATTTGAACTTGGTTTTTTGATTTTATAATCTTATTAATCATCATGGAATATTTAAAATTATTATACTTGGTGGTGTATTTCATACCATTAAGAGTTGTTTATTCTAGAACATGTAACAACTCAATAAGCAATATCTCTAAATATAAGAGTGTTGTCTAGTAAAACATTATCAACGAGTAATGCCTCTGAGTATGAATGTTGAGTAATATTGTGATCGATTATCATAGGTAATTAAACTTTAAATTACATACATTACCTTAACATTATATTGTAATAATAATCATTGGCTATATAATAAAAGTTGTGATAACGAATTATAGGCTTAGGTTGATACCAATATAATTGATACGTTATACTAATCTATTTTATCTAATTCAAAGTTTGCAATTTGTTGAATTAGATTTTTACAACTTAAAGTTATTCACAAATAATTATAATTTTTTGAATTAAGGTAACTAGATCAATACTTTACACTATCGGAAAATTAATAATCGAGGACCTACCCCTATGCCTATCCAATTTATGATTGATATACCATTCTTAATTTTTTAATATTAAATTCTATTGGTGTACATTTATAATGAATCTATAGACCATCAGTGGTGTAGGCTATATACTGTAGGTTTATTCAACAACTCATGTAAACTTTTCAATTTATTGGCGAGAAATTCAAATATTTGGAAGACTGGAATTTATATCCCTGAGTTGTATGTTTCTATTGGAATCTCTTTATTTTGTTTTGGGAATTTTTTGCACTTAAGTACTCTCGAATGAAAAATACAAACAACCAAGGCAGAAAAATAAAAAACAAGACAAAAAAGTAAATAGACATCTTACTTAAAATAAATATTTTTATTTAAATAACTCCTCCCTTCACAGCAGCATATATTTTTTTCCCATTAACTAAAGAAAAAAATTAAACTACGGGGGAGAAGGATTATGGGTTTGTAATTTTTTTTTTGGGCTAATATAGTAGTGAATATTTGCACCAGCCCTACGAAGAAGAATCAACAACATGCATGCAATACAACGAATGTTCCTCTCTTGCCTCAACCTATCTTCTGGATCTCTCGTATGAGCCTATCCAGTAATTTCTTGATGAAAACGGCGTCCATGCTTGACCTTGGACTCAAAGGCATTTCTCTATTAAGTGATTGGGCTGTTTGGAAGAATGATTAACAAATTTTTACATCAAAATGGTGCCTCTCCATATGACTTCTCATAAATGACGTGATTGTTGAGAGTTTTGAGAAACGAATTGATGCTTTGAATCGGCATTTTCCATGTATTTCAATTTATTAAACAAATACTTTTCATATTGGCTGCCAGTGGTTATTAATATTAGATATTAAATTAACTACCTAAACCAATGATTGTCAATAGACTATCTAAACTAGCACAATAAGTTTTGGTTAAATTGAAAATATCAACAAGGGTTGGCAATAAAATATTGGTTGATTACAGGTGGTTGAAGAAGTAATAAGGGGGTTGATCATAAAACAGTATTCTATAGGATAAGTTGGTTACATGTCTCCTTCTTAAAATAAGGAGGTTGATTCTAGATCATAGGTCTACAATAGATAATGGGTGGCGGTTGATTGTAAAATAGTATTTTACGACAGAAGGTCATATGACCCGTTCTAAAAATAAAGGGGTTGATTCTAGATCATAGATCTACAATATACAATGTGGGTGGTTGACCATAAAATAATATATGAGACAACTTGGTCACATGACTCCTTTTTAAAATAAGAAAGGGTTGACTTTAGATCATAGGTCTACAATAGACAATGCTGATGGTTGACCATAAAACAATAGTCTATAATGTACAATGCAACAATTGATAGTAAAAACAACAAGTGATTACAAACAAAAAGTCTAAAATATTAAAGAGTTAATTATCTTTATTATAACACCAGTAGCTAAAAGATAAAAAATGATGTAACAATACTTTACAAGTTATTTTCTTGTAGCCACGATCTTTGCAAATAGAACATTTGTTTTTACATTTTTACCTGCTACCAGAAGAACTAGGCACTAAAATACTTGGTCATATCTTAGTCTTTCTTCTACCCTTTGTAGGCTCGACATTGGGTGGAAGTATTTTTGTGGACTGAATCTCATCAGACACCACCTATTTTTTCTTCTCTAGGAATTGTGTGAATGGTTCCTTCATATGCAACCAAATATGTTGAAACCTTATAGAACAGAGAGGAGTGATCGTAAATGGAGGAACTATATCCATCCCCAAATCTCAATCTCAGAGTTGTCATTGCATGTGGGCATGGTATTTTTTCTAAATGAAACTGACAACAAGAATATGTGATCAAATCCAGATCAACTACTGCATCCCTACCGTGGCTGACAATGCTAAAATGTTTATTCTCTAATTGATGCACCCGGAGCACGTCGCCGACAACCTATTATTCCTATTCTTCTTTTTAGCAGAAGGAACAAAGAGGGTCGAAATATTTTTTATTTCATTATGCCTCTCCTTGCTTCTGCAAACTTTCAAACAATATGATTGAATAGGCCAATGATCAAGAAGTCTCTTTGATCCTTAAGTATTGCATTAAGCGATTCTGCAATGTTTGTGATCAATATGTCGTATCGATTTCATGGAAAGAAGGCCCTGCTCCACTTTTAAAACCCAATTTTATTTGCGAGACAGTTAGCTATTTCCCTGATTTTATCATGCAATTGCCGAAAATGGTCAAAGAATTCCTCAGTACAGTATGACTATGCGGTAGAAAAAAATGCTTAATAAAAATTCCACAATGAAACCTCTTGCATATATTTTCAGCAATGTGACGCATGCAAAAACCATGTTGAGCGGCAGTACTAACTAGAGACAAATGTCGATCACAAATAATGCATAATTCATCAATATCATAAAAAATGTGTCGCAACTGTTCAAAAAAGTAGGTCTAAAAATCATCGCACTCTTTATCGACTATGCGGAATGCAATTGGAAAAATGTGATTCTCTGTATTTTGTGCCACAACAGACAACAAGCAACCTCCATACATGCCACTCAGAAATGTCCCATCAATAGTAATAACTTTTCTCATATGCGCGAACCCCTTAATGAAAGTTCCAACAGATAAGAAAAAAATATCTAAAATGCAATTTATCATCAACCTTCAAATCAACAATACTTCCTTCATTATAAGATAGCATAACATGGAATAGGCCCATATGTTGACAACCCGCCCAGTCTGGCCATATTTTGATGGGCCGGGTGAGTGGTATTTTAAGTGGGTCATATTTGGGCTTCAACCCATAGTTGCCCATAAAAATATGGGTATTTATGGGTAAAAAACTGGGTAATGTACAGGTTGACTGTATGGGTTAAGCTCTACGCAATTTTTTTCAATCTCTCGCAACTAAGAAGCATTTTCCAGCATCAACTTCTTCTCTTTCTTCCACGACCAAATCTTCTCAATGGTAACTTCTTCTCCTCTGAAACCTTTCTTCCTCATCTTCCCTATTTTTTTCTTTTCCTTTCTTTTTGAAATTTTAGGGCTAGATTGCTAGGGTTTGTGACTAACTCTAAAAATAAGCAACTATTATTTTTTTTAAATAAAGTTTTGGTTTTACGGAATATTGAATTTCTTGATTATTTAGGGATTTAACTAATTTTCTACTTTGATTCATGTATAATAATTTTAGCATCTTTTTTTTTAATTTTAGGGATTGCAAAAAAAAGTACTCCCATTCCAGAAATTTATGCTTAATCTTCTATTTTTGAGATGTTTCTAGTCCTTTTTGGTTTGTCGTTTGCTTAATATTTTGTTCCATTATGCTTTATGTTCAAATACTAAATATGGTAGGCTTGTATTTGAAATTTTCTATGTTAAGTAGAGATATCTATAGAGGTTAATGAGGAGGCGATTGAGTGTTGAGATGTCTTAAATTACTAATATACTATCATTTGTTGTAGAAAAGATAAGACCAACTTCTAGCTCTTCTTGAGTTGTGTCGCACAAGGAGGCCTCATTCGAAAGAGCACATGGATAGTAACGGCCAGAATATTGATTCTGGCAAAGATCTCAAGAATTGTAAACAAAGATTCATATACAAAAAGGACAAAATTAAGAGAACTAAAATTCAGAAAAACCAAGAAATGACATTGGCAATTGCTGATCAATATACAACACCCTAATTCAAAATACTCAAACCACTAAAATCAGACATGCCCATCAAGTATTCAACCTATTTAGCACACATAGACTGCTAATGAGAAATCAGAGACAAAGTAAGAGAAGAACCTCAAAATAGTTTCAGCTTTCTCCCTCTCTCTCTTTTAATAACAAAACTATCACCCAATTTATGATCTTATTAAACTAATCAAGCTCATGATGATAAGAGAATTAGTGCAAAATATCAAAGCAGCTAAGTTGGAAGGGATTGATATGGTAGACAAGAGAATGAACTAAACATTATGTAGAGAAAAAAAATTCAGCACATATCACTTTTACGAAATCCAAAACAAAAGAATGAAAAAAAAAATCAAAAATCACTATTATTTATATCCTACACAACAAACACAAATTAATAACAAATAAGCCACAAATACATGATATATAGATAGAAAAAGAAAAAATAAATAAATTAAAGCAAGGTAGAAAAAGAGAAAGGACCTTTGTATTATATAATTTTGCCTTGAAACCGATTACACTTCGAATTCGAACCAAACAAGGTTACTACGAACCGGATCTCAGCCTCAACCACTCAACATCGACTCGACGACGATTGATCTCCATTACGTTGCTTTGATAGATTAATCCCATACCCAGCTAGATTTGGATAGAATATAGCCATTGTTTTTGTTCAAAAGAATATGAGGAAGATGAATGATTGTGAGATTCCAAGATCTCTTTCTTTTGATGTTTTCATATTTTGTTTTCCTTTTTTACTGCTTCAATTTTGTATCTAGGTCTCCCTCCCCCTTTCGTCCACAATTCCAAACAACCATCAAAAGATCACGAGTCCATTAAATCCATGGGATATGAGAGAATCTTGGGAAAGAAAGTGAAACAATTGCTAAAACCACAAGAATCTGAAATTTGTAGTAATAATTTATGAAATATAACTACTCTAAAAATATTATACTTTGTCTTTAGTGAATTTTGGAAGTGAAAAGTTGTGAACCTTGAAAAGGGGTTGCTCTTAGATTGGAGGAATTCAGAGAGGGGTGGGCGGCTCCTCTTTATTTGAGAGCTGCCGTTTTTCCCTTCGAGTTAGAGTCTAGTTCTAGGTCTTGTTTTATAGGGTTTTTTACGTTAGGGGATATGGGCCTAGAAATTATGAGCTTGAGAATTGGAACAAAAACTAAAAAAAATGGACTACAAGACTAAAATGGGATAAACTAACCCAAAACTAACTCTTCCTTCTAAATATACAAATTATAATATAAGAATATAAAACTAATCCTAATTAATTGAACCAAACTCTATTAAAACATGAAACTATTTTTTGTGTTTTCAATATTATATATAAAATAGAAATAAGGTGTTATTTTGTATATTTTTTATTTAAATTTATGAAAGATACGTACACTAAAATATTTTTGTAATTTTTATTTTTTTTTGCAATGAAATAAAGTAAAAGAGTCAAAATTGGTTGAAATAAAGATATTAGGCCTAAACTAAATATTTACGTGCTAAAGTATGAAAAATCTTGGGGAGGATCAAAAATCACATGTCTACAGTTGCCCCTCTTTGACTGGAAATACGAAGTATTTTCAGACAAAGAACGACTAGACAAGTTTTTTGACCCGACCCTTATTTTAGAGATACCAAAAGTTAAGAGAAAGGAGAATGTGACCGAGCCCTGGTATCTGAGCTTCTTACATATCCTTGGCTATAAAGGAATCAGGCCACATATAGTTCAGAAGTGAATGGGGTGATGGAGTATACTGAGGTGGAGTGCCGGTTGAGGTGCCGTTCCGCCGAGGTTCCGATCCGCGGTCTTGTTATTACATCAAAAATCAAAAAATGAAAAAGACTAGTTAAGCATGTCAACTATGAGTTACAAGATTCCTATCTATAAGTCTTCTGAAGCTTGATCTTGAGTCTTGAATGGTTCTTCATGCAGACATTGGATTTGAACCTTGACGCTTGCTAGCTACAGGTGCTACTACTTACTGACTTCCTTATTAAACCATGACAAAATAAAAGAAGCTAGACTAAACTATGATCTATGCATTACAAGAATCATATCTATATCTTCAAACTTGATCTTGTAATTCCTATTGCCTTGTTGACTTGTATTTTCTAGATGAAGTCTCTTTGTTGCCGACTTGAATTGTGATCTGAGATACTTTCCCTTTTCTTCAGGTGGACGCCTGATTGCTGAACTCGAATTATAATCTGAGATGCTTTCCTTTTCTCCAGGTGGACGCCTGATTGCCAAAACTTGAACTGTATTCCCGTGCTCTCCAGGTGGGCGCTTAATTGCTGAACTCGAACTGTATTCCCGTGCTCTCCAGGTGGGCACCTGATTGCTGAACTTGAACTATATTCCCGTGCTCTCCAGGTGGGCGCCTGAGTGCTGAACTTGAATTGTATTCCCGTGCTCTCCAGGTGGGCGCCTGATTTCTGAACTTGAACTGTATTCTTGTGCTCTCCAGGTGGCTAGAAACCTAAAATGAAAAGATCATCCTGATGCATCCTATTTGTCCTGTACATATATTTGTTTCGAACCAGCATGTTGACCGGCTTTGAATTTCAGGAATGTTGGAAAATTGAGAAAAAGAGGAAAAGAGAAAAGAGAGAAATAATAGTTTGTCTTGCCATGGAAAGTGAAAAAAGGGTCTTGTTTTCAAAATAGTTAGTTTCTCGGCCCGAACTACGCAGGTTTGATTCCCGCCGGATGTGAGATACGTAGGCAACCCTCATCGGGTCCAACCTCCCCTTTGCAAAAAATAGCAAAAAAATATATTAATTTTCGTCGTAAATAAGTTAGGTGATGACGTTTTTGTCAAAAATAGCCAAATGTTCCCGAAAGGGACGCCGGAAGGCTGACTTTGCAAAGACAGCCATTTTTGGTCATTTTGATTTTTGGTTGGTTGACTCTCACAGCCTTAAAATCTTCGTTCTTGTGAGTGCTGAAAGGCCGTGTTTGAAAACCAAGTCTGTCATTTTAAATTTGGAAAAGGAAATAGTTAATTTTGTTTTGAGTCAAATAAAAGTTTTGTTTTTGCTTAAATCACCTTAATAAATGTGCAGGATGAGCACGATGCAAAACAAACTTTTCTCAATAATGACTAAAATCTCTTTCGAGTTGCGGCTATGGTGGAACGATTTAGGCAAAGAAGGACAAGACGAAGTCAAGAAATATCTGAAAGGTCTTACGGGTTTGTTGGAAATCAAGCCTCGGGGTGATATTATAAGAGCATTGGTCACTTGCTGGGACCCGGCGGACAATTTCTTCCACTTCTCAGATTTTGAGCTCACCCCAACTTTGGAGGAAATAGCCGGGTACATTGGAAATGCTGAGGTTCCGTTAAGAGGAAAATAACTGGTTGCTCCAAGAGCCATCACGGTGCATCGGTTTTTAGACTCATTAAAGATACCCAGGACAGTCCATAATCCAGATTTGGCAAAAGGATTCTGCACTCTGTGCTTCATATACGACAGGTACGGCCACGTGGAAGGGTTTAACAAGACGGACATCAAGTTATGCAGTAAAAATAACCGTCAAAAATAGGATGAGCACAGACGGGTGGCTTTCATGATAACCTTTTTGGGCCTCCTGGTGTTCCCAAGGAAAGACGAGAATATTGATATAAAAGTAGTCGGGGTCGTCAGTACCTTGCTTACTCAAGATGAAAGCACTCTTGAGCCTATGATCGTGTCTGACATTTTCCGAGCTCTCACTGTTTGCAAAGCCGGAGGCAACTTTTTTGAGGGGTGTAACTTGTTGCTACAAATGTGGATGACCGAGAATCTATGCCATCATTCCCAGCTCTTGAGTTATGGTTCGTCTGACAAAACCAGTATAAGAGAGTTTTACACAAGGATTGACGGGGTTAGTCTGGCTGAAGGAGTAACAACGTGGATATCATACTTTCGTACTCTCAAGGACAGTCAGATACAGTGGATGTTGGGATGGTTGCCTGTTGAAGAAATCATATACATGCCAGCAGCTAGGTCGCATTTTCTTTTGATGGGACTTTAGAGCATCCAGCCTTATGCTCCATGTCAGGTTCTGAGACAACTCGGGAGATGCCAAACAGTGCCACGGGAGGAAGATCTTAGTGCTCAAGTAATTGAGATTAGCCCGACGGATAGTTTCCCGAAGCAAAAGTCCGCGAGATTTGGAATGAATGTCAATATCTACAAGCAGATACTTGTGTGCAGGATTGGGCCAAAGGAGAAATGTTTCCAGAATACCTCGCATGGTACAGAAGAGAATTGGAGCATCATAGGCCAGCTAAAAGACCCCACATCCAGGATTTCACTGAATCATCACAAGAACAATGGGGTTGGCTAGCAAAAGAAGAAGGCTATCAGGCTGAAATCGGCAAGCTAAAGACAGTGTGAAAGTTGTTGCTGATCAGGGAGAAAAGAACAGGTTGGCCCAAGAAAACAAGGCACTTAGGGCCCAAATCCAGCAAATGAGGATAGCTTCCAATAACCAACAAAGGAGCCGGTCGGATGAGCGGTTGATAAAGGGGATGAAAAAGGAAATTAGTGAGTGCCGGGATGAGCTAAAAAAATCCGAAGGCACCATAGCTGGACTCCGGGCACAGTGGGTAAAAAGAACAGAAGAGCGCACCCATTACATGCAACAATTAAAAAGAGATTATGAAAAGACCATTGCTAGTCTGAAAAGAAAAGTGGTCACCCTTGAGGATAAAGCCGCTAAGCAAGCTAAAGCTTTTAAGACCGAAAGTGGACACTGCTATGATTTACTGGCCCGAATGGAAGTAGAAATACAGCAGCTGCAGGATCAGCATATTCAGGATTCTCGTGTGTTGGAGGCTCGCAATAATCAAGTAAGGCGATTGCTTATAGAAGAGGGTCGAACAAGAGACAGGATTGAGACCATTGCCCACGCCATCCTTAGGAGATGTCGGGCATGTGAAGACATGGCCCGCACTACCTTCTTCTCGGTAGTGATGATTTATGTCAAGCGAACCATGTATGAGCTGGAGCAACTTGAAAGGGATTTGGCACCTAAGCCTGCGGCGAGGCCGAACGATGCCCCGCGGGCACCCACTTTTGAAGCACTAATGTATTCATAGATCGAGTCTGTATTTTCCATTTTAGAGTCTGTTGTTTGTCAGTCTGTTTTCTTTTTGCTTCCAAGTATGCTAGTATGTTCGGAGTCTGTATTTGAGTTTAGTTGGAGTCTGTTATCTTCCATTTCAGAATGTTTAGTTTGTAATAGAATGTTATGGTAATGAAAATTTGAAAATTCCCAAAAATTTGTTCCTTTATTTTGGCACTTAGTTTCACGAACTACGCCTGTTCTGATTCGTGCGGGGTCACGATACGTAGGCAATCTCCATAGGATTCGACCGTAACCGAGTAAAGAAAAGAAAACAAAGAAAGGGAAAGAAGAAAGGGAAAAGCGGAAAGACAAGAGAAAAAAAAAATGAATGAAAATAAGAGAAGAGAAAAAAAAGAGAAGAGCGGAAAAACAAGAAAGAAATAGAATAAAGGAGGAAGGAAAGGAAAAAGAAAAAAGGAGAAAAGAAAGAGAGAAAAGAAAAGAGAAAAGAAAACAAAAAGAAAAGAGAAAGCTTACAGTTGGAACTAAGGAAACGCCGGGATGACGCATGCGGTCGAACAAATGCATAATAGAAATGGTTAACTGTATAGGTGCATTCATGCCCAATGTGCGGTTATCCAATCTGCTAAAGCCTAATCGCTAACGGAATTGTTGTTTAAATGTGTGAGTCCAGGTAGGTGGTTAGTTGTTTGGCATTCTGGCAACCCATCCATACAACACCCGGTCTAAAGATAAAGTGAACATGATTAGCCCGGAATCTGATACGAGTATTGTTGACCCATCCAAAGAAGTAGAAGAAATGGACGTTCATGCAATGAGGGAGGAAATGTATAAGCTGAAACAACAGATGGTTGAAATGTACCAAGCTTGGGTGAAGGGGCATCCACCGCCGGCTTATCCCACTAACCCCGCTTATATCCCACCATTGGCTCAGCCTCAGGAGCCACCCACTGTGAATTCATCTCCAGCATTTCCCCTCTACCAACAATGTCAAGGCACCACTTCTCATACATCACAGGCTCCTCTATCCAAACAAGTCTCATACCCTCCTCCACCAATCACTCCCGTTTTTGCGGCACCTCCGTCTTCTACCCTACACCGATCCCCCAGTGAGCCCCTGTTCCAGACACACGATAACTAGTATTATCCCCCTGAGCCTACCTTCAAAGTACCAGAACCCTACTCTTATACCCCTCATCTTGATCTCACGGAAGGCACCGAGAAGCCGCCCAAAAACCCTGAGCAGGAGGAGATGATCAAAAAGGTCAAAAGCCTGGAGCAATCTTTCCGAGACATGAGGGGTTTAGGGGGCCAAATAAGTGTGGCCTATAAAGATTTATGTCTGTTCCCAGATGTTCAGTTACCGACCGGGTTCAAGATGCCTAAGTTTGATTTGTACGACGGGCATAGCGACCCAGTATCACATTTAAGGGGATTCTGTAGCAAGATGAGAGGAGCGGGAGGGAGAGATGAATTGCTGATGGCATATTTCAGCCAAAGTTTAAGCGGATCGGCGTTGGAATGGTACACTAGACAAGACCATAGCAGGTGGTACACCTGGGATGACTTGGCCCAAGCCTTCGCCTGTCAGTTTCAATACAATCTTGAAATCATCCCAGATCGACTGTCATTGACAAAGATCGAGAAGAAGCCCGGTGAGAGCTTTCGAGAATATGGGTTTCGTTGGAGAGAGCAAGCGGCGAGGGTTGACCCCTCGATGAAAGAGAGTGAAATGGTTGATTATTTCTTGCAGGCTCTGGAGCCCACCTATTTTGGTCATTTGGTGTCAGCAGTGGGCAAGTCCTTTAATGAAGTCGTGAAAATGGGAGGCATGGTTGAGGACGAACTCAAATCCAATAAGATCATGAGTTATTCAGCAATCAAAGCAACCACCCAAGCCATTCAAAATGGCACTGGGGTGTGCTTGGGAAGAAGAAGAAAGAAGAGGTTGCAACTGTCGAATCCGGAGTATGGTCCAGGTCTAGAAGCCCTTCACCCTATTACAACCAACCCAGACCCCACCACTCAAATTACCCGTATACCCCATATGGCTCTCCTCAACACTATTATCTACCAACAGAGCCACACTTTTCCGTCCATCATGCCCAAACTTATACCCAGCCTCCGGCTCACGTGCAATGGCGTGCGCCGGCTACCCAAAACACATACCCAGCTCCACAGAATACATATCCACACCTGAGGGCTTATAGGCCAGGATCCGTCTTCCGCCCAAACCAGGCTTTCAGAAACGAGAGAATGCAGAAACAGAAAACATTCACTCCGCTGGGAGAATCCTATACCACTCTTTTCCACAAACTGAGATAGGTAGGCCTGTTGAACCCGATTGAGGACAAAATGCCAAATCCCCTTCCTAGAAATCTGGACCATTCAGTGAGCTATGAGTATTGTTCAGGGGCTCACGGACATGATACTGAGAAGTGTTGGAGATTGAAAACTATTGTGCAAGAGCTTATTGACACAAATAAGATTGAGGTTCAGGCCCCGGAGGCACCCAATATCAACCAGAACCTGTTGCTGGCGCATCATGAAGCCAACATGATTGAATTGATACATAAGGGAGCAGAGTCTAAGAAACCCTCACAAATAGTCATGTTGATCCGTTCTAGTGAAGCCAAAGGGAATGAAAAGTCAGCTAGTGTGAAACCATCGGTCCAGTTGAAAAGAATAGACAACAAGCTAGTTGTGGTGATGGGGAAAGGATCTTCCGTTGTTGCGAAGAAACCAGAACCGATCAAGGTAGTGGTTTGGGGAGTATCAAGCACACCTGCGGCAGTCGTGAAGGAGGCTCACATAGAACCAGGTGTTATAAAGCCAGTAACCCAGTTACCAGTAATTGACAGTAAAGCCGTCCCGTGGAAGTATGAACATGTAGTTGTGACCTACAAGGGGAAGGAAATCAAAGAGGAAGTCTTTGAAACACAAGGTTTAACTCGCTCGGGACGTTGTTTTGCCCCCGAAGAGTTGAGAAAGGCTAGGTCTCCCAAGGAAAATCCGGCGCCAGTTAAGAAAGCTATTACAGAGGAAGAGGCAGAAGAGTTCTTAAAAAAGATGAAAGTGCAAGACTATTCTATTGTTGAGCAGCTAAGGAAAACGCCAGCCCAAATCTCGTTGCTTTCGTTGCTTATCCACTCGGGTGAACATCGCCGGGTTCTAATGAAGATATTGAATGAATCTCATGTCCCCGATAAAATTTAAGTGAATCATTTGGAGAAAATCGCAAAAAAAATCTTTGAGGTAAACAGAGTGACATTGTCTGATGATGAATTGCCCGTAGAGGGTACAGAACATAATAGAGCTCTTTATTTGACCGTGAAATGTGAAGATTCGGTAGTCACTCGAGTACTGATTGATAATGGGTCCAGTGCCAATATCTGTCCTTTGTCTACATTGAACAAGTTGAAGGTTGATGATGAAAGAATTCATAAGAATAGCATCTGCGTTTGGGGGTTTGATGGTGGTGGTACAGACACAGTGGGTGACATTATACTTGAATTGACAATTGGTCCGGTCGAGTTCACCATGGAGTTTCAGGTGTTAGACGTGGTGGTGTCTTATAATCTTCTGTTGGGGCGACCATGGATCCACGCTACCAAAGCGGTGCCTTCTACACTACATCAGATGGTCAAATTCGAGTGGGATAGACAAGAGATCGTAGTACATGGGGAAGACAACATGAGCATTGTAAGTGATGCCATCGTACCCTTCATAGAAACTGATGATGATAAGGGGCCATGGGTTTACCAAGTTTTCGATACAGTCTCAGTAGAAAAGGTTTCTGAGGGGAAAAGCGTCCCGGTCCCCAGAATAATAGCTGCAACTGTCATGGTAGCCTCTGAAATGTTGAAAAACGGGTTTGTACCAGGCAAAGGGTTGGGTGCTGATTTGCAAGGTATTGTTCAGCCAGTTTATTTGCCCAAGAATCTGGATACCTTTGGGATGGGTTTCAACCTACGGCGGCGGATGTTAGACGAGCCCGCAAGATGAAGAAAAGAGGTTGGGTTCTTCCCAAACAAATTCCACGTCTGTCCAGGTACTTCGTCAGGCCAAGTATCGAGAAGCAATTATTGGCAAAGGTGTTTGGTCCACTGATTGTGCGGATGGGAATTGGGAGAAAGGGCTTGAGAAAGGTATTTGCTGAGGTGAACATGGTTGAGGCTGGGGAAGGGTCGAGCAAAGCAGATATACAGTACATCGGGCCACATGCTAATGTCAACAACTGGGAAGCCTTTCCTCTTCCATCTCGGAGGGAGTCGCGGTAGTGGGTTTTGTTTTCCTTTTGTTGACCTGGATTATTCCAGGGTTTGTAATTCAATTGCTATGTTCCATCCATTTGGATGAGTTAAAACCCTGTTATCTTTACATTCAATGAAATGCAATTCCTTTTCTTTCTTATTCCTAATTTTGTTTCCATTTCTTTTTCTTTTTCTTTCTGTACAGTTCTTTTTATGCTGATATCGATGACATGACATGCATGAGGAATCTTCGGCCCAGTTTTAAAAGCCAATCTAATTCAAAAATAATAGTGCAAGAAATCGAGTGTCATGATGAGGTGGAATATGATGATGACAAGGCCTATGAGGAAGTTAGTAAAGAATTAAGTCACTTTGAAGAAAAACCCAAACCTAACCTAAATGACACAGAAGCAGTTAATCTAGGGGACCCAGACAATGTTTGTGAAACTAAAATAAGTGTTCATCTGGAGCCACAGCTCAAGGAGGGGATAATCAAAGCATTGTTTGAGTACAAGGATATTTTTTCATGGTCGTATGATAATATGCCTGGTCTAAGTACCGATTTAGTGGTTCACAAATTACCCACTGACCCGGCATTCCCTCCTGTCAAGCAGAAGTTGAGAAAGTTCAAAACAGACATAAGTGTAAAGATCAAAGAAGAGATTACCAAGCAGTTCGATGTGAAGGTCATTCGGGTCACGCGGTATCCCACCTGGTTAGCTAATGTTGTGCCTGTGCGGAAGAAAGATGGCAAGACCAGGGTGTGTGTCGATTATCGGGATCTTAACAAGGCAAGTCCACAAGACAATTTTCCGCTGCCGAACATCCACATATTGATTGATAATTATGCCAAACATAAAATTGGTTCTTTTGTGGATTGTTACGCGGTTTATCATCAGATTTTAATGGATGAGAAAGATGCAGAAAAGACGGCATTCATCACACCATGGGTAACATACTGTTATCGGGTCATGCCGTTTGGTTTGAAAAATGTTGGGGCAACTTATATGAGGGCAATGACAACAATATTCCATGATATGATACATAAGTAAATCGAGGTGTATGTGGACGATGTGATTGTAAAGTTTAGACAGCAATCTGACCATGTCAGGGATCTGAGAAAGTTCTTCCAAAGGCTTTGCAGGTACAATCTCAAGCTTAATCCTGCAAAATGCGCGTTCGAGGTGTCGTCTGGAAAGTTGTTGGGGTTCGTAGTCAGCTGCCGGGGTATTGAACTGGATCCATTAAAAATCAAGGCCATCCATGAATTACCACCTCCGAGGAACAAGACCGAGGTGATGAGTTTGCTGGGGAGATTGAATTATATCAGCAGGTTCATCGCCCAGCTCACGATAAATTGTGAGCCTATATTTAAGCTGTTAAAGAAAGACGATGCGGTCAAGTGGACAAACGAATGTCAGGAGGCGCTTGACAAGATAAAGGGGTATTTGTCAAATCCACTCGTGTTGGTTCCGCCAGAACCAGGGCGACCTTTGATTCTATATTTAACGGTACTGGACAATTCATTCGGCTGTGTATTGGGTCAACATGATATCACTGGAAGGAAGGAGCAGGCCATCTATTACCTCAGCAAGAAGTTCACACCCTATGAGGTTAAGTATACTCATCTTGAAAGGACATGTTGCGCCCTAACTTGGGTGGCACAGAAGCTGAAACACTATTTGTCATATTATACTACTTACCTCATATCTCGTTTGGATCTGTTAAAGTATATCTTTCAGAAGCCTATGCCCACAGAGAGGCTTGCAAAGTGGCAGATCCTGCTCACAGAGTTTGACATTGCCTACGTGACTCGGACGGCGATGAAAGCACAGGCTTTGGCGGACCATCTGGCCGAGAATCCAGTTGATGAAAATTATGAAGCTTTGAAGACTTATTTCCCTGATGAAGAGGTGATGCATGTTGAAGAGTTGGAACAAGGTGAGAAGACAGGATGGAAACTTTTCTTTGATGGGGCTGCAAACATGAAAGGTGTGGCAATAGGAGCGGTGCTTATTTCTGAAACAGGGCAACATTACCCTGTTACGGCTCAGCTTCGTTTCTATTGTACGAACAACATGGAAGAATATGAGGCATGTATCTTGGGGTTGAGGTTAGCTGTAGATATGGGTGTCCAGGAAGTCTTGGTCATGGGTGACTCGGACCTACTGGTACACCAAATTCAAGGAAAATGGGAAACACGGGACTTAAAGCTTATACCGTACCGACAATGTTTGCATGAGCTTTGTCAGCGGTTTCAGTCAATAAAGTTCCAGCACATTCCAAGGATTCATAATGAAATGGCCGATGCGTTGGCTACTCTGGCATCGATGTTACACCATCCGGATAAGGCTTACGTGGACCCTTTGCAGATTCAGGTCCACGATCAGCACGCTTATTGTAATGTAGTTGAAGAGGAACTTGACGGTGATCCGTGGTTTCATGACATCAAGTAATATATCAGGATGGGTGTGTATCCGATACAGGCCACAGGTGATCAGAAACGAACAATTTGACGGTTGTAAAGCGGGTTTTTCTTAGTGGAGGAGTGTTGTACAAAAGAACTCCAGACCTCGGGTTGTTGAGGTGCATAGATGCGAGGCAGGCCACATCTATCATAACTGAGGTACATTCGGGAGTCTGTGGACCGCATATGAGCGGATATGTTTTGGCAAAGAAGATCCTACGGGCAGGTTACTATTGGCTTACTGCTGGCTCAATTGGCCCAATGACATCCATGCCCCAAGCAACAAAGGGCCATGGTGCAGACATCGTATGTAGTTCTGATGGCAGAGAATGAATCAAGTCTCCATGCACTTGGCATGGAGACTTGATTCATTGATTATTCTGGTGGCCATTGATTATTTCACCAAGTGGGTTGAAGCGAAAACTTTCAAATCTGTGACCAAGAAAGCAATGGTTGATTTTGTGCATTTAAATATCATCTGTCGATTTGGGATTCCAAAGGTAATCATCACGGACAATGGCGCTAATCTCAATAGTCATCTGATGAAGGATACATGTGAGCAGTTCAAGATTACTCATCGTCATTCCACTCCATACCGCCCTAAGGCAAATGGTGTGGTTGAGGCAGCCAATAAGAATATAAAGAAAATACTCCGGAAAATGGTAGAAGGATCTAGACAGTGGCATGAAAAGCTGCCTTTTGCATTGTTGGGATACCGCACCACTGTTCGTACCTTCGGTGGGGGCAACTCCTTACTCTTTGGTGTATGGCACGGAAGTATTAATACCCGCAGACGTGGAAATCCCGTCTCTTAGAATCATTGCGGAGGCCAAGATCAATGATGATGAATGGGTGAAAATCCACCTTGAGTAGTTGAGTTTGATTGACAAGAAGAGATTGGCATCCGTGTGTCATGGTCAGCTATACCAGCAAAGAATGGCAAGAGCGTACAACAAGAAAGTGCGTCCAAGGAAGTTTGAGGTGGGACAGTTAGTGTTGAGACGTATTTTGCCTCATTGGGCCAAAGCAAAAGGAAAGTTTGCTTCAAATTGGCAGGGACCATTCGTCGTAACAAGAGTGTTGTCTAACGGTGCGCTATATCTGACAGATGTGGAAGGAAAATGTGTAGAAATGACCATCAATTCCGATGTGGTCAAGAGATACTATGTATGATTTCTTTATTTTGATTGTACTTGTTTGTATTTGGCATATTTTAAAGATTGAAATGACAAAGGCATTTTGTTCTGCTATCTAAACATTTTTACCCCTTGTCATCCCCTTTGAGCCTTATTTATTCTCTTTCAAATCCCTCTTTCGGAATCAATGGCACTATTAAGAAATGCGAGTGCGGAAGAAAAGAAAATGAAAAGAAAAAGAAAAGAAAGAAAAGTGAAAAAAAAAGAAGAAAAGAAGGAAAAGAAAAGAAGAGGAAAATTGAAAGTGAAAAGAAGAAAGAAAAGAAAGGAAAAAGAAAAGAAAATGAAGAAAAGAGAGGAAAAGAAGAGCAGAAATGAAAAAAAAACAACAGCGTAGTCTTTATGATGTGAACTACGTTTGACATAATCCCGCAAGGGTACGTAGGAGCCTCGCTGTGGTTCAGTCATACCAAGATAAAAATTCAAAAGTCCCCAAGAAAGAAAGTGGGGCAGAAGTTGTGGTTGTTGTGAAAGAAATTGGATTCCGAAAGTTGTAATTTTAACCCATTTTGAAATTGTTTTGAGCCTTTCATACCCTTTCTTTCTAACCCCGTCCAAAGCCCACATTACGGTCTAAAGAAAGACCTTCTGATCAGTCTTTGGAGAATGCCAAGTCAAGCAGGTAAAAGTAATTCCCGTCAGGGGCAACACTCTGGTACAAGTAAGGAGAGAAATTAAAATGAGAGTCTTATTGGTGAAAACCTTCACGGGCACCATAAGGCAATGGGAGTTGAGAGAAATTAAAATGAGAGAGTCTTATTGGTAAAAACTCTCGCGGGCACCTTGAGGCGAAAGTGAGTTGAGGAATGATTAATGGAGAAAGGTCTGTTGGTGGAAAATTGTTTCGAGGCACCACAGGATGAACAAGGCTAAGGTTTGGATAAAGTAATCAAGTGATGGTTCTGGGGCAACAAAGGGTGGCGACCAAGAGTTGGTTAGTTGGACAGATTGGGCCAACTAGTCCGAAATGCATGTCATGACCATTGGTACCAGCTGTTCCGGTCAGATAAGTTTCTTTCCCTTTTTCTTTTTAACAGTCATCTAGTTTTGGATTCTTCTTATCCTTAACTCGTAAACTCATTGCATTTTATTTTCTTTGGGGGTTTTATCTGTCTAAAATGTTTCAATGTTATTTTGTTCAAAGCAAGTGGAAAGGGATTTCAAAACTCACTACCAGATTCAGGAAAGTGTAAAGCGCGATATGGTCAGAGCATGTCAAAAACAATGGGATGAAAGGTGGAATACAGGGAATCACCGGAAATGTCATCGGTGGAATGATTGGGAAATGTCGTGGGAAGTGCAAAGGTTCAGAAAAAGGGTCAAAGGTGTGAAACAACAACATGGGTACAGAACACTCGGTTTGTCAGAGTCAGGGGTTCGAAAATCAGTCAGAAAGTCAAAGCGGTTCAGGGCCAGTTCGGGAAGCCAATCGGAACAAAACAATGCAGCAGAAAGATCTCCAGCAAGAATGCCACCAACTAACTACCATTTTTGAACTGACAAATTTTCTTTGATTAAAACAGGGGCAGAAAAGTTCGTTTGCTTCAGAGGAACCCTCCGTAGAGAAAGGCAGTCAACAAACAGGTTTGATTTTTGATTTTCAGGACCCTCCTGGAAAATGGGACCTAGTTTAAAGTTCAGAAATAGCATAATCTAGCATAAATGTATCCCAAAAGAATATAAGTTAGCTTAGAAGTCGGCATATTCAAGAAAGGATTCAATTAGGAGTTTCCAGGACCCTCCTGAATAATGGGACTTAGCTTTAAGATTTCAATTAGATAACAACATTTTGCATAAACTCTGTTGTAGGGTAGTATAATTCAGACATGAAAGTTGTCACCCTTAAGATAAAATTTGACCTTTGATTTTCAGGACCCTCCTGGATAATGGGGAGTAGTTTAAAGATCCTCTTAGATAGCAAGATTTAGCAGAAGTCACACCCGTAGAAGATATAACTTAGATTTTAATCCAACGTTTAGTTAAGAGTTGTCAAGACCCCCCTGAATAATGGGACCTAGCTTTCAAATCCTTAGTAATACTTGGTAATATGGTTTAGTTTTACAATCACATCTGCCCCAGCCACCAAACTGGGGCAGAATATTTTCTTTGTTTTGTCTATTTGAAGTCAGGAGCCCGCCTGGAGAGCAGGGATTACTTTCAAGCGCAACAGTCAGGAGCCCGCCTGGAGAACAAGGGAGTGCAATTTAAGTTTTAGCTTTCAAATTCTTTGTTTTGTCTATATTGAAGTCAGGAGCCCGCCTGGAGAGCAGGGAGCACTCTCAAGTTAGAAGTCAGGAGCCCGCCTGGATAACAGAGGAATACATTCAAGTTCAAGTTCAGCAGTCAGGAGCCCGCCTGGATAACAGAGGAATACATTCAAGTTCAAGTTCAGCAGTCAGGAGCCCGCCTAGACAACAGAGGAATACATTCAATTTCAAGATTCAGAAGTCAGGAGTCCGCCTGGAGAACAGAGACATACAGTTCAAGTTTCAGTAATCGGGAGCCCACCCGTACAACAAGGGAATACATTCAAGTTCAGCAATTTGAAGAAAGGAGCAACACCTCAGTTTGTAGTTTGCAATGGCAACAAGGGATTTTACCAAGAAAACACAAGACAACAAGGCAACGAGGAAGTACAACAACAAGTTTGAAGAATTTAGATAGGATTTTGTAATTCATAGGTCATAGTTTAGTTTAGCTTCTTTTATTTTGCCATGGTGTAATAAGGAAGGTTAGCAAACAGTACCAACAGCAATCGCAGTGAAATCATAGCTCCTTGTAGTCCCAGCTACCAGACACTCTTGAACTACACTTACGTGATTCCTGTTTAGCCCAGGATATGTAGGCAACCTCCGAAGTAGGGTGCGGTCAAAATGTTTTTTAAAAAATGCTTCACACGGAATATTCAAACGGGAAAAATCGTTCATTTTCGCTCACTTATCTTTGCACGAAAACTCTTTGTGTTTCCAGGCAAAGAGGGGCAGTTGTGAGCACGTGATTTTTGCCCAAAGCAAATTATTCCCAGAAATTCAAACAAAAACAATTTCTTTATTATTTTACAATTTTTGTGAATTTTGATGTCATTTTCTGTTAGTTGTTGCATTTTATCTGTGCATTTTAATTCATATGAAAAATACAAAATATGCATTTGCATTTAGGATCTAATTTTATATTTTAGTATTAATTAGGGGTTAATTTGTTTTAGAACAAAATATGAAGAAAATAACAAAAATAGTTCACTTTTGTATTTTTAATTGCTTAATTGTGAATTCGTCCCGAAATAGTTTTTAAAATAATTTTAGAAATCAATTAGTTTAATTTTGAAATATATTAGGACTTTTTGTAATTTTATAAAATTAAAAAATATACAAAAAAATATACAAGATAAAATACAAAAATTAGATAAAAGAAACAAATGAAAAGGAAAAAGAAAACAAAAAGAAATGGAGAAAGGGCTGCCCACGATTTGGGCCATGCCCAATTGATTCACCCAGGCCCAACATTTTTTTTCTCTTTCTTTCCCCGACCCAGGTCCAACCCCACCTGGTCCAAACGACCCATCTCCAGAGACGCCCAAACGACGTCGTTTCACAGCAAATCAATCCCAGCCCTTCATTCTCCATAATCCAACGGTTGTGGTGCTTTCTTGTTTACTTAATAAAGATGTCCGAAACATTCCCGAACCCTAAAACATAACTCACCTTCCTCGTACCCCCTATTACCTCGTCGGAACCCCACCGCCGGCGAACGCTACTTATGTCATCGACCGCCAAAACAACACCACGAGACCTCCTCTTCTCCCTCATCATGAATCCACCACCCATTTCCTTCAAATCCAGCCCTAGCTCGTCGAATCCTCTATCAAAGATTCTCCTGCCAAAACCCAAAGTAACCCAATCACCACCAAATTAACACCATGTGACCGCCTGGGCCTCCTCTACCCAACCCCCATAGACCTGTCTCTCGAATCTGCCTGGAACAGCTCGAATATCAAATCGAAGGTTTCCGACCAAAACCCTAATGCAAAATCTCCATGATTTCGGACCCTAACAACCCTAACCAAGTGTTTTCTTATGAAAACATGTGGTTAAGGATGTTACGGGTCAGAAATTTTGGGGGATTTGGAGAAACAACCACTGTCCGGAGCTCTTTGTTGTTAGTGAGTTCTTGTTGGTATTTTCTTTTATTTTCAATTTCTTTTTCCTTTTCTGATTTTCTGCATGTGTGAATTCCATGGTCAATGTTTAGTTTAATTTGCGTTTTAAATATTTGTCAATATTGTTCTAGTCTTGTGTCCTGATTTTTTGTGATTAAGTCTAGTTGTTTGTTTGATTTTAATATGTTCCAATTCCTGATCTTAGTTTGATTTTAGTTAAGCCGTTGATAATTTGTTAATTAGTTTTTCTAAGTTTTGCCTGAATTAATTTCTGGTGTTCCTTTAGTTTAGGTTAATTACTAATTAGTTCAGTTTCAGTTTAATTAATCATCATGATTTGTTGAATTTGGTTATAGTTGATAGTTTAATTTGGTCATTAATTCTGAGTTCAATTGCTAGACGCAATAAGAGTTTAAATCGGGATAGATGCAGAGTTAAGGAAAATGTTTGGTTATAAATGTACTTTTAGTTTAAGTTCAGGGGTAGTTTAGGCATGGAGAAGGGCTGTTTTGTTAAAGAATAGTAATTTCAAAACCAAAATAAGGGTAGTATAGGTATTCTAGAGGTAGAAGAACACCCTAGGGCCTTCTAGAAGGGGGCCTTAGTGTAAGTTTCAGTTTTTTAGAAGCAGTAACTTGAGTAACAAGTTAGAAAATGAGGGTGTTAACTTGTGTAATAAGTTAGAAAATAAGGGAATAATAGGCAATTGAAAATCTGAAGCTTCCCCTTAGTTTTGCCTATAAAAGGTAGTCTTTATTGCTTTGTTGAAGAAGGTTTTTTTGCACCCCAAAATTTCTCCAAAATTCCCCCCCCCCCCAAAAAAAAATCATTCTGCAGATCTGAGCTTCAGAATTTGAATTTCAAATCAAAAAAGTTTAAACTCTGAACTCTTATAGCCCAAATCCCCTTTTGGATTTTAGATTCTGCCAAAAATCCAAAAACAAACACAAAAGCAATAGAAAAGTCCAAAAAAAAACTACTGTTACATTAGTTTCCTTAAGTCATTTTCAGAGTTCAGCACTTAATTCAAGTTTCTAGCTCAATTAGGATCCAAAACTGCTTGAATTCCTTTGTTTCTATTTGGTATTTGAGGTCTGAAGGTAATTTGGGTCAGCTGGGCATTGAATATGATTAAATCGAGTTGATTATGGTAATCTGTTAAGTGTGGGGTATGTTGGGTTCATTTTCTGTTTGTTTGATATAGTTTTGGGTTAATTTGTTGATTCTGCTTGGTCTTCAATTCATTTTTGAACTGCTGAATCCTTTCTGGGTTGTTGTACTTGTTCATTGACTGCTGCTAGGTTATCGCTGGTTCCCTGGAACTGTTACTGTTGCTAACTTCTCCTTCTTCCTTTGATATTCTGATTTCCAGGTACACGTTTTTGAACCTGTTTCGATGTATCATCCCCTGTTGACAACATGAAATGAAATTGAAGCAAATTCTTTGTTGTAGATCTGTTAGCTTGTTATGTTTGAGATAGTTTGTCGTGATTTGGTGGTTGTACACTGTTATCAAATTTGAAATGCATAATTGAACTGACTGGTTATGTATTAATGGGACTGTAAACTGTTATGTCTCAGATTCATGTGAGTTTATTTTTCGAGTTAATTACTAGTTGTAGCTAGTCCCCTATTAGCTGATGCATACACTTGTTAGTTGTAATTAATTTCTTAGAATAAGTCCATACTAGATGTAATTAATTCCCTATTAGCTGGTTCATATCCCTGTATTAACAGACGGTTCAGTACGAGATAGAACTTCTACTAGTTATTTTCATATTCTCAATCTGTAATTAAGTAGATCATAGTCATAGATGAATACGTTGGTTTAAATGTTGGATTTAAGTTCGAGTCTCAGCATGTTGATTCATAAGTGAGGAAACTACTGTCCAATCCCACTAGGGTCTGAAATTGACGATAAATCTCCAAGTTTTGTTTTCTAAAAATCGAATTGTTGCTTCATATTCCAGGACGGTTTTGAATGTCAAGTAGTGTATTATAGATGTTAATCCAACGATGTGAAAGGACTGTGGCCTGGTGATCATTTGAATTCAATTTCGTTTCATAATTAGTATTGTGGCCTGTTTCAACTTGAGCCATATTTCTGGGCTCACTTTGGCCTAGTGGCGTGAAGCCCTGCCAGAATAGCGCAAGACCCATTGTTGATCACTTAATTGCTAAGAACTGAAAGTTGGCGTATGTTTGGGCCCTGAAGCTCGAGCTTCTTGTGAATCGGACTGGGGCCCAACAGACTGAAACCCCATTGGACTGCTGAATCATAGCCCTAAGGTTTGGGCCTCTTTGAATGCTTCTAATGATAATTGATTGGTTAACTAATAAATTAGGGCCTTTAGAGACAAATAAAAATAGAAGAATATAGTTGCTTTTAGGTGGGTTTTTTTTTTTAATAAAATGAGACGAGCCTCGCCCAATGAAATATAAAATTGCGGGGCCCTCAGTAAAAGCTAAAAAATATTTAGAAATTCGGGACGGGCCGTTCAGCGAATTTCACGGCCTTCCTCAAAATAAATATGCGTTAGATTCTTTAGGCATGATTTTAATAAAATTATCTTCCTAAACTCGGGTGCGCATTGATGCGACCCAAATCCAAATCTCAACGAAGTCGAAATGTGTTAACAACCACGGGTGCATTGATTGCGACGTGGTTCGAGACGCGTTTTCACGACGTTGCAATTCTTTTAAAATAATAACAAAAGTGGTTTGCGAATAAAAAGCACATAAGCTAGCATGTATTTAAATCAGATAAAATCAAATACAACAGTTAAGCAACCGTGCTAAAACCACGGAAC
This sequence comes from Nicotiana tabacum, assembly GCF_000715075.1. Lineage (NCBI taxonomy): Eukaryota > Viridiplantae > Streptophyta > Magnoliopsida > Solanales > Solanaceae > Nicotiana > Nicotiana tabacum. The sequence goes on along the minus strand of NC_134089.1, from coordinate 79,008,469 downwards.
CCGGGAATGCCTAACACCTTCTCCCAGGTTAACAGAATTCCTTATCCGGATTTCTGGTTCGTAGACTGTGATACAGAGTCATATTTTTCCTCAGTTCGGGATTCAACCGGTGACTTGGGACACCATTAACCTCCCAAGTGGCGACTCTGAATAATTAATAATTAAATCCCGTTCTGATTGTCCTTTAAGTGAAAAAAACTCCTTTACGCCCTCGCGGGCGTAGGTGAAAAAGGAGGTGTGACAACTGCAATAAGAGTTGAGGATGAAACCTCAAGTTGACACTCGCCCATTAAGAAAGTCTATTAATTTATGATGAATGTCCAGGGTTAGGGTTCAAGGTTGGGGTTAGGGTTCAGGGTTTATAGACTATTAAAGAAGTTTATCAACGACTAGTGGTTGATGGAAAACAGCTAGTACTGTTCAGGAAATTAAAACATGCCCATGTGGCATATCCTTAACCATATATATTTTGACCCGTTGAAATTATCTATTTATTCCATTTAAAATTACCCATTTGACCGGCCATGTAACCAAAATAAAATTGATTATACTTCAACTATATTTTTTTGACGCGTTGAAATTAACCCATTTGACTCATTTAAAATTACCTATTTCACTTGCCATCTCAAAAAAAAAATTGATCATATTTCAACCCCAATTTTTACTTGCCAAAAACATTATTCAAACAATTGAAAAAAATGAGTCAAGGGTCGAGTGCATCCTTTGGGTAGAGAAAGAATTGTCACTGTGGCATGGCTGCCAGTCAGTTTACAGCTACAACTCCTATGAATGTTGGTAGGTGATTCTCAAAATGTTCCAAAACTAAGGTAAGATAAATTTCATAGATTCGCCTCTTTTCCACAATTATCTGCTAGATCCAAGGATTGAACTTGAAAATATATTAGCAATAGATGTTCATGAGGAAGATGATAATGATAGAGGGATTGAACTGGAGGGAGGGCATATTCCTGTAAACTTTATAATTGGAGGGATGGTTAAGATGAATGAAATGAGGCTGAATAAGTGGGTTATGCTCTTGTGCGTTATTATCGGATTTGTTGCAGCTTGGATGATGAAGTGAGAAGGAATATTGGTCTGTCATTGGTAGAAATAGTTTAATTACTGTAAATTTATTTTGTTGCAAATATTTTGGATCATGTATTATTGTACTGATGTAATGTTAAATTTGTTGAAATTATTAAATGCAACTTTGAGTCTATTACACAACCAAGTAGCTAGTTTATTGATAGACCCAGTGTCTATTACGCAATCTCTAGCTAGCTGATGTAATGTTAAATTTGTTGAAATTATTAAACGCAACATTGAGTATATTACGCAATCAAGTAACTAGCTTAGATGGACCCAGTGTCTATTACACAACCTCCAGCTGCCTGATGCAATGTTGTATTTGATGAAGTTATTATTAGAGACTTCGAGTCTATTACGCAATCAAGTAGCTAGTTTATTGATGGACTCAGTGTCTATTACAAAATCAAGTTGCTAGTTTAGTACTAGACACATTTTCTATTATGCAGCCTCTAGATGCCTGTTGTAATACAAAAAGGAAGTGCTAAGGAAATAAAAATTATAGCATCAATAGTTAATCGACAAAAGGTAGTTTAATTACATATAGGTTGATACAAATATCACAAATTACTACAAGTTCACCCAAAATAATTTTGTCCCATGACCAACACAAACATAAATTACACTAATAAAATTAAGAAGGGGTCCATCCTTCCGCTGAAGATATCCATTGTAAACTTTTCCCTGAACAACTCCATTCTCTTGTTATTAAGTTGCACCAGTGGTGTATAGGTTAGGAGGAAGTCAACGACCTTAACTGCATTGGCTCCACTGTTTTCACTACAATAATCAAAGACACAATTAGTTATTAAAGAAACTAGAGGAATGAGTAAAACATAATGGATGGTACATCTAATTTACCTTTGTTGAATGTATGGCACATCCATAATACGCTCCTAGGACCATTTTTTCGTAAGCAAATCTTATCCTAAATCTATAAACTGCCCAGTTTTATATAAATCCTAGGCATTATGAGTGCGAGAGGTTGTACAAGTTCTTCTAGTTTACCATCATCATACAAATTGATATTGTTATCGTAAATTCGAATAAAATCCTCTGTCAAGTGAAAATAGCAGGTACAAAATACTTGTTATCAATTTACCACACACAATACATCACTTTAGCCTTGCACCACTCCACAGCACCAAGTTTTGGCATACTTCCTTGAGGATATAGCATCAGGGGTGCAAGGCACCAGTCCTGAAAAGCATCAATTGTCTGACAAAGGTCCAAATCATTTCCCTCATTGCCGGCAGCCTCCTTTATCTTATCCCATGCAGTGCATATGTTGTTGCATAATGCAATATTCATAACAACATGACTAACTACAAACATAAAGGCGTGGGCATTTTATGTTTCGTACACATATTAGTGCCAAAAGTTTTTTCATATGCTAAATATTATAAAATATTACACGTTAAATATGGATCTACTTAAAAAAGAAATACACGCCATGATTAAAGGGCTTACAAAAATTAAAACAGATGGGTTAGCAATGCACAGCTTCTCAAAAACCTCCAACCATAGCTGCCAGTCAAGACATTTTTGGGAAACTTCTCCTTTTTGTCAAACCATTCACTAAATAGTTTCTTATCTTCCTTCGAAACTTGTTGAGTATGTTTACCTTTGGTTTCTTCTTCTTGATCTGTTTTAGCTTCCTCATCTTGCTTGCAGAAATTGGAGCATTCCTCAATCTGTTTTGCAATCTTGTAACCATGTACCAAGGTGACTCAACTACTTTATAAGGTCTCTCATTCTAATTGTGCATCTCCCCAAGTATATTCAACACCTTATCCAATTTGTCATTCACAACCTCAACTCTTCGCACACATATGTATCACTTGGCTGAGCATTGCATATCCTGCATGATCCTCCTCTACCAATATCAGAAAAACCATCAACAAGTGGTAAACTAGAAATACTCCCACCCAAAGGGTCATTATCAGCAAAGTGAACTTCATCATTAGTCTCTAAGGTCACTTCATCATGTACCTTTTTAATGGCAGTCACCTATTCCAAATCAATCGCTAACTGGTCAATTATAGGATCCGCTACCTCATCGTCGTATGGTACTAAATTCTTCATGTAGTCCATATCCATCTCACGGAGTGTAGGAATAAGGTAAGGGTACACCTCCTGAAAAATAACATAGATAGAAGTCGATAGACAAGCAATACAAAAAAATTAACAGTCTCCTACTTTGGTTGATTCTAATCTACTGGTGGAGTGTTATTGCACTCCCTATCTTACCACACCAGGGTCATCAACTTTATTCTTAAAGGAATCCCAATCAGGGTGAGATGTCACTTTCTTGTTGTGCCATCTCAACATCCTTGGCAGCGACATCGGTATGACCTTTGATTTCTCGGCACTATGACCAAATAGTGAAACTGCTTCGTACGCCCATGCCTATACTTTTTTCATGAATCAAAAAGTATTAATTTTTGTCTGCAGTAAATAAAATAATAGTACTCAAGTGTAAAGAAATTTTAAGAAGGTTTTTTTTAATACTTACCGTGAATGCCCATGGAAAGTCGTACAGGGCATAACTAGCTGATTTGGACTTTTTACCAGAGATTTTATTTTTCTTCCTCTTGATCACATATGATTTGTACATTAGCAACATGTCCTTCTTCGAGTACTCAATCATAATCTCAAAACACTCCTTGCCCCATAGATATTTCATGAAAACTTCTAAATTATTAGCCATACGAATCCACTTCTTATCGATGCGTGATATGTTATCCCTTGCAAGCAAGATTGAATGGACAAAACACACCAATGAAATCTAAAACCTCTCGGCTATGTCAAACCTTTTGGACTTCACTTGCTTCAAAAGCAGCTCTGCATCCACCCCCTTCCCTCTAGACTGGCAAACTTTCTCGCAGAATGTTTCGCCATCATCCATTGCTTTCTTCATTTCTTCTTTACTCGGTTTGGCACTATAGTTCAATACAGTCATCATAACAAACATGTCACGACCTAGATTTCCCACCGTCGGGATCGTGATGGCGTCTACTCGTGAAAGCTAGACAAGCCAACTACTATGATTTTAACACATTAGCAATCAACCCAAACAGACGTAAATAGTAACTAAAACTAAGTAGATATAAAGTGCGGAAGTGTTATAAAACACTCAAATACTCCAATACATGTCTACCCAAGAATCTGTTGTCACAATTTCACGAACATCTGCAAATTTCTACAAATACTAGTTTAGAAAGAAGAGTTCAACTGTTCTCGAAATCAAAAGAGACAGCAATAAGCTAAAGCGGGAAAAAAGGGGACTTCAGGCTCTGCGGATGCCAGTAGATCTACCTTGGTCTCCCTGGATGGAAGGCAGCTACCTCAAGCTTCTCACCAAATTCGGAACTAAAATCTGCACAAAGAGTGCAGAGTACAACATCAGTACAACCGACCCTATGTACTGGTAAGTGTCGAGCCTAACCTCGGCGAAGTAGTGACGAGGCTAGGACACGACAACCATATAAACTTTTGCAATTAAATCATATACAAATAGAACAATAGAAACGGGAAATAACATGTAAAGATGGGAAGGGGGACATGCTGCGGGGAATATCAAGGTCTAACAATAAACCAATAGAGAAGCATAATGAACATCATATTTGTATCAACAAGAATAATGAAACAGTAACACGTGCAAAGCATCACCCTTCGTGCTTTTACTCTCGTTCTCACCATATGAAACAGCAGAAATGGCACGGCATCATCCTTCATGCATTACCTCTCATAATCATGGCACGACATCACCCTTCGTGCATTAACTCTAAAAATATCGGCACGACATTACCCTTCATGCATTAACTCTCAATTCATGGAATGGTATCACCCTTCATGCATTAACACTCACAATATCGGTACGGCATCACCCTTCGTGCATTAACGCTCTCTCACGATATCATGCATGACATCATCCTTCGTGCCTTACACTCTTCCTCACCCAAATAATTAAAACAATACGTCCCGACAAGGGAATCAACAATAGATACAATAATATCCTAGCAAGGGATTCAGCTATAACCAATATCGTTTCAACAGTTACTTCACAAGAGGAATCTCAACTCGAGCCAATGCTCAACAATGGTCAATTACCAAGAAAATTACCACAAGTTTTGTTCAACATTGATAATCATCAATTTAGGAACAAATAGTACATTATAGAGTCACAATAATCATGGTATAAGACTCATGGGCATGATTGACACCAATGTATAGATACTCATCACCACACCTATATGTCGTACTCAATACTAACACGTAGCAAATAAGACTACAACTCCTATTACCTCAGGCTAAGGTTAGACCAAACACTTACCTCAATTCCACGGACAAGATTAAGCCTCAATTACCTCTTTACCTCTCGGTTCCACTTCCAATCCGCTTGTATCTAGTCATAATTTACTTAATAACATCAATAAATGCTAAATAAACCAATTCTAATGCATGAATATAGATTTCCTAATGTTTTCCCCAAAAAGTCAAAAATTGGCCCCGAGCCCGCTTGGTCAAAACTCGAAGTCCGAACCAAAACCCGATTACCTATTCACCCACAAACTCAAATATGCAATTGGTTTTGAAATTCGACCTCAATTTGAGGTCCAAATCCCCAAAATTTGAAAGTCCTAATTTCTACCCAAAAATACCCAATTTCCTATGAAAACCCCTAGATTTTGAAGTGAAAATTATGTAAAAAGATGAATTAGATTGAAGAAGATAAGTTAGAAATCACTTACCTAAGATTTGGAGAAGTTTGAGCCTTTGAAAAAATCGGCTAAGGATGTTTAAGGTTTGGGAAAAGTGAAAAGTAATGAAAAATCTCGTCTGAAATCTCACTTAACAGGTGCAGTTATTGCAATTGCGATCAAGGGTTCCTAATTGCGAACCCAAGAAATTTCAGCTCCCTTCGCATTTGCGACAATTACGTCGCCTTTGCGACTACTGTGACCTTCATATTTGCGAAGAAAAAGCTCGCAAATGCGAACAAGGCTGGCCAGGGCATTTATCGCAATTGCTCTCAGCCCCCTCGCGATTTCCAAACCTGACAGGCTCGCAATTGCAAAGCCTGACCTTGAAATTTCAAATGTTATGCAAATCAAAATTTTTCTAAGTCCAAACTCACTCCGTGGCCTATTGAAAACTCACCCGAGCCCTCGGGGCTCTAAACCAAACATGCACGCAAGTCTAAAAACATCAAATGGACTTGCTCGTGCGACCAAATCATCAAAATAACATCAACAATTACGAATTTAACCTCAAATTCATGAAATTCACAAGATAGTTCAAATTTTCCATTTTCTCAACCTAGGGTCCGATTTATATCAAATCAACTCTGATTCTTATCAAACTTCACATATTCGACTTAAATATTATTTTAAACCTGTACCGGGCTCCAGAACCAAAATACAGGCCTGATACCATCAAGAACATACATCATTTCATTTTCAAAAGTCTTTATATTTCCAGCAAATAGTTTTCTTTAAAAAATTCTTTTCTCGGACTAGGGACCTCGGAATTTGATTCTGAGCATACGTCCAAGTCCCATATTTTACTACGGACCCTACGGGACTGTCGAAACACAGGTCCGGATTTGTTTACCCAAAATATTGACCGAAGTCAACTTAATTCCATTTTAAATGCAAAACATAGCATTTTTCTCAAATTTTCACATAAGGGCTTTCCGGATATACGCCTGGACTGCGCACACAAATTGAGTAGAGATAAAAGGAGGTTTTCAAGGCCTCGGGATGCAGATTTGACTTCTAAAATAAGAGATGACCTTTTGGGTCATCACATTCTCCACCTCTAAAACAACCGTTCGTCCTCAAACGGATATAGAAAAATACCTGAGTTACCCGAGCCCTCGGGGCTCCAAACCAACATGCATACAAGTCTAAAAACATTATACTGACCTCTCCATTGCACACGAACTGGAGGGAAATTCTTCGATCTCAACTGATGAACCTGCCAGTCTAGAATAGCTACCAGCTCCTCCTCATAGGTTAAGTCCTTGTCCAACTAGACAGTGCTGAAGTCTAACACATGGGATGGATTACCGTGATACTTCCGAAGCATGGACACATGAAACATTGGATGCACTGCTGATAAAATTAGTGGCAACGCAAGTCTGTAAGCCACCTCTCCAACTTGATCAAGAATCCCAAAAGTCCCGATGAACGTAGGGTTTAGCTTGCCCTTCTTTCCAAATCTCATCATGCCCTTCATGGGCGACACCCGAAGCAATACTCGCTCTCCGACCATGAATGCCACATCGCGAACCTTACGGTCGGCATAACGTTTTTGCCTAGACTAAGCTATACAAAGCCTATCCTGATTGATCTCAACCTTTTCCAAGGAATCTTGAACTAAATCTGTACCTAACAACCGAGCCACCCCCGGCTCAAACCACCCAACTAGCGATCAATATCGTCTACCATATAATGCCTCACAAGGAGCCATCTGGATGCTCGACTGATAGTTGTTGTTGTAGGCAAACTCCGCTAATGGTAAGAACTAATCCCACGAACCTCCAAAGTCAATAACACATGCTCGGAGCCTATCCTCTAAAATTTGAATAGTACTCTTGGACTGTCCATCCGTCTGAGGATAAAATATTATGCTCAACTCGACCCGAGTACCCAACTCGCGCTGAACTACCCTCTAGAAATACCAGGTAAATTGCATACCTCGGTCAAAAATAATAGACACGGGCACACTATGAAGACGAACAATCTCCCGGATATAGATCTCGGCTAACCTCTTTGAAGAGTAGGAGACTGCCATAGGAATAAAATGCGCTGACTTAGTCAGCCTATCAAAAATAACCCATACTACATCGAACTTCCTCTGAGTCCGTGGGAGTTCAACAACAAAGTCCATAGTAATGCGCTCCCACTTCCACTCAGGAATCTCAATCTTCTGAAGCAAACCACCAGGTCTCTGATGCTCGTACTTTACCTGCTAATAATTCAAACACCGAGCTACATAGGCAACAATGTCCTTCTTCATCCTCCTTTACCAATAATGTTGTCGCAAGTCCTGATACATCTTAGGGGCGCCCGGATGAATAGAATACCAAAAGCTATAAGCCTCCTCTAGAATCAACTCTCGAAGTCCATCCACATTAGGCACAAAACTCGACCATGCATCCTCAAAACTCTATCATCTCCCACCTGCTTGGCACCACTGTGACGCACTGTGTCCCTAAGAACAAGCAAATGAGGATCATCATATTGCCGATCTCTGATACGCTCAAATAATGAAGACCGAGTGACTGTGCAAGTTAAAACACAGCTGGTCTCAGAAACATCCAACCTCATGAACAGATTGGCTAAAGCCTGAACATCCAAAGCAAGCGGTCTCTCACCGACTAGAATATACGCAAGGCTGCCCATACTGGCTGACTTCCTACTCAAAGCATCGGCCACTACATTGGCCTTCCCCGAATGATACAAGATGGTGATATCATAATCTTTCAATAGCTCCAACCACTTTCTCTGCCTCAAATTGAGCTTCTTTTGCTTGAATAAATACTGCAAACTCTTGTGATCTGTGAACACCTCACATGACACGCCATATAAATAATGCCTCCAAATCTTGCGTGAACAATGGCTGCTAGCTCCAAATAATGAACTAGATAATTCTTCTCATGAATCTTCAACTGTTGCGAAGCATATGCAATAACCTTGCCATTCTACATCAACACAGCACCAAGTCCAATACGAGATGTGTCACAATAAACTGTATATGGTCTTGAACCTATGGGCAATACCAACACCGGCGCCGTAGTCAAAGCTGTCTTGATCTTCTAAAAGCTTGCCTCACACTGATCTGACCACCTGAACTGGGCACCCTTCTGGGTCAACCTTGTCATCGGGGCTGTTATAGATAAAAATCCCTCCACAAACCGACGGTAATAACCCGCCAAACCCAAGAAACTCCGAATCTTTGTGGCTGATGTGGGTCTAGGCCAGTCCTTGATTGCCTCTATCTTCTTCGGATCCACCTGAATACCCTTTGTTGATATAATATGACCCAAGAAGGCAACTGAACTCAACCAAAACTCACACTTCGAAAATTTAGCATACAACTGACTGTCTCTCAAAGTCTGAAGAACAACTCAAAGATGTTACCCAGGCTCCTCTCGGCTGTGGGAGTAGATCAAAATATCATCAATGAAGACAATCACAAAGGAATCCAGGTAAGGCTTGAACACCTGATTCATCAAATCCATAAAGGTTTCTCGGCATTTGTCAACCCAAATGACATCACTAGGAACTCATAATGCCCATACCGAGTGCGGAAAGCTGTCTTAGGGAAACCGGATGCCCTAATCCTGAATTGATGGTAGCCAGATCTCAAATCAATCTTCGAAAACACTTTGGCACCCTGAACCTGATCAAACAAATCATCAATCCTTGTCAATGGATACTTATTCTTGATTGTGACCTTGTTCAACTACCAATAATCTATGCATATCCTCATCGACCCATCCTTCTTCTTAACAAACAATACCGGCGCACCCCAAGGCAAGACACTAGGTCTAATAAAGCCCTTGTCAAGCAAGTCTTGCAGTTGCTCTTTCAACTTTGGCGGGGCCATACGATATGGCGGAATAGAAATGGGCTAAGTGCCCGTAGCCAAATCAATACAAAAGTCAATATCCCTGTCGGGTGGCATCCTCGGCAGGTATGCAGGAAAAACCTCTGGAAACTCCCGAACAACTGGCACGGAATCCATAGAAGGTACCTTAGAACTAAAATCACGAACATATGCCAAATAAGCCAAACACCCCTTTTCAACAATACGCCGCGCCTTCATATAAGAAACAACCCTATTGACAGAATTACGAAGAGTCCCTCTCCACTCTAATTTAGGCAAACCCGGCAAGGCTAAGGTCACAGTCTTGGCGTGACAGTCCAATATGGCATGATAAGGTAACAGCCAATCCATCCCAAAAGTGACATCAAAATCGACCATGTCGAGAAGTAGGAGATCTACACGAGTCTCAAAAACCCCAATAATAACCACACACGAGTGATAACACGATCTACAATAATAGAATCACCCACCGATATGGACACATATACAACAGCACTTAAGGAATCACGAGGCACAACCAAATACGAAGTAAAATAAGATGACACATAGGAGTATGTACACCCTGGATCAAATAGAACTGAAGCATCTCTACTACATACTGAAACCGTACCTGTGATAACGACATCGGATAACTGGGCCTCAGGCCTAGCTGGGAAAGCATAACATCGGGGTTGGTCCCCACCACTCTGAACTACATCCCTGGGACAGCCTCCTACTGGTTGGCCTCCACCTCTAGTAGCCTGACCTCCCCCTCTAACAGCCTGATCTCCACCTTTAGCACCTCGACCTCCACCTCTAGCTGCCTGGCCCTTACCTCTAGATGGCCGAGCGGGCGTTGGAACACCCGGTGCATGAACCATAGCACGGGAACCTTGGTGCTGAGAACTGCTTGATGCTCGAGGGCAAAATCTAACAATATGCCTCGTATCACCACAAGTATAACAAGCCCTCGGCTGTTGGGATTGCTGACCAAGACGGCCTGAGTAACCACCCTGAAAACTCTGGAGCGGAGGTGCACTGATAGGAGCTGGTAATGCACTGTAAGGTAGTTGATTTGAATACTGCATATGTGAACCACTGCCACCTGGAGCACCATGAGAAGCCTGAAGTGCTGAATGAAATGTCCTGGGAGGATAGCCCCTACCAAAAATATTCCTGCCTCCAAACGAGGCACCACTGAACCTGCCAGAATGACGAGGCCTCGTGTCAGACCCCTGGTCGCTCCCTTGATCTAGAACCATCTCAACTCTCATGGACACATTGGCCGTATCCTGAAAAAAAATCTCGCTCCCTGTCTCCTTAGCCATCTGCAATCGAATAGGCTGAGCGAGTCCCTCAATGAACCTCCTTACTCTCTCTCTCTCTCTATCTCTCTCTCTCTCTCTCTCTCTCTCTCTCTCTCTCTCTCTCTCTCTCTCTCTCTCTCTCTCTCGGTGGGAAGTATAAGAAGAGTATGATGAGCCAAGTCAATAAATCTGGTCTCGTATTGAGTGACGGTCATAGAACCATGTTGGAGACACTCAAACTGCCTCTGATAGTCCTCCTTCTGAGTGATAGGAAGAAACTTCTCCAGAAATAGCTGAGAGAACTGATCCCAAGTCAAAGCCGATGACCCAGCTAGTCTAGCCAAACAATAATCCCTCCACCAAGTCTTGGCGGAACCTAACAGACGAAAAGCAGCGAAGTCGACCCCATTGGTTTCCATTATCCCCATGTTCCGAAGAACCTTGTGATAGTTGTCCAAATAGTCCTGGGGATCCTCAGAAGATGTACCTCCATATGTGGTAGTAAAAAGCTTGGTGAACCTGTCCAGTCTCCATAAGCCATCAGCAGACATAGCTGACCCATCACCGATCTGTGCCACAACACCCGGCTAAACTACCCCAACTAGATGAGTTGCCCCTACTGGAACTGTCTGGGCGGGAACCTCATCCTCAAACTCTAGCTGAGGCTCTGCCTCTGCCTCTGCCTCTAGCACGGCCTCGGCCTCTGCCCCTAGTAGGAGCTACTACTAGGGGGTCGGGCTGTTGGTCAGCTGATGAAGCGGTACGTGTTCTCACTGTCTGCGAAAGAACAGAGTGGAAGTTCAATTAGCATTGAGAAATCAAGTCGCACTACAGGAAAGAATAGATGTGAAATTATCCTAAACTTTGTAGCCTCTAGGGGATAATCACAGATGTCTCTGTACCGATCCTTCAGACTCTACCTAGCTTGTTCGTGAATTGTGAGACCTAGGCAACCTAAAGCTCTGATACCAACTTGTCCCAATTTCAAGAACATCTACAAATTTCTACAAATACTAGTTTAGAAAGAAGAGTACAATTGTTCTCAAAATGAAAAGAGACAACAACAAGCCAAAGGTGGGGAAGGGGGACTTCAGGCTCTGCGGACGCCAGCAGATTTATCTTGGTCTTCCTGGACTGAAGGCAGCTACCTTAAGCTACTCACTAGATCCGGCACCAAAATCTGCACAAAGAGTGCAGAGTGCAGCATCAGTACAACCGACCCCATGTAATGGTAAGTGTCGAGCCTAACCTCGGTGAAGTAGTGATGAGGCTAGGGGTGACGACCCGGCCAGTCATATCATGAGTTACCGCTCCATTTCTCCCATTTCAGCTTCTTTACTCTTCGTTGTCCGTATTTTATGTGATTGAGTTTATTAGTTCGAGTTCGGAGAGGATTTGGTAAGAAATGAGACACTTAGTCTATTTTAAGAATGCTTAAGTTGGAAAAGTCAACTGGATGTTGACTTATGTGTTAGAAGGCTCGGAAGTGAGTTTTGATGGTTCGGTCAGCTTTGAGAGGTGATTTGTTACTTAGGAGAGCGATCGGAATGGGTTTTGGAGTTGTAGAAAAGATTTAGGCTTGAATTGGCGAAATTGATATTTTGGCAAATTCCGGTTGATAGGTGAGATTTTGATATAGGGGTTGGAATGGAATTCCGAGAGTTGCAGTAGTTCATTGTGTCACTTGGGATGTGTGTGCAAAATTTCAGGTCATTCGGACGAGATTTGATAGACCTTTTGATCAAAAGCATAATTTAAGAGTTCTTGGAGTTCTTAGGCCTGAATCCTATGTTAAATTGGTGATTTGATGTTGTTGTGAGCATTCCGAAGTTTTGAGCAAGTTTGAACGATGTCATGAGATGTGTTGGTACAATTGGTTTGAAGTTTCGGGAGTTCCGGGTAGGTTCCGGGATGTTTTAGTGCAAAAATCATAGTTGTAGCAGGTCTACAGGGGTTGCAGGCCCCAGAACTCACCCATGCGGTCCGCACAAAAATGAGTGTGCCCGCGGTGAGTGTTGTGCAGCCCACACAAAAGGGGGTGCGGCCGCGGTAGGTGTCGCGCGAACCGCACAAAATGGTGTGCGGCCGCGGTGAAGAACATTCTGCTGGTCCTACTTCGGAAGCTCATATCATTTGATCCACAAGGAATTTTGAGGTGATTCAAAAACAAAAGTTGTAGCCCTGTGTATCTCGTTTCCAGAAAGGTGATGATATCGCAATTTGGACATCTGTAGCAATAGTTATGGCCAAAATGCTAAAGCCTGTCACTGTAGAGGGAGGCCTATGCGGCCGCACGTTGCCTTTGTGCGAACCGCACTGGCTTGCGCGGACCGCATGAGTTTTGGTGCAGCCCGCGGTAGCTGAACCTGAGGGGTACCTATAAATACGAGGTTTTGGGTTTTATTTAATATTTTGACCTAGAGAGCTCGGATTTTGGCGATATTTCGAAGGTTTTTCAAGAAATTCATCGGGGTAAGTGATTTTAACTCAGATTTGGCTAGAATACATGAATCTATCACTGAATTCATCATTTAATTCATGATTTGAGATGGAATTTGGGAAGAAAATTGTGAAACCTTTCAAAAATGTAAAATGATGATTTGAAGGACCAAATGGTATCAGAATTGGATAATTTTGGTATGGTTAGACTCGTGAGGGTATGAAGATTCTGAAAATGTAAATTTTACCCGATTTTGATACGTGGGCCCAGGGCTCGGGTTTTGCTAATTTTGAGATTTTTGATATATTCGAATGTTTTCGCTTGGGCTTTGTTCCCTTAGCATATTGTGACGTATTCGTTCTGATTTTGGATAGATTCGACGCGTGTGGAGGCCAATTCGAGGGGCAAAGGCGTCGCAAGCTAGAGAATTAGCCAGTTCGAGGTGAGTAATGGTTGTAAATGATGTCCTGAGGGTTTGAAACCCCGAATTTCACATCGTAGTGCTATATTGAGGCAAGATACGCGCTGGATGATGAGCGTGGGGTCTTTCACTACTGGGGATTGTGACTTGGTCCATCCCGATTGATGACTTTACTGAATATTTGACTGAAATTCATTTGTTATCATCATGATTTGGGTTGATTGTCATATTTGGGCTTCGTGCCAACTATTTGAACCCTTCGGGGATTTTTATCACTATTTCCTCACTACTTGACTTATTATTTGAACTCAGTCCTGTTCATATCTACTATTTTACAAACTTAGCCACTTTTACTCATATTTGAAACTTAAATGATATTTCTACATCATGTTTTGGGCTGAGAACTACTGTTTTACTAATGCCCAAGGGGCTTATGATGATTTCTGGACTAAGTGAGGCCGAGGATCATATGTGAGTATATGCTGAATGATATGAGGCCGAGGGCCTGAGATACTATTTATGACATGCGGTGGCTTGAGTGATGTGAGGATATGCTGAGTGATGATGCCACGAGGTGGCTTGATATAGCGCTTGGGACGTAAGGGGCCCCTCCGGAGTCTGCACACCCACAGTGAGTGTGGGTACCCATGTGATTTGAAACAGTGGTAACAATGACACTGTATGATGCAATTTGGTCAGGTAACAATGGTTGACCATTATGCTGAGTGATTGTAAGGTAGCCCGAGGGGCTGATACTATGTTGAGCGATTGATACTGTGCCCGAGGGGCGGATTTCTACTTGTTAATTACCTGTTAAATTACCTGTATTACTTGTTTTAAAAAGGAATATCATTTGATTTCTTCACTGATTTATTGTTTTAAGTGATTTTACTACTTGATATGGAATTACTTTGTGCCTTTACGTGTTTTCATACTTTCAGCCATTATTTGTAATTATTACTCACTAAGTCGGAGTACTCACATTACTCCCTGCACCATGTGTGCAGATTCAGGTATAGCAGAGGCCGCACCTGAGTGCTGATTCCTTCCAGGCTAGGCAGTGATTTGGAGTTACGAGGTTGTTGTTGACGTCCGCAACCCCTTGTCTCTCTTATCCTCTATCATTTATGTTTTCTTCAGACTGTTGTATCGGATTCCGTACTTTGTAGACCTATAGCAGATTCTATTGTAGCTCATGACTTGTGACACCCCGGTTTGGGCTGTGTCGGGATGGTTCCTGCTGTTATTATCGTTAAATTCCGCAATTTATGAATATTATATTATATGTTACTACTGTTTATGATGATTAAATGTTTAAAAGAGGTGTTCCATTTTGGTTTGGTTGGCCTTGTCTCCGCGAGAGGCGCCATCACGATCGGGTTCGGGGATTGGGTCGTGACAAGTTGGTATAAGAGCCTAGGTTACTTAGGTCTCACGAGTCATGAGCAGGTTTAGTAGAGTCTCGCGGATCGGTACGGAGACGTCTGTATTTATCCTCGAGAGGCTGCAGAACCTTTAGGAAAGAACTTCACATTCTTGAATTCTTATCGTACGTCCTTGATTCAGCTTGAAAAGTAACTCTTGAAATTCCTTCCACGTGTTCGTATGCGCGTATGAGCACTCAGTATCAGATGTGCATCAATGGCTTGTGATTCCCCGATCGAGGGGCGAGATGTGATCTCTATGAGTTGATGTTGGGCCGGTCTGGAGGACTTGAGGTCGGATCTTTGCCTATGGCTTGAGCACCAATGTGTTGATTGTGTGAGCAAGTGTTTTGAACTTATATGTTCGGTATTGCCCCTATTGGTTTGAATGACAGCTGGATAGCTACGTGATGAGTATGTTAGTATTGCGAGATGTATCTATATGACCCGGAAGTGGCGAGGAAGGTCTGTTGGATGATAGATGAACCATTAAGTGTTTGATTTCCATTGTAATTGGATGTGTAGCCCCTAGTTATGGGCGCGTGAATAATCTTTTCATGTCTCCTATTTGGAGTGAATTAAATTTCGTGTTACAGTATGAGTTTAGACTCAGGAAGATTAAGTGACTGTGTAATGTGTATGACAGTGGAAGGTATACAAAATGTTAATTGGAGGCAAAACAAGTGGGTTATCTCTTGCGGAGTGTTCTAAGGTGGTGTGATCCTTATGTTGTCTATTAGAAGATCTCATTTACAAGTGAAGAATATGCGTTGAAATCTAAATTGTGCTGCCTAGAGAGTAAGCTTAACTATTGTGTGAGTGAATGCAAGAATTGCAGAAGAGTTAAAATTCCAGATGATTTGTGTTTCCACAAGCTTATGAAGGAATGAGTTCAATCTCACTATGGTATTACAGCAACAATAGAGTATGTGCGTTATGATTTATTGAGTATGTTTTGTTATATGGCTTTGATCCAAGTTGGGGAGTTTGCTATTAATTAAGTTGATTGCACGGTTAAGAGCTTTATTGTTCCAGTCTCCACAGAGATGCCTCGGTATTATTTGATCCCGATTCCACCTTTTCTTATGTGTCATCATACTTTGCTCGTTATTTAGGTACGCCACGTGAGTTTTTTGCTTTACCTGTTCATGTATCTACCCCAGTGGGCGATACTGTTGTTGTAGACCATGTGTACCGGTCATGTGTAGTGACTATTGGGGGTCTGGAGACCCGAGTGAATCTACTGCTATTGAGCATGGTGGATTTTGATGTAATTTTGGGCATGGATTGGCTATCTCCGTGTCATGCTATTCTAGACTGTCATGCTAAGATAGTCACTTTGGCTATGTCGGGTGTACCGCAGATCGAGTGGCGTGGTGCGACTGATTATATCCCTAGTAGAGTGATCTCTTTCTTGAGGGCCCAGCGTATGGTTGGGAAGGGTTGCCTTTCATATCTAGCAATTGTGAGGGATGTTGGAGCTGAGACTCCTAGTATTGATTCTGTCCCAGTTGTGAGGGATTTTCCCGATGTTTTTCCTGCAGACCTGCCGGGCATGCCACTGGATAGGGATATTAATTTTGATATTGACCTGGTGCCGGGTACTCAGCCCATTTCTATTCCGCCATATCGTATGGCACCAGCAGAGTTGAAGGAATTGAAAGAACAGCTTCAGGAACTCCTAGATAAGGGGTTCATTCGGCCTAGTATGTCACCTTGGGGTGCACCAGTTTTGTTTGTGAAGAAGAAGGATGGCACGATGAGAATGTGCATTGATTATAGGCAATTGAACAAAGTAACAATCAAGAACAAGTATCATTTGCCTTGCATTGATGATTTATTTGATCAGCTTTAGGGAGCGAGGGTGTTCTCCAAGATTGATCTCCGTTCGGGTTATCACCAGTTGAAGATCAAGGATTCAGATATTCTTAAGACTGATTTCAGGACTAGATATGGTCATTATGAGTTTCTTGTTATGTCCTTCGGGCTAACCAATGCCCCATCAGCATTCATGCATTTGATAAACAGTGTATTTCGGCCTTATCTAGATTCGTTCATTGATGATATTCTGGTGTACTCGCATAGTCAGGAGGAGCACGCGGAGCATTTGAGAGTTGTGTTGCAGAGACTGAGGGAGGAGAAGCTTTATGCAAAATTCTCCAAGTGTGAGTTTTGGCTCAGTTCAGTGTCTTTCTTGGGGCACGTGGTGTCCCGCGAGGGTATACGGGTTGATCCGAAGAAGATATAGGCGATTTAGAGTTGGCCCAGACCGTCCTCAGCCACAGAGATTCGTAGCTTTCTTGGGTTAGCAGGCTATTATCGTCGGTTTGTTCAAGGATTTTCATCCATTGCATCGCCCTTGACCAAGTTGACTCAGAAGGGTGCTCCATTCGTATGGTTGGACGAGTGTGAGGAGAGCTTTCAGAAGCTCAAGATAGCCTTGACCACGGCTCCAGTGTTGGTTTTGCCATTAGCTTCAGGTTCATATACTGTGTATTGTGATGCTTCAAGAGTTGGGATTGATTGTGTGTTGATACATGAGGGTAGAGTTATTGCTTATGCTTCTCGGCAGTTGAAGCCCCATGAAAAGAACTACCCCGTTCATGATTTGGAGTTGGTTGTCATAGTTCACGCATTGAAGATTTGGAGGCATTACTTGTATGGCGTATCTTGTGAGGTGTTCACTGATCATCGCAGTCTTCAGCATTTGTTCAAGCAAAAGGATCTTAATTTGAGGCAGCGGAGATGGTTGGAGTTGCTTAAGGATTATGATATCACTATATTGTACCATCCGGGAAAGGCCAATGTGGTGGCCGATGCTTTAAGCCGAAAGGCAGTGAGTATGGGGATTTTGGCATATATTCTAGTTGGGGAGAGACCTCTTGCAGTTGATGCTTAGGCCTTGGCCAATCGATTCGTGAGGTTGGATATTACGGAGCCCAGTCGGGTGTTGGCTTGTGTGGTTTCTCGGTCTTCTTTATATGATCACATCAGAGAGCGCCAGTATGATGATCCGTATTTGCTTGTCCTTAGGGACAGAGTCCAGCATGATGATGCCAGAGATGTGACCGTCGGTGATGATGGTGTGTTGAGGATGCAGGGCCGGATTTGTGTGCCCAATGTGGATGGGCTTAGAGAGCTGATTCTGGAGGAGGCCCATAGCTCACGGTATTCCATTCATCCGGGTGCCGCGAAGATGTATCAAGATTTGAGGCAGCACTATTGGTGGGAAGAATGAAGAAAGATATTGTGGGATTTGTAGCTCGGTATCTCAACTGTCAGTAGTTGAAGTATGAGCATCAGAGACCGGGTGGCTTATTTCAGTAGATGGTTATTCCCGAGTGAAAGTGGGAGAGAATCACTATGGACTTTGTGGTTGGACTTCCTCGGACTTTGAAGAAGTTTGATGCTATTTGGGTGATTGTGGATCGGCTGACCAAGTCTGCGCACTGCATTCCTGTGTGTACTCCCTATTCTTCAGAGCGGTTGGCAGGGATTTATATCCGGGAGATTGTTCGGTTGCATGGCGTTCCTGTTTCCATCATCTCAGATAGAGGTACCCAATTTACTTCGCAGTTTTGGAGAGTCGTGCAGAGAGAGTTGGGTACTCAGGTAGAGTTGAGCACAGCGTTTCATCCTCAGACGGATGGACAGTCCAAGCGTACTATTCAAATATTGGAGGACATGTTGCGTGCTTGTGTTATTGACTTTGGAGGTTCATGGGATAAGTTTCTACCACTTGCACAGTTTGCTTACAACAACAGCTACCAGTCGAGTATTCAGATGGCTCCATATGAGGCTTTGTACGGGAGGCGGTGTAGATCTCCGGTTGGTTGGTTCGAGCCCGGCGAGGCTAAACTATTGGGGACAGATTTGGTTCAGGGTGCCTTAGAGAAGGTGAAGGTGATTCAGGAGAGGCTTCGTACAGCGCAGTCACATCAGAAGATTTATGCGGACCGGAAGGTTCGAGATGTGTCCTACATGGTCGGTGAGAAGGTCTTGCTGAAGGTTTTGCCCATGAAGGGTGTTATGAGATTTGGGAAGAAAGGCAAGTTGAGTCCTCGGTTCATTGGGCCTTTTGAGGTGCTTCGGAGGATTGGGGAGGTGGCTTATGAGCTTGCTTTGCCACCCAGCCTGTCGAGTGTGCATCCGGTATTTCATGTTTCTATGCTCCGGAAGTATATTGGGGATCTGTCTCATGTTTTGGACTACAGCACGGTTCGGTTGGATAATGATTTGACCTTTGATGTGGAGCCAGTAGCTATTTTGGGTCGCCAGGTTCGGAAGTTGAGGTCAAAGGACATAGCTTCAGTGAAGGTGCAGTGGAGAGGTCGGCCCGTGGAGGAGGCTATCTGGGAGACCGAGTGGGAGATACGGAGCAGATATCCTCATCTGTTTGAGGCTTCAGGTATGTTTCTTGACTCGTTCGAGGACGAACGTTTGTTTAAGTTAGGGAGGATGTGACGACCCGGCCAGTCGTCTCATGAGTTACCGCTCCATTTCCCCCATTTCAGCTTCTTTACGCTTTGTTATCCGTATTTTATGTGATTGAGTTTATTAGTTCGAGTTCGGAGAGGATTTGGTAAGAAATGAGACACTTAGTCTCTTTTAAGAAGGCTTAAGTTGGAAAAGTCAACCGGATGTTGACTTATGTGTTAGAAGGCTCTGAAGTGAGTTCCAATGGTTCGGTTAGCTTCGGGAGGTGATTTGTTACTTAGGAGCGCGATCGGAATGGGTTTTGGACTTGTAGAGAAGATTTAGGCTTGAATTGGCGAAATTGATATTTTGGCAAATTCCGGTTGACCGGTGAGATTTTGATATAGGGGTCGGAATGGAATTCCGAGAGTTGCAGTAGCTTCATTGTGTCATTTGGGATATGTGTGCAAAATTTCAGGTCATTCGGACGAGATTTGATAGACCTTTTGATAAAAAGCATAATTTAAGAGTTCTTTGAGTTCTTAGGCCTAAATCCTATGTTAAATTGGTGATTTGATGTTGTTGTGAGCGTTCCGAAGTTTTGAGAAAGTTTGAACGATGTCATGAGATGTGTTGGTACAATTGGTTTGAAGTTTCGGGAGCTCCGGGTAGGTTCCGGGATGTTTTAGCGCAAAAATCATAGTTGTAGCAGGTCTACACGGGTTGCAGGCCCCAGAACTCACCCATGCGGTCCATACAAAAATGAGTGTGCCCGCGGTGAGTGCTGTGCGGCCCACACAAAAGCGGGTGAGGTCGCGGTAGGCATCGCGCGGACCGCACAAAATGGTGTGCGCCCGTGGTGAAGAACATTCCGCTGGTCCTTTTTCGGAAGCTCATATCATTTGATCCACAATGAATTTTGAGGTGATTCAAAAACGAAAGTTGTAGACCTTTGAGTTTCGTTTCCAAAAAGGTAATGATATTGCCATTTGGACATCTGTAGCAAAAGTTATGGCCAAAAATCTAAAGTCTGGCACTGCAGAGAGAGGCCTGTGCGGCCGCACGTTGCCTTTGTGCGAACCGCACTGGCTTGCGCGGACCGCGTGAGTTTTGGTGCGGCCCACGGTAGCTGAACCTGAGGGATACCTATAAATACGAGGTTTTGGGTTTTATTTAATATTTTGACCTAGAGAGCTCGGATTTTGGCGATTTTTGGAAGGTATTTCAAGAAATTCATCGGGGTAAGTGATTTTAACTCAGATTTGGCTAGAATACATGAATTTATCACTGAATTCATCATTTAATTCGTGATTTGAGATGGAATTTGGGAAGAAAATTGTGAAGTCTTTCAAAAATGTAAAATGATGATTTGAAGGACCAAATGGTATCAGAATTGGATAATTTTGGTATGGTTAGACTCGTGAGGGTATGAGGATTCTGAAAAAGTAAATTTTACCCGATTTTGAGACGTGGGCCCGGGGCTCGGGTTTTGCTAATTTCGAGATTTTTGATATTTTTCGAATGTTTTCGCTTGGGCTTTGTTTCCTTAGCATATTGTGACGTATTCGTTCTGATTTTGGATAGATTCGACGCGTGTGGAGGCCAATTCGAGGGGCAAAGGCGTCGCGAGCTAGAGAATTAGCTAGTTCGAGGTGAGTAATGGTTGTAAATGATGCCATGAGGGTTTGAAACCCCGAATTTCACATCGTAGTGCTATATTGAGGCAAGATATGCGCTGGATGATGAGCGTGGGGTCTTTCACTACTAGGGATTGTGACTTGGTCCATCCCGATTGATGACTTTACTGAATATTTGACTGAAATTCATTTGTTATCATCATGATGTGGGCTGATTGCCATATTTGGGCTTCGTGCCAACTATTTGAACCCTTCGGAGATTTTTATCACTGTTTCCTCACTACTTGACTTATTATTTGAACTCAGTCCTGTTCATATCTACTGTTTTACAAACTTAGCCACTTTTACTCAGATTTGAAACTTAAATGATATTTCTACATCATGTTTTGGGCTGCGAACTATTGTTTTACTAATGCCCAAGGGGCTTATGATGATTTCTGGACTGAGTGAGGCCGAGGGCCATATGTGAGGATATGCTGAGTGATATGAGGCCGAGGGCCTGAGATACTATTTATGTCATGCGGTGGCTTGAGTGATGTAAGGATATGCCGAGTGATGATGCCACGAGGTGGCTTGATATAGCGCTTGGGCCGTAAGGGGCACCTCCGGAGTCTGCACACCCACAGTGAGCGCGGGTACCCATGTGATTTGAAACAGCGGTAACAATGACACTGTATGATGCAATTTGGTCAGGTAACAATGGCTGACCATTATGCTGAGTGATTGTGAGGTAGCCCGAGGGGCTGATACTATGCTGAGCGATTGATACTGTGCCCGAGGGGCGGATTTCTACTTGTTAATTACCTGTTAAATTACCTGTTTTACTTGTTTTAAAAAGGAATATCATTTGATTTCTTCACTGATTTATTGCTTTAAGTGATTTTACTGCTTGATATGGAATTTCTTTGTGCCTTTACGTGTTTTCATACTTTCAGCCATTATTTGTAATTATTACTCACTGAGTCGGAGTACTCACATTACTCCCTGCACCATGTGTGTAGATTCAGGTATAGCAGAGGCCGCATCTGAGCACTGATTCCTTCCAGGCTAGGCAGTGATTTGGAGTTACGAGGTTGCTGTTGACGTCCGCAGCCCCTTGTCTCTCTTATCCTCTATCATTTATGTTTTCTTCAGATTGTTGTATCGGATTCCGTACTTTGTAGACCTATAGCAGATTCTATAGTAGCTCATGACTTGTGACACCCCGGTTTGGGATGTGTCGGGATGGTTCCTGCTGTTATTATCGTTAAATTCCGCAATTTATGAATATTATATTATATGTTACTACTGTTTATGATGATTAACTATTTAAAAGGGGTGTTCCATTTTGGTCTGGCTAGCCTTGTCTCCGCGAGAGGTGCCATCACGACCAGGTTCGGGGATTGGGTCGTGACAAGTTGGTATCAGAGCCAAGGTTACTTAGGTCTCACGAGTCATGAGCGGGTTTAGTAGAGTCTCGCGGATTGGTACGGAGACGTCTGTATTTATCCTCGAGAGGCTGCAGAACCTTTAGGAAAGAACTTCACATTCTTGAATTCTTATCGTGCGTCCTTGATTCAGCTTGAAAAGTAACTCTTGAAATTCCTTCCACGTGTTCGTATGCGCGTATGAGCGCTCAGTATCAGATGTGCATCAACGGCTTGTGATTCCCCAATCGAGGGGCGAGATGTGATCTCTATAAGTTGATGTTGGGCCGATCTGGAGGACTTGAGGTCGGATCTTTACCTATGGCTTGAGCACCGAGGTGTTGATTTTGTGAGCAAGTGTTTTGAACTTATATGTTCGCTATTTCCCCTATTGGTTTGAATGACGGCTGGATAGCTACGTGATGAGTATGTTAGTACTGCGAGATGTATCTATATGACCCGGAAGTGGCGAGGAAGGTCTGTTGGATGATAGATGAACCATTAAGTGTTTGATTTCCATTGTAATTGGATGTGTAGCCCCGAGTTATGGGCGCGTGAATAATCTTTTCATGTATCCTATTTGGAGTGAAGTAAATTTCATGTTACGGTATGAAATTAGACTCAGGAAGATTAAGTGACTGTGTAATGTGTATGACAGTGGAAGGTATACAAAATGTTAATTGGAGGCAAAACAGGTGGGTTATCTCCTGCGGAGTATTCTAAGGTGGTGTGATCCTTATGTTGTCTATTAGAAGATCTCATTTACAAGTGAAGAATATGCGTTGAAATCTAAATTGTGCTGCCTAGAGAGTGAGCTTAACTATTGTGTGAGTGAATGCAAGAATTGCAGAAGAGTTAAAATTCCAGATGATTTGTGTTTCCACAAGCTTATGAAGGAATGAGTTCAATCTCACTATGGTATTACAGCAACAATAGAGTATGTGCGTTATGATTTATTGAGTGTGTTTTGTTATATGGCTTTGATCCAAGTTGGGGAGTTTGCTATTAATTAAGTTGATTGCACGGTTAAGAGCTTTATTGTTCCAGTCTGCCACAGAGATGCCTCGGTATTATTTGATCCCGGTTCCACCTTTTCTTATGTGTCATCATACTTTGCTCGTTATTTGGGTACGCCCCGTTAGTTTCTTGCTTTACCTGTTCATGTATCTACCCTAGTGGGTGATACTGTTGGTGTAGACCGTGTGTACCGGTCATGTGTAGTGACTATTGGGGGTTTTGGAGACCCGAGTGGATCTATTGCTATTGAGCATGGTGGATTTTGATGTCATTTTGGGCATGGATTGGCTATCTCTGTGTCGTGCTATTCTAGATTGTCATGCTAAGATAGTCACTTTGGCTATGTCGGGTGTACCGCAGATGGAGTGGCGTGGTGCGACTGATTATATCCCTAGTAGAGTGATCTCTTTCTTGAGGGCCCAACATATGGTTGGGAAGGGTTGCCTTTCATATCTAACAATTGTGAGGGATGTTGGAGCTGAGACTCCTATTATTTATTATGTCCCAGTTGTGAGGGATTTTCCCGATGTTTTTCTTGCAGACCTGTCGGGCATGCCACTGGATAGGGATATTAATTTTGGTATTGACCTGGTGCCGGGTACTCAGCCATTTCTATTCCGCCATATCGTATGGCACCAGCAGAGTTGAAGGAATTGAAAGAACAACTTCAGGAACTCCTAGATAAGGGGTTCATTCGGCCTAATGTGTCACCTTGGGGTGCACCAGTTTTGTTTGTGAAGAAGAAGGATGGCACGATGAGAATGTGCATTGATTATAGGCAATTGAACAAAGTAACAATCAAAAACAAGTATCATTTGCCTCGCATTGATGATTTATTTGATCAGCTTCAGCGAGCGAGGGTGTTCTCCAAGATTGATCTCCGTTCGGGTTATCACCAGTTGAAGATCAAGGATTCAGATATTCTTAAGACTGATTTCAGGACTAGATATGGTCATTATGAGTTTCTTGTTATGTCCTTCGGGCTAACCAATGCCCCATAAGCATTCATGCATTTGATAAACAGTGTATTTCGGCCTTATCTAGATTCGTTCGTTATTGTATTCATTGATGATATTCTGGTGTACTCGCGTAGTCAAGAGGAGCACGCGGAGCATTTGAGAGTTGTGTTGCAGAGACTGAGGGAGGAGAAGTTTTATGCAAAATTCTCCAGGTGTGAGTTTTGGCTCAGTTCAGTGTCTTTCTTGGGGCACGTGGTGTCCAGCGAGGGTATACGGGTTGATCCGAAGAAGATAGAGGCGATTTAATGTTGGCCCAGACCGTCCTCATCCAAAGAGATTCGTAGCTTTCTTGGGTTAGCAGGCTATTATCGCCGGTTTGTTCATGGATTTTCATCCATTGCATTACCCTTGACCAAGTTGACTCAGAAGGGTGCTCCATTCGTATGGTCGGACGAGTGTGAGGAGAGCTTTCAGAAGCTCAAGATAGCCTTGACCACGGCTCCAGTGTTGGTTTTGCCATTAGCTTCAGGTTCATATACTGTGTATTGTGATGCTTCAATAGTTGGGATTGGTTGTGTGTTGATGCAGGAGGGTAGAGTTATTGCTTATGCTTCTTGGCAGTTGAAGCCCCATGAGAAGAACTACCCCGTTCATGATTTGGAGTTGGTTGCCATAGTTCACGCATTGAAGATTTGGAGGCATTACTTGTATGGCGTATCTTGTGAGGTGTTCACTGATCATCGCAGTCTTCAGCATTTGTTCAAGCAAAAGGATCTTAATTTGAGGCAGCGGAGATGGTTGGAGTTGCTTAAGGATTATGATATCACTATATTGTACCATCCGGGAATGGCCAATGTGGTGGCCGATGCTTTGAGCCGAAAAGAAATGAGTATGGGTAGTTTGGCATATATTCCAGTTGGGGAGAGACCTCTTGCGGTTGATGTTCAGGCCTTGGCCAATCGGTTCGTGAGGTTGGATATTTCGGAGCCCAGTCGGGTGTTGGCTTGTGTGGTTTCTCGGTCTTCTTTATATGATCGCATCAGAGAGCACCAGTATGATGATTCGCATTTGCTTGTCCTTAGGGACAAAGTCCAGCATGATGATGTCAGAGATGTGACCGTCGGTGATGATGGTGTGTTGAGGATGCAGGGCCGGATTTGTGTGCCCAATGTGGATGGTCTTAGAGAGCTGATTCTGGAGGAGGCCCACAGCTCGCGGTATTCCATTCATCCGGGTGCCACGAAGATGTATCAGGATTTGAGGCAGCACTATAGGTGGAGAAGAATGAAGAAAGATATTGTGGGATTTGTAGCTTGGTGTCTCAACTGTTAGCAGTTGAAGTATGAGTATCAGAGACCGGGTGGCTTGTTTCAGTAGATGGTTATTCCCGAGTGAAAGTGGGAGAGAATCACTATGGACTTTGTGGTTGGACTTCCTCGGACTTTGAAGAAGTTCGATGCTATTTGGGTAATTGTGGATCGGCTGACCAAGGCTGCGCACTTCATTCCTGTGTGTACTACCTATTCTTCAGAGCGGTTGGCAGGGATTTATATCCGGGAGATTGTTCGGTTGCATGGCGTTCCTGTTTCCATCATCTCAGATAGAGGTACCCAATTTACTTCGCAGTTTTGGAGAGCCGTGCGGAGAGAGTTGGGTACTCAGGTAGAGTTGAGCACAGCGTTTCATCCTCAGACGGACGGACAATCCGAGCGTACTATTCAAATATTGGAAGACATGTTGCGTGCTTGTGTTATTGACTTTGGAGGTTCATGGGATAAGTTTCTACCACTTGCACAGTTTGCTTACAACAACAGCTACCAGTCGAGTATTCATATGGCTCCATATGAGGCTTTGTACGGGAGGCGGTGTAGATCTCCGGTTGGTTGGTTCGAGCCCGGCGAGGCTAGACTATTGGGGACAGATTTGGTTCAGGATGCCTTAGAGAAGGTGAAGGTGATTCGGGAGAAGCTTCGTATAGCGCAGTCACGTCAGAAGATTTATGCGGACCGGAAGGTTCGAGATGTGTCCTACATGGTCGGTGAGAAGGTCTTGTTGAAGGTTTCGCCCATGAAGGGTGTTATGAGATTTAGGAAGAAAGGCAAGTTGAGTCCTCGGTTCATTGGGCCTTTTGAGGTGCTTCAGAGGATTGGGGAGGTGGCTTATGAGCTTGCTTTGCCACCCAGCCTGTCGAGTGTGCATCCGGTATTTCATGTTTCTATGCTCCGGAAGTATATTGGGGATCCATCTCATGTTTTGGACTACAACACGGTTCGGTTGGATGATGATTTGACCTTTGATGTGGAGGCAGTAGCTATTTTGGGTCGCCAGGTTCGGAAGTTGAGGTCAAAGGATATAGCTTCAGTGAAGGTGCAGTGGAGTGGTCGGCCCGTGGAGGAGGCTACCTGGGAGACCGAGCGGGAGATACGGAGCAGATATCCTCATCTGTTTGAGGCTTCAGGTATGTTTCTTGACTCATTCGAGGACGAACGTTTGTTTAAGTTGGGGAGGATGTGACGACCCGACCAGTCGTCTCATGTGTTACCGCTCCATTTCCCCCATTTCAGCTTCTTTACGCTTCGTTATCCGTATTTTATGTGATTGAGTTTATTAGTTCGAGTTCGGAGAGGATTTGGTAAGAAATGAGACACTTAGTCTCTTTTAAGAAGGCTTAAGTTGGAAAAGTCAACCGGCTATTGACTTATGTGTTAGAAGGCTCGGAAGTGAGTTTCGATGGTTCGGTTAGCTTCGGGAGGTGATTTGTGACTTAGGAGCGCGATCGGAATGGATTTTGGAGTTGTAGAGAAGATTTAGGCTTGAATTGGAGAAATTGATATTTTGGCAAATTCTGGTTGATAGGTGAGATTTTGATATAGGGGTCGGAATAGAATTCCGAGAGTTGCAGTAGCTTCATTGTGTCATTTGGGATATGTGTGCAAAATTTCAGGTCATTTGGACAAGATTTGATAGACCTTTTGATCAAAAGCATAATTTAAGAGTTCTTGGAGTTCTTAGGCCTGAATCCTATGTTAAATTGGTGATTTGATGTTGTTGTGAGCGTTCCGAAGTTTTTAGCAAGTTTGAACGATGTCATGAGATGTGTTGGTACAATTGGTTTGAAGTTCCGGGAGTTCCGGGTAGGTTCCGGGATGTTTTAGTGCAAAAATCATAGTTGTAGCAGGTCTACAGGGGTTGCAGGCCCTAGAACTCACCCATGCAGTCCGCACAAAAATGAGTGCGCCCGCGGTGAGTGCTGTGCGGCCCGCACAAAAGCGCGTGCGGCCGCGGTAGGCATCGCGCGGACCGCACAAAATGGTGTGCGGCCGCGGTGAAGAACATTCCGCTAGTCCTACTTCGGAAGCTCATATCATTTGATCCACAAGTAATTGTTAGGTGATTTAAAAACGAAAGTTGTAGCCCTTCATATCTAGTTTCCAGAAAGGTAAAGATATCGCAATTTGGACATCTGTAGCAAAAGTTATGGCCAAAATACTAAAGCTTATCACTGCAGAGGGAGGCCTGTGCGGCCGTACGTTGCCTTTGCGCGGACCGCACTGGCTTGCGCGGACCGCGTGAGTTTTGGTGCGGCCCGCGGTAGCTGAACCTGAGGGGTACCTATAAATACGAGGTTTTGGGTTTTATTTAATATTTTGACCTAGAGAGCTCGGATTTTGGCGATTTTTCGAAGGTTTTTCAAGAAATTCATCGGGGTAAGTGATTTTAACTCAGATTTGGCTAGAATACATGAATCTATCACTGAATTCATCATTTAATTCGTGATTTGAGATGGAATTTGGGAAGAAAATTGTGAAACCTTTCAAAAATATAAAATGATGATTTGAAGGACCAAATGGTATCGGAATTTGGATAATTTTGGTATGGTTAGACTCGTGAGGGTATGAGGATTCTGAAAATGAAAATTTTACCCGATTTCGAGATGTGGGCCCGAGGCTCGGGTTTTGCTAATTTCGAGATTTTTGATATTTTTCGAATGTTTTCGCTTGGTCTTTGTTCCCTTAGCATATTGTGACGTATTCGTTCTGATTTTGGATAGATTCGATGCGTGTGGAGGCCAATTCGAGGGGCAAAGGCATCGCGAGCTAGAGAATTAGCTAGTTCGAGGTGAGTAATGATTGTAAATGATGTCATGAGGGTTTGAAACCCCGGATTTCACATCGTATTGCTATATTGAGGCAAGATACGCGCTGGATGATAAGCGTGGGGTATTTCACTACTGGGGATTGTGACTTGGTCCATCCCGATTGATGACTTTACTGAATATTTGACTGAAATTCATTTGTTATCATCATGATTTGGGCTGATTGCCATATTTGGGCTTCGTGCCAACTATTTGAACCCTTCGGGGATTTTTATCACTGTTTCCTCACTACTTGACTTATTATTTGAACTCAGTCCTGTTCACATCTACTGTTTTACAAACTTAGCCACTTTTACTCAGATTTGAAACTTAAATGATATTTCTACATCATGTTTTGGGCTGAGAACTACTGTTTTACTAATGCCCAAGGGGCTTATGA
The DNA here is from genome assembly GCF_000715075.1 of Nicotiana tabacum. Taxonomy (NCBI): domain Eukaryota; kingdom Viridiplantae; phylum Streptophyta; class Magnoliopsida; order Solanales; family Solanaceae; genus Nicotiana; species Nicotiana tabacum. Next base: position 78,979,223 of record NC_134089.1, on the reverse strand, counting down.
TGATTTCTGGACTGAGTGAGGCCGAGGGCCATATGTGAGGATATGCTGAGTGATATGAGGCCGAGGGCCTGAGATACTATTTATGCCATGCGGTGGCTTGAGTGATGTGAGGATATGCTGAGTGATGATGCCACGAGGTGGCTTGATATAGCGCTTGGGCCGTAAGGGGCCCCTCCGGAGTCTGCACACCCACAGTGAGCGCGGGTACCCATGTGATTTGAAACAGTGGTAACAATGACACTATTTGATGCAATTTGGTCAGGTAACAATGGCTGACCATTATGCTGAGTGATTATGAGGTAGCCCGAGGGGCTGATACTATGCTGAGCGATTGATACTGTGCCCGAGGGGCGGATTTCTACTTGTTAATTACCTGTTAAATTACCTGTTTTACTTGTTTTAAAAAGGAATATCATTTGATTTCTTCACTGATTTATTGCTTTAAGTAATTTTACTGCTTGATATGGAATTGCTTTGTGCCTTTACGTGTTTTCATACTTTCAGCCATTATTTGTAATTATTACTCACTGAGTCGGAGTACTCACATTACTCACTGCACCATGTGTGCAGATTCAGGTATAGCAGAGGCCGCACCTGAGCGTTGATTCCTTCCAGGCTAGGCAGTGATTTGGAGTTACGAGGTAGTTGTTGATGTCCGCAGCTCCTTGTCTCTCTTATCCTCTATCATTTATGTTTTTTTCAGACTGTTGTATCGGATTCCATACTTTGTAGACCTATAGCAGATTCTGTAGTAGCTCATGACTTGTGACACCCCGGTTTGGGCTCTGTCAGGATGGTTCCTGTTGTTATTATCGTTAAATTCCGCAATTTATGAATATTATATTATATGTTACTACTGTTTATGATGATTAAATGTTTAAAAGAGGTGTTCCATTTTGATCTTGCTAGCCTTGTCTCCGCGAGAGGCGCCATCACGACCAGGTTCGGGTATTGGGTCGTGACACTAGGACACGACAACCATATAAACTTGTGCATTTAAATCATATACAAACAGAACAATAGAAACAAGAAATAACAGGTAAAGATGGGGAGGGGAACATGATGCGGGGAATATCAAGGTCTAACAATAAACCAATAGAGAAGCATAATGAACATTATATTTGTATTAACAAGAATAATTAAATAGTAATCATTGCATGGCATCACCCTTCATGCTTTTACTCTTGTTTTCATTATATGAAACAACAGAAACGGCACAGCATCACCCTTCGTGCATTACCTCTTATAATCATGGCATGGCATCACCATTTGTGCATTAACTCTCAAAATATTGGCACGACGTCACCCTTCGTGCATTAACTCTCAATTCATGGCACGACATCACCCTTCGTGCATTAACACTCACAATATCAGCACATCATCACCCTTTGTGCATTAACTCTCTCTTGCGATATTATGCACGGTATCACCCTTCGTTTTTTACACTCTTCCTCACCTAAACAATAAAAACAATACGTCCCGGCAAGGGAATCAATAATAGATACAATAACATCCTGGCATGGGATTTAGCTATAACCAATATCGTTTCAACAGTTACTTCACACGATGAATCTCAACTCGAGCCAATGCTCAACAATGGTCAATTACCAAGAAAATTACCACAAGTTTTGTTCAACATTGATAATCATCAATTTCGGAGCGAATAGTACATTATAGAGTCACAACAATCATGGTATAAAACTCACAGTCATGATTGACATCAACGTATAGATACTCGTCACCACACCTATACGTCGTGCTCAATACTAACACGTAGAAAATAAGACTACAACTCATATTCACTCAAGCTAAGGTTAGACCAAACACTTACCTCAATTCCACGGACAAGATTAAGCCTCAATTGTCGCTTTACCTCTCGGTTCCACTTCCAATTCTCTTGTATCTAGTCATAATTTACTTAATAACATCAATAAATGCTAAATAAACCAATTCTAATGCATGAATATAGATTTTCCAATGTTTTCCCCAAAATGTCAAAAATAGACCCCGAACCTGCTTAGTCAAAACTCGAAGTCCGAACCAAAATCCGATTACCCATTCACCCACGAACTCAAATATGCAATTAGTTTTGAAATCCTGCCTCAATTTGAGGTCCAAATTCCCAAAATTTGAAAGTCCTAATTTCTACCCAAAAAAACAATTTTCTATGAAAAGCCCTAGATTTTGAAGTGAAATTATGTAAAAAGATGAATTGGATTGAAGAAGATGAGTTAGAAATCACTTACCTAAGATTTGGAGAAGTTTGAGCCTTTGAAAAATTGCCTAAAGATGATTAGAGTTTGGGAAAAGTGAAACGTGATGAAAAATCCCATCTGAAATCTCACTTAACAGGTGCAGTTATTGCAATTGCGATCAGGGGTTCGCAATTAAAAAATTTGCTCCCTTCATATTTGCGACAATTACGTCGTATTTGCGACTACTGTGACCTTCGCATTTGCGAAGAAAAAGCTTGCAAATGCGAACAAGGCTGGCCTGGGCATTCATTGCAATTGCAATCAGCCCCCTTGCAATTACTAAACCTGACAGGCGTGCAATTGCGAAGCCTGACCTCGCAATTGCAAGATCAGAGCCTGCAACAAATACCATATGCAAATCAGAAATTTTCTAAGTCCAAACTCACTCCGTGGCCTATCCAAAACTCACCCGAGCCCTCGGGGCTCTAAACCAAACATGCACGCAAGTCTAAAAATATCATATGGACTTGCTCGTACGACCAAATCATCAAAATAACATCAACAACTTCGAATTTAACCTCAAATTCATGAAATTCACAAGATAGTTCAAATTTTCCATTTTCTCAACCTAGGGTCCAATTTATATCAAATCATCTCCGATTCTTACCAAATTTCATATATTCGACTTAAATATTATTTTAAACCTATACCGAGCTCCAGAACTAAAATACGGGTCTGATACCATCAAGAACACACATCATTTCTTTTCCAAAAGTCTTTATATTTTCCAGCAAATACTTTTCTTTAAAAAAATCTTTTCTCGGACTAAGGACCTCGGAATTCGATTTCAGGCATACGCCCAAGTTTTATATTTTACTACGGACCCTATGAGACCGTCGAAACACGGGTCCGGGTCCGTTTACCCAAAATGTTGACCGAAGTTAACTTAATTCCATTTTAAAGGCAAAACTTAGCATTTTTCTCAAATTTTCATATAAAGGCTTTCTAGATATATGCCCGAACTGTGCACGCAAATCGAGGAGAGATAAAAGGAGGTATTCAAGGCCTCGGGATGTAGATTTGACTTATAAAATAAGAGATGACCTTTTGGGTCATCACAAAACTCCTTCAATCCAAAATGAATAGGCGTGTCTCCAACTAAAAACCATATGTAACGACCCGGCCTGTCGTTTGATAGTGTAGCCATGTTCTCCTATTTACTGTTCATTTTGTTCTTTATAGCTGTTATGTGACTTGTCGGGGTAGTTGGTTCAGGTCTGGAGAGACTTCTGAATGAATTGAGACACTTAGTCAAGTTAGAAGCTTAAGTTGAAAAGGTTGACCGGATGTTGACTTATGTGTAAATGACTCCGGAATGGAGTTTTGATGGTTTCGGTAGCTCCGTTGGGTGATTTTTAACTTAGGAGCATTTCCGGATTGTGATTTGGAGGCCTATAGTTGAATTAGGCTTAAAATGATGAAAGTTGGAAATTTGGAAGTTTGACCAAGAGTGAACTTTGGGGTTACCGGGCTTGGATTGGGGTTTTGGGAGTTGGAGTAGGTCAGTAGTATCATTTGTGACTTGTGTGCAAAATTTGAGGTCAATCGGACGTGATTTGATAGGTGTCGGCATCGTTTGTAGAAGTTAGAATTCCTTAGTTTCAATAGGCTTGAATTGGGATGTGCTTCATGTTTTGATATCTTTTTATGTGATTTGAAGGCTCGACTAAGTTCGTATGATCTTTTAGGACTTGATGGCATGTTTGGTTGAGGTCCTAGGGGCCTTGGGTCAGTTTCGGATAGTTAACGGATCGATTTTGGACTTGGTGTTATGGCTGAAGATTTTCTGGTGTGTGTATCTGGTTTCCTTATACGCGATCACGTGGGCAGGGTCGCGATCGCGTAGGATTGTTTGGGGAAGTGGTTATTTTTGCCCTATGCATTCGTGAGTGGTGGTATGCGTTTGCGTAGGTTTGGCTAGGCAGTGCATCGCGAATGCGTGGGCATTGCCACGTTCGCGAAGAGGTGAGGAGGCAACTGGGTGTCACGTATTTGTACTTCGCGATCGCGTGAGGTGAGACGCAATCGCGTAGGTTGGAGGAAGTTGTGGTACGCGTTCGCATGGAGTTCTCCGTGTTCGCGTAAGGTAAGTTAGAGGGGCAGACTATTTTGTGATTGGTGATCACGAGGCAATTTTTGCGATCGCGATTAAGGATCACTAGGCAGAACTTTAAATATTTCAAAACGAGGGTTTGAGTTCATAACACAAAAATTGATTTGGGAGCTCAGTAGGAGGCGATTCTTGGAGATATTTTCACGTGGGTGCTTGGGGTAAGTTATTCTTACTTAGTTTTGGTTAATTTTCATGATTATGCCTTTGATTTCATCAATTAAATTTGTGAGTTGGGGTGGAAAATTTGGAAAAGTGGAGAAAAGTTCCTAGGCAAAATTTTGAGGTTTTGATCAATATTTTAGTATCAGATTTGAGTAACTTTTGTATGGGTGGACTCGTGGTCGAATGGATGTTATGATTTTATGACTTTTACCCAATTCCGAGATGGGGGCCTAGTGGCCAACTTTTGAGCTGACTTTTTAAATTTTGATTTAAAGCTTAGTATTTTCCTATGGAATTGATTCCTTTAGCTCGTGTTGATCATATAGAATTATTTGTGGCTAGATTCAAGGCATTCAGAGGCTCTTTTGCGAGGCAAAGATGTGTTGGAGTAGAGATTTGCATAGCTTGAGGTAAGTAACAGTCCTAAATTTGGTTCTGAGGGTATGAAACCCCTTATTATGTGTCATGTGATTGGTTTTGAGGTAACACACCTACTAGGTGACGGGCGTGTGGGCGTGCACTGTAGGAATGGTGAATTGGTTAATTCCATGGAACTGTATAGTCGAATAATCTATTTTTTATCTGTATATTCTCCATGTGTTATAGTAATATAACTACAAATCATGTTTAGGCTATGTGTTGGTATTATAGGTACCCACAGAGGTTGTGTTACATGTTATTGTTTGTACTCAGTCTTAGTTTTACTTGCATATCATGTCTAAGTCTCTATTGTTCCTTGTTGATACATTATATCATTTCTGTTTGGGATGATTTTTATGATTACTAAGAGCCCGAGAGACTAGAGAGGTTGATGACTGAGTGAGGCTGAGGGTTTGATTGTGAGGATATTTATGGGATCGGGTTGCACGCTGCAGCATATTTCGTTGATTTATGACATGATTGGCTTGTTATAGTGATTGGGCTAAATGAGCCCCTCCGGAGTCTATACACACACCCAGTGAGTACATGTACCTATTGAGTGCGAGTGCCGAGTGCCGATTGTTGTGCGACTGAAAGGAATGAGTGACTGTAAGGAATAGGTGATTGTGAGGTTAGAGTGAATGGGAGGACTGAGTGACTGTTGCTCTAAGAGGATGCATTTGACTTGTTTACTATTGCACTCAGCTGTCATATATTATTGTCTTGAAATTCCTGAGAGATATTATATTCTGTTTCACATGAACTTGACGTGAATTAACTGATTTGACTTAAATTGTCGAACTTGAAAGCATGTCTACCTTCCTATATTGAAATTACTGTAATTGAACTCTAATTGTGGAGCTCGTCACTACTTTCAGTTCTTTATTTGGTATTGTTACCTACTGAGTTGCTTGTACTCGCGCTATACCATGCACTTCGTGTGTAGATCCAGGTATTTCAAGACACGGTGGGTGTTGATTCCTTTGCACAATTGATCATTTGGAGATTTCAATGTAGTTGCCCGACGTTTCGCGGGCTTTCCGATTTATGTATTTAGTTTTAGACTATTATAGACAGTACTCCTAGACTTGTGTTGTATAGACGCTCATATACTCCGTAACACCCCGATATTGGGAATTTTCGTGTTGTGTTTTGGGTTTTCTATCCTGTTTATGAGAACTTTTATTATTTAAACTACTTGACTCATTTCAGCTTCTTCGCGTAATAAATTCGGCGAATCAGCAGGGAATGGACAAGTTGTCCATTGAACTGTGTCCAGTGCTCTGAAAGTTTTGCAAATTGTCCAAAACAACTAATACTAAACTTTATCATCAATTTGATTGTTCTAAGTTTATCCTTGAACTCATGAAATACAAATTCTAGACCTGACACTAATCTTGGCTGGAAAACGTTTATGCTTTCTTAAAGAAGTCCTGGATTTGTATTTAGATACATCGATCGCACTTACAAACACACGAATTGACAGAGCATCTTTGTCACCTTCAACTGCTGTATGTATTTCAGTTTCCAACCCATCTTCAAGTTGTTCATCATTTTCTTCATCATCATCTTCTTTTTTTTCTTCTTCAGCATTTTTATCAACCTCCTGAGCAGCATTATCACCATTTTCATCATCCTCCCCATCTAAAGATTCATCATCACTGTCCTCTCTTTTTTTTACAATTGTTTTTTGGAAACTTGTTCTTCCATTTGAGTTTGTGCTGCATTTATATCCAAGTCTTCTTCCTCCTCCTCATCAACACCCTCTAATATGCTTCTTTGCAATTGATTTCTTCCTTATGTTACCTACTTGAAAATATGCAATGTCATATTTAATAATTTGAAACTTATGATCGGAATAGGAAAAATAAGCCCAAATTCTAGCAAACATCTATGACCAGAAGACAATCGACTGCATTCTGAGTAACAATACAGTGCTTGTCGGGTCTATAGTGATGATTCCCCCCAAAATCAAAGCTTGATTCTTGTCTCTTTCCGTCGGAAACCACTGTGCTCGAGAGGGTTGAGTGAGATATAGAAGAGAGAGCAGAGAGTAGGGAGATGACATAGAATTTGAGTAAAAAAATAAGAGAAAAATATTATTTTTCAAACCTTATAGATGACCCACAAATTTTTAAAATATTAAAAAGATACTATCCACCTTAACTCACTCATTTAATCATTTTCTAACCCAAAAGAAATTGAAAAAGAAGGTCACTTGACCAATTTAAGTTTTGAGGAGTTGTTCTTGACAATTCCTCTCGAGTAACCCAATGAACTTTATAAGTCATTTCTATAACTTGGATTCAAGGAATTAACTGTCCCTTTTAATTACCTTGGTAGAGTTATGTCACTCAATTACATGTTTCAAGATGAGGTCTTTACGAGGATACCTCATGATTTGCCACCCTATGAGGATTACACTTCAGACGATGTGCTGGAAACACCCCTATTTCTCTTTTTCGTTTGAAAACGCGTTGAACCCAAATGACTGCCGTAAGTGTGACGTTTCTTCCGCAAAAGCAGATACATAACTCAGAAGAAGTTTGTGACTATATGCGTCAAAAAGTTTGAAAAACACACATCCAAAGAAGTCAAAAGTAGTCCAAGGGTAGAGTTGTCATTACATCTCACATTAACCGCAGGTCCTGGAGTCATTTCGGTCATAATGTAAAAACTCACTCTTCATTGCCATCACCATCTACTCATCAATAGTACGAAGAGAGTGCTCTCAAGCAAAGGATTTTTCTAGAGAGAGAGCGCGAGTGTGTGTGTGTGAAAGAGAGAGAGAAATAGAGATGGCGAGGAGACCGGACGAGGAGTACGATTACTTGTTCAAGATAGTGTTAATCGGAGATTCAGGAGTAGGCAAATCCAATTTGCTCTCCAGATTCACTAGAAATGAGTTTTGCTTGGAGTCCAAATCTACTATCGGCGTTGAATTCGCCACTCGTACTCTCCAGGTCCTCTTTTAAATACGACGAATCCATCTTTTTTTATTATTCATTTCAAACTGTATGCAATCTCTGTTTCTCCTCGCTCTTGCGAATTCGAATTTTACATTTCTGCGTCTCTGGACCTATGCATCAGTGCACTGTCATTGATCATATATTAGCTCGATTTTACTTAAGACCTGGATGATGTGTGTGCATTCCCTCGTTTTGTGGCATGAACTTAGTTTTCGTGATTTGGATTAAATAATGCGCTTGTGCTTGAATATTTGCGATTTTTTTGGATCTATGGCACGGCAGCCTTCTTTTTACTTCTTAGATCTTTGCAATCTAGCCGAGCCTGGTTACTTAATTTTTTTCATCGATTCAAGTTATTAAGTAGGCGTTTGGAGTATACTTGAGTTGACGTTCAGAAAAGAGTATTTGAAGTTGAAAAAAAGTTTGTTGATATTGTGTTTTAGCAAGAGCTTTATGGGAAGTTTTCCTTTTTTGAGAAAGTTAAAGATTTGTGAGTGGAAATGAGAATTTCACTTGAAAGATGCCTTCAAACCAATATTTCGTTTCTTGTTCAATTACTGAACTACATTTGCAAATACTCGTGGTCAAACTAATATTTTTGATTATTGACGTATACTGCAACAACAACAAACTTTACCCCTACCTTATGAAGGAAGAAAGGTTGTTTCCGATAGACCCTCGGCTCGTAATTATTGAAGTATAGTATTTGTAAATATTGATATCTAGACAGGCCCTATAAGCTTCTTGGGATCCCCAGATCACTTAATGCAATATTAGATGTTTGGATTTGAAGAAACATAAATAAGGAAAAGTAAGAGTGCCGGATTAAGAAAAAGAATAAGTGAGGTTATTGAAAATTCACTCCATTTTCTTGAACTTTTTGGAATCTATATTTAAAGCGAATATTTAACAGAATTATGTGAGAATATAATTTTTTTAAAATAAGTATATTAAAAAAATATAAACTAGTTTTACTTGACTCCTTTTTGAATTTGTATTTAAACTGGATGACTAACAACATAATTTGAAATATGAACAGGGGCAGAAGGGCGACGGGTTAGGCCGAACCTAGTAGCTTTGGTCCAAACATTATATTTGTCTTAAGAAATTTATTGAATATACACAAATTATTAAGTTAGAACCCAGTAACTTAAAAGAACTTGAATCCTGAACCCATAAGCTTCAAATCCTGGCTCCGCATTTGAATATGAACACACTTTGAGAGTGACTTGGTTTCCATAACAATATCGATACAACTAACATGAGCCTGTTTTTGTTCATGTTACAAAGGTTTATTTGGTATTATACATATTTATTGGTAATTCAAATGTACCATACTCAGGAAAATTTACATTTATGGTTTACATGGTTATTCATAGAAGTCTGTGATCGATGTTTCAGATTGAAGAAAAGCGAAACAGGGAGTATAAAAGCCATAAGCTTACTGGAGCATATATGTTTGGGTGAGAAAAGAGAGATAGATAGAAAGAAAGGGATAAAATCATGAGTATTAATTTACGTTCCATTTTTGTCCAAGGTGAGAGAAGTAGATAAAACCTCTTATAATGAATGTCTTTGTATTGCCTAATATATCTTTGCTTGTAGATAGAAGAAATACTTTCATTACGGATATTAGTGTCAGTGGCGACATGACACAATCCTTTTGTTTCCTAATCAATCCAAAAATAGAATAGTAACGGTCCTCTCTTCATTCCTCTCTTTTCTGCATCAGATGGTCTCTCTCTTTTCTCTTCCTTTGTCTCAATTATTATCCATTTTATGTTTGGGAAAAAAACTCATAACCTATCCTTTTGACGTGCTTTGACTAATGAGGAGGGAGTTGTTTTCGTGGTTGCAATCTGTGTAATTGTATTTGCTTCATGGTTTTACGTTTCTCAAAAGTCCTTGTGTGGTTGATGGCCATCTTGTTAATATGCTCTGATTTGGGTGCCCATTTAGGAGGTGCCAAACAGACCAGGTCCAGTCATTATATAATGCATTAATAATACCGGGCTGATATCATTAACCGTGCTAATTTTGGTATGGAAGTTATGCATGAACGTAATGCTCACAACTTCCCGATAAGTTTTGGCTAATGTGATAAAGATGCCAATTAGTGTTTATGAGCATATTCACTACAAGGAGAGAGCACAACAGAAGAGGCTAGAGTTGTTTTGCATTTTTTCCTAATTGCTAACTTCACGGGGTAGGTCTTTTTACTGGGAGTCACCGATAACAATGCTAGTAGCATCCTCTTTGCTTGAAATGGTGATGAATGAAGATGCTAAAATGCAATTAATTAAGAAGATTATCCTCCTGATCTAATCTGAAGGCTGATACAAAACTGATACATGAGAGGTTGTAAATGGTAGATACATCATAGTAAAATATTTTATTATGGAAGAAGCTTCATAATTACTGAAAGGAACATGGTTCACATTCCCAATCTGCATCATATGGACTCTCTAGAAGGAAAATAATTTCAGATGTTTTGACGGAAAAACTAATCCTGTTTATAGATTGAAGGCTTTGTCTCTAACTAAGCTTTTCAGGTGTAACTTTCATTTTGTAGGTGATTGAGGCTCCCTACAGTTATAACAGGATTGGCCTAACTACTTTTGTAACTTACAGCACTTCCTTAGTGCTAATTTGTGAGTTATACAAAGTTACCTTTCATAAAATTAAAAGAAAAATCACTTTATTAAGAACTCAACATTTTATGCAGTGATGACATTTGGTATTAATTCCACAAAGTTAAGGAAAACATAGCCTTTATGACTACTACAAACATAGTTACATTATGTCTTGCTTGATTTTGGATCCAATTATTTGTTTTCAAGTTTTGGAACTCTTAGAAACCTAAGACATGATGCCAACGGTCCTTGTACATTTAAAAAAGCTTAGTCCTCTCTATTTAACCTTCTCTTCTTTTTTTTCCCTTGAACTTTGCACAGAAGAAGCAAAATAGAAAGGGGCATTCTAATAATAAATAATAGATGGCTTTGCACTGCCTTAGTGCGTTTTTTATAATACACTTGTTATAATACACTTGTTACGATTCTCCAAAAAAAAAGCTGGAAAGGATCTTATATTTTGCATATTGAGTGTGTGATGTACAGAATTAACTTTATTAGAATAACGGAAAAGTAGCCAGGAGTTCCAAAATTAAGAGTAAAGTTATGCTCCAAGTCACTAGGAGGTCAAACGTGATTGCTAGAAACCATTTAAGTGAAGTCTACCTTTGTATAGATGTCATGATATTTTCCATGTATTTAAATATTCAGACATGCTTTTGACATGCTGTAAGCAAGTAAATATCACTTTTCTGTTTGTTGAATGAGCAAATGTAAATTGCCACCTCTGTGGGTGTTTCTATATTACCAAACGGTGCACTTTGAAAAAATTCTTTCATGCTAAACTGATGATATATGCACAGGTTGAGGGAAGGATCATTAAGTCTCAGATCTGGGACACCGCTGGACAGGAGAGATATAGAGCCATTACAAGTGCTTACTATAGGGGTGCACTTGGAGCTCTTCTGGTATATGATGTGACAAAACCTATGTCCTTTGAAAATGTCAGCCGGTGGTTAAAGGAACTGAGGGATCATGCAGACTCCAACATTGTGATTATGCTCATTGGAAACAAGACTGATCTGAAGCATCTGCGAGCAGTACCTACAGAGGATGCTCAGGGCTACGCTGAAAGAGAAGGGCTTTCTTTCATTGAAACATCTGCTTTGGAGGCAACGAACGTAGAAAAAGCTTTCCAGATGAATCTTTCAGAAATCTATCGGATAATCAGTAAGAAGTCGCTCTCTTCAGGAGAGGACCCAGCACCTGCTAACATTAAAGAAGGGAAGACTCTTGTTGTTGGAGCAGAGGAGATAAACACCAAGAAAGCATGTTGCTCTTCTTAATGGTCATCAGCTCGTTCAATCCGCTGTTTGATTCCAATTCACAATTGATTGCTTTTATCCTTTTGTTTTTATCTATTTGTTATCATTATTCTAATTAAATTTTGAACGTATTTGTTTTATATTTTCTATCAATCGGTTTGATCCTTTTTTTATGATTATTGTAATTAATTTTTGAACATTTTCTTGATTGAGGTCAAATAGAAGTGCTCATACTTCAAGCTTTACGAGTTCCTTTCCCATGCAATTAAGCTATTCTCACGTAAGGGGAATCAAACCTCCTACGGCTACACTCTTGTTAGTATACCAAATTGGTGAAGCCCTCCGTACCCAATTTCAAAGCTAGTATTTTAACTTAGCATTCAGCCTACTGAAGCTACTTGTTCCAATACGTAACATTTGATTATTTATTTATATATTTATTTTATAATGATGATGTCTGATCTTCCACCAGCACAAATACTGAGTAACTTTCTTCACCAAAAATTAAGCAAATGGAAAAAAAAAATCGCATTGTCTTTTTACTCTGTTGAGATTTGGGAGTTACTCATGATTTCACCAACTTCATTAATTGTTAGGCTGCATGTTTGTTCGTGTTGAGAACAGAAAAAACACTTAATAACCAAGCAAGGCCACAATGCTAACACATGGTTATGGACATAGCAGCAGGAGCATGCTATAACAGCTTTGCCAAGCAAGTAATGCTTCTTCTAAAGTCAGGTGTGTCTCTGTGCATTATGTTTTTCACCAAGCAATTCTCACAAGTGCATTATGTACGAGATCCATAGGACACTCTAAAAATTGTATGCTCTTGACACAACATATTCAACATTTTGTAGTCGAACAGAAAGGTACAGAATAAGCAGTTAACCACAACAGTTGCTCTTTTGCTCAATTGGTTGTCCCTTAATCTGAACACCCCTACCTGAGTTCTTCGTTCCAGCTGGTTGGCTACCCATTCTGCAGAATTACAATTGGGAGATGTAGTTCAGCCGAGAATAGACAAATTCTGTTATTGTTAATGTCATTGTCTCAATATTATCATTATTAATCTAATAAGCATATCGCAAATGGTTAGTAGCTATGTTGCGGACTCTCCAAAATGATGCCGCACCCGTGTCGGATCCTCCAAAATTACACTATTTTGGAGGATCCGACACGCACCTGGCAATATTTTCGGAGAGTCGAGCAACATAGGTTTGTAGTAGCAGATGTGATTACATTTGTGGCAAGAAATTAACCATAAGGAACACAGTTTAATATCCACCAATGCAATCTACGTTTAAAAGCTTAAAAATGACACATTGAAATCGATCATTGCCCTCATCTACTAGAATTGAGAATAGCTTAAATGACTTTGGTTGAGAAGACATGGTGTAACTTAAAAAATGTGAGTACTTTTGCAGATTGGTTAAAGACATGAAAAGAAAATTTCAAGAACTTACTTTTTCTTAATCTCTCCAGCCATCGTCAAGAAAGCCTGCTCCACATTAATGGAATCTTTTGCGCTTGTCTCAAGGAAAGGGATACCTAACTCATCTGCAAATGCCTGCAATTCATCACAAGGAAATCACTTGGAAATCATTCGGAATGAGAACATAACTAAGGATTAGGTTCTTCCATATCATACAATTATGAACTGAATATAAAGAGTGGACAAGATGTGGTAGTCGTAGAATATTATTCTCGTCAGACTTAAACGTTTTCAACATCCACAGAATGAATGAACTGTATGATTATTAAACAAAGAATTGGACAATAATTCAAAAGAAAAAGGAAAACTAATGAATATTCGGATCACCAACTTTCTTTTTCTGATTGTAATTTTGTCATCTTCCAAAGAATCAATTCCTTGGAACACAGCCTTTTAGAATGGAAGTAGTTATCCATACATGAATGATGTCATAATCCCCTAAATTGTTTATTCCCTAAGGGATCGTTTGGTTTAGAAACAAGTTATGCAGGGCTTGTAATACAGGGATTAGTAATGCAGAGATTAGTAATGCAAGGATTGTAATACATAAATTATTTCTTATCAAACATTTGGTTCATTGTATTAAAAGCTGCACATACAGTGAATAACTTAAACTTATGTTTGGTTTAAACCTGCACAAAATTTTGTTTGTACCCTTGGATTTTCATAGGCTATTCTATTTCATTTAACTGATTAATCATATCAGACAATGCCTTCAACAGTGAGCTATTTGATTACTGATTAGGAATGAGATGATAAAAAAAGATTCTAATTAAACTAGCCAGGAGAAGAACAACTTTCTCTCATTAGGTTTGTTAGTTTATGAAAAAATAATTTTGTTTGTAGCTGTAATGAAGGATAAAGGAGCTTTTGTCTACTAGAGTACTAGTACTATATGTTATTACTGCATACTGCAAATTTGAGTGAAACAGACAATTTGGTTACATTATATTATTCTAAACGGTAGGTAATTTCTGCCCAGATTTTCCATCCTCGCCATGGATTATTCTCTGGAAAGCTTCGTGATTGGTTGTTAATTTAATTGAAAACGACCAAATAATTTCACGCTCATTATCATTTATCTGTCAAAGATTCTGATTGTTATCATACTCATTTAATATCTTAACAAAAAGACCAATGTTATTATTAGTATGAGGTAGCAGAGTTTTAGCAAAAAAAATTGCTCATTGAAAAGATTATTGGGAGTAGGGTAGTTTTGCCATGTTCAATCTTTATTCATGTATAGATAATCATGGTATTAGTTATTCCATCTTGGGGATGGTATAGAATAATTGGGGTATGACGCAGAAGCATACGTGGACGTGAGGCTTGATACACAAGTTATCCCTAAGAGAGATAATTTCAAGTAACTTGGGTTAGTAATCCAAAGAAATGGAGAGATTGACGAGGATGTCACACATCGTATTGGAGTGGGGTGGATGAAATATAGGCTTGCATCCGGTGTTTTGTGTGATAAGAATGTACCACCAAACCTTAAAGGTAAGTTCTACAGAGTGGTGGTTAGATCAACTATGTTGTATGGGGCAGAGGTTTGGCCAGCCAAAAACTCTCATTTCTAGAAGATGAAAATTAGCAAAAATGAGAATGTTGAGATTATCAAGACAGATGCCCTAGGAATGAAGTTATTCCGGACTAGGTGAAGTAGTCCTCGTGGAGGACAAAATATGGGAAGCGAGGCTTAAATAGTTCAGGCATGTTAAGCAGAGAGACACAGATGCACCAATAAGGAGGTGTGAGTAAGGAGGTGTGAGAGATTGGCCTTGGTGGGTCTGAGAAAGGGTGAAGGTAGGCCAAAGAAGTACTCAGAAGACGTAATTAGGCTAGACATGGCGATGTTTCAACTCACTGAGGACATGACTCTTGATAGGAAGTGTGGAGGTCGAAAATTAGGGCAGAGCATTAATATATAGTCGTGCGCTTTTCTTTTCAATACCAATAGTATTAGGGTAGTCTTATATTTTTTTTATTCGTAGATTTCTATTATTACTTGTTGTTTCTTTCGTTTTGGTTTTTTACCATCTTGTTGTTGTTACTGCTTGTTGCTACTATTGTTTTTTATCTTTTCTTGAGTCGAGGGTTTATCAGAAACAACATTTCTACCTTCTTAAGGTAAGGGTAAGTCGCATACACACTACCCTCTCTAAACCTCACTTGTGGGATTACACTGGGCTTGTTGTTGTTGTAAATTGGGGTATGAGTTATACAAGGATTAAATATACTGAATTTAAAATTTAAACCAAACACTAGGGGACAAAAGTTTATGCAGATATTTATACCATGATTATTTGCTAATACATCACAATAAACAGCCCCTAAATGTCTACCACAAATTCAATAAGAGAGCTAAGTTAAGGTGCTGGCCCCTGATCAGTCTTCTTTCTCCACCCAAAATCATAATAAATTAATGGCCAAATACATAGACAGCCCCCTAATCTCGTCCGAATTTTTTATTTAGCCACCTTAACTAAGCTCATAATCTATTGAACACCTAATGTTAATTGAAATTATATCAATTAGACACTGGTTGTAGACATGGCACTGTGCATGTAGTGCAACTCTTTTAAGAGCGTGGAAAGACATGAACTTTTTATTTTAATCTTTTTCTTTCTCCTTCATCTTCTATTGGCAGACACCCTCCCTTTGCATTGACAACATAAGATTAGTGAAATGGAGATTTAGATATTTTATTCATTGGAGTGAAATGATGGAAGAGATACATTCATGTTCTTGAACCCACCAAAGGAACAGATATTCAGAAGAAGCTATGTCGAAGAAGATTCCCCGCGAAGTCAAAGCCAAAGGGAATATCCCTAGAGGAAAAATTATGCAGAAAAAGAAGAGGCGTATGAAGATGAGTGAAGCTGTGTTAGCTCATGAGGCTTACACGAAGAGAAGAGCTAATACGAAGATCTGATCTTTCTTATCGCTCGGAGCTCATCAGATTTTTCACAAATGTGAACAGTTGAAGACATATACAATTTTCAGTGGCTGTTCTTTTGGCATGTGCATCGTGTCTTTGGTTATTACTCTTTCCCTTTGTTTTGCACTAATCCCTTCTATTTTCCATGTGACAAATTGTCGAGCACCTAAACTGAATTCTCTGTATTGTTCTTTATTTATACTGTTTGCCATGTCTTCTTATCCCCTTATTATTTATCAACAACAACCTCCTCATTCTCCAACGCAACAACAGATTTCCTTGGTCAACAATCAAGTTTTATTTCTGAGCACACTGAGTTTTAGGGGCGGACCTCGGTCGGTTATTATAAAAGTACGGTTCGGTTTATCGGTTTTTGATTTTGTAATATTAATATTTTTTATTTGATAAGGTAAATTGTATTAATCAAAAGGGAGAGAACTCCCGTATACAGGAAGTATACCAAAAAGTAGAGAATTTACATCAGAATATGATTCTCTACAAAAGACGCCCAATCTTCCATACAAATAGGGGCTACATGAGTACACCAAAAAGCGATCAAAGATAAAAGACTATTCTTAAGATCTGAAAAAGGAGACTTAATCCCCTTAAAAGCTCTCATATTTCTCTCCCCCCAAACTATCCACATGAGAGCTAACGGGGCGAACTTCCACGCCTTTTGCTTTCTTCTTCTACGGAAACCAGCCCAGCTATATAGTATTTCCTTTACCGTGCTTGGCATCACCCATTGAATGCCAAAAAGGTTCAGGATCGCCCTCCACAAAGCCAAGGACACAGGGCAATGCAACAAAAGATGATCAACTTCTTCCCCTGAGCTTTTACACATATAGCACCAACTAACAAGTGTAATTCCTTTCTTTCGCAGATTCTCAGCAGTCAAAATCACTCCCCTCGCCACTAGCCATGCAAAAAAACACACCTTTGTGGACGCCTTAGGAATCCAGATCGAGGAGTATGGAAAAGAGGCCTCCTCTCTCACCAACATGGTAAAAGGACTTTACGGAGAACAGACCATCGCCACGCAAACCCCATCTCCAAGAATCAAAAGATGGTCGGGGCATGTCTTGCCCATATTGCAGTGTCAATAAATCTTGGAGCTCCGCAATCTCCCAATCTTGCATGTTCCTTCTAAATGAGAGGTCCCATACTACCCCCCCCCCTTCATGCTCCTTACGAATCTGTTGGACCATCAATTCCTTCTGGTTTGAAACTCTGAAGACGTGGGTAAGGAGACCCTCACAGTATCCCCTCCACACCACATATGATTCCAAAAGCTGATTCTCCTTCCATCTCCTACCCTGTAAGAGATGTTGCCACTGAAGGATTCCCAATTCTTCATGATGCTCCTCCACATGCCACACCCGAGAGGTTTTGTGATTGCCTTGGTCCTTCAACCCCCTCCCGTGGAATTGTACTTTTCTACTATGACCTCCCTCCATAGAGCATGCTCTTCTACCCCGAATCTCCACAGCCATTTCCCCAACAAAGCTCTGTTGAATACCCTAAGATCTTTTACCCCGAGTCCACCCCACTTCTTTGGGGGAGTGACTGTCTGCTAATTCACTAGATGATACTTTCTAGTTCTATCCGCTGCATCCCAAAGAAAATTCCTTTGAAGTCGCTCCAGTTTTTCTGTGATGCTCACAGAAGCTTATAACAGGGACAAGTAATAGGTGGGCATACTCAATAAAGTGCTTTTAATGAGCACTTCCTTTCCGCCTTTTGACAAGTACCATTTCTGTCAACCTGCTAATCTTTTTTCAACCCTTTCGATCACTGAATTCCAAACCGTAGTATCCTTATGTGAAGCACCCAATGAGAGGCCCAAGTAAGTAGTGGAAAGGGAGCTCACCTTACATCTGAGAACATAAGACAAAGCATCAATGTTAGCGACCTCACCCACCGAAAAAATCTCACACTTGTTGAGGTTGATTTTGAGACTTGATACTATCTGAAACCACTGCAGGACCTGCTTCAGGTAGGTCAACTGATCCATATCGGCATCACAAAAAACCAGGGTGTCATCCGCAAAAAGCAAATGAGAGACTCTTCGGGCACTGGGCACCCCGATCGGAGCTGAGAATCCTCTCAAGAAGCCTCCGCCCGCCGCACGATCCATCATTTTACTCAAAGCATCCATCACTAGAATGAATAGCATGGGAGATAGGGGGTCTCCTTGCCTGAGACCCCTGGAGCTGCCAAAGAAACCACACGGACTACCATTAACCAGGACAGAGAATCTGACTAAGGAAATGCAGAACTTGATCCATCCCCTCCATCTTGCCCCAAACCCCATCCGCACCATAATGAAATCCAGGAACTCCCAATTGACACGGTCGAAAGCCTTCTCAAGGTCTAACTTGCATAGTAAGCCGGGATCTCTATTTTTCCTTCTGGAGTCTACAAGTTCATTTGCCACCAAAGCGGCATCCAGGATCTGTCTACCTTCCCCAAACGCATTCTGGGAGGACGAAACAGACACGTCAAGAACCTTCTTGAGTCTGTTGGAAAGCACTTTAGAAATAATTTTGTAAATGCTCCCCACGAGACTAATAGGCCCGTAGTCACTGATACAAGATGCACCTTCTTTCTTAGGCACAATAGTAATAAAAGAAACATTGATACTTCTCTCGAAAACACCATCCACAGGGAAGTATTCAACGGTTTCCATGAACTCCCCCTTGATGGTGTCCCAACAGAGCTGGAAGAAGTCCAAGGAGAAACCATCAAGGTCGGGGGTCTTATCACCAGCACAACTCGATACAGCCTCGTGCACCTCCTCGAAAGCCCTTTCTAGCCACTCACTGTCTCCTTCCCCTATGTGGTGGAACTCTATTCCCCCACAAAGTCGGCCTCCAACTAACTTCCTCTTTGTATAAGTTCTCATTAAAACCCCACTATCGCCCCTTTTACCTCCTCCCCTCCCTCAATCCTCACCCCATCCACAACTAAGGACTCTATGAAGTTTCTCCTTCGATTTGCAATCGCCACCCTATGGAAAAATTTGGTATTCGAATCCTCTTCCTTTAACTATAGCGCCCTCGATTTTTGCCGCCAGCTAGTCTCTTGAGCTATTGCTAACTCGACTATTTCCCTCTTAACCTCCCCCAATCTCTCTTTCTCAGATTCATCTAACTCCCTCACCCCTTCTCCTCTCTCTAGATCCCCCAATTCATGCATAAGCTCCCTCATTTTAACCTCTACCCTCCCAAAAACCTCCTTGTTCCACCTAATAATATCTCCCTTGAGCAATTTAAGCTTCTTCGAAAGACGGAATGAAGGTGTCCCCGATACCCCGTAGCTTGTCCACCATTCTTTCACCTTGTCACCAAATCCTGGCACTTTCAACCACATGTTCTCGAATCGGAAGGGAGCACGCACCCCCTCCCTCTGCATTCATCTAGCAAGATAGGCAAATGATCCGAAGTCAGCCTAGGTAACCAAATCAAAACAAAGTATCTACGGTTCGGTGCGATTTTTTCAAGGTTCGGTTCGGTTATTTCCGGTTTACTTTTTCGGTTATTAACGGTTCAAGATTTTTATATCCGATGTAGACTACGGATCTCTAATTGTAGCAAATTCTTTCACTGTTTGTAGTTGGCAGTCCGACACTCTCAAAACACCAGTTATACCACTAGATTTTAAGCCTTCACAATGCATGAAAAAGAACAGAAAAAAGATTGCAGAAATGTCTGCAAACCTCAAACAGTCGAAAATCTTCGAAATATACCTACCTTCCTCTCACAGTGGATCATTACTATCAATATCAAAGTCCCGGAAGCATAGCATTAGAATTTGAAACATTAAGAAAGAACCAAAGACTAACACCTGCAAAACTGAACTATTCTGCAAACGATGTTAAGATTAAACTCATAACTTTGTACACAAATACGGTTATTGCTTATCTCAACTATTATCACCTATTGCTAATTAATATCTTACGCAAAATATCTAATGGAAATAAATAAAAGAACTTTAATGACAGAGAAGATTCACGGCTATTGCTTATCTCAACTCATACCCAATATTTCGATTTTTCTAGTTTAACCGAAAACCGAAACACCAAAACCGTAAACCGCACCGAATACCAAAATTTAATAATTCAAAAATCGCACACCGACCGAATAACCGATTAAATCGAAATCGAAAAATCGAAATTCACGGTTCGGCCGGTTTTTTCCGTTCGGCCGGTATTATGCCCACCCCTACTAAGTTTCTTCTTTATTGTTTGTATTTTTGGTTTCCATTTCTTCATCTCTTAACAGAAAGGTCAACTGGAAGGTGATAACTTATAAAAAGAAGAATAAAACACGTTTTTTATCAAACCCAGGTGATCAATAACTAAGCATCCTTGATCAAGACCGAACTGATGTAAGGCAACGTTTTTGAGAACAGATGTTACGATGAGGGGAGGAAGAAGAAAGGTTAGGTGCTTTGTGTTTGTTTTAGCGTCTGATTTCAATGTAAAAAGTGGAAGAAATAACAACAACAACAACAACAACAACGGCCCAGTATAATCCCACAAGTGGGGTCTGGGGAGGGTAATATGTACGCAGACCTTACCCCTACCCCGAGGGGCAGAGAGGTTGTTTCCAGGAGACCCTCGACTCAAGAAAGTAACAAGAGACGATATATTAGTACGATCAATTGACTCATAATAAATAACATAAAATAACATAAACTACAAAATAACAGTAATATAAGAAATGTACGAAATATAGAAATACTAAAAAGATGAAAGGTGGAAGGTGGAAGAAATAACAAGGAAAAAAAAGGCACGTCTGGTTTCCATGGAAAGAGGTAGAAATAAAAAAAGAAAGAAGAAAAAAGAAGGGAATAAGTAAAACCTTAATATCTGTAGCTTTTTTTTTCCGTCACATGTCTTTATTTTATTTGTTCATTGCCACTTTATCCGCGTGTGAACTACATGCATTTTTGTTTTTTGACAAATTTTTTTGAAGGGTTTAATACACACACATTGAGTACGGTTAAAGTGTTCAATAGATCATGAGCTTAGTTCGGGTGAAATATTGGGGCAAGTTAAAGGGGATGTCTATGTATTCGGCATAAATTAATCTCTCTCCAGGTCTTCATCCACCTCCCTTGGTTAATTCACTACCCAAGCAATGTAGATGCCAACAAAAACCAATCTTGTGCACCCAGCCAGAGATAATAGGTACAGATGAACTTGAGCATAGAGATCTAATTAATGGGTGGCTCAGGTGACTAAATCAAGGTGTTCTAGGCCCCACATTAAAAAGAGCGTATATGTTTTCTGATTGATGACCCAGCCTCCAGGCAAGTGCGATGTCCGGTGCTAATAATGTGTGAGCCAATGGTAATTGCTAAGATATGCAAATCTCTCATGGCAAAGAATAACAAATTTCAAAGGACACATATCTCAAACATAAATGGAATGGAATCAAATGTGAGAACATAAAAATGATCTCTGCCCTTTGCACAACAAGCCAGTATAATAGTCTGATTGTATCATCAAAGCTGAAAGAGTGAGCAGAACAAAAACATAAACGAACTAAATGAATCTGATGCAAAGGGAACAAGCAATACCTTTGCTGTCTGTGTGTCCACAACCTTATTTTCTACCAAATCGCATTTGTTTCCAACCAGAAGCTTGCAAACACTTTCATTTGCATATCTATCAATTTCACTCAGCCATTGCTTGACATTGTCGAAGCTCTCCTTTTCAGTTACATCATAAACAATCTATAACAATATAATTGCAAATTAGAACACTTCAAGAACAAAAGGAAGCCTCATAACTGGGTTTTTTCCTAAAGAGTATGTTAACGACTATGACATTACTAAACTGAATAAAAGAAAAGAAGCAAGTGAAAAAGATTTATAAGTAGGGATGCTGTGAATCTCCCATCTTACTTGCAGGAGAATATTGATGTCAGGCTTACTTGAAGTAGAATATTTATAAAACGGTGCAACTTATAAAAATCTAAAATTGATTTCTACAGCGTGTCCTTAATTTCATGTGAAAAAGTAGAATTAACATCATGGAATCAAATATGCCTAAGTTTTCACATTCTCTGCTTTTAAAAAACAAAAATGAGATATCTATAATTAGTACTGCGATATATTGTTACTGCCTCTAAGAACAACAAAACTGTCAGTTCATTAAAGCTTATAGCCACTACTAGCATAACAATTACCTAAAATTTGAATGGTAACTCATAAAATCTTGATTCAGAGTTGTCCATACATGGATAATAATGCATGTAAATTGTGGTAGTTTCTTCCTTCAGAAGTATTCTTAGAGAAAAGATATGAATGGATATATTTTGCTTCATTCTTTAAGATCCAATAACCTAAGCATTGGGACCCACACTAAAATTGTATCATCAGCAGAATGCCACTAGAAATATCTGTTTCCAGAAATGAGATACTAGAGTAGTGCTGAAAAT
The DNA here is from genome assembly GCF_000715075.1 of Nicotiana tabacum. Classification (NCBI taxonomy): domain Eukaryota; kingdom Viridiplantae; phylum Streptophyta; class Magnoliopsida; order Solanales; family Solanaceae; genus Nicotiana; species Nicotiana tabacum. The sequence goes on along the minus strand of NC_134089.1, from coordinate 78,956,524 downwards.
AATGCTCAAGTAGTTTACGAGCTTTTATGGGCTGAGCAAGTTCTAATCAGATCTAGGTAAGGGAGTATCTCACAATAATCCCATGTGCTCCACGATAGTAACTGCTTGTTATAGTCCGGAACCGTTCCTGCCCAGCAGTATCCCACTGGAAATACAGAAAAGTGGCATTATAGTATGTAAGTCATGACAAAAATAACATTCAAACAATGAGCTGATAAGTTTGAGCAATGACACTCTTTTAGCGAATACCAGCCTCCTAACACTCTGATAATCAATACCTAATTAGAGTAAAATAATATGAACTTTTTGGCAATGATACAATACAACTGAAATTGCTAAAGAAAGTTCCGTCTAATATGCTAGAAAAGAACATTACAAGGACCAACCAGCAGCAGGACATGCCAAGGACTGCAAATAGTTCAAAGAAGTAAAAGAGCAAAAAAAAGAACGGCTGTCCATTTCTCTTCTCTCCCAGCCGAAAACCTTTTTCCTTTCCCTTCTGGCCTCATCCTAATACAATAGCTTTTCTTACCCTTTCTTCCCTAAATCTTATGCGCTTCAAGCATAAGACAATTGAAAACTCACTTTCATCTTATAACAATTTTTTGAAAAAGTTAAAGCCGAATTCAAAAGATTTTAAACAAGCTAAGCAGCTTTCAGCATGAGCTCAACATTATTAACCAAATCATCAGCAGCTTTATCTATAAATTTACATAGCACCGATGGACTATACTTACAATTTGCAGCTTGATTGTCTTTCCATCCAGCTCCACGGTCCTAATTTTCTATAAGTAAAAATCCAAGTAGAAAAAGATTACTTCAAAGATCAAACCACCGAGTAAGGATAAGAGCGACAAACTAGGAGAGAGATAGAGAGCCTTACGAAATCAACCCCAATTGTGCTTATGTAACTATCAACGTACGAATCATCCTAAAATAACAAACCAAGTAAAATATCAATACCGCAACACAATATCCACAAAGAAAATCATTAAACCAGAAAAGACTTTCTAACAAAATTGACTATTCCTTCATTCATATCAATCATCAATCCATCAACTACGCCTCAATTTCCAAACTAGTCAGGGTGTCTACATGAATCATCTGCACCCATCTCAGCTCCATCTGGACTCATTTCATTCTAGGCCACCATATGTTTTTTGATAACCAAGAAATGTCTAAGTGCCAGTGGCACAAGGTTCAAAAGTTGGTGGATAATGGGCCCGCCCCTCTAACCGTCTCCACTTAAATACAAGACTTTTGTCTGCGGCAGTATTCAAACCCGAAATTTTTTGTATTATTGTACATAGGAAGAGGGAATCGAACTCCAACCAACAAGGTGGGCGTTGAGGTAGCCAACCAACTGGGCTACCATGATTCCCCTAATTTGGGGTCACTATATGAATCCTAACATCTTTTCCGCTATATCAAGACCCATTTCATTCCAAATATTAAATAACTCACGGTCGTTATATGATTCCTTCGCATTCATTTTCACTCTATTTGCGACCCATTTCATTCCAATATTGGTATCTTTTATATGAATCCTTGCATCATTTCGTTCCAATACTAAGTAATTTTACTTTAGGGCACATCAGACTTCTCTAAAACTAAGTAGTCTCTAAGTATGGTACCCGAAAATAATAATAATAACCACACACATTGCATATTTGCATTACACAAACGTTTATTCAAACACACAAACATATAGACACATAAAGCAGTGGGAACAGTAAAGAATGTACAGCGAATCTGAGAAGAAGACAAGATTTGCCAACAGAAGAATCTCCGATTAACAGTAGTTTGAACAAGTAATCACTGCAAAAAAAATAAAAAAAAAAATCAATAAATGAAAATCAGTAAGAAGAAAAATGTTATACAGAAAAAAATAGAACAGCAGAATAAATGTAGGAAGAGTAGAATAACATTACTATTCGTTGCTCATATTCTTTTTCCCCGGAGGATTTTGTCTTTGTGTGTTTCTTTCGACTGTTCGGAGTTTTTGAGGCCGTGAGAGGGGAACACTTATGTTGTTTTTTTGTAAATAAAAGGAAAAGGGAATTTGTTTGATATTGATGTAGAAATTTATTCTAGTAAGCGGCCCTTTTCTTTATCCACTTCCTTTTATCTTTTCAAATCCTTGTCCAAGCACTATATTATATTTTCACACAATAACTGACAACAGCGCCGCGTGGCCTGACAATGCCGCGCGCAGATTCTGATGCCTCGTCAGCGCCCAGCTGCAGGCCCATTCCAACAGCGCCTCGCGCATAGACCCTGATGCCAAACACCAGTGCCCAGCCTCAGGCCAGCACATCAAGTGTCGCGCGCGCCCACAGCAACGCGCGCGCAGACCCTGACCCGCAAGACAAAGTTGCTGTCATCGGACTTAGTTTTACCTTGTAATAATCTAAGTCCTTTTCATTGTAATCATAGGCTAGTTTACATCATTTTCATTTCAGTGTGCTTCTACAGCTTTATTAGGACTAGTCATGTAATGTTAGTTTATTTTTTTTAAGCATTATTAAAGGGGACCAAACAATCAAACATTTCAAGCAAGCATTTTCTGATGTCTCTCCCCCTCGACACCGCATCTTTGTAATCAGCATTATCATTCATCAATAAAATCATCATCATCGTTCAAAACCCAATTCTCTCTCAGCTTCCGCAATTGCTCATGACATTGGTTTTCCCGCACGGCACTAACAATCTAGTCTAGTGTGCGGAGAGGACCTCATTGGCGGACAGCAACCGCACTGACATCGGTTGCTTAGCCTTACGTTGTTCTTCCAAAGAACATCAGGAAGGCATTGTGTAACATAATTAATGGGAGTAAGAGGGTCTTAACTACTATAACCCATATTTCTCTTGTTCAAAGACGAATTTAATATATAACTAGTCAATCTGTTCGTGTTTCGCGCGGCCATGAAAAATCGTATCAAATTTATGAAGTAATCTTTTTTCTAATGTTCAAATTCAAATTAATTAGATTTCAAATAGAATTTACCTTATTATTTATACTCAATTCTATATCTTTCTTTAATTTTGCATCACATGACAAAATTGAAGCATACAACGACTCTCACAATTGTAAGTAAAGCTTCTTAGCCTAATCGTATGTGAATATTCAAATTGAAGCAAGCAATGACTCTGAAAAATATAAATTAAGTTATATTTTCAACGGGCTTAACCTCATATATAATAAATTATATATAAAAAATTATAACATTGATGATCCCATACAATTCTGGAGTCACAATCTTCAAACTGATAGAAATAATTTTCAATCAAAATACATAAAATATACAATAACATAATATTAAAACTTGAAATTTTTTCAATATTGTCGTAATATTATCAAATAGGAATCTAGGCATTAAGAGTGTGTCAAGTCACCTTAACTATAACCAACTAATTTATATAATACATAGATAGATATAGAATACTAAATAAAAATTAGGAAAGTATTACTTTCAAAATATTGAACACAGATATTCAACACAATTTTTTACTTCTCCGTATATTTTAGTAAAACATTTATATTTTTATGATATTATAATAGTTTCAAGAATACCAAATATTGAAAATCCTACACAAATGTTATTTTTATTTTTATGATATATTCTTCGTTCTCTACTTCCTTTGTATTTAGAGAAATGTAAAACATCTTTGTCTGCTAGTTGGCAGTCTAAGAATTGTGTTTGATATTTTTGTTTTTGGTATATAATATTTGTGTATTTTTCTAATATTATACTAATTCAAATTTTCCGAGAAATCGTCACAACGTATCTCTATGTGAAACATTTGAAGTCTCAAGAATATTGATACTCCATATTTTTCTCGGCCAATTTAACTTATAACATTAACAATAATACTTAATTTTCTGAATTTAGAAATTTAATGCCACATATAACAACAACATATCAACATTTCATACAACTGAATAAAAGAAAAAATCAGTTCTAAAATAGAACAATAGTAAATTTAAAGTACATGACAATATTTTTGTAAAACCTAAAGCATATTCTAGGCTCTAGTTACTAAACGTGAAAATAGATTATTGTACCATGGTAACTAAGAAAAGAAAGCAACAAATATTTTATTTGAAATGAAATACATGAGCACAATTTGTGAATTTAAATGTGACGACCCAAAGGGTCATCACCTGTTTTCTTATCCATTATGTGCTTCCGAGGCCTTGAAAACCTTATTTAGAGTCGCCTCGATTTGCGTGCGCAGTCCGGACGCGTAGCCGGAAATGAATTTTTTTTTGTAAAATTGTTTTCTGAAAATGTTTAAGGAATTTTGAAATGAAATGAAATTTGATTAGAACGTGTTGGTATCGGACCCGTATTTTGGTTCCGGTGCCCGGTACAGGTCTTATATATGATTTAAGATGTTTTTGTAAAGTTTGGTTAAAATTGGACGTCGTTTGACGTGTTTCGGACTTAAAATCCTAAATTTGAAACTTGATGAAGTTTTTGGAAAAAACTCTTGATTTTGAGGTTTGATTCGTTGTTTTTGAGGTTAGTTTGGCGATTTGATCGCACGGATAAGTTCGTATGATGTTGTTGAGTTAGTGTGTGTGTTTGGTTAGGAGCCTCGAGGGCTCGGGTGTGATTCGGATGTGTTTCGGAAGGTTTCGGACTTGGAAAATGTTGTAGGTTTTTTCCAGTTGTTGGGTTTCTGATGCTTCCTTCTTCGAGTTCGCGGGAGTACCCACGCGAACGCGATGAGTAAAGTTCGACGAAGGGAAATGCTTCTACGCAAACGCGTAGCCCAGTACGCGAACGCGAGGCAATGGGGGTTTATACCTTCGCGAACGCGGACCTGGCCACGCTAACGCGAAGGCCAAGTGGCCTGGGCAAGGGGTGGGGCAATTACCCTACGCGAACGCGACCGGTTGGACGCGAGCGCGAGGGCTCGAGGGGATCTCTCTCCGCGAACGCGATCCCGTTCACGCAAACGCGAAGGCTTATCCAGCCTGACCCATTGTGAACGCGAAGGGTCTATCGCGAATGTGAAGGGCATTTTTGCCCAGTGATTTAAAAGACCAAAAACAGAACACTTACGGGATTTCATAACATTTTCATAAACCCTTTCTTCTCCAAAGCTCCTAGGCGATTTTTGAAGTATTTCTTCACCAAAGTTTCTTGGGTAAGCATTGTTTAACTCGTTTTCTTCATTTTCCATCAACATCTATTGAAATTCTAGGCCTAAAACATATAATTAAGGGTAGAAATAAGGGAATTAGGTAGAGTTAGGGTTTTTTTATTTTTCTTGATTTAGACATCGTTTTGGGGTCGAATTTGAAAATAAATTATATATTCGGGCTCGTGGGTGAATGGGTGATTTGATTTTGGTCTGAGCCTCGTGTTTTGACCAAGCGGGCCCGGGGTCGATTTTTGAGATTTTGGGAAGAATGCTTGAAAAGCTATAATTAGGCATTGGGTTCGCATTGTTTAGCATTTATTGATGTATTGAAGTCATTATTGTATAGATACAATCAATTTGGAGCCAAATTCGAGAGAAAAAGTGGTAATTGAGGATTGATTTGACCTTGGAAGTTTGAGGTAAGTGTTTGGTCTAACCTTAGCTTGAGGGATTAGGAGTTGAGTCTTATTTGCTACGTGCTAATTGTCGAGTATGGCGTATAGGCATGGTGACGAGTACCTATACGTTGGTGTCTAACATGACCGTGAGTCTTTAAATTGCGGATATTCTGATTTTTATTGTATCTTTCATGCCTACGTGATGATTTCTATATGTTGTAAAAAGGATGTGAAAGAAATTATCATCTTTAAACTTCGAGGAGCATTGGCTCGAGTTATAATACGAATTGTGAAAGTACATGAGATACTTGAACCCTCTGGAGTATTGACTCAAGTGGTAAAGTGAGTATAAAGTAAGAAGTGAAAGAAAGAGAAAGAGTTAGATATTGTTCCCTTGCCGGGATTTAGCTGTTTAATTGTATTCCCTTGCCGGGATTTCTATTATTATTTGTTTACTCCCTTGCCCCTTGTTTGTGATTGTTTTTTGAGTGAGGAAGAGCGATAAAGCACGAAGGGTGATGACGTGCATTGCTTGCTATTGTGAGGAAAGAGTGTAAAGCACGAAGGGTGATGTCGTATCGTACGATGTACCATTCCGTACCGATATTTATTGATTATATGGTAAGGAAAGAGTGTAAAGCACGAAGGGTGATGTCGTGCCGCACGATGTACCATCCCGTGCTGATTTTATTGATTATATGGTGAGGAAAGAGAGTAAAAGCACGAAGGGTGATGCCGTGCATTTGTTGACTTCTGATTCTTTGTTGATATCCGAGTTATGTTGTTTCTTTTATTACTTGTTGTTATTTGATTTACTTTGAGATTATAGATTCCTTTACTCTATTTGTCTTGTGATTGTTGTTTGGGTGAGGAAGAACGTAAAGCACGAAGGGTGATGCCGTGTATTATTTTGGTGAGAATGAGAGTAAAAGCACGAAGGGTGATGCCGTGCAAATTATTGATTTCTGTTTCCTTGTTGATATTCTAGTTATGTTGATTTTTTCCTTACTTGATGCCTTTCCATTCGGAACTATTATCTCCCCCACAACATTTTTCCCCCTCCCACATTGACTGGTTATTTCTGTATCTCTTTTCCATTGTATATATATATATATGAACTGCACAGGTTTATTTGGAGTCTGGTCCTAGCCTCGTCACTACTTCGCCGAGGTTAGGCTGGACACTTACCAGTACATCGGGTCGGTTGTGCTGATACTATACTCTGTGCTCTTTTGCACAGATCTAGTTATTGGACAACACCAGTAGCGCAGGAGCTAGCCTTCAGTCCATCGAGACACCGAGGTAGCCTTGTAGGCGTTCGCAGGCTCGGTCTCCTCTATCTTATATTTTATTCTGTTATATCATGTATTCGAGACAAACAGTGTTATATTTCTTTCAAACGGTTGTATTTAATACTCTTAGTAGTTCGTGAGTGATGTGACACCAGTTCTTGGGTAGAGGCACATGTTGATTTCCGCATTGTTGTTCAGCCTATTTAATTTAGGTCTTTCACTTATTTATTTATTTAATTCTGCTATTTTCATGATATCACTGATAATTGTTTAAAAGAAGTAATTGTTCATGATGTAAGCAGTTAAGGATTGGTTTGCCTAGCTCTTATTAGTAGGCACCATCACGACTCCCGAGGGTGGGAAATCCGGGTCGTGACAAGTTGGTATCAGAGCTCTAGGTTACATAGGTCTCATAACTCACGGACAAGCTCAGTAGAGTCTGAGGGATCGGTACTTAGACGTCTGTATTTATCCCCTAGAGGCTACCGAGTTAGGAAAACTTCACTTTTGTTCTTTCTTGTCGTGCGGATTGTTCCTCAAATGCTAATTGAACTTCTACTCTATTCTTCGCAGATGGCGAGAACACGTGCTTCCTCATCTACCGCTCATCAGCCCGAGCCCCCAGCAGCAGCTCCCACTAGGGGCAGAGGGCGAGGGCGAGGCCGTTCTAGAGGCCGAGGTAGGGCCAGAGCTCAGGCCCGAGCAGCAGCACCAGTGGCGGAGCCTCAGGCTGATTTTGAATAGGATGTTCCGGCCCAGCAGTTCTAGTGGGCCCAGCTCAGGTCCCAGAGAGGTTCATTGCCACTCTAGTTCTTTAGGACGCTCTGGTCTGATTGGTGGGCCTCATGGAGAGTGTCACCCGAGCAGGTTTGCTTCCTGTAGCACCAGCCACTTCTCAGGCTGGAGGAGGGACTCAGACTCCTACTACGCGCACTCCGGAGCAGGTAGCTCCCTAGGTTTAAGTTCCAGCGGTTCAACCAGCTGTGGCAGTTCAGCCGGGTGTAGTGGCTCAGACCGGTGATGGAGCGGCTATGTCCGCCGATGCTTTGTGGAGGCTGGATAGGTTCACCAAGCTCTTCACTTCTACATTCAGCGGTGCATCCACTAAGGATCCCCAAGATTATCTGGATAGTTGTCACGAGGTTCTTCGGAACATGGGGATCGTTGAGACCAATGGAGTTGATTTTGCTACCTTTCGTCTATCTGGATCCGCCAAGACATGGTGGAGAGATTACTGCTTAGCCAGGCCAATTGGTTCGCCATCTTTGACATGTGAGCAGTTTACAATGTTGTTTCTGGAGAAGTTTCTCTCCATTACTCAGAGAGAGGCCTATCGGAAGCAGTTTGAGAACCTCTAGCAGGGTTCCATGATGGTCACCCAGTATAAGACTAGGTTCATCGATCTAGCTCGCCATGCTCTTGTCATACTTCCCACTGAGAGAGAGGGTAGAAGGTTTATTGATGGTCTTATTCAGCCAATTCGTCTTCAGATGTCCAAGGAGGCATGGAGTGAGATCACCTTTTAGGAGGCGACCAATGTGGCCCACAGAGTTGAGATGGTTCTGCCACAGGGAGGTGGTCATGGGTCAAATAAGAGGCCCCGTCATTCAGGCAGATTCAGTAGTACCTCGTCTGGAGGTAGAGATTCATATGGTAGAGGCCATCCTCCTAGGCCCTTTCAGTCAGTTCTCCAGGTCTCACATGGTACTTCAAGCGGTCGTGATTCTCAGACGCATTATTCGGATCAGCAGCCTTACAGTGCACCACCAGCTCTCATCATTTCACTGCCGCTTCAGAGTTTCCGAGGTGGTCATTTAGGTCGACAAGGCCAGCAGTCTCAGCAGCCGAGGGCTTGTTACACTTGTGGTGATCCGGGTCACATTGCCAGGTTTTGCTTTCGAGCACCGGGTAGCTCTCAGCATCAGGGTTCTCGTGTTATGGTACAGGCACCAAGTGTTCCACAGCCCTCCCAGCCAGTTAGAGGTGGGGGTAGAGGTGCTAGAGGTGGAGGTAGAGGTCCTAGAGGTGGAGCTCAAGCCGCCAGAGGTGGAGCCCAGCCAGGAGCAGGCCGTCCTAGAGAGGTAGTTTAGGGTGGTGGGGCCCAACCCCAATGTTACGCCCTTCCAGCTAGGCCTAAGGCTGAGGCTTCAAATGCAGTCATTACAGGTACCATTCTAGTTTGTGATAGAGATGCTTCAGTGCTATTTGATCCAGGGTTTACGTATTCGTATGTGCCATCTTAATTTGCACCGTATCTGGTTCTGCCTAGTGATTCACTGAGTATTCCTATTTATGTATCTACACCGGTGGGTGATTCTATTGTGGTAGATCGAGTCCATCGCTCTTGTGTAGTTGTGATTGGGGGTCTTGAGACTCGCGTGGATTTGTTGCTTCTAGACATGGTCGATTTCGATGTTATATTGGGAATGGACTGGTTATCACCTTACCACGCTATCTTGGACTGTCATGCCAAGACTGTGACCTTAGCCTTACCGGATTTTCCCCTCTTAGAGTAGAGAGGGACTCCTGGTCATTCTATCCGTAGTGTTATTTCGTATGTGAAGGCTCGACGTAAGGTCGAGAAGGGGTGTTTGGCCTATTTGGCTTATGTTCGTGATTCCAGTGCTGAGGTTCCCTCTATTGATTCTGTGCCCGTGGTTCATGAGTTCCCTGAGGTTTTCCCATAGGGATATTGATTTTTACATCGATTTGGCTCCGGGCACTCAGCCCATGTCTATTATGCCATATCGCATGGCCCCGCCAGAGTTGAAAGAGTTAAAGGAGCAGGTGCAAGACTTGCTTGAGAAGGGTTTCATTAGACCTAGTGTTTCGCCTTGGGGTGCGCTGGTGTTGTTTGTTAAGAAGAAGGACGGGTCGATAAGAATGTGCATTGATTACCGACAGTTGAACAAGGTTACACTCAAGAATAAGTATCCATTGTCGAGGAGCGATGATTTGTTTGATCAGCTTCAGGGTGCTAAGGTATTTTCAAAGATTGATTTGAGATCTAGCTACCATCAGTTGAGGATTAGGGCATCCGATGTCCCTAAGACAGCTTTCCGCACTCGGTACGGGCATTATGAGTTCTTGGTCATGTCATTTGGGTTGAACAATGCCCCAGCAGCTTTTATGGATTTGATGAACCGAGTGTTCAGGCCTTATTTAGACTCGTTCGTGATAGTCTTCATTGATGATATTCTGATATATTCCCGCAGCTAGGAAGAGCACGAGCAACATCTCAGAGTGGTCCTTAAGACTCTGAAGGATAGTCAGCTATATGCGAAGTTCTTGAAGTGTGAGTTCTGGTTGAGTTCAATTGCATTCCTGGGTCAGGCCGTATCAACAGAGGGTATTCAGGTTGACCTAAAGAAGATTGAGGCCGTCAAGTACTGGCCTAGACCAACATCAACTACAGAGATTCAGAGTTTCTTGGGATTGGCAGGTTACTATCATCGGTTCGTGGAGGGATTCTCATCTATCGTAGCCCCAATGACCAGGTTGATCCAGAAGGGTTCCCAATTCAGGTGGTCGAACGAGTGTGAGACGAGCTTTCAGAGGCTCAAGATAGCTCTGACTACAGCACCGGTGTTAGTATTGCCCACAGGTTCAGGGCCTTACACAGTCTATTGTGATGCTTCCCATATTGGGCTTGGTGTAGTGTTAATGCAGGATGGCAAGGTCATTGCCTATGTTTCGAGGCAGTTGAAGGTTCATGAGAAGAACTATCTAGTGCATGATTTAGAGTTGGCAGCCATTGTTCACGCATTGAAGATTTGGGGGCACTATCTGTATGGTGTGGCGTGTGAGGTGTTCACGGATCATAAGAGTCTTCAGTATTTGTTCAAGCAAAAGGAGTTGAATTTGAGGCAAAGGAGGTAGTTGGAGTTGTTGAAAGATTATGACATCACTATCTTATATCACCCGGGAAAGGTCAATGTGGTGGCCGATGCCTTAAGTAGAAAGTCAGCCAGTATGGGTAGTCTTGCTTATATTCCAGTCGGTGAGAGGCCGCTTGCTTTGGATGTTCAGGCTTTGGCCAATCGATTTGTGAGGTTGGATATTTTTGAGCCTAGTCGAGTATTAGCTTGCACGGTCGCTCGTTCTTCGTTATTGGAGCGTATCTGTGATCGGTAATTTGATGATCCCCATTTGTGTGTCCTTAGAGACACGGTGCAGCGTGGAGGTGCCAAGCATGTTACCTTAGATGCTGATAGAGTTTTGAGATTGTAGGGTCGAGTTTGTGTGCCTACTGTAGATAGGCTTCAGGAGTTGATTTTAGAGGAGGCCCATAGTTCCCGGTACTCTATTCATCCGGGCGCCGCGAAGATGTATCAGGATTTGCAACAATATTATTGGTGGCGTAGAATGAAGAAGGATAATGTGGCATATGTGGCATAATGTTTGAATTGTCAGCAGGTTAAGTACGAGCATCAGAGGCCTGGTGGTTTATATTAGAGGATTGAGCTTCCCGAGTGGAAGTGGGAGCGAATCACTATGGACTTTGTTACTGGATTTCCGCTGACTCGGAAGAGGTTCGACGCAGTTTGGGTCATTGTTGATAGGTTGACCAAGTCAGCGCATTTTATTCATGTGGCAGTATCATATTCATCCGAGAGGTTAGCTAAGATCTATATTCGGGAGATTATTCGCCTTCATGGTGTGCCGGTATCTATCATTTCGGACCGAGGTACGCAGTTCACCTTGCATTTCTGGAGAGCATTCAGCGAAAGTTGGGCACCTAGGTTGAGTTGAGTACGGTATTTCATCCTCAGACGGACGAGCAGTCCGAGCGGACTATTCAGATATTAGAGGATATGCTCCGAGCTTGTGTTATTGACTTTGGAGGTTCATGGTATCAGTTCCTGCCTTTAACAGAGTTTTCCTACAACAACAGCTACCAGTCGAGTATCCAGATGGCTCCTTATGAGGCTTTATATGGTAGGCAGTGTCGATCTACGATTGGATGGTTTGAGCCGGGATAGGCTCGGTTGTTGGGTACGGATCTGGTTCAAGAGGCCATGGACAAGGTCAGGATCCTCCAAGATAGGCTTCGTACAGCCCAGTCCAGGCAAAAGAGCTATGCAGATCATAAGGTTCGAGATATGGCTTTTATGGTTGGTGAGCTGGTATTTGCTCTGAGTGTCGCCTATGAAGGGCGTGATGAGATTTGTGAAGAAGGGCAAGCTTAGCCTTAGGTTCATTGGTCCGTTTGAGATTCTTGATCGAGTGGGGGATGTGGCTTATAGACTTGCATTGCCGCCGAGCTTATCAGCCGTGCATCCAGTGTTCCATGTGTCCATGCTTCGTAAGTATCACGACGATCCATCCCACGTGTTAGATTTCAGCACTGTCCAGTTGGACAATGACTTGTCCTATGAGGAAGAGCCGGTAGTTATTCTAGACCGGTAGGTTCGTTAGTTGAGATCCAAGAGTTTCCCTTCTGTTCGTGTTCAGTGGAGAGATCAGCCTCCTGAGGCATCAACCTAGGAGTCCGAGTCCGATATGCGGAGCCGTTATCCTCATCTATTCCCCGACTCAGGTACTTCCTTCTTCTGTCCGTTCGAGGACGAACGATTGTTTTAGAAGTGGAAAATGTGACGACCCAAAGGGTCATCACCTATTTTCTTATCCATTCTATGCTTTTTAGGCCTTGAAAATCTCATTTAGATTCGCCTCGATTTGCGTGCACAGTCCGGGCGCGTAGCTGGAAAGCTTAAATATGAAATTCTATAAAAAATGCTAAGTTTTGATGTTAAAATAAATAAATTTGACTTCGGCCAACATTTTGGGTAAACGGACCCAGACCCATGATTTGATGGTCTCGGAGGGTCCGTAGAAAAATATAGGACTCGGGCGTATGCCCGAAATCGAATTCCGAGGTCCCAAGCCCGAGAAATGATTTTTTTTGTAAAATTATTTTCTGAAAATGTTTAAGGAATTTTGAAATGAAATTTGATTAGAACGTGTTGGTATCGGGCCTGTATTTTGGTTTTGGCGCCCGGTACAGGTCTTATATATGATTTAAGATGTTTCTATAAAGTTTGGTTAAAATCGGACGTCGTTTGACGTGTTTCGGACTTGAAATCCTAAATTTGAAACTTGATGAAGTTTTTGAAAAAAAACTCTTGATTTTGAGGTTTGATTCATTGTTTTTGAGGTTAGTTTGGCGATTTGATCGCACGGATAAGTTCGTATGATGTTGTTGAGTTAGTGCGTGTGTTTGGTTAGGATCCCCGAGGGCTCGGGTGTGATTCGGAAGGTTTCGGACTTGGAAAATGTTGCAGGTTTTTTCAGCTATTGGGTTTCTGATGCTTCCTTCTTCGCGTTCGCAGGGGTACCCACGCGAACGCGATGAGTAAAGTTCGACGAAGGTAAATCCTTCTATGTGAACGCGTAGCCCAGGACGCGAACACGAGGCAATGGGGGTTTATACCTTCGCGAACGCGGACCTGGCCACGCGAACGCGAAGGCCAAGTGGCCTGGGCAGGGGGTGGGGCAATTACCCTACGCGAACGCAATCGGTTGGACGCGAAACCGAGGGCTCGAGGGGATGTTTCTCTGCGAACACGATCCCGTTCACGCGAACGCGAAGGCTTATCCAACCTGACCCATCGCGAACGCGAAGGGTCTATCGCGAACGCGAAGGGCATTTTCGCCCAGTGATTTAAAAGACCAAAAACAGAACACTTACGGGATTTCAAAACATTTTGATGAACCCTTTCTTCTCCAAAGCTCCTAGGTGATTTTTGAAGCATTTCTTCACCAAAGTTTCTTGGGTAAGCATTGTTTAACTCGTTTTCTCCATTTTCCATCAGCATTTATTGAAATTCTAGGCCTAAAATATGTAATTAAGGGTAGAAATTAGGGAATTGGGTAGAGTTAGGGCTTTTGATTTTTCTTGATTTAGACCTCGTTTTGAGGTCGAATTTGAAAATAAATTATATATTCGGGCTCGTGGGTGAATGTGTGATTTGATTTTGGTCCGAGCCTCATATTTTGACCAAGCGGGCCCGAGGTCGATTTTTGAAATTTTGGGAAGAATGCTTGGAAAGCTATAATTATGCATTGGGTTCGCATTGTTTAGCATTTATTGATGTATTGAAGTCACTATGGTATAGATACAATCGATTTGGAGCCAAATTTGAGAGGAAAAGTGGTAATTGAGGATTGATTTGACCGTGGAAGTTTGAGGTAAGTGTTTGGTCTAACCTTAACTTGAGGGATTAGGAGTTGAGTCTTGTTTGCTACGTGCTAATTGTCGAGTACGACGTATAGGCATGGTGACGAGTATCTATACGTTGGTGTCTAGCATGACCGTGAGTCTTTAAATTGTGGATATTCTGATTTTTGTTGTATCTTTTATGCCTAGATGATGATTTCTATATGTTCTAAAAAGGATGTGAAAGAAATTGTGATCTTTGAACTTTGAGGAGCATTGGCTCGAGTTATAATACGAATTGTGAAAGTACATGAGATAATTGAACCCTTTGGAGCATTGACTCAAGTGGTAAAGTGAGTTATAAAGTAATAAGTGAAAGAAAGAGAAAGAGTTATTGAATTGTTCCCTTGCCGGGATGTTTGTTGCTTTGTTGATTATCTCCCTTGGCGGGATATTGAGATTTATTGATATTGTTCCCTTGCTGGGATTTAGCTGTTTAATTGTATTCCCTTGCCGAGATTTCTATAATTATTTGTTTACTCCCTTGCCCCTTGTTTGTGATTGTTGTTTGGGTGAGGAAGAGCGATAAAGCACGAAGGGTGATGCCGTGCATTGTTTGCTATTGTGAGGAAAGAGTGTAAAGCACGAAGGGTGATGCTGTGCCGTACGATATACCATTCCGTACCGATATTCATTGACTATATTGTAAGGAAAGAGTGTAAAGCACGAAGGGTGATGCCGTGCCGTACGATGTACCATTCCGTGCCGATTTTATTGATTATATGGTGAGGAAAGAGAGTAAAAGCACGAAGGGTGATGCCGTGCATTTGTTGACTTCTGATTCTTTGTTGATATCCTAGTTATGTTGTTTCTTTTATTACTTGTTGTTATTTGATTTACTTCGAGATTATAGATTCCTTTACCCTATTTGCCATGTGATTGTTGTTTGGGTGAGGAAGAGCGTAAAACACGAAGGGTGATGCCGTGTATTTTTTTTGGTGAGAACGAGAGTAAAAGCACGAAGGGTGATGCCATGCAAATTGTTGATTTCTGTTTCCTTGTTGATATTCTAGTTATGTTGATTCTTTTCTTACTTGATGCCTTTCCATTCAGAACCATTATCTCCCCCACAACATGTTTCCCCCTCCCACATTGACTGGTTATTTCTGTATCTCTTTTCCGCTATATATATATATATATATATATATATATATATATATATATATATATATATATATATATATATATATATGAACTACACAGGTTTATTTGGAGTCTGGTCCTAGCCTCGTCACTACTTCGCCGAGGTTAGGCTAGACACTTACCAGCACATGGGGTCGGTTATGCTGATACTACACTCTGTGCTCTTTTGCACAGATCCAGGTATCGGGCAGCAGTAGTAGCGCGGGAGCCAGCCTTCAGTCCACCGAGACACCGAGGTAGCCTTGCAAGCGTCCGCAGGCCCGATGTCTCCTCTATCTTATATTTTATTCTGTTATCTCATGTATTCGAGACAAACAGTGTTATATTTCTTTCAAACGGTTGTATTTAGTACTCTTAGTAGTTCGTGAGTGATGTGACACCAGTTCTTGGGTAGAGACACATGTTGATTTCCGCATTGTTGTTCAGCCTATTTAATTTAGGTCTTTCGCTTATTTATTTATTTAATTTCGCTGTTTTCATGCTATCACTGATAATTGTTAAAGGAAGTAATTTGTTAATGAAGTAAGCAGTTAAGGATTGACTTGCCTAGCTCACATTAGTAGGCGCCAACACTACTCCGGAGAATGGAAAATACGGGTCGTGACATTAAAAAAGATCTAACACAAAGTAATCTTGAGCAAACAAATTGCTAAAGTCCACAACGTCAAAACGTAGCTGCTCACATTGTTGAGGAGAGGTGATTGCTTCATTAATATTTGGGGAGATAATAGAATTTGCCAAATATGAGGCTCCACAACTACCTTCTCATGTCCTGATCCTTACTCCACTACTTCATGACTGGGTCCCTCCCTCACGATAATGTTTCATGCGCCTAGTCGCAATTATAGTAACCTATACCTCCCAATGCAATAATGACAAACACAAGCATACAATGACATACTTATATTCCTTTGTTTTAATTGCTTTTGCCGTCTCTGATTCTTCTAAATTATGAAAGCTAATTACTCCCTTACCATTAATTAGGTGTTATATAGAGGAGTGGGGATTTGTTTGGTCATGAAGAATTAAGAAGCCGTTTCTGATTGCTCATTATTTAATTCCTTAATACAAACTTTTGAGCTTTCTAATATAATTTAAATTTCAAAGAAAATAATGAGAGAAAAGAAGCAAAAAAAAAAGGAGAAAAAAGATAAATGTGATTTTTGGCCTAAGACAAGTGTCAAGTCACTTTTTTCGTTCCCACCTTTATATATATATATATATATATATATATTGGAATATATACTATTAATCATGTGTTGAATTATAGAATAATTATTTATTTAATTTTAATAAAGATTTAAATATGTATTCGCATGTATCCTTTAATTATATAGTAGATAATTTAATATATAGAGTTTAACTTATACACTAACACTTTGTTTGAATGGTTGTTATTCATCGTATTGTATTGTATTGTTATCCCAAAACAATGTTTGTTTTGATTGTTTATTTAAAATTGATTGTATTGTATTGTTAAATTCATTGTTTCGTAGCAATAAAAAAGCTCATTTTAAATAACCGATTTATTGTGGTGGGATTATTTTCTATTTTTTTTCCAATTATGCCCTTACTTATTACTCTATAATTCTATTTTACTCTTTACCTTTTTAAAAAAAATCCAAATCTCCAACCTATTGACCTACTTTATCTTCGTCCATCTTTTCCAGGATTAGTCTGTGCCGTTCTTTTCATCTAAATCTCCATTTGTTTCTTTGTCTCTTTCCATCGTTCTATGATTATTTTTTTGCTAATGATAGTTAACCTTTTTCTTCATGTTTTTGCTCCTGTTTCCAAGCTACATAATTGATGATAAATTAATAGAACGATGTCTTCTTAAATTATTTTATGCATAATTCTTGATAAATTTAATATTTAAAATAATTGAAGGTATTTTAGAAAATGTATTAGTTATAAACAGTCAAATCAAACAACAAAAATATTATTTAACAACAATAAACGATATAATATATTCAAACGTTGTAACCATAAAATGATACAATACAATACGATATAGTACAATACAATACATTATAAAAACGATGGGTAACAATGATCCAAACATAATATAAAGATTAAATTATCGGTTCTTATAAGTTATAAATATTATGTTCACAATCTAATGATAAAATTGGACAAACAACCAAAATAATTATATTACAAGATTAAATATAATTTATTTTGATTATGAAAATGATATATTTTGACTTCTTGTGCTAGTGCATCTTGTATATATTGAAGGGACAAGTAGAGATCAGTATCTTATATTGATCGAATAAAATAAAAACTCTAGTCTATTAAATATACTTATACTCTTAATCATGATATAATAATTATTATTATTATTGTTTTGAGTGTATTTATAAGTTTGATTTATTAAAGGACAAGATTATTTTATTGGTCAATATTGTCACACCTCCTTTTTACCTACACCCTCGTGAAGGGACATAACGAGAGTTTTTTCAATTAAAGGGCAATCGAAACAGGATTTATTATTTAATTCAGAGTCGCCACTTGGGAGATTTATGGTGTCCCAAGTCACCGGTTGAATCCCGAATCGAGGAAAAGATTAACTCTGTATTACAGTCCGCGAACCAGAAATCCGGATAAGGAATTCTGTTAACCCGGGAGAAGGTGTTAGGCATTCCCGAGTTCCGTGGTTCTAGCACGGTCGCTCAACTGTCATATTCGGCTTATTTATCTGATTTTAATTCATATTGAACCTATGCGCAAATTTAAACTTTTTACCACTTTTATTATTGTTATTTTTTTTCAACGAGAATTGCAACGCCGTGAAAACGCATCTCGAACCACGTCACATCAATGCACCCGTGGTTGTTAACACATCTCAACTCCGTTGAGATTTGGATTTGGGTCACATAAGTGTGCACCCGAGTTTAAGAAAGTAAATTATTAAAGGCGCGCCTAAAGCGACTAGCGTATTATTATTTTGGGTAAGGCCGTGAAATTTTGCTATACGGCCCACCCCGAAGTCTAAGTAATTTTATCAACACGTATAGAGGGCCCCGCAGCTTGTATATTTTTGTTTGTCGAGGCTCTTCTCACTCATTATTAGGTCCATCCTAAAGTGAACTAAGATTTTCTAATTAATTTGTCTCTAAAAATAAGGAAAAATCTTAATCAATTTTGTCAAGGGCCTAAAACAATAATTGTAAACCAAATATGTCTCAGGGCTCAAGGATAAGCCCGAAAAATGTGAATTGGCACAACCAAAAGCCGGCTCAACGTAGTCTTTGGCCCAGGCCCATGCGAGTATACAAATAAGGTAAAACCCGGGCCATTCGTTAAAGCGCTAAAGCTCAGATGGCCTGGAATTAGGCTGACCACTAGACCGATGCAGCTTCCGTTGAATCAAATCAAGTACCCATCGAAATTACTGCGTCCTTTTACTCAAATGAACAGAACATGGTTTGAAGGTTAGATTATTTTAACTACTGGTCCGTTTTTACTAAAGGTGAAAGAGCAAATTAAGAGGTAGCTTTGAGTTCGACAACAAGATTGCATATCAAGCCTTCAAGGATTAGACTATTGGTCATACACTTCTACCAACGCTAGTTAACACCTATATATTAAGAACTAATCTGCATGATATGAGTTACTGCAATACAATACATGCTCAACTGGACATCAAACTCGATTTCAAATCCAACTGTTTCCGACTTTTCGTTTTAAACATAAAAGAACACTAAACTACACATACACCCATTGTACTGAATTGCAATTAGATAGTCACGAATTTGAATTGGTTCGAAGCAGTTCAAAGGCAGTTTATTACAAGCTGTAGATTCAGCCATTCCAAATTACTTAAACAAACAATCCTAATTACAATTCAAACCATTACATTCAATTAGAAGGAAGATATAGTAGCTACTGAAGTTTTCCAATGAAATTAGGTTTCCATTTCATTTTATTTCAGTCAAACTCTACATAATGTGGAGATTCAACATGTACCTGGATTGGAAAACAGGACAAGAAGAATGAGAAGTCAGCAGCAGGTAAGCAGCAGACAATACAGCAGCAATGGGATTCAGAACAGCTCCAAAAACCAGTTTTAAAACCAGAATAACACTCAACCACAACCCAGAATGAGTTTGTCAACCAACAACAATACAACACCCAAAACAGAACAAACTGAGCTCGGATAAGTTCAGAAACAGAATCAATAGACTGCCAAATAGATTCAACAATCAAAAAGGGCAAGAACCAGTGCTTGGAATCTAAATTCTGCCTAGAACTCAATGGAACAATATCCTTTCTCTTAAACTCTCTCTTTGAACTGATTCAAGACTCAAAAATGTTCTCTCAGATTGACTTTTCCTCTCTCCGGGTCTCTCCTCTAATTTTCAGAATATCCTTTAATGTCTCTACTGATCTCTATATTTATACCGAAACCTTAAACCCTTTCCAGCCCCTCTCCTTTTTCTTTTCCAGTTGTAAAAGAAAACCTTTTATTATTACCCCTACTCCTTTTTACTTTCCAGCTTTAAATATTCTTCTACTATGTGAACATTTTTAACTTTTCATTATTACTTACTGTTTCTGATTTCCAATTTAGTAAAAAGCATTCAACAGATTATTATTCTCATAACCCATTAGAGCCCTACTTATTACTTAGTGGCCCTCCCTATTAATAAACTAAAGCATTAGTTTAAAGGTAAATCAGGACCCTATTGGACAGACTACCCAGTTAAACCCATTTTCAAACCTTTGAACTCCCAAATTACCCCCTGAAAACTCCTATGATTTACCCTAGAATCTCCTATTGTAAACCCTTTAATCTATATTACATCTTTCAACTATAACCAATTCAATTCGAATTCAAATAACCGTTCGAACTAGAATTTAAATCAGATCAAATGGCATCAACATAAGAACAATGATTCAGAACGAACTCCTATTGAACTGTCAAGGTTACGGATACATAGAAATCAACTAACACAATCCTAAATTGAATCCATACAGGAACAAATAAATCATTGTAACTACACTGAATTCATATGCGACAAAATGATAGACAACACAGATGAAACAGCTTGAACCAAATAATAGCACCAAACCATTACAGGAGTAATCATGGCTTTATACCAGGCCTTATTGACACTGACTTTTACAACCAAACTAACGGACAAACATACTCAATCAATTCAGCATATGCCAACCAACCATATGAGAAAAACTGGACCAGAAAAAGGTCCGAAAGAGAAGAGAGAAATAAATTAAAAGATGATGAAATACCATGAAGCTTAAGCAGATAAATAACAACAAAAATAGAAAAGAAAAAGAAGAAAAATACCTCAAAATTACAGGCTAACTCCGAACAGTTCCCATTCTAGACTTCGACTCGAACTTTTGAGGTCCAAACGGACCTTAATCGAGTGTTCTCGACTGAAAACACTCGACTAAAGTCGATTAAGAACCTCAAATTTCCCCTTTACTCGGACAGGTTCCAGGTTTTAACTCTCTAAGGTTCTTCAATTAATTTGAAACTCGACCAGTTCTAGCAAGATTCGAGCCAGACCAAGGGCGTTTTAGGCACGAGGGAGGTCAGGTGGATAGCTGGTGTGAGTTTAGGGTTCATTAGATGAACTAGGGTTTTGGGTCCTGAGCTTCGATCGAAGATTCGAAAAAGTCGGGGATGATTCGAGGACAACGGAGTGGGGATTCAGGTTGAGGGTGGTTAGGAGGCTCAGGGGTGTTAATTTGAGGGTCACCGGAGAAGGCGAGGTTTTAGGTTGATTTTGTGATTGAAGATTCGAGAAGTTGTGGCGTGATTCGAAGTTAATAGAGTATGGAATCGTGTTGAGGGAGGTTAGGAGGTTCAGGGGTGTTATTTGGATGGCCGGCGGCGTCGTTGCCACCGGGTTTCAGGCGAAGGAGTGGGCTGGCGACTCTATGGTTTCGAGAGGTCGCTTGGTCTGTGGTTTGGGAGACGAAGAAGAGGGGTCGGGAAATGAGGGGGGGTAAGGGGTTTAGGAGTTTGGTATATTGAGATGGTGAGATTAATGTGGTCCGTTGGATCAATGAAGATTGACGGCCTGGATCAATTCCCTTAATGGGAACGACGTCGTTTGGTTTTAGTAGGGGATGGGGCGGGTATAGGAACAGGTAAGGGAAATATTTTTGGACCGTTGATCAATTTAAATCAACGGCCCTGATTAGGGCTTCCCCAAAATGATGCCGTTTGGGGTGTCTTTGAGATGGACTGGACCAGGGTCGTTTGGGCCTGTTTGAACGGGCAAAACAGGGTAGGTCTAGGCCCAATCCGATTGTTTTTCTTTTTCTTGTTTTATTTGTTTCTTTTTCTTCTTAAACTAATTTTCCAAATTAAAAACCAAAATCCTACATTGATTTATAAATCAAATTAAATTATAAAAATGCTAATTAATTATCACACATAATTGACTAACAAATGGGAAAACAAAATCGCACAATCGGACATCAAATGCTAAAAATTCACAGTACATCATTTTTGTGATTTTCGTTCTCGCAAAGCCAAAATTGTTTTAATTAATTCCTAATTGTAACATTAAATCCTAAATGCACAGGCAACATATATTTTTGTATTTTTCATTAATTAAAATAGAATAAACATTGACAGACAAAAATGCGAATAATTATCCAAAAATGCCACGCAAATCCTCAAAATTGCACACAAAGGAAAATTATTTTATCTTGAATTTTTGGGAGTTGTTCTCGTAGGGCAAAAATCACGTGCTCACAGCTGCCCCTCTTTGTCCGAAAACACGAAGAGTTTTCGTGCAAAGATAAAGTGAGCGGATACGAGCGATTTTTGCCCGTTCGGCTACTCCGTGCGAAGCATTTTTGAAAGATTAGACCGAACCTCTACTTCAAAGGTTTCCTACATATCCCTGGCTAAAAGAGAATTAGGTCAATGTAGTTCGGGAAGTTTTGGTAGCTGGTACTACCATGGAGCTGTTATTTTGCTGTTACTGCTGTTGCTGCTGATATTACCGCTTACTGACCTCCTTATTACACCTTGATGAAAGATAAAGAAGTTATACTAAGCTATGATCTATGAATTACAAAGATTTATTCTCAAACTTGGTCATGTGACTGTTGCTGCCTTGTTGCCTTGTGTTTCCTCTGGTATTTCTTTACTTATGATTTGACTTGTATTCTCCCTTGATTGCCGATCTCGAACTGCTTATTTCCTTCTTGTGAGCTTCGCATTATTTTTCCTTCGAATCTTGAACTGCCTTCCTCTGCTGGGGATTTTTGTTGTTTCCCGCTGGGGATTTTTGTTGTATTCCTCTGCTTTACTGACTTCAACAACAATTACTTCTTAAAATATAACACCTCCATTCTCCAGGCGGGCTCCTGACTTCAATAACTTCTTAAAGATAACACCTCTATTCTCTAGGCGGGCTCCTGACTTCAACCACTTCCTAAGAATATAACACCTCTATTCTCCAGGCGGGCTCCTGACTTCAACCACTTCCTAAAAATATAACACCTCTATTCTCCAGGTGGGCTCCTGACTTCAACAACTTCTTAAAAATATAACACCTTTATTTTCCAGGCGGGCTCCTGACTTCAGCTACTTCTTAAAAATATAATACCTCCATTCTCCAGGTGGGCTCCTGATTTTAATAAACAATTTAAAGATAACAAACCCCATTCTCCAGGCGGGCTCCTGACTCCAACAACAACTTAAAAATAATTCAGCCTCCATTCTCCAGGCGGGCTCCTGACTTCATCGGCAACTTTGAAAGTAAATCAGCCTCCATTCTCCAGGCGGGCTCCTGACTCCAACAACAATTTTGAAAGTAAATCAGCCTCCATTCTCCAGGCGGGCTCCTGACTCCAACAACAACTTAAAAATAATTTAGCCTCCATTATCCAGGCGGGCTCCTGACTTCATCGGCAACTTTGAAAGTAAATCAACCTCCATTCTCCAGGCGGGCTCCTAACTCCAACAACAATTTTGAAAGTAAATCAGCCTCCATTCTCCAGGCGGGCTCCTGACTCCAACAGCAATTTTGAAAGTAAATCAGCCTCCATTCTCCAGGCGGGCTCTTGACTCCAACAACAACTTAAAAATAATTCAGCCTCCATTCTCCAGGCGGGCTCCTGACTTCATCAGCAACTTTTGAAAATAAATCAGCCTCCATTCTCCAGGCGGGCTCCTGACTCCAACAACAATTTTGAAAGTAAATCAGCCTCCATTCTCCAGGCGGGCTCCTGACTCCAACAACAACTTAAAAATAATTTAGCCTCCATTATCCAGGCGGGCTCCTGACTTCATCGGCAACTTTGAAAGTAAATCAACCTCCATTCTCCAGGCGGGCTCCTGACTCCAACAACAATTTTGAAAGTAAATCAGCCCCATTCTCCAGGCGGGCTCCTGACTCCAACAGCAATTTTGAAAGTAAATCAGCCTCCATTCTCCAGGCGGGCTCCTGACTCCAACAACAACTTAAAAATAATTCAGTCTCCATTCTCCAGGCGGGCTCCTGACTTCATCAGCAACTTTTGAAAATAAATCAGCCTCCATTCTCCAGGCGGGCTCCTGACTCCAACAACAATTTTGAAAATAAATCAGCCTCCATTCTCCAGGCGGGCTCCTGACTTCAACTACAGCTCGAAATGTAGTACCTCCATTCTCCAGGCGGGCTCCTGACTTCACTACTTCCCAAAACATAATACCTCCATTCTACAGGCGGGCTCCTGACTTCGACTTGAAATTGTAACAACCTCCGTTCTACAGGAGGGCTCCTGACTTTAACTACAACTCAAAATGTAATACCTCCATTCTCCAGGCGGGCTCCTGACTTCAACTACAACTTGAGAATATAACAACCTCTATTTTCCAGGCGGGTTCCTGACTTCAATAAACAATTTAAAGATAATACCTCTATTCTCCAGGCGGGCTCCTGACTTCAATAAACTTTAAAATGTAACACCTCCGTTCTTCAGGTGGGCTCCTGACTTCAATAAACTTTAAAATATAACACCTCCATTCTCCAGGCGGGCTCCTGACTTCAACTATTCTCCAGGCGGGTTGCTGACTTCAATTTCTTCTTAAACAATGCGTTTTATTGTTGTTGTTCCTTCCTGCCTCCAGAACCATTTTCCTTCTAACTTGAATCATCCCCTTTCAGAACTGTTTCCCTCAAAACTGGTGTTTTATTCCTCTGAAAATTGCTGGGGATAACACCGATATTTTATTCACAAATATATTATTTTCCTTCTTCAAAGACTACTTCCTTTAAAGCTGGTGCTTTCACTTCTCTGAAACCTGCCGGGGATAACACTGCTGGGGAATTATCTTCCTTCTTTAAGACTAGTTACTTTCCTCTTTTTAACAATGGTGGGGATGATACTGATTCAAAGACCACTACCCTTAAAACTTGGGTTATCTTTCTTCTTCCAAGATTGCTTTCTTTAAAACTTGTATTGCCTTCTCCCGTAAACTGCTGGGGATTCCACTTCCTTCAAAACTTGTGTTATCTTCCATCTTCCCCAAGTGGCTATCTGAATTCAAGAAAATTTTCGCAATGAGAGAAAATTTTCTACCCCAGTTTGATAATCTTCTTTGTGGCCATTTCTTCCCGCTGTCAATAACATTTCCTTTCCCTGCTTCAAATCAAAGAAAAATTTGTTAGTTTAAAACGTAGTGAGTGGTCGTGCCACTCCTGCTGGGGATGGTTTCTCCCTTCTTCCTTTCCCTGCTTTGCGCTTTATTACAAAACTTGCTGGGGATGATATTATTTGCTGGGAATGATATTCTTGCCGGGGATGGTTTTTCTTTTCTCTTCCTTCCCCGCTCTGTGTTGTCCGACCATCGCGGAACTTGGTCGATAATCTGTCGGAGTTGTTCCTACATCTCGCAAATCTGCTGGGGATCCTCTTAGAATTTGATCCATAACTTTTCAATTGTTTGTTTTTTCTATTTTTCTCCAACTTCTCCTGGAAATTCGGTCCTCTTGGAATCTAGACCCATTCATCATTTGGTCTTGCGACAAACTTCTTTTCGCTTTGTCGCCTTATCTTTGGCCCGTACTATCCACATTGTGTTTTTGCACCATCTTGGCAACTGGTAATAAGCTCTGAAAAATCCTTTTCAAAAGCAAACTGCTGGGGAGATAAAGTCTTTAGACCAAGAAATGAAAAAGTGATGATTTAAAAAGAGAGAAAAAGAATAAATCTTTCTGAACAAATGCTGGGGAAAAGGAAAGAAAAGAACTTATCTAAATGATATAACCGATCTCAACGATCATGTCGTGCATTCCGGATTAATCAACCCAGTCCACTTGTATCAATCAACCTTTCGGATGGCCTCATCTTGCTGGGGATAAACATGCACTCAACTCTTTGCCAAATGCGGATCCTTTCCGCCAATCTTGTCTTGTCGCCTCATAGTGCCCTTCAAGGGGTTTTCACTACTAAGACTCTCTCATTTCTCTCAACTCCCGTCGCCTTATGGTGCCCGTGAAGGTTTTCACCGATAAGACTCTCTCGTTTTATTTCTCTCAACTTACGTCGCCTTATGGTGCCTGTGGAGGTTTTCACCGATAAGACTCTCTCATTTTATTTTATTTTTTCCAGATGGGGATCGGAGTGTTACCGATATGACTCTCTCTGCTAGGGATTCTTTCGACTTCCAATTCATTTCCAGCTTATGAACCTCCTCTCTGCTGGGGATCAGAGTGTTATTCCCGACTTCCGTTTTCATGACTTGGCACTTCTCGGATACTGATCAGGAGGTCTTTTTCGGACATCAATATGGGTTTTTGTGTATGGCTAAAATAAAAAGGGTAAAAGGTTCAAAATAATTTTGATGGGTAAACATTACAACTCTTGGAATCAACTTTCTTTCCCAAAATTATAAACACAACTTCTGCCCCAGTTTTCTTGCTTGGGGATTTTTTTATTTTTTGTTACACTATGACCGAGCCGTGAGGTGCCTACGTATCCTCTTTGAGGAATCAGGTCAAACGTAGTTCCCAGTTCCTTTGTTTTTCTTGTGACTTTTCTTTTTGTTTTTATTATCATTATTTTTCTCTTCTCTTTTTCTTTCATTTTCATTACTGATTCCAAAAGAGGGGTATGAAAGAATAAATAAGGCTCAAAGGGGGAAGCAAAGGTTAAAGTGTTTGGATAGAAGAAAGAATTGCCTCCGTCATTTCATTCTCCGATAAATGCCAAGTACAAACAAACAACAATTACAATCAAAAGAAATCATACATAATATCTCTTAACTGCGTCCAAATTGATAGCCATGTCGACGCATTTCCCTTCGATATCTGTTAAACATAAAGCGCCATTGGACAACACTCTGGTTACAATGAATGGCCCTTGCCAATTCAGGGCGAACTTGCCTTTTGCTTCGGCCTGATGTGGGAGGATGTGTTTCAGCACTTGCTGACCCACTTCAAACTTCCGGGGACACACCTTTTTGTTGTATGCTCTTGCCATCCTCTTCTGATACAACTGGCCATGACATACTGTTGCCAATCTCTTTTCATTAATCAGACTCAAGTGCTCCAATCGGGCTTTGACCCATTCATCATCATCAATCCCAGCCTCAGCGACAATCCGAAGGGATGGAATTTCAACTTCTGCCGGTATCACTGCTTCAGTTCCGTATACCAACAAATAAGGAGTTGCACCTACTGAAGTACGAACAGTAGTGCGATAACCCAACAGTGCAAATGGTAATTTTTTATGCCATTGCCTCGAACCTTCTACCATCTTCCGAAGTATCTTCTTTATGTTTTTATTGGCTGCCTCAACTGCTCCATTCGCCTTGGGACGATATGGTGTGGAATTACGGTGTGTAATCTTAAACTGTTGACACACTTCTTTCATCAAACCGCTATTAAGATTAGCACCATTATCCGTGATGATCACTTTTGGGATCTCAAATCTACAGATGATATGGGAATGAACAAAATCTACCACTGCCTTCTTGGGTACCGACTTGAAAGTTTTAGCTTCAACCCACTTAGTGAAACAATCGATGGTCACCAAAATGAACCTATGACCGTTGGAAGCTGCTGGCTCAATTGGTCTAATGATATCCATGCCCCAAGCGACAAATGGCCATGGTGCTGACATTGTGTACAATTCTGTCGGCGGAGAATGAATTACATCTCCATGTATCTGACACTGATGACATTTCCGCACGAAACTGATACAATCACGCTCCATAGTAAACCAATAGTACCTTGCTCGAAGAATCTTCTTCGCCAATACATATCCGCTTATATGTGGCCCACAAACTCTAGCATGTACCTCTGTCATAACTGTCGTGGCTTGACTAGCATCTATACATCTCAGCAATCCTAAATCTGGTGTTCTTTTGTACAAAACTCCTCCACTGAGGAAAAATCCATTTGCCAATCGCCGAATGGCTCTCTTTTGATCTTCGGTGGCCTGCTCAGAGTATATCCCCATCCTGAGGTATTTCTTGACATCATAAAACTATGGCTCGCCATCCATTTCTTCCTCTATCATGTTGCAATAAGCATGCTGATCATTAACCTGGATATGCAATGGGTCAACATGAATTTTATCTGGGTGGTGCAACATTGATGCTATGGTGGCCAAAGCATCGACAACCTCATTATGAACTCTTGGGATGTGTCTGAACTCTACTGATCGAAATCGCTTGCTCAGATCGTGCAAACATTATCGATATGGTATGAGCTTCAAATCTCTTGTTTCCCATTCACCTTGAATCTGATGCACCAGGAGGTCCGAGTCTCCCAAGACTAAAACGTCCTGGACATCCATGTCTGCAGCTAGCCGTAGACCCAAAATGCATGCTTCATACTCAGCCATGTTGTTGGTACAATAGAACCGTAGCTGAGCCGTAACAGGATAGTGATGTCCTATTTCCGAAATAAGTACCGCTCCTATTCCAACTCCCTTCGCATTTACGGCTCCATCGAAAAAAAAGCTTCCATCCTGGTTCCTTGGTTATTTCCAACTCATCTATATGCATCACTTCTTCATCAGGAAAATACGTCCTCAAGGGCTCGTATTCTTCATCAACAGGATTCTCAGCCAAGTGATCAGCCAATGCTTGGGCCTTCATGGCCGTCCTCGTCACATAGACGACGTCGAATTCTGTGAGTAATATTTGCCATTTCGCCAATCTCCCTGTAGGCATAGGCTTCTGGAAAATATACTTCAGTGGATCCAAGCGTGAAATGAGATCAGTAGTATATGATGACAAATAATGCTTTAATTTCTGGGCCACCCAAGTTAGGGCACAACATGTCTTCTCGAGTTGAGTGTACTTAAACTCATAGCCTGTAAACTTCTTGCTGAGATAATAGACGGCTTGCTCCTTCCTTCATGTAATGTCGTGTTGCCCTAGTATGCAGCCAAACGAATTCTCCAGGACCGTTAGATAAAGAATTAACGGTCTTCCCGGCTCAGGTGGAACCAACACAGGTGGATTTGACAAATATCCTTTGATTTGGTCAAATGTTTCCTGACATTCTGCCGTCCATTGTACCGCAGCATCTTTCTTCAGTAGCCGAAAAATAGGTTCACAAGTTGCTGTGAGTTGAGCAATAAACCTGCTGATATAATTCAACCTTCCCAACAGACTCATTACTTCTGTCTTGTTCTTCGGCGATGGCAACTCTTGGATGGATTTGATCTTTGATGGGTCCAACTCAATGCCTCGCCGACTGACGATGAATCCCAACAGCTTTCCAAATGGAACACCAAATGCACATTTGGCCGGGTTGAGCTTAATATCGTACCTTCAAAGTCTTTGGAAAAACTTCCTTATGTCTGCTATGTGGTCCTCCTGATGCTTGGATTTTATGATCACATCGTCCACGTATACCTCAATCTCTTTGTGTATTATGTCATGAAACACAGTAGTCATTGCTCTCATGTAAGTTGCCCCAACATTCTTCAAACCAAATGGCATTACCCGGTAGCAATAAGTCCCCCACGGCGTAGTGAAGGCCGTCTTTTCCGCATCTTCTTCATCTATCAGAATCTGATGATACCCAGCATAGCAATCCACAAAAGACCCGATCTCACGTCCGACACAATTATCGATCAAGATATGGATGTTGGGTAATGGAAAGTTGTCCTTGGGGCTTGCCCTGTTCAAATTACGGTAATCGACACACACTCTAATCTTCCCATCTTTCTTCGACACTGGCACCACATTAGCCAACCAATCAGGATATCGAGTGACCCGAATAACCTTTGCTTGCAACTGCTTGGTTACTTCCTCTTTAATCTTCACACTCATGTCTGTTTTGAACTTCCTTAATTTCTGCTTGACGGGAGGCCATGCTGGGTTAATGGGCAATTTGTGAACTACTAAATCCGTGCTTAGCCCCGGCATGTCATCGTACGACCATGCAAAAACATCTTTGAATTCAATGAGTGCTTTGATTAGTTCCTCCCTGATGTTCGGCTCAATGTGGATGCTTATTTTGGTTTGCATCCCCTAAATTGACAGCTTCAGTGTCATTCAAATTGGGCTTGGGTTTCTCTTCGAACTGGCTTAATTCTCTATTTATATCTTCAAAGGCTTCATCCTCATCGTATTCCGATTCATCATCATAATCGACCTCTTATATAATTAGTTCGAAATCAGATTGATTTTTTAGACTAGGTTGAAGATCCGTTGTGCATGCCATATCATTAGAACCAGTATAAAGAGAACTGTTCAGAAAGAGAAAAGAAGAAAACAGAATTAAAACAAAATAAAGAGAGAAAACTTTCACTTTATTAAAATGCGGGATAACAGAGTTTCACTCTTTTGTCAAATACAAAAATAAAACAAAACTGGATTACAACCCTGGAATAATCCAAAAACAAGAAAGAAAATCCAGAGCCTACTACTAAGACTCCCTCCGGGTAGGAAGAAGAGTAGCTGTCCAATTGTTGATATTTGCCCTAGGCCCCACAAACTGTACATCTAACCTACTGGACCCTTCTCCAACTTCTATCATGTTGCCATCGGCGAACAGCCTTTCAAATCCCTCATTCAAATCTCCATCTGGCCCAATCAGTGGTCCGAGAACTTTCGGGACCGACAACTTTCTGATACCTGTTCTGACAAATGATCTGGATAGGTGCGGGATTGGCTTGGAAAGGACCCAGACTCTTTTCTTCAACTTGCGGGCCCGTCTCATATTCGCCGTTGTAGGCTTGAACCCCAACCCAAAGGTATCCAGATTTTTGGGCAAAGAAACCGGCTGAACAATACCCTAAAGATCAGTCCCTAAACCGTTGCCTGGCACAAACCTGTTCTTCAATATCTCTGAGGCTACCATGACAGTTGCAGCTGCTATTTTGGGAAATGGGATGCTTTCACCTTCGGGAACTTTGTCTACTAAAACTGTATCGAAAATCTGGTAAACCCACGGCCCCTTGTCATCGTCAGTCTCTATGAAGGGTACGATGACATCACTTACGGCACTTGTATTGTCTTCCCCATGTACTACAATCTCTTGCCTATCCCACTCGAATTTGACCATCTGATGTGATGTAGAGGGCACTGCTTTGGCGGTGTGGATCCAGGGTCGCCCCAACAAAAGATTATATGACACTGCCACGTCTAACACTTTAAACTCCATGGTGAACTCGACCGGACCAATTGTTAATTCAAGTATGATGTCACCCACTGTGTCTGTACCACCACCATCAAACCCTCGAACATAGATGTTGTTCTTGTGAATCCTGTCACCATCGACCTTCAGTTTGTTCAATGTGGCCAAAGGACAGATATTGGCACTGGACCCATTATCAATCAGTACTCGGGTGACTACCGAGTCTTCGCACTTCACGGTCAAATAAAGGGCTCTATTATGTTCTGTACCCTCCACGGGCAACTCGTCGTCTGAAAAAGTGACCCTGTTGACCTCGAAAATCTTGTTTGCTATTTTCTCCAGATGGTTCACAGAGATCTTATCCGGAACATGGGCTT
Source organism: Nicotiana tabacum (assembly GCF_000715075.1). Taxonomy (NCBI): domain Eukaryota; kingdom Viridiplantae; phylum Streptophyta; class Magnoliopsida; order Solanales; family Solanaceae; genus Nicotiana; species Nicotiana tabacum. Next base: position 78,925,363 of record NC_134089.1, on the reverse strand, counting down.
CGTTTAGAATTTTCATCAATACCTGGCGATGCTCATCTGAATGGATCAACAACAATAACAATGAGATCTGTGCCGGGGTCTTCCTCAACTGCTCCACAATGGAGTAATCTTGAGCCTTCATTTTCTTTAAAAATTCTTCCGCCTCTTCCTCGGTAACTGGATTTTTTGTCGCTACTGGATTGGCCCTTCTTAACTCTGCGGGAGCAAAACACCTTCCCGAACGAGTTAACCCATGTGCCTCACATATTTCTTCCACAACTTCCTTCCCCTTATGCATTACCATTACCTGACTGTAGCTCCATGTCACAACTTTCTCGCTGATTATCGGCAACTGCATTACTAGCCTGATAACAACTGGTCCTATGCATGCGCCTTTCACGGCTACTGGCTTGCTTGATATCCCTTGCACCGTTACTTTGACTGGCTCTGGATTCTTGGCAACATCAGATGAACTCTTCCCTATCACCACCACTGGCTTGCCTTCTACCCTTTCCGACTGTACTACCGTTTTTTCACTGATCAACTTTTCTTTCGGACTGGCACAGATCATCATTACTGTTTGTGAGGGCTTCTTGAGCTTCCCTCCTTCGTGCACTAGTTCGATTATGTAGGCTTCATAGTGTGCCGGCAACGAGTTCTGATTGATGTTAGGTGCCTCTGGCTCCTCGACGTCGATCCTATTTGTGTCAATAAGATCTTATACGATAGTTTTCAACTTCCAACACTTCTCAGTATCATGCCCGGGAGCCCCCGAACAATATTCACAACTTACTGAGTGGTCCAGATTTTTGGGAAGGGGATTTGGCAATTTGGACTCCACAGGACTCAATAGGCCTAACTGCCTCAATTTATGGAACAGAGTAGTATAGGTTTCTCCCAGCGGAGTGAATGTTCTCTGCCTCTGCACCCTTTCATTCCTGAAAGTCTGATTCCCACGGAAACCTGGTCCCGAAGGATTCCTGTAGACCCTTGGTGGTGGATATGTGTTTTGTGGAGGTGGATATGTATTTTGTGGGGCCAGCGCACGCCATTGCGGGCGAGCCAGAGGCTGGGTGTAAGTTTGGGCGTGATGAACAGAGAAATGGGGCTCTTGTGGTGGGTAGTAGGGCTGTGGAGGGCCGTATGGAATGTGTGGGTAATTTGAGTGATGGGGTCTAGGTTGGTAGTGAGGGGGGGAGAACCTCTGGATCTGGATCAAGTACCTACCTCGACTGTTGCTACATCTTCCCTTTTCTTCTTTTCGAGCGCACCTCCTGTGCCGCTCTGGATGGCCTGAGTGGTTGCTTTAATCGCCGAATAACTCAGGATTTTTTGGACTTAAGTCCCTCTTCGATCATACCGCCCATTTTCACTACCTCGTTGAAAGATTTGCCAACTGACGTCACCAAGTTACCAAAGTAAGTTGGCTCTAGAGTCTGCAGAAAGTAGTCCACCATTTCCCCTTCCCTCATCGAAGGATGAACTCTGGCCGCCTGCTCTCTCCAACGAAATCCAAATTCCCTGAAGCGTTCCCCGGGCTTCTTCTCAAGTTTTAGCAATGTGAGACGGTCAGGGACGATCTCAAGGTTATACTGGAAGTGACCTGCAAACGCTTGTGCTAGATCGTCCCAAGTATACCACCTGCTAGGATCCTGCCTCGTGTACCATTCCAGCGCGGACCCGCTTAAACTTTGACCAAAATAGGCTATCATCAGCTCATCCTTTCTACCTGCCCCTCTCATCTTACTACAGAAACCTCGTAGATGTGCCATGGGATTACCATGTCCCTCATACAGATCAAACTTTGGCATCTTAAAACCTGCCGGCAATTGAACATCGGGGAAGGGACACAGAACTTTGTAGGCCACACTGACTTGGCTGCTCAATCCATGCATATTTCTGAAGGATTGCTCCAGGCTTTTCACTTTGCGAAGCACTTCATCCTGCTTCGGATTCTTAGCTGGCCTTTCAGTTTCCGCTGGGATCTCAAAGTGAGGGGTGTAAGTGTATGGCTCGGGTGCTTTGAAGGTGAGTTAGGGAGGATAGTATTGGTTGTCGTGAACCTGAAACACTAGTTCACTGGATGATCTTTGCAATGTGGCAGGTGGAGGTGCCACGAAAATAGGAACAGTTGGTGGATGAGGGTTCTGTTTGGGTGGTGGAGCTTGGGGATTATAGGAAGTTTCCCCCTGATAGTATTGGGCAATGGGGAAGCTCGTTGATGGACCAGTGGGAGGGTGTTCTGGAGTCCGAGCCGGTGAGAGGGTAGGAGTAGGGGGAGGGATTGGTGATGGTTGTCCCCTAGCCCAGGCTAGGTGCATCCCAGCTATCTCTTGTCTCAACCTGTCTACTTCCTCCTTCATCATTTGCATTTCCGTCTTTTCCTCCTCAACACTTTTGTCCGAACCAGAAATGCTTTTCGGAATGGGCCCTTTAGATCTTGTGTGGTAATGGTAATCTGCCAGAACGTTCTAACGAGCTAACTGTTTCGTAATCTCTGGATTAACAACAAACTTGTTAGTGTTAGAGTTTTAACACATATTGCAATTTCACGTTGGGGGATGCAATATTCTTAAGCAGTTTAACCATTTCTAACATGTCTTTGCTTCGACCGCATGCGTCATTCCGACTTACTTTGTTTGTGCCTCGTTTAAGTGTTTCTGAAACTTTCTTTATCTCTCTTTTTATTTCTTTCTTTTCCTTTCTTTTATTCACTTTGCCTTTTCTCTTTTTCTTTTTAGTGGTGGTCGAATCTTATGTGGATTGCCTACGTATCATGTCCCCGCATGAATCAGACCGGGCGTAGTTCTGCCCTATAAGTGCGAAAAGCAAAAAGATAATTTTTTGGAAATTTTCAATTTTTCTTTAATAAACATTCTATTACAAACCAGACACTTCTTAGAAAGGAAAATAACAAACTTGAAACCAAACCAAGTACGAACTCAATAACTACCAACATACTCTGATGCGAAATAAAGACAGACTCTAACAAATAACAGACTCTAAGAGAAATAAAATGCAGATTCAAACTATGAACACATTAAGGTTTTGAATTTGGGTGCCAGCGGGGCATCATTCGGCCTCGCCGCGGGTTTAGGTGTAAGGTTCCTTTCCAGCTGCTCCAATTCATGCATGATTTGCTTCACAAATATCATCACCGCCGAGAAGAAGGTAGTACGGGTCATGTTTTCACACTCCCGACATTTCCTGGTGATAGCACGAGCAATAGTCAGAATCTTGTTCCTGGTTCGGTCTTTCTCTAGGAGTAGGCGTTCTATCTGATCCCCTCTAGCCTTAAAAACCTGAGAATCATGCAGATGTTGTTTCCGTAACTGCTGTATTTCATCTTCCATCGAGGCCATCAGATTACAACAGTGTTTACTCTCGGTTTCAAAAGCCTTGGCTTGTTGAGCCGCCTTGCTCTCTAGGGTGGTCACCTTCCTTTTTAGGCCGACAATGGTTTTTTCATAATCTTTCCTTGCCTGATGTAAGTACTATGTGCGCTTTTTCGTTCTCTTCGCCCATTGTGCCTAGAGTTGTGCTATGGTATCCTCAGATTTCTTCAAATCATCCCGGCACTCACCGATTTCCTTTTTTAACCCTTTTATTAACCGCTCATCCGACCGACTCCTTTGTTGTTTGTCACTATCTCTCCTCATCTGTCGGATTTGGGCTTTCAACGCCTCATTTTCTTGGGTCAATTTGCTCTTTTCTCCCCGATCGGCATCAACTTGCAAACTATTTTCAAATTCCAGGTCTCCAATCTGTTGCCTCAGCTTACCTATTTCTGCCCTGTAGCTCTCTTCTTTAGCCAACCAACCCCACTGTTCTTGCGACGCCTAGACGAACTCCTGGAGATGGGGCCTTTTAGCCGGCCTTTCGTGCTCAAGTCCTCTCATGTACCAAACAAGGTATCCTAGCGCCACTTCGCCTTTGGCCTGATCCTGCACGCAAGTATCTGCTTTTAAATATTGGCATTCACTCCAGATCTGACGGACTCTTGCTTCAGGGAACTGTCCGTCACGGCTAATCTCAATTACTTGAGCACTAAGATCTTCTTCCTGCGGCCTTGTTTGGCATCTCCCGAGTTGTCTCAAAACTCGATATGGTGCGTAAGGCTGAATGCTCTTGAGCCCCATCAATAGAAAGTGGGTCCTAACTGCCGGCATATGGATGACCTCGTCAACGGGCAACCATCCTAGTGTCCACTATATTTGGCTGGCGGTGAGGGTCCGAAAGAATGATGTCCATGCCGTAACTCCCTCGGGTAGACTGACCCCCTTAATTCTTGTGTAGAACTCTTCTATGCAAGTTTTCTTCGAGGAACCATAACTCAAGAGCTGGGAACGGTGGCAGAGATGCTCAGTCATCCATATTTGTAGCAACAAGTTACACCCCTCGAAACAGTTCCCTCTGGCTTTGCAGGCTGTGAGATCTCGGAAAATATCAGATACTATCATAGGTGCAAGAGTGCTTTTATCTTGAGTGAGCAAGGTACTGACGACCCCGGCTATTTTCAGATCAATGTTTCCGTCTTTCCTTGGAAATACCAAAAGGCCCAAAAAGGCTATCATAAAAGCCGCTCGTCTATGCGCGTTCCACTTCTGACGGTTACTTTTGCTGGATAACTTGTTACCCGGGTTGTTGAATCCTCCGACATGACCGTATTTGTCGTATATGAAGCGCGGATTACAAAATCCTGCAGCCAAATCTGGGTTATGGACCGCCCTGGGTATCTTTAACGAATCTATAAACCGATGCACAATGACAGCTCTTGGAGCGACCAGGTATTTTTGCCTCAATGGAACTTCAGCATTTCCAATGTACCTGGCTATTTCCTCCAAAGTCGGTGTGAGTTCAAAATCGGAGAAGTGGAAGACATTGTGTGTCTGGTCCCAGCAGGTGACCAAAGCTCTTATGATATCCCCCCGAGGCTGGATTTCCAATAAACCCGTAAGACCTTTTAGATATTTCTTGACCTCATCTTGCCCTTCACCACCTAAATCATCCCACCATAGCCGCAACTTGAAAGGGATTTTAGTCATTATTGAAAAAGGTTCATTTTGCATCGTGCTCATCCTGCACATTTATTAAGGTGATTAAGAAATAAAATTTATTTGACTCAACAAATTGACTATTTTTTTTAAATTTTTCACAGATTAAAAGGAAGATCCGATTCTGCACACGGCTTTTCAGCACTTCGGGAACGAAGATTTTAAAGCTGGGTGAGTCAACCGGTCAAAAATCCAAAAATGACTAAAAGTGGCCGTTTATGCAAAGTCAGGCTTTCGGCGTCCCTTTCGAGAACATTCGGCTATTCTTGCCAAAAACGGCATCACCCGACTTATTTATGTTGACAATTAAAATTTGACATTTTTTGGCTATTTTTGTAAAAGGGAGGTTGGACTCGATGAGGGTTGCCTACGTATCCCGCACCCTGTGAGAATCAAAGCGGTGTAGTTCGGGTAGATAAAACAAACTTCTTTTGAAAACAAGACTCTTTTCAATAACAAATAAAACCATTTTTCATAAACAAAACCCTTTTTTTCTTTTTTTTTTGTTCATTTTTTCTCAAAAATTCGACAGAGTTTCGACGCTATTTGGACATTGATTTTTTTTCAACACAGGCGATTAACTACATCTATCTCTCTTTTTCTCAAAGTATTCAAAAGCCGGTCAGCATGCAAGTCCGAAGCAAACAAATGCATAGGTAGCAAGTTAGATGCAACAGGATGGTCTTTTGTCGTTTTGGTACACCTGTCCTAGACAGACCCAACCCCTGTGTTGACCCTCCAAAGTCAAATGCACATGATGCAAACAAACATTCCTACTAGGGATCCGGCATGAAACTGAGTTATTCTAGGTTTGTAACCTGGGTATTTGTTCTAGACTGTGTACCCAAGAGGACAACTCGAGTCGAGGAGGGGGCTACGTACCGGGGACCCGCGAGATCGTCTGACTTTGTAACTTGTCCGGCCTCTTTCTTATTTCAAGGTACGACACTAACAGAATAGGGAGTCTCAACCAGCAAGCACATCCCCGGAGGTAAGAAGAGAAGGGTTTCAGCATAGTTTATATACAGTTCAGATAATATCAAAGCGGTAAAAGCAGCATTTAGCACATTAGGCCCAAACATGTAAAAATCAGATATTAAACAAAGCCAAATATAACAATTTATCTAAGCTCGAATTCTGAAACCTGAACCAGAGGTTCTGGGTTTATATCCCCAGCAGAGTCGCCAGAGCTGGCACACCTCTTTTTTACCTAAACCCCCGTGAAGGGACGTAAATGGAGTTTTTCCAATTAAAGGGCAATCGAAATGGGATTTATTATTTAATTTAGAGTCGCCACTTGGGAGATTTATGGTGTCCCAAGTCACCGGTTGAATCCCGAATCGAGTAAAATATTAACTCTGTATTACAGTCCGCGAACCAGAAATCCGCGTAAGGAATTCTGTTAACCCGGGAGAAGGTGTTAGGCATTCCCGAGTTCCGTGGTTCTAGCACGGTCGCTCAACTGTCATATTCGGCTTATTTGTCTGATTTTAATTCATATTGAACCTATGTGCAAATTTAAACTTTTTACCGCTTTTATTATTGTTATTTTTTTTCAACGAGAATTGCAATGTCGTGAAAACGCATCTCGAACCACGTCACATCAATGCACCCGTGGTTGTTAACACATCTCGACTCCGTTGAGATTTGGATTTGGGTCATATAAGTGTGCACCCAAGTTTAAGAAAGTAAATTATTAAAGGCGCGCCTAAAGCGACTAGCGTATCATTATTTTGGGTAAGGCCGTGAAATTTTGCTATACGGCCCATCCCGAAGTCTAAGTAATTTTACCAACACATATAGAGGGCCCCGCAACTTGTGTATTTTTGTTTGTCGAGGCTCTTCTCACTCATTATTAGGTCCATCCTAAAGTGAACTAAGATTTTCTAATTAATTTGTCTCTAAAAATAAGGAAAAATCCTAATCGATTTTGTCAAGGGCCTAAAACAATAATTATAAACCAAATATGTCTCAGGGCTCAAAGATAAGCCCGAAAAATGTGAATTGGCACAACCAAAAGCCGGCCCAACGTAGTCTTTGGCCCAGGTCCATGCGAGTATACAAATAAGGTAAAACCCGGGCCATTCGTTAAAGCGCTAAAGCTCAGATGGCCTGGAATTAGGCTGACCATTAGACCGACGCAGCTTCCGTTGAATCAAATCAAGTACCCATCGAAATTACTGCGTCCTTTTACTCAAATGAACAGAACATGGTTTGAAGATTAGATTATTTTAACTACTGGTCCGTTTTTACTAAAGGTGAAAGAGCAAATTAAGAGGTAGCTTTGAGTTCGACAACAAGATTGCATATCAAGCCTTCAAGGATTAGACTATTGGTCATACACTTCTACCAACGCTAGTTAACACCTATATATTAAGAACTAATCTGCATGATATGAGTTACTGTAATACAATACATGCTCAACTGGACATCAAACTCGATTTCAAATCCAACTGTTTCCGACTTTTTGTTTTAAACATAAATGAACACTAAACTACACATACACCCATTGTACTGAATTGCAGTTAGATAGTCACGAATTTGAATTGGTTCGAAGCAGTTCAAAGGCAGTTTATTACAAGCTGTAGATTTAGCCATTCCAAATTACTTAAACAAACAGTCCTAATTACAATTCAAACCATTACATTCTATTATAAGGAAGATATAGTAGCTACTGAAGTTTTCCAATGAAATTAGGTTTCCATTTCATTTTATTTCAGCCAAACTCTACATGATGTGGAGATTCAACATGTAACTGGATTGGAAAACAGGACAAGAAGAAGGAGAAGTCAGCAGCAGACAATACAGCAGCAATGGGATTCAGAACAACTCCAAAAACTAGTTTTAAACCAGAATAACACTCAACCACAACCCAGAATGAGTTTGTCAACCAACAACAATACAGACACCCAAAACAGAACAAACTGAGTTCGGATAAGTTCAGAAACAGAATCAATAGACTGCCAAATAGATTCAACAATCAAAAGGGGCAAGAACCAGTGCTTGGAATCTAAATTCTGCCTAGAACTCAATGGAACAATATCCTTTCTCTTAAACTCTCTCTTTGAACTGATTCAAGACTCAAAAATGTTCTCTCAGATTGACTTTTCCTCTCTCCGGGTCTCTCCTCTAATTTTCAGAATATCCTTTAATGTCTCTACTGATCTCTATATTTATACCGAAACCTTAAACCCTTTCCAGCCCCTCTCCTTTTTCTTTTCCAGTTGTAAAAGAAAACCTTTTATTATTACCCCTACTCCTTTTTACTTTCCAGCTTTAAATATTCTTCTACTATGTGAACGTTTTTAACTTTTCATTATTACTTACTGTTTCTGATTTCCAATTTAGTAAAAAGCATTCAACAGATTATTATTCTCATAACCCATTAGAGCCCTACTTATTACTTAGTGGCCCCCCCTATTAATAAACTAAAGCATTAGTTTAAAGGTAAATCAGGACCCTATTGGACAGACTACCCAGTTAAACCCATTTTCAAACCTTTGAACTCCCAAATTACCCCCTGAAAACTCCTATGATTTACCCTAGAATCTCCTATTGTAAACACTTTAATCTATATTACATCTTTCAACTATAACCAATTCAATTCGAATTCAAATAACCGTTCGAACTAGAATTTAAATCAGATCAAATGGCATCAACATAAGAACAATGATTCAGGACGAACTCCCATTGAACTGTCAAGGTTACAGATACATAGAAATGAACTAACACAATCCTAAATTGAATCCATGCAGGAACAAATGAATCATTGTAACTACACTGAATTCATATGCGACAAAATGATAGACAACACAGATGAAACAGCTTGAACCAAATAATAGCACCAAACCATTATAGGAGTAATCATGGCTTTATACCAGGCCTTATTGACACTGACTTTTACAACCAAACTAACGGACAAACATACTCAATCGATTCAGCATATGCTAACCAACCATATAAGAAAAACTGGACCAGAAAAAGGTCCGAAAGAGAAGAGAGAAATAAATTAAAAGATGATGAAATACCATGAAGCTTAAGCAGATAAATAACAACAAAAATAGAAAAGAAAAAGAAGAAAAATACCTCAAAATTACAGGCTAACTCCGAACAGTTCCCATTTTAGACTTTGACTCGAACTTTTGAGGTCTAAACGGACCTTAATCGAGTGTTCTCGACTGAAAACACTCGACTAAAGTCGATTAAGAACCTCAAATTTCCCCTTTACTCGGACAGGTTCCAAGTTTTGGCTCTCTAGGGTTCTTCAATTAATTTGAAACTCGACCAGTTCTAGCAAGATTCGAGCCAGACCAAGGGCGTTTTAGGCACGATGGAGGTCAGGTGGATAGCTGGTATGAGTTTGGGGTTCATTAGATGAACTAGGGTTTTGGGTCCTGAGCTTCGATCGAAGATTCGAAAAAGTCGGGGATGATTCGAGGACAATGGAGTGGGGATTCGGGTTGAGGGTGGTTAGGAGGCTTAGGGGTGTTAATTTGAGGGTCACCGGAGAAGGTGAGGTTTTAGGTTGATTCTGTGATTGAAGATTCGAGAAGTTGTGGCGTGATTCGAAGTTAATAGAGTATGGAATCGTGTTGAGGGAGGTTAGGAGGTTCAAGGGTGTTATTTGGGTGGCCGACGGCATTGTTGCCGTCGGGTTTCAAGCGAAGGCGTGGGGTGGCAGCTCTAGGGTTTCGAGAGGTCGCTTGGTCTGTGGTTTGGGAGACGAAGAAGAGGGGTCGGGAAATGAGGAGGGGTAAGGGGTTTAGGAGTTTGGTATATTGAGATGGTGAGATTAATGTGGTCCGTTGGATCAATGAAGATTGACGGCCTGGATCAATTCCCTTAATGGGAACGATGTCGTTTGGTTTTATTAGGGGATGGGGCGGGTATAGGAACAGGTAAGGGAAATGTTTTTGGACCGTTGATCAATTTAAATCAATGGACCTGATCGGGGCTTCTCCAAAACGATTCCGTTTGGGGTGTCTTTGAGATGGACTGGACCGGGGTCGTTTGGGCCTGTTTGAACGGGCAAAACGGGGTGGGTCTAGGCCCAATCCGATTGTTTTCTTTTTCTTGTTTTATTTGTTTCTTTTTCTTCTTAAACTAATTTTCCAAATTAAAAACCAAAATCCTACATTGATTTATAAATCAAATTAACTTATAAAAATGCTAATTAATTATCATACATAATTGACTAACAAATGAGAAAACAAAATCGCACAATCGGACATCAAATGCTAAAAATGCACAGTACATCATTTTTGTGATTTTTGTTCTCGCAAAGCCAAAATTGTTTTAATTAATTCCTAATTGTAACATTAAATCCTAAATTCACAGGCAACACATATGTCACACCTCCTTTTTCCGCCCCCACGAGGGTGCGTAGGGAGTTTTCTCCATTTGAAGGACAGTCGAAACGGGATTGGTTTATTTGTTTCAGAGTCGCCACCTGGGAATTTTAAGGCGTCCCAAGTCACCGGTTTTAATCCCTGAATCGAGGAGAATATGACTCTATTTGTTATTCTGCGAACCAGAAATCTTGAGTAAGGAATTCTGTTAATCCGGAAGAAGGTGTTAGGCATTTCCGAATTCCGTGGTTCTAGCACGGTCGCTCAACTGTTTTTATTCTTGGCTTAATTATCTTGATTTTACTAAATACATTTTTATCGCATGATTTTGTTACCGCTTTTATTTAGATTGTTTACAATTATATAAACGAATTACGCGTACGTATACTCGTATTATATACCTTTTATAATCATAAAGAATCATGTCACGCATACGTGTACATAAAAAGATTGATTATATTTTTATTATAAAAAATCATACGTTCGAAGTTAGAAATAAAATTAAGAACAACGTCGCCCTTGTATGCACATCTCGGGTTATATGAAATTATTTTAACATTCTTGGAGAAATCCCTTTTATTAAATATTCGCTCGAAGTTGCGCGAACGCATAATCCGAATTTGCTTTTAAAAATATAATCAGGTTACGCGAACGCATCCCTAATCGTGCAAAATATTCGTAATGGTATTATGAATTTTCCACAAATTGTTTATTATATCCATACATTTTTATGTGAAAATCATGAGAAATTCCCATTTTTGAGATGCCCTTAAATTCTTTGAAAAGAATTCACAATTTATTAAATGTTGACCGCTGATTATATTTTTCGCTTATGAATTACATTCCTCCAAGCTATTCAAATTTAAAGAAAATAATAAACATATAATTAACACTATTTTTAGTAAATACAACATATGCATACTAAAAATGTGAATAGCGTATGAAACTAAAAAAAAAAAATCAATTCTTGAAAGGAAATGATATTTTCGAAGAATTTCATTATTCTTTTTGCAACGAATGCTATTTTTGCACTCTTAAAATTGTTACACGTTATAAATCTAATCTACTTCTACATCACGTGTTCTTAATCCGATATGCATGATTATTTTGGTTAATTCTGCTTATGATTGAGTTTGGGATATACATAATCGAAACGATTTCTATTCTTAACCTACGCGAACTATCGGCAAACACTAACTTTCGCATTGTAAAATTCCTAGGCCATTTGTTATTAAGAAAGAGAACAAATCTACCTGTTGACTTAATAAAATGATATTGCATATAACAATGCGGATATTTTGCCATATTTTGACATTGTGAACATAGCGGATTTTACTAATGCAACTTTCAACTATTGATTGTAAACATAACCATTGTTATGCCATAATATAGCAAAGTGCAACCAACATCACCTAGCTTTAAACAACAACTAACTAACTAACAAAATAAACCAATAATGTATGTTTTCCTTGATATTTCCATATTATGCTGTACCTAACTAACAATACCATAAAGTTTGAATAATGGCCAACTTCCTGCCATGTTCCTTATTTTGACAGTTCAAATATAACTAAACTAATGAGATTTCGAAATGGATAACATTATTACAAAGCTTTTATACGAATTTCAAAATAAGACAATTAACTTATAACCATCGTGTCGAACTCACTACTAGTTAACCAACATGAAACAAAGCTGAAATTTAAACTAATGAACTTAGACGAATGGAAAACAGAATTATAATTTCCAAGCTTTATTTATTTGTCATGTTGAAGCTCTTCACAACATGAGTTTAAAAGATATGTACCTGGAAATGAAGGTAGAATGAGTAAATTTCAGCAGTAATAGCAGCAACAAAATAGACGCAGCCGATTTTGAGTACAATCAACGAGTCCCGTGAAACCAGACCAAAAGTAACAGAAATTTGAGAAAAAATTTCAGATTTAAACCACACAGTATCAACAAACAAACACGGACAGATTCCAGGAAAAATATGTTTCGGATTTTTCTTTCCTTCTTCTATATCTGTTTCAGATTGTGTGTATGTGTGTGTGTTCTCATTCTTCTGTTTCTTTTTGTTTTCTTCTTTCTTTTCAGATTGTTGTTTCTGATTCAGTATGTGTTTCTTTTCTTAATTTCTCTCTTTTCCCTTTGTGTATCTCTCTGTGTATATGTATCTCTCTGTGTATATGTATCTCTGTGTGTGTTCCCCTCCTTTGTTTTTTGCCTTAAAATCAGATCCTGTATTTATACAGGTCTGCCTCTTTTCTTTTCAGTGCTGCCTGGACCCTTTTCTCTTTTAAAAAGCAGAAAGTCCCATTAAAATCTGCTTTTACTACTTTAAATCTCATTAAGTGATCTTATCCTGACTTTCAGCAGCCCATTACCCTTTGTTTCTCATTATCCCATTAAATTAAAAGCCATTAACATTCCACTTTCATCCCACTATTATTATCATATTACCCTCACTGTTTTATCCCAGAAATACCCCAGAAATCCTACTGTAATTACTGTTATTACTGCCTTTAAACTAAAATTCAGAATCTGATACAAAACAAATTTTAAAATCTGTCCAGGCTTAATTATCCTTCTGATTTAAACAGCTAGAACCAATCCTAATCAATTTCCTAACACAGTTGTATCTAATCAACCCTTGTAAACTTGAATTCAAACTTAACATCACAATAACATTACACTGAATTCAGTACAATAATTCAAACTGAACTTCAACTTTGAACTAAAATCAACCAAACACAGGAGCATTGTCAATATACTGACAATGCCCTGAAACTTAGTGTTCAGGAAACAATATATACACAACATTTATTTTGATAGACTTATTGATTTACAAACGAGTATTAATCAACTGACTATCAAATACGAAACAACTGATTACAACAAAATAATCCATCCAAAACAGGTTGTTTCAATCAACATTTTCAGAAACAGGATTTATAACACAACTAATCGACGAACTTAATCGAGTCGATTACACACATTGTAAATAATCATAACCAACAGAAACAATTCACATTTTGATCAAGTAGACGGGTAGGAGACAGAATCATAGAATTAAATAAACAAAAATATGAAAAATTACACAGGTTATTAAAACAATCAACTATACATACGTAGGAAACAAAAGAAGTAGAAAAAATATCTCTGAATCCTTAATTCACACGGACACAGGGTCGACTTGGACTTGGACCTTTTTGAGGCTGAACAGACTTTATTCGAAGTATTCTCAACTGAGAATACCTCGATTAAAGTCTCTTAGACCTCAATCCCTCATTTGGATTGGACAGATTCCACGAGTGAAAGTTTTTAGGGTTTCAGATTCTTGGATTTTAAATTCGAACACTTCTGGGCAGATTCAAATCAAACCAATGGTATTCTAGGCACGAGGGAGGTCAGGTGGGTAACTAGTGTGAGTTTGAGGTAGGTTGGGATAGGGTCAGGTTTCACTCGAATCTTCAAATGAAGATTCGAGCAGTTCCAGTAGGATTCGAGCCATGCAACTAACAGATCCGTGGTGAGGGTATCTAGGGGAAGCTGTGGTGTTATTTTGGAGGCCATTGGAGAAGATAAGGTTTTCAGACCAACCTTCGATTTAAGATTCGAAGAGTTGGGGTCTGATTCGAAGGAAACTAATCCTGGATCCGTAAAGAGGGGGTTGTGAGGAGTCTGGGGTGTTAAGGTGGTGACCGGCGGCGTTGTTGCCGCCGGGTTTCAGGCGATGGGATGCTAGGGCGGCTAGGGTTAGGGGTGTGCTTTCGGAGAAGATGATGAATAGTGAAGAGGGGGGGGTTTTAGTTAGGGGGCTGGGGTAGGGATTTGGACTTATATAGGGACGGGGTGGATTGATGCTGACCGTTAGATCAGGCAGAATGAATGGCCAGGATCTATTCACTTAACCAAACGATGTCGTTTGGTTTAGGTTGGGGGGACGGGTTGAACCGGGTACTGGATCGGGTAAGGATCACGGGTTAGGTTTGTAGGATCTCAGCCGTTGGATGGATTTAATCAAACGGCCCTTGATGAAGGACGACCAAACGTTGTCGTTTTGGTTCGTTTGAATTGGACCGGACATGGGAGTGTTGGGATTGGGCTGTGGAGGGTTAAAATTTTTTGTTTGGGCCTGGATTTCAGTCCAGGCCCGATTTTTTAATGTTCAGAATCCATTTCAATTTCCTAATTTAAATTTTCCAATTTAATTATTAAAATACTAATTAAAATTATAAAAACAAGAATTAACTTTACAAGACATTTAATCAACCTTTAACAATTATTAACACATAGACAAAATATTAATCACATAGTGAAACATGCATATTTTTTGTGATTTTATTTTAATTAACTCAATTATTAAATGCATAATTAAATCCTAGATATGCATGAAACATGTATTTTTATTTTAATTTTGTTTAATTATAACAAAGCAAACATTTACGGACAAAACATAAACAATTAATAAACGCAACACAATTTCTAAAATTGCACACTAAAAGAAATTAATTTTATTTTTTATTTATTTTGGAGTAGTTTTCGTGAGGCAAAAATCACGTGCTCACAGCTGCCCCTCTTTGTGTGGAAACTCGAAGAGTTTTCGTGCAAAGATAAAGTGAGCGGATACGAGCGATTTTTGCCCATTCAAATACTCCGTGGGAAGCATTTTTTGAAAGATTTGACCAAACCTCTGCTTCAAAGGTTTCCTACATATCCTTGGCTATAAAGGAATCAGGTCAATGTAGTTCGGGAAATTTTGGGTAGCTGGGACTACCATGGGACTGTGAAGTTATTGCTGTTTTGTGCTGCTTTTACTGCTTGCTGAACTCCTTATTACACCTTGCTTCAAAGGTAATACAAAAAGCTAAACTAGACTATGGTACATGAATTATAAAATCTTATCTAGATCATGCACTTGCGTTTCTTGTTGTCTTGATATCTTGGTGACTCTTGGGCATTTGGCTTATTCCGCCTTCCCTTTCATTGTGTCCCATATTTTCTTTCTCTGTTTGGGACTCTTGTTGTTTCCTATTGGGGACTTTGTTGCACTCCTCTGCTTTATTAACTCTAAGTGTGCTCCTTTCTCATACGAGCAGGCTTTTGATTTCAATACTTCAGTTATATTCCCTTGTTCTCCAGGTGGGCGCCTGACTTCTGTTGCTTCAATTCTTCATCCTCATTCTCCAAGTGGACGCCTGATTTCTTCTTCTTAAATTTTTCATCCTCATTCTCCAGGTGGACGCCTGATTTCTTCAATTCTTCATCCTCATTCTCCAGGTGGACGCCTGATTTCTTCTTAAACTCTCATCATCATTATCCAGGTGGACGCCTGACTTCTTTTTAAATTCTTCATCCTCATTCTCCAGGTGGACGCCTGATTTCTTCTTCTTAAATTTTTCATCCTCATTCTTCAGGTGGACGCCTGATTTCTTCAATTCTTCATCCTCATTCTCCAGGTGGACGCCTGATTTCTTCTTAAATTTTTCATCCTCATTTTCCAGGTGGACGCCTGATTTCTTCTTAAATTCTTTATCCTCATTCTCCAGGTGGACGCCTGATTTCTTCTTAAATTCTTCATCCTCATTCTCCAGGTGGACGCCTGATTTCTTCTTAAATTCTTCATCCTCATTCTCCAGGTGGACGCCTGATTTCTTCTTAAATTCTTCATCCTCATTCTCCAGGTGGACGCCTGACTTCTTCTTAAATTCTTCATCCTCATTCTCCAGGTGGACGCCTGATTTCTTCTTCTTAAATTTTTCATCCTCATTCTCCAGGTGGACGCCTGATTTCTTCAATTCTTCATCCTCATTCTCCAGGTGGACGCCTGATTTCTTCTTAAACTCTCATCCTCATTATCCAGGTGGACGCCTGACTTCTTCTTTAATTCTTCATCCTCATTCTCCAGGTGGACGCCTGATTTCTTCTTAAACTCTCATCCTCATTATCCAGGTGGACGCCTGATTTCTTCTTTAACTCTTCATCCTCATTCTCCAGGTGGACGCCTGACTTCTTCTTAAATTTTTCATCCTCATTCTCCAGGTGGACGCCTGATTTCTTCTTTAATTCTTCATCCTCATTCTCCAGGTGGACGCCTGACTTCTTCTTAAATTCTTCATCCTCATTCTCCAGGTGGACGCCTGATTTCTTCTTTAACTCTTCATCCTCATTCTCCAGGTGGACGCCTGACTTCTTCTTAAATTTTTCATCCTCATTCTCCAGGTGGACGCCTGATTTCTTCTTTAATTCTTCATCCTCATTCTCCAGGTGGACGCCTGACTTCTTCTTAAATTTTTCATCCTCATTCTCCAGGTGGACGCCTGATTTCTTCTTTAATTCTTCATCCTCATTCTCCAGGTGGACGCCTGACTTCTTCTTGAATTTTTCATCCTCATTCTCCAGGTGGACGCCTGACTTCTTCTTTAATTCTTCATCCTCATTCTCCAGGTGGACGCCTGACTTCTTCTTAAATTTTTCATCCTCATTCTCCAGGTGGACGCCTGACTTCTTTTTTAATTCTTTCTCCAGGTGTTTCCTGACACAAATGTTGTTTTTGCCCCTATTTTAAAATCAAAGAAAATTTTGTTAATTTTAAAACAGGATGGTTAACTGGGGCATTCTTGCCGACAGTGGGGCTTCTCTGTCTTGTTTTGTTGCCTTGAATGGTTGAAAATACTGTTTGTCCTTGTAATTGATCCTTAACTATATGATTCCCCTCTGTATGTTTTCCTTCAAATCCTTTTAACCGTAATCATATGTTCTCCTGACATTGCTGATCCGCTTTTGATTCCACTTTTCTTACACCCATATCTTATTATTTTTTATTATCTCTTGCCCATCATGGCCGTATTTTTGTCCTATGCAACCTTGAATCTTGGTAGTATACCTTGACATTCTTTCTTATTTGTTTGGAACAAAACTCATCTCAAAAGCTTTAGAAGAGTAAGATTATTAGTGACGAAAACATGATGATTTCGACAATCTAGAATGAAAAGAAAAATCCAAATTTGGATGATTGTTGGAGAAGGAATAAAGGACTTATCTGATTGGAGTCACCGTCGCCAATGATCATGGCATGCAATTTGGATTAATCAACCCAGTATTTTAATCAATCTCCTTTCAATTGTCTCATTTTTGTTTTCCCCAAAATTTCCGTAACCCAACTTCATTTTTCATTTTACAGACTTGTTTGACTTGCAATATTTCAAAGAGTTTTCACCGACAAACCTTCCTCATTTGTTCATTTCTTACTTCCTTTTCGCCTTATGGTGCCTGCGAAGGTTTTCACCAATAAGACTCTCTCATTTTACTTTCTCTCAACTTCCGTCGTCTTATGGTGCCCGGATGGGTTTTCACCTATAAGACTCTCTCATTTTTACTTTCTTTTCTTGTTTGTACCAGAGTGTTATGAACCATCTTCATTTGCTTGACTCAGCATTCTCTAAGATTGATCGAAAGGTCTTTTTGGCATGTGGTTGAAAATGGAAAGGTATCAAAAGTTAAACAGTTTTGATATGGGTTTAAAATTACAACTCTTGGAATCTTTTTCTTATTTCCAATACAATTCCTGCCCCAGTTTTCTTGATTGGGGTCTCTTAATGTTTCTTTTTGTGCACATTATGCATATTGTGCACCCTATGACCGAGCCGTGAGGCGCCTACATATCCTTCTTTGAGGAATCAGGTCAAACGTAGTTCACTAAATAATAGTGATTTTCTTTCCCCCTTTTTTTTTATTATTATTATTTCATATTTGATTTTCATTGATTCCAAGAGAGGGTAGGAAAGAAACAAATATGGCTCAAAGGGGAAGCAAAGGGTATAGTGTTTGGATAGCAGAATAAATTGCCTTTGTCATTCCAATCTTCGAAATAATGCTAAATACAAACATTCAAAAAGTTATGCATAATATCTCTTTACCGCGTCAGAATAGATCGCCATGTCTATGCATTTGCCTTCAATATCTGTTAATCATAGTGCACCATTCGATAATACTCTGGTCACAATGAATGGTCCTTGCCAATTTGGGGCAAATTTGCCTTTTGCCTCAACCTGATGTGGAAGAATACGTTTCAGCACATGTTGACCCACTTCAAACTTCCGTGGACGTACCTTTTTGGTGTATGCTCTTGCTATTATTCTTTGATACAATTGACCATGACATACTGCGGCCAATCGTTTTTCATCAATCAAGTTTAACTGTTCCAGACGGGTTTTGACCCATTCATCATCATCAATCTTTGCTTCGGCGATGATCCGAAGGGAAGGAATTTCAACTTCTGCAGGAATTACTGCTTCAGTGCCATATACCAACAGATAAGGAGTTGCTCCTACTGAAGTGCGAACAGTAGTGCGATATCCCAATAACACAAATGGTAGTTTTTCATGCCATTGTCTTGAACCTTCTACCATTTTCCGAAGTATCTTCTTTATGTTTTTGTTGGCTGCCTCGACTGCTCCATTCGCCTTGGGCCGATATGGGGTAGAGTTACGATGTGTAATCTTAAACTGTTGACATACTTCCCTCATTAAGTTACTGTTAAGATTAGCACCGTTATCTGTGATGATCACCTTTGGGATTCCGAATCGACATATGATATTTGAGTGAACAAAATCGACCACAACTTTCTTGGTCACTGATTTGAATGTTTTGGCCTCAACCTATTTGGTAAAATAATCAATGGCTACCAGAATGAACTTGTGCCCATTGGATGCTGCCGGCTCAATTGGTCCAATCACATCCATGCCCCAAGCAACGAAGGGCCATGGTGCCGACATTGTGTGCAACTCGGATGGTGGAGAATGAATCAAATCTCCGTGTATCTGGCATTGATGACACTTGCGCACAAAACTGATACAATCTCGCTCCATGGTAAGCCAATAATAACCAGATCGGAGGATTTTCTTTGCCAACACATATCCGCTCATGTGGGGTCCACAAACTCCCGAATGTACTTCAGACATAACAGCTGTAGCTTGTCTGGCATCTATGCATCTTAATAATCCAAGATCTGGTGTTCTTTTATACAAAACTCCTCCGCTTAAGAAGAATCCATTTGCCAATCGCCTAATGGTCCTCTTTTGATCTCCTGTGGCTTGTGCGGGATATATCCCCATCCTGATATACTCCTTGATGTCGTGGAACCATGGTTCACCATCAAATTCTTCTTCAAATATATTGCAATAGGCGTGCTGATTGTGGACTTGAATATGTAGTGGGTCCACATAAGCTTTGTCTGGATGGTGCAACATTGATGCCAAGGTAGCCAATGCATTGGCAACCTCATTATGGATCCTTGGAATATGCCGGAACTCCATTGATTAAAACCGCTGACAAAGATCATGTAGACATTGTCGGTATGGTATGAGCTTCAAGTCTCGGGTTTCCCATTCTCCTCGAATTTGATGTACTAGAAGATCCGAATCTCCCATGACTAAGATTTCTTGGATACTCATGTCTGTAGCTAACCTTAACCCCAAAATACAAGCTTCATATTCAGCCATATTATTGGTGAATAAAATCGCAATTGAGTCGTAACAGGATAGTGATGCCCTGTTTCAGAAATAATTACAGCTCCTATCCCGACTCCTTTCATGTTAGCGGCCCCATCAAAGAAAAGTTTCCATCCAGGTATTTCAATTCGCTCGATCTCATCGATATGCATTATTTCTTCATCGGGAAAATAGGTTTTCAACGGCTCGTACTCCTCGTCGACCGGGTTTTCAGCTAAATGATCAGCCAGTGCTTGGGCTTTCATTGCAGTTCGAGTCACATAGATAATGTCAAATTCTGTGAGCAATATCTGCCACTTTGCAAGTCTCCCTGTTGGCATAAGCTTTTGAAAAATATATTTCAACGGATCCAAACACGAAATGAGGTAAGTAGTGTAGGAAGACAAATAGTGTTTCAATTTTTGAGCTACCCAGGTCAGGGCGCAACATTGTAAGCACGTGATTTTTGCCTCACGGACGATCACTCCAAAAGAAAATAAAAATAGTGACAGATGGTTTCGTTGTACAATTTTTCGTTCTTTCCGTAACATGTGTTGTTGGTCATTTGTGGGTCTGTCCATTTTGCATCTAGTCATTATCAAACAAAAATACAAAATATGTGTCAGTAAAAGAAAATTCAAAAAAATAATATATATATGTGTGCGTCCTTCGTTCTAGGCTTTTAGTTAACTTACTTGAATATTTGGTGTTAATTGTGTTAAAATGTTCCATTGTTGTTTAGTTTTAATTTCATTATTTTATTGTCTATTATTTTATTTTTGAAAAATGAAACTAGAAAAAACAAAAAAAAAAAAGAGAAAAAGAGAAAGGGAAGAAAATCGGTTGGGCCCATGGAAATAAACCAAAAAATAGGCCCAAACCAATTCGATCAGGTCCAGTCCAAAACCGGCTGCCCAGGCACCTCCTGAAACGACGTCGTTTCAGGCAAATCAATCTGAGCCGTCCGTCCCAGCCGATCCAACGGTTCAGGACCTCTTTCAGCGACCCATGTTCAAACCCGACCCAAATAACCAATCCGATCCGACCCCTCACTTAAACCAAACGACCCCGTTTAACTACCAAACGACCCCGTCTCATGTCTCATCCTCAGATCCAAGCCGTTGAGATCATCTGATCCAACGGCTCAGATCCAATCAGCCTCCCCGTATATAAGCCTCCTATCGTACCCCGCACCCCCTATACCAACCCCACCCTTCATCGTCCCCAAACCCAAATCTGAAACCCCCCGAACCCTAGCAGCCGCCCCAGTATCCCTCGCCATTAAAGCCGGCGGCATGAACGCCGATGACCGCCTCCTGAACACCCTAGGACCACCTCACTGTCCTGAACATGAATCCACTAACCACGAGCCTCGAATCACTTTCGTTCGTCTCGAATCTTCATTTTGAAGATTTGAGTCGAACCCGGATCTATGCCAAACCATCCCATCTTCATACCAGACACTCTCCCGACCTTCCTCGTGACTAAACCAAACTTGGTTTGGTCCGAATCTACCCACAACTCCCTAAAAATCAGATCTGGAAATCCAGACTTTAGAACACATGCACCTGGGGAATCCGGCCGGTTTGGACATGGGTTTGAGGTCTAATAGACCTTAATCAAGGTGTTCTCATGTGAGAACACCCTGATTAAAGTTTGTTCGACCTCAAAAGTTCGAAGTTGAATCTGATTTGGGTCATTTTGATTTCAAACTCTTTTTGGTAAGTTTTCCTTTCTTTTGTTTTATTTCTAATTAAGTTGTCAGCATATTTCTTTGTGTTTGTTTGTTATTTTGTTATTTTTCATTCGGATTTCTTCCATCTCTGTTAAAGGCCTTTTTATTTGGCCATTTGTCTTCTGTTTGTGTTCTGAATATACCCTGTGATATACGTGCTCATCAATTAGATTAATCGTCAAGCGAGTTTAATTCATATAAGTTCCCAGTGTTTGAACAAATTTGCCTGAAGCCATTCGGGACTCTATACGTGTTGTTTATATGAACGATTGATTGTTATGTGTTACGACTAATATAGTCGAGTCGATATATGTCGTCAATTAGTTTCAATCGTTAATGGTAACAACTTGATTCGTATTGCTTATTTCTGCTGTGATCGTATTTGAGTCTCATTAGGAACTGAAGTGTATTGCCTGTTGATTTTGTTCAAATTGAATTAAAAGAACATCTAGGGGAAAGGTTATAATGGCAGATTCAGACTTTGGTTTTAAAACACAATGCCATTTGGTTCGGACCGTGGGCAGCATGTGTATGGTTAGCTTTAAGGAATTAAAATAATTGAACAGCATGTGCTGTCAGATTATATTCCCACTGCCCATATTTTGGTTAAATAAACAAGTGATCAGTACACTTTAACAACCAAAAAGATAGAGGGGCTGTCAGGGATTTCATGGGAGCTTGGTTATTTAAAACAAGTGAGTGGAAAAACAACAGGGGGGGGGGCAATTGTGAGTTGTAAAACAGACTGTAAAGTGTTAATGTTAGGCTATAAAAGAGGGAGACCTTCGATTAGAAAAGGGGGTTTATTTTTTGAGTCTTGAGAGTTTCTGTGAGTAAGAAAACTGAAAAAAAGAAAGACAGGAATAAATTTCAGAACATTGTGAATGAGTATTGTCTAGAAGAAACTGTGTAAGAGTCCAGTTTGATCAGGTTGTCTTTGTAGTTTTGCTTTTCTGCCGTTTGCCAAGCTTTCTTGTGATCATTGGATTTCTGTTGTTGTTACATTCAACATCCTGGGCTGTTATTTCCTACTCTGTTTTCTGGGATCACTGGTTTAGTATTCAACTATTTGCTGGTTTCTCTTTGGTTCTGGGAAATATTGTTGTTTGTCTGTGGACTGTGGACACCACTGGGATTGTCCATTTGTTGTTCGACTTTTTGCTGAGCTTCATCATTATTGGCTGGTTGTCTGTTGCTGTGTTGTTGCTGTGAATCTGCTGATTGCCGTTGTTTGCTGTGTGCTACTCAGCTGATCCTTTCTTTCTTCTTCTGTTCCTCTACATCAGGTAAACAACCAAGGCACTATCAAATGTAATTGGAACATTGAGCATGAATGCAAAAAAGGGGAAAAAGACTTGAAGTTGATTTTCATATATATACTGTTATATTAGATATCATGTATTGTATGATAATTTACATTCTTGTGTTGACAATCGAAGCAGCCTGTATGCCTAGTGTATATCAATATAAGTTAGCTAAATGGTAGATTACATATGTATGCTGATAGGTGATAATATGTCCAATATGATAGGTTGCATCTCAGATTTTAGTTTACTTTGCAGTATATGTTGTAATGTATAGCAAGTATGAACACTGTATATCCTGGATTAAGTTCTTCCTTTTCGAATTGATGGCCTCATATAACTAGTAAACCACCTGCTAAGACAAAGAACACCAAACTTGCAATCTCAACCCCATAAAGGTCGAGTTCAAGCCAAAATAGGCCTAGCCGGCCTGCTTCGAACAAAGCAGTGGCCCAGGTTTGGCCCATCACGCATGGGTCGAATTTGGGCCCATGATTATTTATTCGACTGTCTGTGCGCGCAGCCTTGTTCCTGATTTTAGCATTTCCGAATTCTGTTATAAAATAACTTGCAAGCATTAATTAATTAGGACTATCTACTGCTTTCGATTGATAGAGACAAACACGACAAGAAACGTAGTTGCTATAGGATATCCTTTAAAATAAGAATGAGATGAGCCTCGCCTAATAAAAATACAAATTGCGGGGCCCTCAGTAAACACTTGTTTTAAATTACTTAGAACTCAGGAGGGCCGCTTAGTGAATTTCGTGGCCTTCCCAAAATAATAACGCGATAGTCTTTTAGGCGCGTGTTTAATAATTTACTTTCTTTAAACTCGGGTGCGCATTTCATGCGACCCAAATCCAAATTCTAAAACATCAAATAAAATATGTTTCGGATTGTGGGTGCATTTCATGTGACACAGTCCAAAGATATGTTTTAAGCGATGTTCACATTTCTTAATAATAATAATTAATAAAGCGGTTAAAAGACAAAATTTGCACATGGTTCATAATTGTATTAAAAATCAGATAAATAAGCCAAATATAACAGTTGAGCGACCGTGCTAGAACCACGGAACTCGGGAATGCCTAACACCTTCTCCCGGGTTAACATAATTCCTTATCCGGATTTCTGGTACGCAGACTGTAATATAGAGTCATTCTTTTCCTCGATTCGGGATTAAAATTGGTGACTTGGGATACCCTAAATCTCCCAAGTGGCGACTCTGAAATAATTAAACTGATCCCGTTTCGATTGTCCTTTAATTGGAAAAAACTCCCCTGCGCCCCCTCGGGTGCGGAAAAAGGAGGTGTGACAGCTCTGGCGACTCTGTTGGGGATTGAGACCCAGAACCACTGGTTCAGGGTTAAGAATTCGAGCTTAGAATAATTGTTATTATTTGGCTTTATTTATTATCTGATTTTTACATGTTTGAGCCTAATGTGTTAAATGCTGCTTTTACCGCTTTGATATTTTTGGACTGTATATAAACTGTGCCGAAACCCATATCCTTTCTGAGTCTTCTGAATCATGAAGAAGGGTGTACTTCGTACGACTTCTTTTCTGTATAGTGTCAAATCCCAATTTAGAACGAGGTTCAGACAAGTTGCTAAGCCGGTGAAGCTTCTGTATTCCCGGTACGCTGCCCCCTCGGCTCGAGCTGTCCGCTCGGGTAAGCCAGGTCTAGAACAAACACCCAGGTTCTGAACCTAGTATAACAAAGCCACATGCCGGATCCCTAGTAGGAACGTTTATTTGCATCATGTGCATTTGACTTAGGGGACTCAACACAGGGGTTGGGTCCGTCTAGGAATAGCAACCTGAAATAGAAAAGGCCATCCTGATGCATCCTACTCACTGCTTGTGCATTTATTTGCTTCAAACATGCATGATGACCGGTTTTGAATGTTGGGAAATTTTTACAAAAAAAAAATACATATATATATATATATATATAGAAATAAATAAACCAGTTAGTTTATCACCCGAACTACGTCGGTTTGATTCTCACCGGATGTGAGATACGTAGGCAACCCTCATCGGGTCCAACTCTTTTTCCATTTTACCAAAATGATATACCATAAAGCATATATGTATATATGTATACACATGTATATAAATAAATTTTTTGTTTTTGTCCAAAGATTTTTGGTTAGAGTCAAAATAAAGGTTTTTGTTTTCACCTAAAAGGTCACCCTAATAAATGTGCAGGATGAACATAGAGCAAAATGAACCATTCTCAGCCCTCAGCGAGGTCCCTCTACAACTCCACATGTGGTGGAATGACTTGGAAGCCGATAGCAAAGGGGTAATAGGAAGAATATTGGGAGGTTTTGTAAATTTGTTGGGTGTTGAGCCGAGGACAGATATTCTTGAAGCTCTAATACCATTTTGGGACCCCACCTGCAATGTGTTCCGTTTTGTTGACTTTGAACTTTCACCGACACTTGAGGAAGTTGCCGGATATGCGGGACTGAATGAGAAGTTAAGAGGGCAATATTTGCTTTCGCCAAGGCCAGTGTCCCCGCATGCGCTTCTGGATCTACTAAGCATTAGTCGGAAGGTACAACATGACGATTTATCGAGAGGGTGTTGTGATCTCCATTTCTTGTATCAGCGGTACGGAACCCCGCAGGGTTTCGAGGAACCAAACCTTGGGCTAACTCACGGCGGGAACAGAAACAAATGGGAAGCAAGACGTACTTTGGCTTTTATCACAGCATTCTTGGGAGTCATGGTCTGCCCAAGGAAGGACAAAAAGATAGAGATAGGTCTGGTAGGGATGGCCGACGTGGCAATCAAAAGAACCAATAGTACTGTGGTTCCTTTGATTTTGTCCGAAATCTACCGGGCTCTGACTATATGCCGAGAAGGAGGCAAGTTCTTCCAAGGTTGCAACCTGTTACTTCAGCTATGGATACAGGAACACCTCCATCACCGAGTAGGATACATGAACCACGGGTTAACCGAGAGGAATTGTATCAGCGGATTCAAGAAGCGCATGACAGGCGCCAGATTTCCTGAAGGTGTCGAGGAATGGTTTACACGGTTAAGGTCAACAACAGCTGACCAAATTGAATGGGCATTTGGTTGGTTAACTGATACTGAGGTTATCTACATGTC
The DNA here is from genome assembly GCF_000715075.1 of Nicotiana tabacum. Classification (NCBI taxonomy): domain Eukaryota; kingdom Viridiplantae; phylum Streptophyta; class Magnoliopsida; order Solanales; family Solanaceae; genus Nicotiana; species Nicotiana tabacum. The sequence goes on along the minus strand of NC_134089.1, from coordinate 78,899,323 downwards.
GGCTGAAGAATGTCATGTTCTCTTAATGGGGCTTCGCAGGATCCAGCCATATGCCCATCATCGGGTATTACGACAACTGGGCAGGTTTCAAGTAGTCCCTAATGATGAAGATCTGAGCAAGCATGCCCTGGAATTAAGCCCGGGAGTCATATTCCCCGAGGGAAAGATTAGAAAACTGTGGCATGAATGTAGATTCTTGGAGCCCAAAACCATGGTACGAGAGCTAGCTAAAGGTGAGGTAGACCCAAAGTACGATGCTTGGTTCGAAAGAAGGTTTCAGACTCGGCAAAGACCTGCTAAAAGGGCCCACGTCCAACACTTTACCAATGATTCACAAGAGCAATGGGGATGGTTGAAAAGGGAGAAAGGTTACCGGGTCGAAATCGGGAAGCTAAAGCAACAAGTTGAAAGGCTTGTATTTGAGAACAATGTGCAAGTCGCCTCGGAGCAGGCTGAAAGAAACAAGTTAGCCCAAGAAAACCAAACCTTGAAGGCCTGCCTTCGCCAAGCCAGTAAGAGCAACGTTGACCGACAGAAGCGTCGCTCTGATGAAAGATTGATAGCAAGTTTGAGAAATCAGGTCATCCAAAGCCAAGAAGAATTAGAACAATCAAAAGCTTGCATAACAAGGATGAAGGTCAGATGGGCAAAGTACGCAATGGCCCGGAAGCAGCGTTTGCAACAGGTCATAAGGGATTATGAAATGAGCGTCAGAATATTAAGGGAGACGAGCTCCACTCTACATGATCGGATCGTCAAACAAGCACGAGACGCCCAGGCCGACAGAAGACAGTGCTACGATGCAATGGCCTACATGGAAAGACAAATGGAGTTATTTCAGGATCGACTTGCCGACGATGCTCAAGCACTGGGGTTAAAGAACCAACAAATCAGGCAGTTGCTCAGTGAAAGAGATAACATTCAAGCAAGGATTGATGAAATAGGGCATTACATCTACATGAAATGCTTGGCATGTGAGCGAACACCTCGGAAGACCCTCCTTGTTTCCATCATGGGCTGCGTCCGCCGGATTATGAACGAGTTGAAGAGCCTGCAATGAGACCTTACACCTAGATCCGCGAAAAGGCCGGACGATGCCTCGCGGCCCCTTAAATTGGAGAATTAGTTTTGGTCAAGTCCTGTTTATTTGGCTTTGGTTGTTTTTCCATATGTTGTTTTCTTTTTCGTTAAACCGAGTTTAAAACCGTGGAGTCTGTACTATTGCTATTCCTTGCTTGATGTAATTTGTAATAGCAAAATTTTGAGAATGAATTCAATGATTTCACAAGAATTGTGTGTTTCTTTACTTTAAGGCAGAACTACGCCTGGTCTGATTCACGCGGGGACGTGATACGTAGGCAATCCCCATAAGATTCGATTGCTTTTAATAAAGAAAGAGAATAAGGTACATAATAAAATGAAACACGGAATTTCCAAATAATTTAAAAGGGGATAACTGAGCAAGCCGGGATGACGCATGTTGTTTGAAGCAAAGCATATAGAAACGGTTAACTGCCTAGGTACATTGCATCCCCTATGTGTTATGATCAAATCTGTTGAAATCTAACGCTACCGAAGTTTGTTATTGTCTGATTCAGACAGTTAGTTGTTAAAGAATTCTGGCAACACATTCATACCAAACCAAATCCAAAGGATCGGTAGCAACAAACATGACTACTTTAGAGAATAGTAATGAGGAAGAAAGGCCGATGAGCCAATTGCTAAAAGAGGCAATGGAAAAGATTGAAAGGATGGGACTAGAGATGCATGCAATGCAGCTAGCCTTGGCCAAAACACAAAAGAGCCCTGAGACACTGGGACACATGCCGGAGTACCCTCACTCTGGCCCTTCCACAAGCCGCCCAAATCCCCTCTATCATCAGGAAAGAAGCCCTCATGATTCCCAAGCTCCACCACCCCATCAACCTCTCCCAACACCCAATATTCCCATTTTTGTGGGACCAACATCGGCCCCTTTGCAAAGGACGACCAGTGAGCCATTGTTTCAGGCTCACGATACACAATACTATCCCCCTGAGCCTACATTTCATGCACCTGAGCCTCAAGCTTACAATCCACATGTGGAAGTGCCGACAGAGATTGAAAAGCCGGCTAAGGCCCCTGAACAGGATGAAGTGCTGAGAAAGTTCAAAAGCCTGGAGCAATCCTTCAGGAACTTGCACGGTTTGGGCAATCAAGTCAGCGTGGCATACAAAGATCTGTGCCCTTTCCCAGATGTCCAACTCCCGGCTGGGTTCAAGATGCCCAAGTTTGATTTATACGAAGGGCACGGTGATCCCATGGCACATTTGCGGGGATTCTGTAGTAAAATGAGAGGGGCAGGAGGCAAGGACGAGCTCTTGATAGCTTATTTCGGCCAAAGTCTGAGCGGATCTACACTGGAATGGTATACCAGGCAGGATTTCAGCAGGTGGTACAGGTGGGATGACCTGGCGCAGGCTTTTGCAGGTCATTTCCAGTATAATCTGGAGATAGTCCCTGACCGTCTCACGTTATTGAGAACTGGGAAGAAACCCGGGGAAAGTTTTCGCGAGTTCGGGTTCCGCTGGAGAGAACAAGCAGCCAGAGTCGATCCTCCCATGAGAGAGGGAGAGATGGTGGACTATTTTTTGCAGACATTGGATCCAACCTACTTTGGTCACTTGGTGACAATGGTTGGAAAATCTTTCAACGAAGTGGTCAAAATAGGGGTCATGATAGAAGAAGGTTTGAGGTCAGACAAGATTTTGAACTATTCGGCACTCAAGGCCACAACCCAGGCTATTGAAAGCGGCACGGGAGGTGCGCTAAGAAGAAAGAAAGAAGAGGTTGCCACGATTGAGGCAGGCAGTTGGTCCCGGGCTGGCAGGCCGCATTACAACCAACCCAGGCCTCACAGGTCAAACTACCCATACAACCCACCACAAAATTTCTATCCACCTCGAGAACCACATTGTTCCGTACACCAAGCCCAGGTATACACTCAGCCTCCGGTTCGCCCACAATGGCGCGCACCGGTTCCCCAGAACATATATGCACCACCACAAAACACCTACCCTCCACCAAGGGCATATAGAAACCCTTCAGGGGCAGGTTTCCGGGGAAATCCAGATGCTAGGAATGACAGGTTGCGGAAGCAAAGAACCTTCACCGAACTGGGAGAAACCTACACCGATGTGTTCCACAAGCTGCGGCAATTGGGTTTGGTTAGTCCTGTCCATACTCGGGACCAAATCCCCCGCCTCAGAATTTGGATCATTCAATCAGTTGTGAATACTGTTCAGGGATGCTCGGGTACGATACCGAGAAGTGCTGGAAGTTAAGGCATGCCATACAGGATCTTATTGACACCAATAAGATCGAGGTCCAGACACCGGAGGCTCCTAACATCAACCAGAACCCACTGCCAGCGCACCACGAAACTCACATGATTGAGTTGGTGTGTGAGGGAGGAGAATTAAGAAAACCCTCACAAACAGTGATGATGATCCAAGCCGCCCCGAAAGAAGTCTTAGCCAGTGGAGGAACGAGTGTACAGTCGCAGGGAGAAGGCATCAAGCCGGTAGTGATATGGGGGAAAAGCCCATCCATCATAGCAAGCAAACCCGAGCCAAGCAAGTTGGTAATACCAGGGATCCTGCCCACACCGGCAGTCATGTTGAAAGGGGTATGTAGAGAACGGGTGACCATAAAGCCGGTGGTCCAACTGCCGATGATTGACAGCAGGGCTGTGCCCTGGAAATATGAAAAGGCAGTGGTGACCTACCAAGGAAAACAGGTGGAAGAAGTCAGTTGTGAAGCGCAAGGGCTGACTCGATCAGGTCGATGTTTTGCTCCGGTGGAGTTAAGAAAAACCAACCCAGTGGCAACCAAGAAGCCAGTGTCAGAAGAAGAGGCTGAAGAATTCCTGAGGAAGATGAAAGTACAAGACTATTCTGTGGTTGAGCAGCTGAGAAAAACACCGGCCCAGATCTCACTATTGTCATTACTCCTCCATTCCGAGGAACATCGTCGGGCCCTGTTGAAGATATTGAATGAGGCCCATGTACCCAGTGAGATTTCTGTAAACCACCTGGAAACCATTGCCAGCAAGATCTTCGAGGTGAACAGAGTGACATTCTCAGATGATGATCTGCCGGTGGAAGGTACGGAGCACAATAAAGCTCTATACCTGGCTGTCAAATGTGAAGACTCGGTGGTAACCCGAGTATTGGTGGATAACGGCTCAAGCGCCAATATTTGTCCCTTATCCACCCTGGACCAGTTAAAGATTGACCGTGGAAGAATCCGGGAGAATAGCATCTGTGTCCGGGGATTTGACGGAAACGGAACAGCCACTGTGGGGGATGTTGTACTTGAACTGACCATTGGGCCAGTCCTGTTTACCATGGAATTCCAGGTATTGGACGCTACGGTATCTTACAACTTGCTGTTAGGACGACCCTGGATTCATGCAGCTAAAGCGGTGCCTTCCACCCTACATCAGACATTGAAGTTCGAGTGGGAAAGACAAGAGGTCGTGCTGCACGGTGAGGACACAACATGCACCATGAGCGGAACCATTGTGCCTTTCATAGAGACCACTGATGACAAGGGCCCCTGGGTCTACCAGATTCTCGATACAGGGTCAGCCAACAAAATTTCTGAAGGAGAAATCATCCCGCACCCTAGGGTAGCTGCCGCAACGGTCATGATGGTCTCGGAGATGCTGGGTAACGGATTTGTACCGGGAAAAGGCCTGGGAGTTGAACTTCAAGGGATAGTCCAACTTGTCTCCCTTCCTAAGAATCTGGAAACCTTTGGGTTGGGGTTCAAACCGACCGCAGCAGACAGGAAGGAGGCGCGAAGAATGAAGAAGAAGGTCTGGTTTCTGCCTAAACCAGTACCATGCCTCTCAAGGTCTTTTGTTAAAGCAAGTGCCAAGGAGTCAGCGATCCCAAAGATTCGAGGACCTTTGATCGGTATAAATGAAGACCTGAATCAGAGTTTTGAGAGGCTATTTGCAGATGTCAGTATGGTGGAAGCTGGAGAAGGTTCCAGCAGAGCAGAGATAAAATTTGTGGGGCCTGAGGCCAAGACCAACAATTGGACGGTTACTCCTCTTCCTGTCCGAGGGGAGTCTTGGTAGTAGGCTTTGATTAATGTTTTGTTTGTTTATTTGTTTGATCGGATTATTCAAGGGTGTAATCCAAATTTTACTTTCGTTTTGTAAAAGTGTGAACCCTTTTTATCCCGCAAATTTAATAAAGTTTTTTTTCTTTTGTCCCATTTTAATTTCTTGTTTTGTTCTTTTCTTTCTGAACAGTTCTCTTTTTACTAGTTCTAATGACATGGCATGCACAGCGGATCTTCGACCTAGTCTAATAAATCAATCTGAAACCGACTCAATGATGCAAAAGGTCGTTTATGACGATGAATCCGAATGTGACGAAGGTGAAGCCTTCGAAGAAATAAACAGAGAACTGTGCCAATTTGAGGAGAAACCCAAGCCTAACTTAAATGACACCGAGGCTGTGAATCTAGGAGACGCTGATAACGTCCAGGAGACCAAAATTAGCATCCACATTGAGCCGAATGTCAGAGCAGAATTGATCAAAACTCTCAGGGAATTCAAAGACGTTTTTGTCTGGTCATATGATGATATGCCTGGATTAAGCACCAATTTAGTGGTTCACAAACTACCCACTGACCCGGCATACCCTCCGGTCAAGCAAAAACTAAGGAAATTTAAAACAGAAATGAGTGTAAAGATCAAAGAAGAGGTGATTAAGCAATTACAATCGAAGGTCATTCGGGTCGCTCGGTATCCCGAGTGGTTGGCCAATGTGGTACCAGTCCCAAAAAAGGATGGAAAAATCAGGGTGTGCGTGGATTACCGCAACCTCAACAAAGCAAGTCCCAAGGACAATTTTCCGCTACCCAACATTCATATCTTAATCGACAATTGCGCAGGGCGCGAGATTGGATCCTTTGTGGATTGCTATGCAGGTTATCATCAGATCCTAATGGATGAGGAGGATGCTGAGAAGACAGCGTTTATTACGCCATGGGGAACCTACTGCTATCGGGTAATGCCATTCGGGTTAAAGAACGCTGGGGCAACATACATGCGAGCAATGACTGCAGTGTTTCATGACATGATACACAAGGAGATTGAGGTGTACGTCGACGACGTGATCATCAAATCTTGGCGTCAGGAGGACCATATAGCAGACCTAAGGAGATTTTTCCAAAGACTCCGGAGGTATGATATCAAGCTTAACCCGGCCAAATGCGCATTCGGGGTTCCATCAGGAAAGTTGCTAGGATTCATCGTCAGTCGGCAGGGAATTGAGTTAGACCCGTCCAAAATTGAATCCATCCGAGATTTGCCACCGCCAAGGAACAAAACAGAGGTAATGAGTTTGCTGGGTAGACTCAATTATATCAGCAGGTTCATCGCTCAACTCACAGCAACTTGTGAGCCCATATTTCGGCTGCTGAGAAAGGACGCTGCAGTAGGTTGGACAGCAGAGTGTCAGGAGGCCTTCGACCAAATCAAAGGGTATCTGTCTAATCCACCCGTATTGGTCCCGCCTAAGCCCGGGAAACCCCTAATCCTTTACCTGACGGTCTTGGAAAATTCATTTGGTTGTGTACTGGGGCAACATGATGACACAGGGAGGAAGGAGCAGGCCATCTACTATCTTAGCAAGAAATTCACAGTGCATGAGGTCAAGTACACTCAACTCGAGAAAACGTGTTGCGCCCTAACTTGGGTAGCTCAGAAGTTGAAGCACTACCTGTCTTCATATACTACTTATCTCATATCCCGCTTGGACCCATTGAAGTATATCTTTCAGAAACCTATGCCCACGGGAAGGTTGGCAAAATGGCAAATTCTGCTCACCGAGTTTGATATCATCTATGTGACGAGGACAGCCATGAAAGCCCAGGCACTGGCAGACCATTTGGCCGAGAATCCCGTTGATGAAAAATACGAGCCCTTAAGAACGTATTTTCCTGACGAAGAGGTGATGCATACGAATGAGTTGGAATTACCCGAGGAACCAGGTTGGAAGCTTTTCTTCGATGGAGCTGCAAATGCAAAAGGGGTTGGAATAGGAGCAGTACTCATTTCTGAAACAGGACGGTATTATCCTGTTACGGCTCAACTACGCTTCTATTTCACCAACAATATGGTCGAGTATGAGGCTTGCATTCTGGGTCTGCGCCTGGCTGCCGACATGGATGTCCAGGACGTCTTGGTCTTGGGAGACTCGGACCTCTTGGTACATCAAATTCAGGGTGAATGGGAAACACGAGATCTAAAGCTCATACCATACCGACAATGCTTGCATGATCTGAGCAAGCAATTTCGATCGGTGAAGTTCAAACACATCCTGAGAGTTCACAATGAGGTTGCGGATGCCTTAGCCACCTTAGCATCAATGCTGCACCACCCTGACAAAATGTATGTTGATCCTCTACACATCCAGGTCCGTGATCAGCACGCCTACTGCAATGCCATAGAAGAAGAAGCAGATGGCGAACCCTGGTTTCATGATATCAAGGAATACCTCAGAATGGGGATATATCCAGAACATGCCTCTGGAGACCAAAAAAGAGCCCTCCGGCGTTTGTCGAATGGTTTCTTCCTCAGTGGAGGAGTATTGTACAAAAGAACCCCAGATTTGGGATTGTTGAGATGCATAGATGCCAGTCAAGCAACGACGGTTATGGCAGAGGTACATGCTGGAGTTTGTGGGCCACACATGAGCGGATATGTATTGGCAAGAAAGATCCTTCGAACAGGGTGTTATTGGCTCACCATGGAACGCGACTGTATCACTTTTGTGAGGAAATGCCATCAGTGCCAGATACATGGAGATTTGATTCATTCTCCACCAACAGAGTTACATGCGATGTCAGCACCTTGGCCGTTTGTGGCATGGGGCATGGATGTTATTGGGCCCATCGAGCCAGTAACGTCCAACGGTCACAGGTTCATTCTAGTGACCATTGACTACTTCACCAAATGGGTTGAGGCTAAAACCTTCAAATCAGTAACCAAGAAGGCAGTGTTGGACTTTGTTCACTCTCATATCATCTGCAGATTTGGGATCCCAAAAGTGATCATCATGGATAACGATGCGAATCTTAATAGCAGCTTGATGAGAGAGGTATGCCAACAATTTAAGATTACACACCGCAATTCCACCCCATATCGTCCTAAGGCAAATGGAGCAGTCGAAGCAGCCAATAAGAATATCAAGAAGATACTGCGAAAAATGGTGGAAGGGTCCAGACAATGGCATAAGAAATTACCCTTTGCCTTGTTGGGTTACCGCACTACCGTCCGGACTTCCATAGGCACAACTCCTTATTTGTTGGTGTATGGAACTGAGGCCGTGATACCAGTGGAGGTCGAAATTCCGTCCCTCCGAATTGTCGCTGAAGCCGGAATTGATGATGATGAATGGATCAAAGCTCGCTTGGAACAGTTGAGACTGATAGATGAGAAAAGATTGGCAGCAGTGTGCCATGGTCAGCTGTACCAGAAGAGAATGGCAAGAGCGTATAATAAGAAGGTGCGCCCTAGGAAATTTGAAGTAGGGCAGCAGGTATTAAGGAAGATCCTCCCACATCAGGTCGAGGCAAAAGGCAAATTCGCCCCAAATTGGCAAGGGCCTTATATCGTGACCAGAGTATTGTCCAACGGTGCTTTGTGTTTGACAGATGTCGAAGGTAGATGTGTCGACATGGCTATCAATTCAGATGCAGTCAAGAGATATTATGCGTAACTTCTTTAATTATGGAAATATTTGGTCTATTTGTTTGTATTTGGCATTTATTGGATAATGAGATGACGGAGGCAATTCTTTCTTCTACCCAAACACTGTTTAACCCTTGCTTCCCCCTTTGAGCCTTAAGTTATTCTTTCATACCCCTCTTTTGGAATCAATAATGGGAAAGACATGAAAAAGAAGAAAATGAAAATAAGGAAAAGACATGAAGAACAATAATGGGAAAGACATGAAAAAAAAAGAAAGAAAAGAAAAAAAAGAAGAAGATAAAATCACAAGAAATACAAAACCGTGGGAACTACGTTTGACCTGATTCCTCAAAGAGGATACGTAGGCGCCTCACGGCTCGGTCATAGTATGCATCATAATAAATATAGGATGCATAATGTACATAGTGTGCCTAATAGACACAGCGTGCGTAACGCACATAGCGCAACATAAGTGTAAAAAAAAAATTCCCCAAGCACGAAAACTGGGGCAGAGGTTATGTTTTAAAATCCCACAAAGGTTTGATTCCAAAAGTTGTAGCACATCGCCCATCAGATTATTTTCATTTTTCATAGCCTTTCTTTAACCCCACACCAAAACCAACATCAACGTCCAAAAGACCTCCCGATCAATGTTCAAGAGATGTCGAAATTTTGCAACAAAATTGCAACAAAATTTTGGATCCTTCGAAGACTTTTGCTCCTGATTTACATAAAGTCAACGCTCGATAAATGTCTGAGAGAATGATGGGGACAAGGGTGTGATTTTCCTTGGTGGTGAGGATTTGCACAACTTTTGCGGTGCGAATATCAATTGTTCGCTCTTTGTTTGGGAAGACCATGATTCCTAGAAAAGCCACCATGAAAGCAAAGCGACGGTGAATCTGCCAAGTGTCTTTGTTTTGCTTGTTAGTAAGGCCTTTCTCATGAATTTCGAATCCATCTGACTTTCCGAACCTTGAATATAAGAAGTTGAAAGAACAACATCCGTTGATGACATTGCTTTTCCTGATTTGATTACTGATGTTCAGAAGACCGAAGAATCAATGTACCGAGGGAGCCTTTATGAATATCAGGCTTTGATTTCTTAGACTTCCGTCAAAACCAGCATATCCAGCTATCTCCTCTAATGTAGGAGTAAGCTCGAAATCAGAGAAACGAAAGACATTGTGAACAGGGTCCCAAAAAGTTACTAACGCTGCAATCAGATCATCATGGGGTTGAACTTTCATAATATCCGTGAGATTTCCCAAATGCTTGACGACCCATTTTTGACCATCTTCGCCTAATTCATACCACCATATTTGAAGCTGAAATAGAAACTCGTCTGTATTCGTGGATGGGGGTTTTGTGTGGTGCTCATTTTGTATCTGAAATTTAATTTTAATAAAGTCAAGACTCATTTTGAAAATATACACTAAAAAAATCATTTTCAATTTTTATTTTTTTTATTAAACACTTTTTATTTCAAGATTTAAAACTATTTTTGGTAATTTCTTAAAAATAACCCATTTTATTCCTCGGCTCTCAAAAATATTATCAATTAAGCTGGTCAACAAGCAAATCTGAGGCAAATGAATGCACAGGTAGCAAGTAGGATACATCAGAATGGTCTTTTTTATTTCGGGTTCATCTGTCCTAGACAGACCCAACCCCTGTGTTGAGTCTCCAAGGCCAAATGTACATGATGCAAATAGACGTTCCTACTAGGGATCCGGTACATGGCTGAGTTATTCTAGGTAAAAAACCTGAGGCATATTGTTCTAAACCTGGCTCACCCAAACGGACAGTTTGAGCCGAAGTGGGGGCAACGTACCGGGAGCACGAAAGTCTACCCGGCCTAGTTACTTGTCCCAACTTTGTCTTATTTGGTATGACTTTAACAGAAAGGTGGGCCACGCGCACGTGTGCACCATAAATTTAGAAGACTCAGAAAGAAGGGGGTTTCGTAGCAGTTGTATATATTCACAATTCAAATAATATTAAAGCAGTAAAAGTGTCATTTAGCAAATTTGGCATATATCATGTAAAAAAAATCAGATAATAAATAAAGCCAAATATAACAGTTATTTAAAGCTCAAATTCTTTAAACCCTGAACCAGAGATTCTGGGACTTTTTTCCCCAGCAGAGTCGCCAGAGCTGTCACACCTCCTTTTTCCGCCCCCGCGAGGGTGCTTAGGGAGTTTTCTCCATTTGAAGGACAGTCGAAACGGGATTGGTTTATTTGTTTCAGAGTCGCCACCTGGGAATTTTAAGGCGTCCCAAGTCACCAGTTTTAATCCCTGAATCGAGGAGAATATGACTCTGTTTGTTATTCTGCGAACCAGAAATCTTGAGTAAGAAATTCTGTTAATCCGGAAGAAGGTGTTAGGCATTTTCGAATTCCGTGGTTCTAGCACGGTTGCTCAACTGTTTTTATTCTTGGCTTAATTATCTTGATTTTACTAAATACATTTTTATCGCATGATTTTGTTACCGCTTTTATTTAGATTGTTTACAATTATATAAACGAATTACGCGTACGTATACTCGTATTATATACCTTTTATAATCATAAAGAATCATGCCACGCATACGTGTACATAAAAAGGTTGATAATATTTTTTATTATAAAAAATCATACGTTCGAAGTTAGAAATAAAATTAAGAACAACGTCGCCCTTGTATGCACATCTCGGGTTATATGAAATTATTTTAACATTCTTGGAGAAATCCCTTTTATTAAATATTCGCTCGAAGTTGCGCGAACGCATAATCCGAATTTGCTTTTAAAAATATAATCAGGTTACGCGAACGCATCCCTAATCGTGCAAAATATTCGTAATGGTATTATGGATTTTCCACAAATTGTTTATTATATCCATACATTTTTATGTGAAAATCATGAGAAATTCCCATTTTTGAGATGCCCTTAAATTCTTTGAAAAGAATTCACAATTTATTAAATGTTGACCGCTGATTATATTTTTCGCTTATGAATTACATTCCTCCAAGCTATTCAAATTTAAAGAAAAGAATAAACATATGATTAACACTATTTTTTAGTAAATACAACATATGTATACTAAAAATGTGAATAGCGTATGAAACTAAAAAAAAATCAATTCTTGAAAGGAAATGATATTTTCGAAGAATTCTCATTATTCTTTTTGCAACGAATGTTATTTTTGCACTCTTAAAATTGTTACACGTTATAAATCTAATCTACTTCTACATCACTTGTTCTTAATCCGATATGCATGATTATTTTGGTTAATTCTGCTTATGATTGAGTTTGGGATATACATAATCGAAACGATTTCTATTCTTAACCTACGCGAACTATCGGCAAACGCTAACTTTCGCATTGTAAAATTCCTAGGCCATTTGTTATTAAGAAAGAGAACAAATCTACCTGTTGACTTAATAAAATGATATTGCATATAACATTATTCGCCATATTTTGACATTGTGAACATAGCGGATTTTACTAATGCAACTTTCAACTATTGATTGTAAATATAACCATTGTTATGCCATAATATAGCAAAGTGCAACCAACATCACCTAGCTTTAAACAACAACTAACTAACTAACAAAATAAACCAATAATGTATGTTTTCCTTGATATTTCTATATTATGCTGTACCTAACTAACAATACCATAAAGTTTGAATAATGGCCAACTTTCTGTCATGTTCCTTATTTTGACAGTTCAAATATAACTAAACTAATGAGATTTCGAAATGGATAACATTATTACAAAGCTTTTATACGAATTTCAAAATAAGACAATTAACTTATAACCATCGTGTCGAACTCACTACTAGTTAACCAACATGAAACAAAGCTGAAATTTAAACTAATGAACTTAGACGAATGGAAAACAGAATTATAATTTCCAAGCTTCATTTATTTGTCATGTTGAAGCTCTTCACAACATGAGTTTAAAAGATATGTACCTGGAAATGAAGGTAGAAAGAGTAAATTTCAGCAGTAATAGCAGCAACAAAATAGGTAGAAAGTGCCAAATAACGCAGCCGATTTTGAGCACAATCAAAGAGTCCCGTGAAACCAGACCAAAAGTAACAGAAATTTAAGAAAAAATTTCAGATTTAAACCACACAGTATCAACAAACAAACACGGATAGATTCCAGGAAAAATATGTTTCGGATTTTTCTTTCCTTCTTCTATATCTGTTTCAGATTGTGTGTATGTGTGTGTGTTCTCATTCTTTTGTTTCTTTTTGTTTTCTTCTTTCTTTTCAGATTGTTGTTTCTAATTCAGTATGTGTTTCTTTTTTTAATTTCTCTCTTTTCCCTCTGTGTATCTCTCTGTGTATATGTATCTCTGTGTGTGTTCCCCTCCTTTTTTTTTGCCTTAAAATCAGATCCTGTATTTATACAGGTCTGCCTCTTTTCTTTTCAGTGCTGCCTGGACCCTTTTCTCTTTTAAAAAGCAGAAAGTCCCATTAAAATCTGCTTTTACTACTTTAAATCCCATTAAGTGATCTTATCATGACTTTCAGCAGCCCATTACCCTTTGTTTCCCATTATCCCATTAAATTAAAAGCCATTAACATTCCACTTTTAGCTCACTATTATTATCATATTACCCTTACTGTTTTATCCCAGAAATACCCCAGAAATCCTATTGTAATTACTATTATTACTACCTTTAAACTAAAATTCAGAATCTGATACAAAACAGATTTTAAAATCTGTCCAGGCTTAATTATCCTTCTGATTTAAACAACTAGAACCAATCCTAATCAATTTCCTAACACAGTTGTATCTAATCAACCCTTGTAAACTTGAATTCAAACTTAACATCACAATAACATTACACTGAATTCAGTACAATAATTCAAACTGAACTTCAACTTTGAACTAAAATCAACCAAACACAGGAGCATTGTCAATATACTGACAATGCCCTGAAACTTAATGTTCAGGAAATAATATATACACAACATTTATTTTGACAGACTTATTGATTTACAAACGAGTATTAATCAACTGACTATCAAATACGAAACAACTGATTACAACAAAATAATCCATCCAAAATAGGTTGTTTCAATCAACATTTTCAGAAACATGATTTATAACACAACTAATCGACGAACTTAATCAAGTCGATTACACACATTGTAAATAATCATAACCAACAGAAACAATTCACATTTTGATCAAGTAGACGGGTAGGAGACAGAATCATAGAATTAAATAAACAAAAATATGAAAAATTACACAGGTTATTAAAACAAACAACTATACATACGTAGGAAACAAAAGAAGTAGAAAAAATACCTCTGAATCCTTAATTCACACGGACACAGGGTCGACTTGGACTTGGACCTTTTTGAGGCTGAACAGACCTTATTCGAAGTATTCTCAACTGAGAATACCTCGATTAAAGTCTCTTAGACCTCAATCCCTCATTTGGATTGGACAGATTCCACGAGTGAAAGTTTTTAGGTTTTCAGATTCTTGGATTTTAAATTCGAACACTTCTTGGCAGATTCGAATCAAACCAATGGTATTCTAGGCACGAGGGAGGTCAGATGGGTAACTGGTGTAAGTTTGAGGTAGGTTGGGATAGGGTCAGGTTTCACTCGAATCTTCAAATGAAGATTCGAGCAGTTCCAGTAGGATTCGAGCCATGCAACTAACAGATCCGTGGTGAGGGTATCTAGGGGAAGCTATGGTGTTATTTTGGAGGCCATTGGAGAAGATAAGGTTTTCAGACCAACCTTCGATTTAAGATTCGAAGAGTTGGGGTCTGATTCGAAGGAAACTAATCCTGGATCCGTAAAGAGGGGGTTGTGAGGAGTCTGGGGTGTTAAGGTGGTGACCGGCGGCGTTATTGCCGCCGGGTTTCAGGCGATGGGATGCTAGGGCGGCTAGGGTTAGGGGTGTGCTTTCGGAGAAGATGATGAATAGTGAAGAGGGGGGGTGTTTAGTTAGGGGGCCGAGGTAGGGATTTGGACTTATATAGGGACGGGGTGGATTGATGCTGACCGTTAGATCAGACAGAATGAATGGCCAGGATCTATTCACTTAACCAAACGATGTCGTTTGGTTTAAGTTAGGGGGACGGGTTGAACTGGGTACTGGATCGGGTAAGGATCACGGGTTAGGTTTGTAGGATCTCAGCCGTTGGATGGATTTAATCCAACGGCCCTTGATGAAGGACGACCAAACGTTGTCGTTTTGGTTCGTTTGAATTGGACCGGACATGGGAGTGTTGGGATTGGGCTGTGGAGGGTTAAAGTTTTTTGTTTGGGCCTGGATTTCAGTCCAGGCCCGATTTTTTAATGTTCAGAATCCATTTCAATTTCCTAATTTAAATTTTCCAATTTAATTATTAAAATCCTAATTAAAATTATAAAAACAAGAATTAACTTTACAAGACATTTAATCAACCTTTAACAATTATTAACACATAGACAAAATATTAATCACATAGTGAAACATGCATATTTTTT
Organism: Nicotiana tabacum; assembly: GCF_000715075.1. Taxonomy (NCBI): domain Eukaryota; kingdom Viridiplantae; phylum Streptophyta; class Magnoliopsida; order Solanales; family Solanaceae; genus Nicotiana; species Nicotiana tabacum. Next base: position 78,884,079 of record NC_134089.1, on the reverse strand, counting down.
GTGATTTTATTTTAATTAACTCAATTATTAAATGCATAATTAAATCCTAGATATGCATGAAACATGTATTTTTATTTTTATTTTGTTTAATTATAACAAAGCAAACATTTACGGACAAAACACAAACAATTAATAAACGCAACACAATTTCTAAAATTGCACACTAAAAGAAATTAATTTTATTTTTGATTTATTTTGGAGTAGTTTTCGTGAGGCAAAAATCATGTGCTCACAACATATTTTTGTATTTTTCATTAATTAAAATAGAATAAACATTGACAGACAAAAATGCGAATAATTATCCAAAAATGCCACGCAAATCCTCAAAATTACACACAAAGGAAAATTATTTTATCTTGAATTTTTGGGAGTAGTTCTCGTAGGGCAAAAATCACGTGCTCACAAATATGCCTGATAAATTAGATAATAACACTATACATTGGCAAAGTAATAGTTAACTGATCGAATCCATGTCTCAATCTAGAGATTGATACACCTTTATGAAAGCTTATAAGTTTTCATGTGTAAACGTTACATTTGAATTTTATATGCGTCACAAGAAATAATTTAAGCAAAGGTCTAAAGGATATAATCAATAAATTAAATCATTAGTAATTTAATTTATTTGATTAGTATCTGAATCTTAACATGGGGAGTTAAAATGATATTTAATAAAAGAATTTTGAAATTGAACTAAGAACTGCCAATACAAATTTTTCGTTGAATAACTCATAATTTATTGTGGTAAAATTTTCATATATTTCGAATTAATTTCATTACAGTTCGCCTCGTTAATTAAATAGTATGTTCCATGTTGTACCTAAATAATTAGAAATTAAATGAAACTGGTTTCTTGATGGAAAAGGAAGACCGAAAATATTTTGGATATAGTTTTAAACCCTAAAATATGTGGCTATATAAAGGGTCTTATTCCATCAAGGAGGCTGGAAGCACGTCATTTCTTAGAGAAATTCGCTCACATATTCTTTGTAGGGGAACTTGTAACGACCCGACTGGTCGTTTTGAGTATCTGCACTTCGCTCGGTGTTTTGAGGGCTAAAGTATCTCCCTATGATGTATTTTGACTTATGTAAATCGTCAGTTTTGGTTTTCAGGTTATTCGGGACTGATTTGGAAAAATGATTCTCAACTAGGGAGCTTTAAATTTGAAAGAGTTGATCGAGTTTGGCTTTTTAGTATTTTACCTCGGATTGGAATTTTGATGGTTCCATTAGCACTGTTGGATAATTTTGGACTTAGGAGCGTGTCCATATTGTAATTTGGAGGTCCGTAGTTGAATTTGGCTCGAAATGACGAAAGTTGGATTTTTTGAAAAGCTCGGCCGATAGTGGACTTTTTGATATCGGGGTCGAATTTCAATTCCGGAAGTTGGAGAACCTTCCCTTTTCTTCTCTCTCCTTTCCCTCATCTCTCGGGCCTCAACCGAATTTGCTCCATTTTGCTCAGTTGAGGAGCAGAGTTTTGCTAAAGCTCTCCTTCAAAGAATAAATGAGCTTCAATTATTTCATTACAATAGAGGGAATCACATTCCCTTTAAATTCTCCTCGAGAGCAGGCCCGCAATGTCAAATATGACTTGTGTGCAAAATATAAGGTCAATCGGACCTGATTCGATGGGTTTCAGCATCGATTGTAAAAGTTTGAAGTTTCAAGTTCATTAATTTTTGGAGTGAGATGTGATTCGTCGTTTCAATGTTGTTATGTGTGTTTTGAGGCCATGAGTAAGTCCATGTTATGTTATGTGACTTGTTGGTATATTTTTACATGGTCCCAAGGGGCTCGGGTGAGTTTTGGATAGGTTTGGGTTGTGTTGCGCTCATTTGTTTTATGTTTCGACGTTGTTTCTTCAAGCATAAATGGTACTACATTAAGCAAATGAACTCCAATTTCTGTTTTTATTGAAATATTAGATATCGTAATTTTGGAGCCATAGCAAAAAGAATTATCGAATTTGGACAACGTATGAAGAGTTTATGGTCATTTTGTTAAGAATTAGGTTGCCAGATTTTTCAGTTTAATTACGAAATTGCCGCTGATTTCGTATTAAAAAATCTGCACTATTTTCAAATATTGAAACCAACATATCTCCTTCAATATAAGGTTAAATTGAGTGATTCAAGAGCCTAGCTTGACTAGAATTTCACAAGGAATCCATTGAATGTATCAAAAGTGAGTTTCGAGATCATTTGGCATAAGAAACGAGGGAAAACATTGTTAAAATGAGGGTTTTGTTCATTTAACATATTTTAAGTTGGGGAGCTCGGAATCGGGCAATTTTTGAGGCGATTTTCACCATGAATTGGGGTAAGTGTTCTCTACTCGATTTTAGTTATATTCCATGAATCTATCTTCGATTTTAGCTTTTGGTTGATGAATTTTAAAGAGGAAATTGGGGATTTTGGCCTAAAGTTTCATAATATGAATTTTTTAGTTTTAAACATCGATTTGGAGTCGGAATTGAGTTAAACTAGTATGGTTGGACTCGTAATTGAATGAGTTGTCGGATTTTATGGGTTTTGTCGGGTTCCGAGGCATGGTCCCGGGTGTGATTTTTGGGCGGATTTGGGATTTGATTTAGGATTCAATCTTTATCATTTGGAATTGTTTCCTTGGGCTTTATTTGATGTATTTGAGTTGCTTTTGGCTAGTTTTGAGACGTTCGGAGGTCACTATGTGCGTGTTGGCATTTTTGGAGCATCACTTGGCTTGCTCGGTATTGTAATTTGCTTATTCGAGGTAAATGTTTTGCCTAGATTTTTTGAGGAAATTTTTCCTCCTATTTGTCATTTTTTGCTACATGCGGGGGGTGATACATATATGAGGTGACGAGCGTATATCTATGTGCCATGGTTAATCATACTCAGAGGGTAGATTATGTTATATTTGTGTTTGTAGAATTCTATGACATACTGCTTAATGCCTTACTTGACTCTTAGATACTAATGACATAATATTAAATGATAGAAATCAAGACTTAGTTTGTTATAACTTGATCAAACTTGATGGAAATTGTGAGAATACATTGATATGTCTAATTCGGTCACCTCTATGCGAAATCATTACTACATTACTACAACCGATATTCTTGTGATGCTAAACTCTATACTTTTATTGTGGGTCATTTATGAGATACGTGGAAGTATTTGAATAATACGGTACTTGAGTGTTATTGAACCATTATTGACTTAGAAAGTTGTGATTTGGAATTTGTTTGGAATATTCATTTGAACACTCTCCTCGATGTTATTTATACTTCCTGCCTTGCCATTTTATTGATATTCATATGCTTGGTAAGGAAGAGTGTAAAGCACAAAGAGTGATGCCGTGCCATTTTATATTCATTATCATGTGAGGAAGAGTGTAAAGCATGAAAGGTGATATCGTGCCATGTTATTAAGAGTAATAGCACGAAGGGTGATGTCGTGTCATATCATTTGAGAGTAAAAACACGAAGGGTAATGCCGTGCCATTTCATCTATATTGTTATGATTGTGTGTTATCATGAGGTCATGGCACGATGGGTGTTTCCGTGCAGGCGAGGATGAGGGACATGCATTATGTTTGATATCAATTTTCTGTGTATACGTTCATGTCTTTACCTTGAACTGCTATTGTCATAATTATAGACTTGATGTGACTTGTTGCTAGTGTTATATCGTTGATCTCTATTTCAATTGTTGTCGTGTTGCTCATACCTTCTACTTGCTTAGCCTTCAAATACCATGCATATTTCATGCTTTTATAATTATATTTATGTTGTATCTATTCTGTAGCACTTAGTATAAGCCTTCCACCATGTTAGCCATTCATGCCCTTACTTGTCAACTTGTAAAGATCATGTGTTTCCGTTTTATTTGTTATATTTGTACTTAGGCCTTTAATATGTTAGTTAATTGAAGTTGATATTTCTTGTTTTCCAAATTGTTGTTATTACTCACATGGTTTCCGCTTAGTTTTTTACTGTTGCCCACATGTGCATCTTTGTCCATTGTTGTTACTTGCGTATTCCCTACTTTATAATTCCTGTTATCGATATTTCTGTCATCTGGTTGGTTCTGTTACTCGTACATTTGGGATGATGAGATGAACGCAGGAAGGGTATTAATTGATTTGTCACAAAATTTATATATATATATATATATATATATATATATATATATATATATATATATATAGGTGAGGCAGAGATAGAAGCACGAAGAGTGTTACCGTGCCGTTTGATTTGATATCTTGAATATACTTCTCATACTAGAAAAGATTGTAAATCTTCTAATGTGATTCCTTTTTGTAATTGTTGACTGTCTCGCCGAATTGTATATGGTACTTTTAACTATTATGCTTTGAACTGCTTTTACTGTTAATCTAATGTACATGTTATAACAATAAGCATCTTTTAACTAAAAGCCTCGTCACTACTTCGACGAGGTTAGACAAAATAATTACCAGTACATGGGGTCGGTTATACTGATACTACACTTCTATACGATGTGTACAGATTCTTTGGAGCGAAGCTGTTGGTGACGTCGAGTGCTGCTTCGGCAGATGTTCGTGCGTTTCGGATATAGCTGCCACTTGTCCTTGGTAGCTTTGGTTTTACTATTCTATTTATGTATCTTTCAAATAAAACGTGTATTTATTCGTACTAGCTTTGTAATTTCCAAATCTTAGAAGCTCATGAGTCGTACTACGAATCTTGGGTAAATTTGTAAATGTTCAGTTATCTATTATCTATTCTCTTATAATCTCAGTTGAGTTGTATTTTCTGTTAGTTGGCTTACCTAGCGGGTTGAGTTAGGTGCCATCACGACTTGTGATTTTTGGGTTGTGACAGAACTTATAGAAATGTCCCAAATAAGTCTCAACTTACCAACCTCTAGCCATTAATCATATACTAAAACTAGCCAAGCCCGTATAAAAGTTAAAAACCCAAATAAATAAGGTTCTTTCTCTCCAAGAATCACATGCAAAAATCTCCTTCCAAATTTTTAAGCGTGATTAGCAACATTAGATGCAAGACGGAAAGGAAATTTCATGGATGAGGTAGCAAATAAGGTGATGAAATATGAATAAGGCTACATATCTTATTACTCCCTACGTTTCAATTTATGTGAACTCATTTGACTAGATACGAAATTTAAAAAAGAGAGAAAGACTTTTGAACTTGTGTAGCTATAAATCGGTGCATAAAGGTAAATTGTTTCTAAATATAGAAATGAGTCATTCTTTTTGGCACGAACTAAAAAAGAAATAGGTTCACATAAATTGAAATGGAGGGAGTATTTAATAAATTGATAATTGGTACCTGAAAGCTATTAAAGTTGGTACTCCACATCAAATTCAATAGTAGAGCAAGGAGAACAAATAGACACACAAATGTAACTAAGAATAGAGATCATATCTCATACTTTCATTATGATTGATTTTATTTTGTGTCTCACACAACTTACACTAGTTGTGTGAGACCTCTTTTTATCTCACATATTTGTGGACCCATATCTTACACATCTGGGTCCACAAAAATTCTGGGACCACATAGTTGTGAGACAAAAAAGAGGCCTCACACAACAAGTAGTGTTGTGTGAGGCACAAAATAAATTTTTTCCCTTCATTATATAACCAGAGCAGAAGCCGGTTTAATATTAAAGCTAATAGATAGCTTGACAGAACATCTTTAGTTAGTCCCATCAAACTATTATAACAAGGTAGTTAGATTGAGATACTATTGGTAATTCCTTTGGCAGTAAGTCCTGGTTCACTTGTAGGATAGAGCAATGTGTATGGCATCTTAATAGGCCCACTCCTATTCTTCAATTTTCCATCATTGTTCATCTTCCATATATTTTCCTCTATTTCAGCCAGCTTCTTTCCAAACCTTTCAAAAGCTTTCATTGCTTCTTTGTCCATAGTCCATCCAAGAGTCTCTTTTTGGCCAAGATAAATTTCATCTGAGATATGTGTTGATAACACCTCAAGAGCAGATATGCCAATCAAAGTTTGGAACTAGGGTGTAATCGTCTATAGATATCCCTTTACAGGGTTCAACTTAAGCTCCTCATACTCAGGGGTTCAACTTAAGCTCCTCATACTCAGGGGTTCCAGTCTCAGGAATAAGTTTTTGGCTCATACCAGGGTGATTTGGAGCAAAGCCTCCATAAGGATACTGCCCAAAATTAATGGCAGCATGAAGAGCAGATGCCATCCAGATAATGATAGTCAATGAGTCGACTAACTCTTGACGTGTTTGCATCTTAGGCCATCAGGGCTCATCTTTCTTGTCACCATGTCCTACTTCGCGAACCTCCTTCCACTAAGCTTGGAGTTCAATGTCTTTCTGAATCATGTCATCTGATTTGTAATACAAACTGGTACACTCCTGTACCCAATTTTTGATTGCTGACCAGATTTCATGTCCATCTACCGCGTAAGGATATCCTCAATTAGTAGGCGGACACAATGTTTGGAAGTAGGATCCTCGACAGCCACTCTTCTGAAAACCAAAAAAAACTTAAAAATCATTACCTTAGGACATTGTAACATAGTAGATAGGCTGCAGTACAAAGTAATCGATATGACCAAACCTATTGTTGTATGTGAAATTAGACAAAATAAAAGAAAGAAAAATAAAAAAGAGATGAAAATATGATGTAAGCGCTTACATCGACATTCTTGTGATGTAAGCGCTTACCTCGACATTCTTGTGATGTAAGCGCTTACCTCGACATTCTTGTGATGTAAGCGCTTACCTCGACATTCTTGTGATGTAAGCGCTTACCTCGACATTCTTGTGATGTAAGCGCTTACCTCGACATTCTTGTGATGTAAGCGCTTACCTCGACATTCTTGTGATGTAAGCGCTTACATCGACATTCTTAAGATGTAAGCACTTACCTCGGCTGAGCATTCAAATGCCTATAAATAAGAGTCTACATTTTCATTTGTAGATCATCCCAAAACTTCTTCTTTCTCTCTTTAATTAATAAAGAGTTATCTTTGTGTGGCCGTGGAGTAGGCAAAAATTGTTGAACTACGTAAATCTTGTCTTGTCTTGTGCAATTTATTGTTTTTCTCTTAAATATTATTTTCTTTCTATTAGCTTGACACACTTCCTAACAACTGGTATCAAAGCACAGATAGTGTATTTCTGGTAGAAAAGCACAATATTGGTGCAGGTACTATTCACAAGAATAGTGCGACACTATTGATCATCGTTACTATTCACATGCACTATTCACATAAATTTTTTGTGAAAAATGGCATCGGAATAAGGGAAGGTTAAGATTGACAAGTTCAATGGCAAAAATTTTGGATTCTGGAAAATGCAAATAGAGGATTATTTGTACCAGAAAAAATTACACTTACCTCTGACCGAGGTGAAACTAGAGACTATGGCCAAAGCGGATTGGGATCTATTAGATCGCCAAGCTCTTGGTGTGATTTGTTTGACGCTAACACGAAATGTGGCGTTTAACATCATTAACGGGAATACCAATGCAGGCCTGATGAAGGCGTTATCAAATATGTACGAGAAGCCATCTGTTTCAAATAAAGTCTATTTGATGCGTCGATTGTTCAACTTAAAGATGACAGAAGGTGGATCAGTCACAGAACATATCAATGAGTTTAATATAATATTAATTCAGTTGAGTTCTGTTAATATAATAATTGATGACGAAATCAGGGCGTTGATTCTACTATCATCTCTACCGGAGAGTTGATCTGCAATAGTAACTGCAGTTAGCAATTCATCAGGAAGTACCAAATTCAAATTGAATGATATTAGAGACTTGGTTCTAAGCAAAGATATTCACCAAAGGGAACCCAGTGATTCCCTAGGATCTGCTTTAAGTACCGAAAGCAGGGGGAGAATCAACCAAAGAGGACAGAGTTATGGTCATGGCAGATCAAAGTCAAGGAGAAGAGGACAATCCAAAAATCGCAAGGACATTACTTGTTGGAATTGTGATAAAAAGGGTCATTACAGTAGCAATGTAGAGAACTAAAGAAGAAGAAGGAAGAAAATTCAGCAAATGCAATTGCTGAACAAGTCGGTGATGCACTAATTTGTTGTGCAGATAGTCCAGTCGAATCTTAGATTCTGGACTCAGGTGCATTCTTTCACTCTAGATCATGCAAAGAATTATTGCATAATTATATTGCTGGAAAATTTGGAAAAGTTTATCTAGCAGACGGCGAATCTCTCGACATTGCCGGAAAAGGTGAAGTTCGTATAAAGACTTCACAAGGCACGCTGTGGAAATTGCAAAATGTACGACATGTTCCTGGACTCAAGAAAAATCTGATATCTATGGGTCAGATTGACGATGAAGGATATGAAACAACATTCGGCAATGGATCGTGGAAGATAACCAAAGGGAATTTGGTTGTGGCACGATGCTTCAAAAGGGGAACACTGTATGCAACTGCAATACAAAGAGATACTATAGCAACAGTTGATCATGGTCGTGATACAACATTGTGTCATCAGAGGCTCGGGCATATGAGTGAGAAGGGAATGAAGCTTTTGGCATCCAAAGAAAAGTTACCAAACCTAAAACATGTTGAATTAGGTTTGTGCGAAGATTGCATTTACGGGAAACAAAAGAGAGTTAATTTCTCAAAGGTGGGAAGGACGCCAAAGAAAGAGAAGCTGGAACTAGTGCATACAGATGTGTGGGGACTAGCTCCTATAACTTCTCTAGGAGGCTCACGCTATTATGTCACCTTCATTGATGATTCCACAAGAAAGGTATGGGTTTATTTTCTGAAAAATAAATCTGATGTGTTTGTTACCTTTAAAAGATGGAAAGCTGAAGTTGAAAATCAGACAAGTCTAAAGTTAAAATGTTTGAAGTCTGACAATGGAGAAGAGTATGATAGCCAAGAGTTCAAAGCATTTTGCTCGGAGAATGGGATTAAAATGATCAAAACAGTTCCTGGAACACCGGAACAAAATGGTATTGTTGAGAGGATGAACAGAACCCTGAATGAACGAGCCAGAAGTATGAGAATACATTCTGGATTGCCGAAGTATTTTTGGGCTGAACAGAACCCTGAATGAACGAGCCAGAAGTATTTTTGGGCTGAGGCTGTTAACACGACAGCTTACCTAATAAATAGGGGACCCTCTGTACTGCTGAATATTTAAATTCCTGAGGAGGTATAGACAAGAAAGGAGGTAACTCTCTCACATTTGAATTTTTTTAATTGTGTTGCTTATATGCATGTAAACTCTAATGATAGAGATAAACTTGATCCTAAAGCCAAAAAATGTTTCTTTATTGGCTATGGTGATGATAATTTTGGTTATCGGTTTTGGGATGATCAGAATAGAAAGATCCTAAGATACAGAAATGTCACATTTAATGAAAATGTGATGTACAAGGACAAGCTTGAAGTACAACCAACCAACACCATCAAACAGACAATGTCTGAAACAGTTGAGTTAGAAGAAATCTCAGAAAATGAAGTGGCTAAAGGGATTACAACTGATTCTGAAATTGAAGATGAAGAACCAGAAGCCGGATTTGAAGAAGAACTAGAAGCCGAACCTGGATCAGAACCAAAACTGGAACCAGAGATAGAATCAAATGCAGAACCAAATCTGGAATCCGGACCTGAATCAAATTCGGATTTTGTTAGTCGTGAACCTACATTGAAGAGATCTAAAAGAGTCACAAATTCTCCAGATAGGTTAACGCTCTCTCTTCACTATTTACTTCTAACTGATGCTAGAGAACCAGAGCATTTTGTTAAAGCAATGCAGGTCATAGACTCTGATAAGTGGAATCTAGCCATGAAAGAAGAGATGAATTCTCTTCAAAATAATAAAACATGGATACTTACGGAGTACCAAAAGGAAAGAAGGCATTGCAGAACAAGTGGGTGTACATAGTCAAGAAAGAGCATAATGGTAAGAAGAGATACAAAGCACGATTAGTAGTAAAAGGCTTTCAGTAGAAGGAAGGAATTGACTACACCGATATCTTCTCTCCTATAGTCAAATTAACTACTATCAGGTTGGTGCTAATTATCGTAGCTGCAGAAAATTTGCATTTGGAGCAGATAGATGTTAAAACTGCTTTCTTGTATGGTAACCTTGAAGAAGACATCTACATGAAGCAACCTGAAGGTTTTCAAGTTTCTAGTAAAGAAAACCTTGTGTGTAAGTTGAAGAAGAGTTTGTATGGTTTGAAATAAGCTCCCCGACAATGGTACAAGAAATTTGATGGATTCATGCATAAAATGGTTTCACACGATATGAGATGGACCATTGCTGTTATATCAAAAATCTTGATGAATCCTATATCATTTTACTGTTGTACGTCGATGATATGCTAATTGCATGATCTAGCATAAATGAGATCGATTTGGTTAAGCAACAACTAGTGGAGGAGTTTGAAATGAAAGACTTAGGATCAGCTAAGCAAATTCTTGGGATGAGGATTAGCAGAAACAGGTCGGAAGGAACTTAAAATTGTCTCAAGAAAAGTACATACATAAGGTACTAAGCAGGTTCAGTCTTCATGATGCAAAGACCAGAAGCACTCCACTTAGAAGACATCTAAATCTGTCAAAGGACCAATCACCTAAGACAGATGAAGAAAGGAAGTACATGTCCAAAGTTCTGTATGCTTCAACAGTAGGAAGTTTGATGTATGCTATGGTTTGCACTAGACCTGACATAGCCCATGCAGTTGGAGTTGTCAGTAGATACATGTCAGATCCAGGAAAGGAGCATTGGGAAGGTGTAAAATGGATATTGCGATATCTCAAAGGCACTTCAATGCAAGTTTAGGCGGCGATCTGGATAGTCGAAAAAGTACCACGGGCTACGTGTTCACCTTGGGTGGTACTACTGTTAGTTTGATGTCCAGACTTCAGAAAAGTGTTGCTCTATCTACCACTGAAGCAGAGTACATGGCAATCTCAGAAGCTGGAAAAGAGATGATTTGGCTCAAGAATTTTCTTAAAGAGCTAGGTAAAGAGCATGATAATTGTGAGCTTTTCAGCGATAGCCAGAGTGTAATTCATCTTGCCAAGAATCCAATGTTTCATGCAAGATCGAAGCATATTCAGTTGAGGTATCATGATATCCGAGAGTTGATAAACAAAGGAACTATTTCCATGCAGAATATACAAGGATCAAAGAACCCGTCAGACATGTTGACCAAAGTTGTCGGTGTTGACAAACTGAGGCTGTGCACTGCCTCAGTTAGCCTTCAAGACTGATAGCGTGAAGGCGCCACCAGAGAATAGCAAATATTTTTTTATTTTCTTTCTTGATGTAACATAGGTTTGAGAGGGAGATTGATAGGACCAAACCTATTGTTGTATGTGAAATTAGACAAAACAAAAGAAAGAAAAATCAAAAAGAGATGAAAATATGATGTAAGCGCTTACATCGACATTCTTGTGGTGTAAGCGCTTACCTCGACATTTTTATGATTTAAGCGCTTACATCGACATTCTTATGATGTAAGCACTTACCTCGGCAGGGTATTCAAATGCCTATAAATAGGGGTCTACATTTTCATTTGTAGATCATCCCAAAACTTCTTCTTTCTCTCTTCAATTAATAAAAAATTATTCTTTGTGGGGCCGTGGAGTAGGCAAAAATTGCCTAACCACGTAAATTTTGTCTTGTCTTGTGCAATTTATTGTTTTTCTCTCTTAAATATTCTTTTCTTTCTATTAGCTTGACACACTTCCTAACAGTAATGACTCACCTCTTAACAAGTTCAGTAGGGAGAGCTTGATCAGGGAATGCCCAATTCCTATCAGCAATTGATGTTAACTCCATTAATAGTGGTCCAGGGAAAACAGTTTTCTCAACAATACCTCCAGCGTTAAGTATAGTCTGTCGAGCCAAGGCGTTGATATGAATTGTATCACGGAAGTGAGGATGCAAAAGCTTATAGCTAGGATGGAGCACGCTCAACTGCCTATGTGTCGCTATCACAAAAGGCACAACTGAAGCATGAGTACGTAACCTGCAAACAAAATTAGACACGACATCAAACAAATGGTTTAACAGACTAGTATTAATGCACTTCAACAAATTTAGGTACCAGTGGCTGAGGAGTTGGTGCACTCCAGAGTCATTGATTGCAACAAATACCTTTGCAATTTGCCATAAAGCACCCTCAACACCTTTTCGGACTGGAGTAAATACTTTGCCGATTGCACCAAGTTGATCACCATCTGGATGAGGCAAGCTTAATTCATTGGCTATTGTCTTCAAAGTCCCCTCTTTTTGTAGAAAGAGCACAGTTCTCGAGGCATATATCTTCGAATGTGACATGTTAACTTTCCTTGCATATGGCATCACTATGTCATGGTAATTCAGAATGAACAATCGGTTGACCTTCATTGCCTAATAAGAATAATGCAGTTGAGTCATCACTCAACAGGGTAAACTGCTTTGCCAGGCATAGCTTTGTTAGAAGCATTAAATAGTCGAATTAGTTACCTCTTCAATGGACAGTCCATCTAGCTGATTTTGTATGTGTTCTCTGGTTATTTTGCTTGATTGGTCACCATATATTTTAGGATCCAGCTTGCTCGTTGGAGGGTACTCCTGTATCAGGAGAGCAACGAATGTAAACTACAATCCAGGGTCTAAGACAAGGTCTTTAAATTAGAAGCAAAATATTTACTTTTAGGCCAGTTATGCACACAGGGTTCAATCCAGCTAACGTCTCTCTTCCGAATTCTTCATCTGACATCCAAGCCGACTTCTCCTCTGTTTAAACAATAAAGTTTCAGAAACACAATGCAATGGAATCATTTTAGAAAGGGGTCGAGCCAAAGTCTGATCCAAAGTTACCTCTAATAACATGTGGCATTGGATACTTGAGAAAACCAGGAGAGCCTGGTTCATAGACTTTCAGTACGTCTTCAAAGCTGTTGAATTCATTAAGAGTGATGTTTCCTAAAGCAGCAACCTGAGGAGCAAAGAGCTGAGCAATGGCTTTCTGTGCATTACTAAGCACATCTGTCAGCTTCAAGGGCGAAAATTGTTCATCCCTTGGGACATAAATTGCAAAGCTAGCTATTTGTGGCAGCCGACTTTCACTTTTAGGATCTATACAATCAGTTGTAAAAACAAAGGAGGACATGTTAGTACTTCACCATAAAAGAAGGCTAAATGTTTAGGATTTAAACACACCTCTCATTTGCCTTCTTATATTCTTAAGGCATTTGTATCTTCTCTCTTTAGTATTATTTCACTTATATTTTTGGAGTGGAATAAAATATTAGATTTAGTTCGAGGAAGTAGGCAAAATTGGCCGAACCTCGTAAATTCTGGTATTCCTTTTATTGTTGCTTTATTGTCTTATTTATTATTTGGTGGCTATCATAATTTTTGGTATATTAGTTGTGACTCATTCACACTATATACATTTGGCTTCTGCACCAATCGATATCAGAGCCAAGGTACTGTCTAAGTATGCTCTGTGGTTGCAGCATAGTCTGATCTTCCACATCAAAAAAGATTTATCTTGGTAACTGAGTCAATGTTCTGTCTGAGTATGCTCTGTGGTTGCAGCCTAGTCTGATCTTCCACATCAGAAAGGAAATAATCTTGATTTGTGTCGTCAGATATTAAATAATATTTGTGTCAAAGATGGGAGACAATAAACAAGAAGAATCTACATCAAGTGGCAATAATACATCATCATTGGCATCTTCGCTTATGACAAGAATTGTGCCAAATGTGAAATTTGCGGTAGAAATTTTTGATGGGTCAGGACATTTTGGGATGTGGCAAGGCGAGGTTCTAGATGTCCTTTTTCAACAAGGGCTAGATCTTGACATGGAATAAAAAAGACCAGATGTTATTGGAAAAGAAGACTGGAGAATTATCAACCGTGTTGCTTGCGGTACCATTCGATCCTACCTTGCTAGAGAGCAGAAATATCCATAGACAAAGGAAACTTCTGCAAGTAAATTATGGAAAGCACTGGAGGATAAATTTTTGAAGAAAAACAGTCAAAATAAATTGTACATGAAGAAGAGACTGTTTCACTTCACCTATGTTCCAGGTACCACGATGAATGAACATATCACTAGTTTCAATAAGTTGGTCACAGATTTGCAAAATATGGATGTAACTTTTGATGATGGTGGCTTGGCCTTGATGTTGTTGGGGTCACTTCCTAATGAGTACAAGCACCTTGAAACTACTCTACTCCATGAAAATGACGAAATTTCTCTCAGAAAAGTTTGTTCGGCTTTGTACAGCTATGAACAAAGAAAGGGAGAAAAACAGAAGAGCGGAGAAGGAGAAGCACTGGTTGTTAGGGGTCGTCCTCAAAATCAAATGAGGATAAGGAAGGGAAGATCCAAGTCAAGATCTAGACCCAGCAAAGATGAATGTGCCTTTTGTCGAGAAAAGGGGCACTGGAAGAAAGACTATCCAAAGTTGAAGAATAAGGCCAAACATAACAATGGAAAGACCATTATCGATTCAAATGTAGCTGATTGTGATGATTCAGACTTCTCATTAGTTACAACAGAGTCATCAATATCATCAGACATATGGTTGATGGACTTGGCTTGTAGCTATCATATGTGTCCCAACAGGGACTGGTTCGTGGATTTTCAAGAAAGAGAATATGAAGTCATCCATACAGCGGACAACAACATTCTTACCTCATATGGAATTGTTTCAATACGATTAAAGAACCATGATGGAATGATCAGAACATTAACAGATGTTTGATATGTACCGGATTTGAAGAAGAATCTCATCTCTGTGGGAGCCCTAGAATCAAAAGGGTTCAAAATCATTGCAGAAAATGGAGTGATGAGAGTATGCTCCGGTGCACTAGTGGTAATGAAGACCAATCGGAAGAACAATAACATGTACCGTTATCGCGGTAGTACAGTTATTGGGACAGCGATAGTGACATCCAGTGACAAAAAAGAGGCAGAAGCAACCAAGCTATGGCACATGCGCTTGAGACATGCTGGAGGAAAATCCTTGAAAACTCTATCAGATCAAGGATTGTTAAAGGGAGTAAAGGTTTGCAACTTGGAGTTTTACGAGCATTGTGTCAAAGGGAAACAGACAAGGGTTAAATTTGGTACAACGATCCATAATACTAAAGGCATTTTGGATTATGTACACTCTGATGTTTGGGGTCCTTCCAAAACACCTTCATTGGGTGGGAAGCACTATTTTGTAACCTTTGTTGATGATTTTTCTCGAAGAGTGTGGGTGTATACAATGAAAAACAAAGATGAAGTGCTGGGAATTTTTCTCAAATGGAAGACGATGGTGGAGAATCAAACAGGCAGGAGGATCAAGTGTATTTGCACAGACAATGGAGGTGAATACAAAAATGATCATTTCAATAAGGTCTGTGAAAATGATGGCATCGTCCGACACTTCACTGTTAGACATACACCACAACAGAATGGAGTGGCAGAACATATGAACCGGACCTTGCTGGAGAAGGTACGGTGTATGTTGTCCAATGCTGGCTTGGGCAAAGAATTTTGGGCTGAGGCAATTACATATGCATGCCACCTCATTAATCGTCTACCATCTGCTGCTATTGATGGCAAAACACCATTTGAAAAATGGTATGGAAAACCTGCTGTAGATTATGACTCTTTGCACGTATTTGGCTCAACTGCATATTATCATGTGACAGAGTCAAAATTGGATCCAAGGGAAAAGAAGGCTATTTTATGGGAATTACTTCTGGAGTCAAAGGATATCGCTTATGGTGTCCTATGACAAAGAAAGTAATATTCAGCAGGGATGTTACCTTTGATGAATCTGCTATGGTAAATAAGGTAACAGAAGATACCAAACAAAATGAAGGTGTTTCTAAGCAGGTGGAGTTTGAGAGAAAATTTATTTTTCCTACACAATAAGTAGAGGAGGAAACAAATGAAGATTATCCTCTGGAAGAAGAGCCAGTAGAAAAGGAGATTTCAACTCAAGAACCTCAACAACAACTTGAATCAATAGCAACCAACAAGCCAAAAAGGACAATAATAAAACATGTTTGTCTTATAGAGACGATTGCTTGTGCCGCATCAATTGTAGCTGATAATGTTCCTACCACTTATAAAGACGCAGTCCAAAGTTCAGAAGAAGATAAGTAGAGGATTGCCATGAATGATGAAATACAGTCCCTTCATCAGAATCATACATGGAGATTGGCCAATCTCCCGAAGGGAAAGAAAGTAATTGGGTGCAAATGGATATTTGCAAAGAAAAAAGGATTTCCTAACCAAAAAAATGTTCGCTACAAAGCAAGATTGGTGGACAAAGGATATGCTCAAAAGGAGGGAATTGATTACAATGAAGTGTTTTCTCCAGTTGTAAAACATTCCTCCATTAGAATTATGTTGGCTTTGGTAGCACAATTGGATTTGGAACTAGTTCAGATGGATGTAAAAACTGCGTTTTTACATGGAAACTTGGAGAAGGAAATCTACATGACTCAGCCAGAAGGATTCAAAGTTGTTGGAAAAGAAAATATGATGTGCAAAGTTGAAAAATCGGTATACGGATTGAAACAATCTTCTAGACAATGGTACAAACGATTTGACAAGTTTATGTTGCGGCAAGGGTACAAGAGAAGCAAATACGATCATTGTGTGTATTTGTGCAAACTTAAAGATTGTTCCTTTATATATCTTCTCCTATATGTTGATGATATATTGATAGCTTCCAAGAATTGAGAAGAAATTGATAAGTTAAAGATTCAACTGAAGAAGGAGTACGAGATGAAGGATCTGAGTGAGGCAAAGAAAATTCTTGGCATGGAGATAATAAGATATAGACGTTCAAAGAAACTCTATTTATCTCAGAAAGAATATTTGAAAAGAGTACTACAACGTTTTGGCATAGATGAAAAGACTAAGCCAGATAGTACTCCACTTGCTCCCATTTTAAGCTAAGTACTACTATGTCACCAAAAGATGAAGTTGAACGAGAGTATATGTCAAAGGTACCATACGCAAATGTTGTTGGAAGCTTGATGTATGCAATGGTCTGTACGAGACTTGATATTGCACAAGCTGTTGGAGTTATTAGCAGATATATGCATAATCTAGGAAAGGAGCATTGGCAAGCTGTGAAGTGGATTCTATGGTATATTCATAATACTGTAGATGTTGGGTTAGTTTTTGAGCAGGAAGGCAATCAATCTGTAGTTGGATATTGTGACTCAGATTTTGCGAGTGATCTAGACAAACGAAGATCAACTACTGGTTATGTGTTTGCAGTCAACAGTTGCTTTGTCTACAACAGAGGCAGAGTACATGGCTATTATAAAGGCTGTGAAAGAGGCAATTTGGCTTCAGGGATTGCTAAAAGAGCTTGGTATTGGACAAAAAAGTATCACATTTATTTGTGATAGTCAAAGTGCTATTCAATTAGCGAAGAACCAAGTTTATCATGAAAGGACGAAGCACATTGATGTTCGGTATCATTCCGTACGATAAATCATAGAAGAAAGTGGAGTCACGGTGAAGAAAATTCATACTACAGAGAATTCTAGTGATATGCTGACAAAAGTGGTGACTGCGGTCAAGTTTCAACATTGTTTTGATTTGATCAACATTGTTGAACACTGAAGATTGAAGATGAAGACACAACCAAAATTTGTTATTGAGAGAAAATTAAAGATGTGGAATTTTGCCAAGGTGGAGATCTGTTGAGTGGCATAACTCCCACATCAGTGAAGTACCAATGTTGGTTGGTACTTCATCCTATAAAAGAAGGCCAAATGTTTAGGATTTAAACACAACTCTCATTTGCCTTCTTATCTTCTTAAGGCATTTGTATCTTCTCTCTTTAGTATTATTTCACTTGTATTTTTGGAGTAGAATAAAATATTGATTGTGTCCGAGTAAGTAGGCAAAATTGGCCGAATCTCGTAAATTTTGGTATTCCTTTTATTGTTGTTTTATTGTCTTATTTATTATTTGGTGGTTGTCATAATTTTTGGTATAGTGATTGTGATTCATTCATACTAATATACATTTGGCTTCCGCAACAAATAATAGTAAATACTACTGCTTATTGATAGAGTAATTACCATTCTTTGATGGAGGTCTTCCTGTTCTTCCTCTACGCGGATAAGGATACTCAACAGATCCTCCAAGAACTGGACGGGCATAAAGTGGACCATTGTCGGGATCTCCAAGATCATTGTAACAATCATAGTCACAAACCCTATTCCATTCCTCAAGCTTTCCACTTCCATTTCCTCTCAAACTGAGTAACTCTTCTTCTCTGTACCACCGCAATGCTGCTGGAGTTTCACTTGGAAGCAAAGCCTATTGCAATATCATAAAAAACCAAGAAGAGTATGTCATCTATAACACTAGAGTTTAAATCATGTTACTTGTGTACCTGATTCACAAAGAAAATGCGGTCCGACTTGTACTTGTCAGATGGATAAACCCAAGAATTGCAAACAACGTAGAAACTGCCTTGACTTGAATCATCAACTTGAAGAGTCAATGACTTGAGAAAGAATTCACTTTGATTAAGGTTCTTGATTATGAATGCTCCTGGAGCCCAAGCCGTTCATCATCCCACTCAAATGTCACACTAAACCTTGATTCAGTGTTGCCTGATTTGTTTTCATCTCCCAAATGTGAAGGCTTCCCAAGTTTCCCTTTCAGATTATTTCCTTCAAGAAAATAAAAGTAAGACTTTTTAATCGATCTACAGTTTCAAGATAATGCATATATTCACATTTAACCAGACCATTATGTTTGAAGCATGAGAAATGGAGTAAATACTAAAAGTTCATACCTTCATCATCTCCATGAACAGAACTAATCAGCTGCAGGATGACTTTGTGCCCAAGAATTTCATAAGCTTGAGGCTGAGCTGTTAATTCAGATGAACCTAGGTCTAAAGGTGTTTTTTTCATGAGCAGAACAGTGCCATTGATCATTTTGCTTTCATGTTTGTCACTGGATCCCATAAAAGTACTATAAGCCAATATTGTAATGGAGTAATTAAAAATGGATTTCTGATGAGGCTTGATATGAAACAAAGCAGGTATTCTCAATTTGTAGGTGAAGACTGGCTAGCCTTATGTGACGAGTGGAATCAATTTTCATAAATATAATGAAGTGTTGGAACTTGTGTTTGAATTCTAAAAAAGACTCCTTGAAAACTAATTAAGTCTTGAGAATTAGCAATTTGGTTACAATGTACCATGACTTGGTAACTGTGTATTTACCAGAGACGTATATCTTAGTTTACATGAGATTTCCATGTGGGAATGACTATATACACTCTATAGTAAATTTATCAAGACGATGACACTGGTCAAATGAAAAGGTTTTCCATTTGCATTAGGGACGTTATCCCTTTCTCTTCCTATTTTAACATAAATGAAATTTAAGCATGCGACAACTGCTCCAGGCAAGTTATGGAAATAATGTAATAAAGTTACTTTTAAATTTTTGTAATGATAAAATCATGATCTTCGCACAAAGTCATTTCAGTCGGAACATCAAATTTTCAATGCCGGAAACATGACGTGAAACTTTTGAATTTCTCAAATGGTCAGCCAACAAACAATTTTTTGCAAAATCTTTCTTTGTTTCGTAACTAAACTCTATGCCAGGTTAGTAACATTTACTCGATAAATATTTCCTTTCACCCAATAATATTATAAAATATTCTCCCATTTATAATATTCACTCGATAAATAAACTTTTCATCAAATAAAAGATACACTTATTTGAGGAATAAAAGCGTGTAGAGAATTGGTATAATTAAAATACATTTTTACTCGATAAAGTTTTACTAGATTTATCATGTATTATCCCCATTTCCCCATTAACATCATGCACAAGCATATTCTAATTTCCTTCTAGCCATCATTCTCGCAGTACAAAGTGCACTCATTCTGCCTGGTGCTTTTCTAAGAGTACACCCTGTTGTAGTAACATGAAAGGAACCCAATAATTTAGTAGTGCCTCATCCGGAGGCAGGGGTACTTTTGTTAAAGGCCATCCTCCTAAGACATTTCAGCCAGCGCTTCAGGTATCCCATAGTGCTTCAGGGAGTCGTGGTCCTTATGTGCCTCATTCTGGGCACCTAGCCTACAGTGTACAACCAGCTCCTATCAGTGCACCTCTTATTCAGAGTTATCACCGTGGTTATCCGGCTCGTTCGGGTCAGTCTCAGTTTCAGCAGCCATAACACCATGATGGATGTTTTGAGTGCAGTGGTTTAATTTTGGGCATATCAGGAGGACTTGTCCGAGATTATTGGGCGGTGCGCCACAGCAAAGTTTTCGTGCCACCACCGCCCATTCAGCCAGCTGAGGCAGGGGTTAGACAGCCAGAGGTGGAGGTCAGGCCGTTAGAGATGGAGGTCATACTGCTACAGGTGGAGGCCAGCCAGCTAGAGACCGTCCTAGGAATGTAGTTCAGAGTGGTGGGGTCCAGCCCCGATGTTATGCTTTCCCAGCCAGGCCTGAGGCTGAGTCATCAGACGCTGTTATCACAGGTATTGTTCCAATTTGCCATAGAGACGCTTCAGTTTTATTTGATCCGGGCTCTACTTATTCCTACGTGTCATCCTATTTTGCTTCATATCTATTTGTGCCTCGTGATTCTTTGAGTGTGCTTGTGTATGTGTCCACACCTGTGGGAGATTCTATTATTATAGATCATGCCTATCGTTCATGTTTGGTTACTATTGGAGGTCTTGAGACTAGTGTAGATCTTCTACTTCTCGATATGGTTGATTTGGATGTCATTTTGGGTATGGATTGGTTGTCACCTTATCATGCTATATTGGATTGTCACACCAAGACGGTGACCTTAGCCTTGCCGGGGTTGCCTCTATTAGGGTGGAGAGGAACTCCTGGCCATTCTACAAGCAGGGTTATCTCTTATGTAAAGGCTCGACATATAGTCGAGAAGGAGTGTCTAGCTTATTTGGCTTATGTCCGCGATTTTAGTGCGGAGGTTCCTTCCATGGATTCAATACCAGTTGTTCGCGAGTTTCCAGAGGTGTTTCCTGCAGACCTGTCGAGGATGCCACCCGACAGAGATATTGACTTCTGTATTGACTTGGCTCCAGGCACTCAGCCCATCTCTATTACGCCATACCGTATGTCCCCGCCAGAGTTGAAAGAATTGAAGGAGTAGTTGCAAGATTTACTTGATAAGGGCTTCATTAGACCTAGTGTATCGCCCTGGGGTGCGCATGTATTGTTCGTGAAGAAAAAAGATGAATCGATGAGGATGTGCATAGATTATCAGCAGTTGAACAAAATCACCATCAAGAACAAGTATCCATTGCCGAGGATTGATGAATTTTTTGATTAGCTTCAGTGCGCCAAAGTATTTTCGAAGATTGATTTGAGGTCTGGCTACCAGCAGTTGAGGATTAGGGTATCCAATGTCCCTTAGACAGCTTTTCAGACTCGGTATGGGTATTATGAGTTTCTAGTGATGTCATTTGGGCTGACAAAATGCCCCAGCAACATTTATGGATTTGATGAACCGAGTGTTCAAGCCCTATTTGGATTCTTTTGTGATTACGTTTATTGATGATATCTTGATCTACTCCCGCAGTCAAGAGGAGCATGAGTAGCATCTTCGGATCGTACTTCAGACTCTTAGAGACAACTAGTTATATGTTAAGTTTTCAAAATACGAGTTTTGGTTGGATTCAGTTGCTTTCTTGGAGTACGTAGTATGGGCAAAGGACATTCATGTGGATCCAAAGAAGATTGCTGCACTTCAAAACTGGCTTAGACCCACTTCAACTACGGAGATCTGAAGTTTCTTGAGTTTGGCGGGATATTACCATCGGTTTGTGGATGGGTTTTAATCTATAGCAACCCCGTTGACTAGGTTGACCCAGAAGGGTGCCTCATTCAGATGGTCAGATGAGTGTGGGGCAAGCTTTCAGAAGCTCAAGACTGTTTTGACTACGACGCCAGTGTTGGTGTTACCCACAGGTTCAGGATCTTACTCGGTATATTGGTGATGCATCTCGTATTAGAATTGGTACGGTATTGATGCAGGATAGCAAGGTGATTGCATATACGTCGCGACAGCTGAAGGTTCATGAGAAGAATTACCATGTTCATGACTTAGAGTTGGCAGCCATTGTTCATGCGCTGAAGATTTGGAGGCACTATCTTTACGGCGTGTTGTATGAGGTATTCATGGATCTTTGAAGCGTGCAGTATTTGTTCAAACAAAAAGAGCTTAATTTGAGGCAGAGGAGGTGGTTAGAGCTATTGAAAGACTATGATATAACCATCTTGTATCATCTCGGGAAGGCCAATGTGATAGCCGATGCCTTGAGTATAAAGGTAGTGAGTATAGGCAGCCTTGCATACATTCTAGTCGGTGAGAGACCACTTGCATTAGATGATCAGGCTTTGGCCAATCAGTTCGTGAGGTTGGATATTTCAGAGCCCAGTCATGTTCTAACTTGTATAGTCGCTCGGTCTTCCTTGTTTGAGCGCATCAGGGAGCGGTAGTATGATGACCCTCATTTGCTTTTCCTTAGAGACACAGTGCAGCACGGTGATGCCAAGAAGGTTACTGTTGGAGATGATAGAGTTTTGATGATGCAGGGTCGTATTTGTGTGCCTAATGTAGATGAACTTTGTGAGTTGATTCTTGAGGAGGCCCATAATTTTCGGTACTCTATTTATCCGGGTGCCGCCAAGATGTATCAGGTCTTGTGGAAGCATTATTGGTGGAGAAGGATGAAGAAGGATATAGTTACATATGTAGCTTGGTGTCCAAATTGTTAGCAAGTAAAGTATGAGCATCAGAGACCTGGTGGTTGGCTTCAGAAGTTAGAGATTCCTGAGTGGAAGTGGGAGTGTATCACTATGGATTTAGTTGTTGGACTCGCACGGACTCAAAGGAAGTTCGATGTGGTATGGGTTATTGTGGACAGACTGACCAAGTCAGCGTATTTCATTCCTGTGGTAGTTACCTATCTTCAGAGCGGTTGGCTGAGATTTACATCCGCAAGATCGTCCGTCTTCACGGTGTGCCCGTGTCTATCATTTCTGATCGAGGTACGTAGTTTACCTCGCACTTCTGGAGGGCAGTACAGTGTGAGTTAGGCATGCAGGTTGAGTTGAACACAGCATTTCATCCTCAGACGAACAGACAATCGGAGCTCACTATTCAGTTATTGGAGGATATGCTTCGCGCTTGTGTTATAGACTTCAGAGGTTCTTGGGATCAGTTCTTGCCACTTGCGGAGTTTCCCTACAACAACATCTACGAGTCGAGCATTCAGATGGCTCCCTATGATGCATTATACGGGAGGCGGTGTTATTCTCTAGTTGGGTGGTTCGAGCTGGAGGAGGCTCGATTGTTGGGTACAGATTTGGTACAGGATGCCTTGAAAAGGTCAAGATTATTCAGGATTAACTTTGCACAGCTCAGTCTAGGCAGAAGAGTTATGTCGACCGTAAGGTTCGTAATGTTACATTCATGATCGGAGAGAGGGTATTTCTCTGGGTTTCACCCATGAAGGGTGTGATGATGTTCGGAAAGAAGGGCAAGTTGAGCCCTAGGTATATTGGACCTTTTGAGATTCTTGAGAGAGTGGGAGAGGTGACTTACAAGCTTGCACTGCCGCCTAGTTTATCAGTAGTCCATCCCGTGTTCCATGTGTCCATGTTGCGGAAGTATCACGGTGATTCGTCCCATGTGCTAGATTTCAGCTCAGTCCAATTGCACAAGGATTTGACTTATAATGAGGAGTCGGTGGCTATTTTAGCCCGGCAGGTTCGACAGTTGAGGTCAAAGAGTTATCCTTCAATTCAGTTGTAGTGGAGAGGCTAGCCGGTTGAGGCAACTACTTGGGAGTTCAAGTCGGACATGCGGAGTAAATATCCACACCTTTTCACCAGCCTAGGTACTTTTCTATGTATGTTCGAGGACGAACGATTATTTTAGAGGTGGAGAATGTGATGACCAGATAGGTCATTTATAGTTTTAGAACTTAATTCTGTGTTTCGAAGCCTTCAATAGCTTCTTTAAGTCTTTTTCAATTTACGTGCACAGTCCGTGTATTTTTCGGAAGGCTTTTATATTAAAAACTAATAAAAATAAGAATTTTGTCTTAAAAATTCATTTGAGTTGACTTCAGTCAACATTTTGAGCAAACGGACCCGAATCCATATTTTGACGGTCCCGGTGGATCGTATCATGATTTGGGACTTGGGCGTATGCTCGGAATCAAATTCGGAGGTCCCTAGCTCGAGTTATTGATTTTTGTTGCAAATTAAAAGTTTAAAGATTTAATAATTTTTAAGAACTGATCGATGTTTGATTTTGTTGATACCGGGTTCGTATTTTGGTTTCGGAGCCCGATACAGGTCCATTACTATATTTATGACTTGTCTGTCAAACTGGTGAGAAATGGAGTTGGTTTGACGTTATTCGAACGTTCAGTTGTTAAAATAGAAGTTTTAAAGTTTTCTTGAAAATTTCATTTGATTTGGTGTCTGATTCGTAGTTCTAGGCGTTGTTTTGGCATTTTGATCGTGCGAGCAAGTTCGTATGAGTTTTGGACTTGTGTGTATAATTTGTTTGGAACCCCGAGGGCTCGGGTGAATTTCGGCTAGGCTACGGATGTTTTGAAACTTAGAAAATTTGGTTTTTTGTGCATCAGTTGGTTTCTGGTATTTCCTTCTTCGCGTTCACGAAGGTACTCTCGCGAACGCGAAGAGTGAACTGGGCTGGGTGGGAGTTTCTTCTTCGCGAACGCGAAAGTTGGGTCATGAACGTGGAGAAATGGGGGCATTACCCTTCGCGAACGTAGCCAGCCTCTTGCGAACGCATAGGCATGGGACCTGGGGGAAGGGAAACTGATCAATACTCTTCGCGAACGCGCCATAAGGCTCGCGAATGCGTAGGCTGGTGGGTATAACCCTTCGCGAATGCGTAGGCTATTTCAGCCACTGCTTCGCGATCGCGACAGGCCCTTCGCAAATGCGAAGAAGGCTTGACGCCCGGTGATTAAAACAGACCAATTACGGGATTTTGCCGATTCTTTCAAAATTTCAAAACTAGAAAACCCTAGAGGCGATTTTCCAAGAGTTTTTCTTCTCCAATTTGTTGGTAAATGATTCTAACCTACTTTCTTTCAATTACCCATTACATTTCATAGGATTTTCACCTAAAATCTAGGATTTTCATGGTAGAAATTGAAGGTTTGGGTAGAATCAGGGATTTTTGTAAAATTAGAATTTAGACCTCAAATTGAGGTCGGATTTCGAAACAAATTACATAATCGGGCTCGGGGGTGAATGGGTAAATGAATTTTGGTCCGAACCTCGGGTTTTGACCAAGCGGACCTGGGTTAATTTTTTACTTTTTTGGGGGAAAGTTTCGAAATTCTAAATTTACGCATTATAATTGATTCCTTTAGCAATATTTGATATTATTGATTCAATTTTGGCTAGATACGAGTGGTTTGGAGGTAGATTCTAGGGAAAAGGCCCCGGTAGAGCTCTAAATTGACTGCGGAGTGAGGTAAGTGTTGAGTTTAACCTTGACTTGAGGGAATTAGGAACCCTCGGACTATGTGCTATGTGAATTTCATGTGTTGCGGCTTATATGCGAGGTGACGAGTGCTTATACGCCGCCGAAATACTTGTATTCCCTGATTTTCTGCTTTTCCTTAATTATCTCCTTCCCTGTCTTAAATGTTATATGCTCTAAATACCTTCCATGCTTAATTGCTACCTATTAATCAGTGTTTCCTTCTGTTAATAATGTTATATCCTTTCATATTTATATGATTGCTCCTACTTGCCTTAACTGACTTACTTGCACCTTCTAATTGTCATTTACCATACTTGACTTGTTGTGTAGTATTATTATATGAATTCCCGTGTTGTATAAGGTTTTCTTTTTGGTTCAGCTTGATATTTATTGATCGTAAAAGTTTTTGTGATTTGAATTATTGATTTGACTATGCACATTGAGTATTTGGTACTGATATGGTGGGATTGGGTTGCACGCTGCAACATGTGAAATAAGAGTGGATTGATATGGTGGAATAAGGGTAAATTGATACTGATACGGTGGGATCAGGTTGCACGCCGCAACAGGTGAATTAAGGGAGGCATATGTGTTGTACGATGAGATCGAGTTGCGCGCCACAACAACCTATGTGTTTCTATTTCCTTGAGTTGTGTTGGTTTTCGGTATTTTCATTTGAAACTCTAAGGATTGGTAATTCTGAACGACACTAGCTTATTTCTTGAGGCTGTAGCTATTATCTTCAGTTGACTATCTTATCTTCTTCTGCATTTATTTTTCTGTCGTTATTATATACTGCGTATAGGTTGTAGTGTAGGTGACGTGCCTTAGCCTCGTCACTACTTCGTCGAGGTTAGGCTCGACACTTTCAGAGTACATAGGGTCGGTTGTACTCATATTACACTATGCACTTCTTGTGCAGATTTTGTAGTCGGTCCCAGCGGTGGCTATTAGCGTGCTCGGATTGGACAGCTTGCAGAGACTTGAGGTACAAATGCTCAACGCCCGCAATTGCTGGAGTCCCCTTCCCTTTTTATTTAGATGTGTACTCTCTTTTAGACAACTTTATGTTATTTCAGACCCTTGTTTATACTATTCTAGTAGCTCGTGCAATCTTGACACCGGGTCCAAGGTTGTATTAGACGTTTGACTGTTGTAGCTTCCGCATTTTTATTTTGGATTATTACAGTTATTTCAGTTATTTCTCATTAATTATTTAAACCGTTAAAAATGGATAAATTGTTCTAACATTGACTTGCCTAGCAAGTGAAATGTTAGGCGTCATCACGGTCCCGACGGTGGGAATTCTACATATTACCTAGAAAATTGCAGCGGTAATTCTTTTTTAACAATTTGAACATTACCATATCTCAATAGGTGTTTGTTTTTTCATTTTATTTTTTTTAAAAAAGCATAGGTTGTGTAGTTAATGTAAACATTGGCTACAAAACATTAGATTTTGTTGGGTGATTTGTTGCTTTCATGCCTCCAATAAACGACATTAATCTCTATTTCAACGAAAAACAGAAGGAAGAGAGCAACGGCCCACGGGAATACAGATGATAAGAAACGTTAGGCTGAGTGAAATATGCCTCGTGTTTGGCTTGTTTTCTAATATAATAAAATCTGAGATGAAGAAAACATTTGGAGAAATAACATTAACTCATTATGAGCAAGACCAGGTTTCCCAAAAAGGTCCAGATATGCAGACACACGCTCAAGCAGTCTTCAACACTCAGGGGAAGACCCAGAAGGGTCAAAATGTCCTGTTTTTCTTTTTGGGTGATAAGAACCCAGAAGGGCGATTTTAATGAAGAGAAACAAGAAAAACAAATAACAATGGTGATCCAGAAACCGAATTTCTTTTTTCCTTTTCTAGGTCAATTCAATTTAACTAAAAAATGAAAAACTCCCGGACTAAACAACTCACTGGAGAAGAATGCAGTATTTCGTTTGATGCTAAGGCACATCTGGAAGCACATAAATGTTTGGAAGACAGTAACTGTTATATTCTTGACAAAATTCCTCGTTACCAGCTTAGTTCAACCAGAGAGATAGCTTAAAGATCCGCGTGGAGTAATTAATTTAAGAAATAACAAGACTGTAAGAAAGAATTGAACTATAACTGGCATCAATGACCAAACTATTCCCTAGGCCACTACCAAAAAGTATTATCATGCTTCTGTAGAGGAAAGTTTTCATGCAGTTGCTTCCTTGAGATAAGCTATTAAATCTGCGCGCTCCTGTGGCTTCTTCAACCCAGGGAAAACCATTTTTGTTCCGGGGATGTACTGCAAAGAAAGGATTTCAAGTCATTCAGCTTCTAACAAGCATCCATACACATATGTACCTAAGAAAAGATTCCAAGCACATCTAATTTGAGCTCTAAGTTGTACGAGATGAAAATATAAGAACAAGCCACGATGCATGTTAATGTACAGTATGATGCAAGAGCATGATCATGACCATGATCCACACAGAAAGAACTGCAACCAAATTGTTCTTAGCATCTGTCCTGTCAGTCATCCCTGAGTTTCATTTACCATAGTACTGAGCATTTTAGTATTTTAATATCTCCGTGCCCTTTAGCTTAACTCCTGTCATCCCTCGTATCCTGTCCCAGAAACCTACTGCTAAATTTTACATGGTTTTCTAGATGAATAGGTGGGTTCAATTACCAAGTGGCCAGTATACAGCACTCTGAGTCTCTGACAAGTTAAGCCATTTAAATTGAGAATCTCTCCTCTTTTAGGCATGCATTCCAAGCTATTTAAACCTGAAAAGTTCAGTGGAATTTACTGCAGCTTCACACAACTTACACACAAGATGTTATCCCAAAAGCACTCAACTCCGAGGTGCAAAGACCTCTTCAATTCCCACTTTCAAGAGTCCTATGCATAAACTTGGTGAACGAAGGGCACAAAATTGCAATATGTTTTCTAGGTTTGCTGCTAGACCTATGTTTGATTCCCTTAATGGTCATACTCTCCTCTTCTCCCACCATTTACACACATTTTATCACTCAGTCATCCCTGAGGCAAAAAAATAGTTTGCTTTTTCGTATCTTGATACCTCATGTCCTCTAATATCTTACTCTCTTCTTCTCCACCAGTTTCAGACATTATTTCAGTCAGTCATCTCTGAGGTTCAATTGTTGCAGTAGCCAGCTCTTTTATATCCAAGTGTCCTTAAATTATTTATCAACTCAAGCAGGAAAACCATCCACTTAACAGTTTTGACTGATTTAAATAATAAAATTCCTTTCAAATGATCACCCCCCCCACCCCCGGGCATGACTTGAGAATCAAACCAAAGGATCAGAGAGAGCATAGGAGAGTCACAGCAGTTGGACCAGAGTTAACACCTCCTAACTATTTCTTTTAAGTAACTAATACCTCCTAACTTTTTCTTTCAAGTAACTAATACCTCCTATGTTCATATCAAATGTTTCTCTCGGCGCACGTTAACGTGGCCCTGCTAACGTACGCAGTTCGAAGCCATGGGAGGGAGAGGTCGACCCAAGAGGAACCTTATGAAGGTTCCGTACACTGACCAGAGATCAGCGGAGGCTCATAATGCAGTATTGGAGCTGTTTGTCTCACCAAAAGGAGTGAGAATTTAAGAACCAGCTGAGACAGTTACTCCGAGGAACATACAAAGTGAGCAGAGCAAGATGGATTCAGATCCAGCACTAAAAAATGCTAAGATGAAAGCAGTGATAGCTACACCTGTAGCTGCTAGAGACGAAGGTGGTGGATCTGGGAGCGGGAAAACTCAACCACAGCTGAAGACGCCAAACAGCAATGAAACAGTGCCATGCAAATCTGGCACTGTAGAAATTCCCAGTGGTATTGAGCAAGTAGAGAAGGTAAACGGTAATCAATCATGGGCGAATGTGGTAGTAGGGAATAAATTGGCAAGGAAAGGGATGAATTTACAATTTATTGCACCAGTGATTCAAAATGGGGAGAAAATTGTGAAATTAGATTTAGAGGATGTTGAACATGAAAATGCTAAATGGAGCTCAGCAATTGTTCTGTATGTAATAGGCGATTCACCTACTATAGGAGCAATGGAAAGATTCATAAGCTCAGTGGGTAAATTCTCAACTAAACCTCAGATCTATTATCATAATGATGATTATTTTGTGGTTAGATTTGCTAATTTGGAAGAAAGGGACCAAGTATTGTTTACTGGACCTCATACTGTCAATAATCGACCCATAGTAATGAAAGCATGGACATCTGACTTCAATCTGCATGATGAAGTTTTGAGAACCATCCCTTTGTGGGTAAGGTTGCCTAATCTTCCACTCAATTGCTGGAGTATGAAGGCTTTAAGTAAGATTGGGAGTGCACTGGGAAATCCTGTGTATGCTGATGAATGCACTACTGGATCAGTCAGAATATCTTATGCAAGAATGTTAATTGAGATGGACATCACTAAACCTCTCCCTCAAAGTGTGGAGCTGCAAGATCCAATAGGCAGAACAATTGAACAGGAGATTAGCTATGATTGGGAACCAGCATATTGTAATAAATGTCTAAAGATAGAGCATAATTGCAATGAAAACAAAGCTCCACAAACTCAGAAGATGGTATACCAGGGGAGAATAAACAAAGGCAAACAAGTTTGGCTAAGGACAGATAGAGATGGCCCAAAGGACAATAAGCAGGAGAAGCAACAAACAAAGCAGACTGAAACAACAAAACCACCAGAGAATGAGATAATGCAAGTTGATAGTGCTAAACAAGCTGATGAAGCAGGGTGGACAACTGTTACTGGTAAATCAGCAGCAAGACTAGCCAAAACAAAGCAAGTTGAAGAGCAGAATCTATCTAGAAATAATGGCTTCCAATCCTTAGGAAGTGAGCAAGCAATAATGATCCAGGAACCAGCAGTATGCAGATGAGGAGCTTTGGGGTGCAGGGGATGTATCAGGACACTCAATTCATACTAGTATGAGTGTGGTAACATGGAACATTAGGAGGTTAAATAAAGCTTATAAGCAAAAGGAGATAAAGGAGTTCATTAAGCAGAATAAAAAGGCAGTGATAGCTTTAGTTGAGCACAGAATAAAAGAGCAGAAAGTTAACAGTATTATGAAGAAAGTTGCTCCTGGTTGACAGTGGATATCAAACTTTAGCAACAACAATAAGAGCAGAATTTGGGTAATATGGGATCCAAGGATTTATGTGTTTGAGCCAATTGAGATAGATGAACAGATCATACATGGACAGATTAGAATACTCTCAAAACTACTAACAGTTGGTTTTACTATGGGTTGCATACTATTAAAGACAGATTGAAAATGTAGAAGAAGTTGAGACAGATACATAGTCTGCAGCAAGGGCCTTGGCTAGCAGTGGGTGATTTCAATGCTGTCTTAAATATCCAAGATAGGCAACATGGTACTATGATACAGGATACGGAAACAAAGGACTTTAGGGAATTCATGGATGACACATGTATGAATGAATTGCATATTGTGGGAAGAGATTACACATGGACTAACAATCATACATACAGCAGAATAGACAGAGGACTGGTAAATTCTAGTTGGATGTTGACAATGCCTAGTTTGAAGATACAAATACTAGAGCCATCTGTGTCTGACCACTCTCCACTTAAATTAGTGATTACACAAATGCAGATGAAGAAAGCTAGGCCATTCAGATTCTTTAACTGTATTGCTGAACATCCTCATTTTATACAAGAAGTTGATCAAGCATGGAATACAACTGGAACAGATGGAAAGATGCAGGGAGTTTGGAGTAAGCTAAAAAGAGTAAAGGAAGTAATCAAAGGGCTTAACACTCAGCACTATAAAGGGGTTGATGACAGAGTTAAAGAGACCAGAAGAGAGCTACAGGAAATTCAGGAGAAGATGAGATGGAGACTGCAGAGTACAGAGTTAATTGAGGAAGAAAAGGAACTAAGAAGTAAGCTAGAAAAATGGATACTAATTGAGGAGAGTATATACAGGCAAAGGTCAAGAGTCCAATGGTTAAAACTTGGTGACTCCAACTCTGCATACTTCTTTGCTCAAATGAAGAACATGAATAGTTTGAATGGCATTCATACTCTCACTAATGATATGGGGATGCAGTTACATTTGGAAGAGGACATAGAGGCAGAAATACTGGGCTATTATAAGCAATTGTTGGGGTCCAGAGCATCAGCAATTCCAGCCATCAATCCAAATATAATGAAGAGAGGGGCAGTCCTAAATAGAGAACAGCAAGTCCACCTAATACAACCAGTGACCAGGCAAGAGATATGGCTAGCCTTGAAAGATATCAATGATTTGAAGGCTCCTGGGTATGATGGGCTCAATGCAGTTTTTCAAGAAGTCATGGCAAGTCATAGGTGAGGAGGTAACACAGGCTGTCCTGGATTTCTTTGATACAGCCCAAATGTTTAAGCCTATTAACTGTACCTCAATCATCTTGATCCCTAAAGTTAGAAATCCTGCTAGCATTAAAGAATATAGGCCTATTTCATGCTGCACAACATTGTATAAAGTAATTTCTAAAGTACTGACTAAGAGGCTTCAACAAGTTATGGATGCTTTAGTTGATAAGACGCAGTCTGCTTTTGTTCCTGGAAGAGTGATTGTTGATAACATCATCCTAAGTCATGAATTAGTCAAAGGATATGGAAGGAAAGGAGTGTCACCTAGATGCATGATGAAACTGGATATGCAGAAGGCATATGACTCTATTGAATGGCCATTTCTACAACAGATTTTGAATGCATTGGCTTTCCCTGAACAGTTTGTTAAATGGATCATGACATGTGTGCAGAGTGTTACTTATACAATCATGGTAAATGGTTCAACAACTCAGCCATTTGAAGCTAGGAAGGGACTTAGGCAAGGGGATCCACTATCCCCATTCCTATTTGTTTTGGCAATGGAGTATCTGACAAGAAGTCTGAAGACTTTGAATCAGATACCAGATTTTAACTATCATCCCAAATGTGCAAAGCTGCAGATAATGCAGCTTGGTTTTGCAGATGATCTTTTATTGTTTTGCAGGGGTGACATTGGATCAATTAAGTTGTTGTACAATTGCTTCATGGAGTTTTCGAAAGCATCAGGACGGGTGATTAACAAGAACAAAAGCTCCATATTCTTTGGAGGGGTGTCACATGATATTCAGGCAGACATAATGGAGTTCCTGGGCATTCAAAAAGGAGAGCTGCCAGTGAGATACTTGGGAGTTCCCTTAAGTTCCAAAAGAGTCTCACTAGGCCAATGTCAACCTCTAATTGACAAACTAGCGGGCAGAATAACATCCTGGACAGCCAAATTCCTATCATATGCAGGAAGGATTCAACTTATCAAGAGTGTGTTATTTTCTATCCAGACTTACTGGGTTCAGATCTTTATGTTTCCAAAGAAAATTACAAAGTTGATTGAGGCAATATGCAGAAGTTTTTTATGGACAGGGGAAAGTAGTGTGTCAAAGAAAGCACTACTAGCTTGGGAGAAAGTTTGTCTACCTAAATCAGCAGGAGGCTTCAATGTTATGAATATCAGCCTATTGAGCAAAGCAGCTATAAGTAAACAATTCTGGAACCTATGTAAAGAGAAGAATAAGCTATTGGATACAATGGGTACACAGCTATTACATTAAGGATAAAAACATCTGGGAAGTACAACTGAATCAAGCATCGTGGATTATGAGAAAGATTGTGAAAGCTAAAGAGAGTTCTCAGGCTGCAGGGTACAACTATGAAGATATAAGAATAATGAGTAAATGCTCTATTAAGCATATCTACCATAAACTACAAGGAACTTTTAGCAAAGTGAGCTGGAGGAGAGTGGTGTGTAACAATGCAGGGTGTCCTAGGTGGATCTTCATGCTAACTATGGTAGCACATGGGAAACTATACACGAAGGATAGATTGCAAAAGTGGGGCATACAAACTGATCAAGAATGTGTGCTGTGTAAGCATGCAAATGAGTCTATCCAGCATCTATTCTTCGAGTGTCAATATGCAGCAAAAATATGGAAGAGTTTGCTAATATGGCAAGGTATAAGAAGAACCATATATGGGTGAACAGAGGAACTAAAATGGGCTGAAAATTGGACACCGAGAAGGAATGAAAACACAGAACTATATAAGATGGTACTAGCGGGATGTGTTTACTATGGCTGGCAAGAGAGAAATGGCAGAATCTTCCAAGACAAAGTGAGAAGATGGGAGATTATTGGCAAGCTAATCATAAAAGAAATACACTGTCGAAGCAACAAGGATGTCGAAAAAGCCTTACGTAATCTTGATTATTACCCGATGTAATAGGTAGAAGCTAGTGAGCCTAACAGTAAGATGTATAGGGGGGGAGGAAGTATAGGAAGCATAGGAACATGTATGTAAGGATTCTTTTGAATTACTTGTAAATATTTTCCCAGGTATATGAAAGTTTCAATTACCAAAAAAAAAAAAAACTAATACCTCCTAACTGTGGCCAACAAATAAAAGAGACACAGAACTTCAGGGGAAACAGAGAGAAAAAAAAAGATAGAAGGGTCACGTTGATGTATGTAGTTAAATTTCGCTAGAAGCAATTTTTTTCAAGGAGCTCTTGACACTCAGTATTTGTGAAGAACTGAAGTCGTTCAAAACGGATATATCTCGCAAAGCAAACACAAATTATTCTGACCTTCTTAGGGTTGAGTAAGTAGTCATATAGTGTATTCTCTTCCCATGTCACAGCCATGTTCTTGTTAGCAGCAGAGTAAGAGTAACCCGGAGTTGTACCAGACTGCCTCCCAAATAGCCCATTCAAATTGGGTCCTGCAAATTTAGGATGTATAAGAAAAAACTCTAACTGCTAAATAAAGCAGACAAGCTGTAGCCTCCTCTAATTAACTATATGCACAAGAGAAGAATACTGTACAAATCATAGGCATCATTCCAAATCCAAGTATGTCAGAGAAGCATTAAAATTAGAAGTAGACATGGTCAAATGTTCCAGACATATCATAAAGAAGCATAAAATCTACAATTGATTAGGATTTTTTCTTTTTGGTTGTGATTAAGGTTTAGTTCACGGAGAGTTATTTGTCTCATTAGAGATTTGTATGTCATGAAATTAGCTAGTAACTTCCAGCCTACCACAACCCTTCTCCTTTATTCTTATTCAGGTTTGGGACCGGCAAGTGAGCAAGCTCATACAAGCTAGTGAGGATTCATATAGCCAACCCCAACTTATTTGGAATTGATGCGTGTTGTCGTTGTAGAGATTTGTATGACAATAGAAAATGTAGAGATTTCGATAACCTAAATCTTCATGTTTGATCAATTGACGTCTACATAGAGAAACATAAATATTGATAGATTCATATAGTCAAAAAGCAATTTGAGGCTGCTCTGAAACCCAAGCACTACCTCACACGGGAGACCTGGAAATTCACAAACGCGTCTCCAACAACCGCATATGTGCCCAGAGAGCAATCTTTATTTGTAATTGTCATAAAAGAAAGATTATGATTACTTCAAACATTCATGCCACCCCTGAACACATTTCTTTTAACAAATAAAAATGCAGCATAACGTACAACTTTAATCTGCAGATCATATTCACGTCTCGAATCATTGTAGCAGTAGCATAAACCAATTGAAAATCTTCATAATTTTATATGAAATTGGGACCAATTACCTTGTTTGTGACCAGCACCTTTTTCGACAGTGTGACATTGAGCGCATTTGGTTTTGAATATCTTTTCTCCGGCTTTAGGATCACCTGCTGGAGCTTGTTCAAAAGTTGCCATTCTATCGAACACAGTCAGTGAACGGCGCGCGATTCTCAGTTTAGGTGTATATATGAGATTTTTCTGTAAATCACACTGAAAGAATGCTTTTAGGCAATTGAAATTGCAAATAAGGAACGTGTCTTTTGGATGACGGCACGCTTTCCTGACCCAGCTTTTATTATGAATCCGCCCTCTTTGCCCTTTCTAGCGGGAGATGTTAAACACCCGTTTGACCATGCAAAATTCTTCAGAAATTTTCCTAAAACTAACTTTCTCGAAACGGTTTTTTTGTGTGTGTGTGTGTGTGTGCCTTCTTTAGACTTTTGACCCGACTGTTGGAGCATAACCTTGACACTGATTCATTTGGATCAATAAGCTAGTGTTGGATTGCTTTTAATACGACTTGGGGTGGTTTACAATTTTAATCCCAAGGTGCTGTTAAGCCTTAAATTTGAATCCAAATTTAATTGTTCTTATGATATTGGAATCGGGTTGCACGCCAAATGGATATTGATTAGATATTTAGGATCGGATTGCACGTCGCAACGAATATTAAAATTGTATATAAGAATCGGATTACGCGCCGCAACAAATATTAAAATTGTATATGAAAATTGGGTTGTGCGCTGCAACAGAGAAGATATATTCTGATTGTTCTTGGTTGTCGGTTCTGTTTCAGTATTGCATTGTGAAATTGAGCATAGGTGATACTTTAGGGTCCTTTGTTGTGTGTGTTTTTATTTCGCTTTTCATATTATTGTTGTTTTCTCTGTTTTGTTATTATTTTCTACTTATACTCGTACAAATTTATTGTGAGTGCTTTGTTATAGCCTCATCACTATTTCGTCGTGGTTAGGCTCGTCACTTACGGAGTACATCGGTTCGGTTGTACTCATACTACACTTGTGCACTTCTTGAGCAGATCCCGGTGTTGGTCCTAGCGGCACTTAGAAGAGATCAGCACTTGTGTACTCATACTCCTTCATGATTGTCTTCATTGATGATATTTTGGTTTACTCTCGTAGTCGAGAGGAGCATGACCAGCACCTACATATTATACTTCACACATTGAAGGATCGTCAGTTATATACCAAGTTTTCGAAGTTCGAGTTCTGGATAGACTCGGTTGCCTTTTTGGGCCATGTTGTGTCTTCTAAGGGTATCAAAGTGGATCCTAAGAAGATTGAGGCAGTTCAAGACAAACCTAGACCTACTTTAGCTATAGAGATTTGGAAATTTTTGAGTTTGGCAGGTTATTATCGCCAGTTCATAGAGGCTTTCATCTATCTCAGCCCCAACGACCAAGTTGACTCAGATGCTCTTTTCAAATGGTCCGACAAGTGTGAGGAGAGATTTCAGAAGCTCAAACTGCATTGACTACAGCCCCCGTGTTGGTGTTGCCTACAGGTTGTGGATCTTACAATGTGTATTGTGATGCATCACGTATTGGGTTTGGCACGGTATTGATGCAGGATATTAGGGTGATTGCCTCCGCATTTCGTCAGTTGAAAGTTCATGAGAAGAATTACCCTGTGCATGGTTTAGATTTGGCATCCATTGTTCACGCGTTGAAGATTTGAAGGCACTATCTACACGACGTTCCATGTGAGGTTTGTATTGACCATCGGGGTCTCCAACACCTATTCAAGCAAAAGGACCTTAATTTGCAGCAATGGAGATGGTTAGAGTTATTAAAAGACTATGATTACTATATCATCTAGGAAAAGCCAATGTAATGGTCGATGCATTGAGTAGGAAGGCATAGAGCATAGGCAGTTTGACATATTTACCGGTGGTGGAGAAGACAATAGCCATGGATGTTCGGGCTTTGGCCAACCGATTTATGAGATTGGATGTTTCGGAGCCTAGCCAGATTCTCGATTGTGTTGTGGCACAATCATCGTTGTTGGAGCGTATCAAGTCTCGCCAGTTTGATGATCCTCACTTGTTGGTGTTGAAAGACACTGTGCAGCTGGGTGGTGTCAAGGAGGTCGTGATTGAAGATGAAGCTATTATGCGACTTCAAGGTCGGATTTGTATTCCAAATGTTAATGGGTTGAGAGAGTTGATCCATGAGGAGACTCACAGTTTACGTTATTCCATACATCCAGGTGTCAAAAGGATGTACCTTGACTTAAAACAACACTATTGGTGGCGGAAGATAAAGAAAGATGTAGTCAGTCATATCTCTCAGTGCTTGAATTGTCAATAGGTGAAGTACGAGTATTAGAAACTGGGTGGGTTGACTCAAAGATTCGGGATACCGGAGTGCAAGTGGGAACGCAACACAATGGATTTTGTGGTAGGCCACGGACCTTGAGGAAATATAATGCAGTTTGGGTTATTGTGGACCGGTTGACGAAGTCTGCATAATTCATTCCGGTGATAACTGAAAGTATTATAGGAATAAGTTGTTATTTTCTTCATTTATGCGTATAATACAGTGATGTTTAAATATTATTCAATACAACAATCCTAAAGGGAGAGGGACTTTACAAGGGATATCAGCTAATATATTTATCCCTTAGGATAAGGATTTTTCAGTTAAGGTGAATATTTTTATCCCTTAGGTGTAGCTATCCTAACAATGACGTCATATTCTTCAGATCAGTTGACTCAAATTTACATTTAGGAGATTATTCGCATGCACGTCGTGCCCATTACTATCATTTTTTATAGGTCATGCAGTTCACATCTTAATTTTGGAGAGTCGTGCAGCCCGAGTTGGGCATGCGGGTCAAGCTGAGTACCGCATTTCATCCTCAGATGCACAAACGGTCTGAGTGTATTATTCAGATTTTGGAGGATATGTTGCGAGCATGCTCTATGGAATTCCGGGGTCAGTGGGACGAATTTTTACCTCTAGCGGAGTTCGCCTACAACAATAGCTATCACTCGAGCATCCAGATGGCTCTGTACGCGGCCTTATATTGGAGGCGATGTTGTTCTCTAGTCAGTTGGTTTAAGTCCTGTGAGGCTAGATTATTGGGCACTGATTTGGTTCGTGATGCTTTGGAAAATGTTAAGGTGATTCAGGAGCGACTTCGTATGGTTCAGTCCAGAAAAAAGAGTTATACGGATCGGAAGGTTCGGGATGTGGCTTACATGGAATGTGAGAAGGTTATTCTCTGAGTGTCTCCTTTGAAGGGCGTGATGCGGTTTGGAATGAAAGGAAAGTTGAGCCCTAGTTTTATTTGGCCGTTTGAGATTTTGGATAGAGTTGGGGAGGTTGCTTATAGGCTTGCATTACCTTCTAGCCTAGCAGAGGTACATCCGGTATTTCATGTTTCCATACTTTGGAAGTACCGTGAAGATCGGTCACATGTTTTAGACTTCAGCAATAGTGCATTTTGATGAGAATTTGACCTATGCGGAAGAGCCGGTGGCTATTT
Source organism: Nicotiana tabacum (assembly GCF_000715075.1). Lineage (NCBI taxonomy): Eukaryota > Viridiplantae > Streptophyta > Magnoliopsida > Solanales > Solanaceae > Nicotiana > Nicotiana tabacum. The sequence goes on along the minus strand of NC_134089.1, from coordinate 78,845,364 downwards.
AGACCTGGTTGGTTCGAAATTTAGAGATCTAAGAGTTTTCCTTCTATGAAAGTGCAATGGAGAGGTCAGCCAATTGATAAGGCTACTTGGGAGTTCGAGTTCGATATGAGAAGTATATATCTGCACCTTTTTACTAGTTGAGGTACATTTCTATGCATGTTCGAGGGCAAACATTTTTTAGAGGTGGAGACACCCGATAGTTCGTTTTGAGCACTAGCTCCTTTTACTATATTCCAAGATCTCATGTAGCTTTATTTCATGAGTTATGACTTGTGTGCATGGTCGATGTCTTTTTTCGGAAAGCTATTATGTGAAATTTTAAAGAAAATATGATTTTGGCTTAAAATGAGGTTAGAGTTGACCACGGTCAATATTTTTGGTAAATAATATTGGATCGGTTTTTCAACGATTTTGGTAGATTTGTATGATATTTTTGAACTTGTACACATGTTTGGTTGGGTCCCGGGTGATCCGAGCGTGTTTCAGCATATTATGTGAAAATCGGCAAATGTTGAGTTTCAAGTTGAAACTCTTGAGTTTTGATGATCGATTCTTGATATTTGATGTTATTTTACTACTTGAGTTAGCAAGAGAGTTTGTATGATATTATTACACTTGTGTGAATGTTCGAATTGGAGCCCGAGGGGCTCATATGAGTTTAGGACGTGTCTTGAAACAGTATGAACTATTGTTGAGTTGCTGGTTTTTCCGCATTTGCGACCCTGGGAAATTCTGAGCTGCTTCACTGTTGCGAAACCTGTGCCCGCAATTGCGAGTTGGGGGCCTTCCCAAATGGTAAAAGTGAACCATTGATCGCAAATGCGATCAGTGTCCTAGCCATGTAATAGCAGTCTCAACCACCGTCCAGGTGGTCCAAAACTCACCAAACAACGTCCAAATACACCAAACAATCCTAAACATTACATGGACTGATTTGAGACCTCAAATCACAAAAAATAATATCAAAACCATGAATCGCACCTCGATTCGAGCCTATGAAACTAATGAACTTCCAACTTCTAAAATCCATGCCGATCCACATCAAATCAACTTGGAATAACCTCAAATTTTGCATACATGTCCCAAATTACACAACGGATCTATTCCAACTCCCATAACAACAATCCCAACCCGATATCAATAAAGTGAACTCCCAATCAAACCTATGAACCTTTAAAACCTTCAACTTTTCAACTTTTGCTAAATATAACCAAATCAACATAGGAACCTCCAAATTCAAATCTGGATATATGTCTAAGTCCAAAATCAACACGCGAACCTATTGGAACATCAAAATATCATCCGGGCTAGTCTACATAAACGTCAAATTTTGGTCAACTCTTACAACTTAAGCCTCCAACCAAGGGACTAGGTGTCCCAGTTCAATCCAAAACTCCTTCCCCTGAACCAAAACAACCATCCCCGTCCCACAAGTCACATAACGACAAATACACATATACAAAGCATCAAATAGGGAAAATGGGGCTAAAGTACTCAAAACGACCGGCGAAATTTAGGGCTGCTTATCGGGCAGATTGGACTGTTATTTACTCTTAACGGTTTGGCTTATCGGTTATCGGCTTTTAAAAATTAATTCGCTAGCCCCCCGATAAGATATCGGGCGAATTGGTATCGGTTTAGCTCTTATCGGGTAGTTTATCAGCCTAATTCAATCAAAATAAAATAAAATTTAGTCTCTGTATGTTTAAATAGGTGGTCGACGTACTAAGAGGGACGAAGCAGAAGAGACACCGTGATGGGTAAATCATTTGTCTAGAATCTTATTTATATTTATGCACATTAGCCTTAGTCCATGTGAAAGATTTCCAATTGACCGTTGTTAAAATAAATATTGGTCATGCTTAGAATTCTAGGATGCCTTAAAATCCAGGCAAAATTGATGAAGCAGTGGTGTAACTGGTGTTGTTATCTTGTTTCAGATAGCAAATTCTGTCTTTTGTCACAGTTAGATGACTCCTTTTATTTGGTTTTCTTTTATTCTAATTCACTTTGATAGAGTACCGGAGGAAGAAGGGTTTTTGATTATTTAATATATATATATATATATATTCTTAACGGGTTAACGGATTATCCGTTAAGAAAATTGAATAATCCGCCCCTAAATTGATAAGCCGTTAATAAAAAAATTTCAATGCGTTCCCCGTCCGTTAAACCGTTAACCCGATACCAATAAGCCATTAAGCTTCGGTTTCGATTCGATTGTCGGTTTCGGTTCGATTTTGAACGCCCTGGCCAAATTGTTACATTAAGGCAATAGGAACTAGGAAGAGTAGCATTCTCTAGCGCTCTTTGATGAACGGAATAAGACTTTTCAAAGCCAAAATAATTACATCATGGGCTCAGAGTTATTAGAAATGATTTTTATTTTGAGAAGACAATCAAGTTTAGGTAATTTGTTTACACATAAGAGCCAGCTAAAGTATGTTTTCTTATTTAGATATCAATATTCTATACTCAGGAAATGTAGAGATTAGTAGACAGATTCATTTCGCATCAGTTTTGTATAGACAGAATAGGATGATTTAATACTAAAATTCCCAATTGGAGTGAATTACTAGTGGAAGTTATCAACTTTCTGGTGGGACTACTTGATGTCGGTAAAGTCCATGAACTATTATCAATATAGTTGAATTTAGCTTAGCTGTTTCCTCATAGATATTAAGTGTTCCTTGGATAAGATTACGAAGTAAGGTGTCTAAAGGTAGTTACTATGTATGGATTATTTCTGAAAAATATAAATTGGTCAAACCCTTGATAAAAGAAAAAAAAAATTACTATGGATGAATCGCTCACATATTCTCTTGAATTATATATTTCCATTGGGATTCAATTTTTTTCCCCATTCGTCTGAATTGAAGTTGTAATAACCTTGAAAGTTAGTCAAGATATGTCATAGGCCAGTGATACCTGCTGTAGCTCGACTTTATCACTAAAAATATGCTGAAATGCCCTGGATGGCTGGATATATGTGATTTTGATAGGCCCTAAATTTTATTTTAATTTTCTTGCTGTTCACATGAGATATCAAATGTCAGAAATGTGCTAGACATTCTTTAGCCCTTGTAATCCTATTAAATTATGTACAAGTTGTCCATGTGTTTTTCACTGTGTAGTACTATGTTTAGTTGGGACAAATTGTCTGACAGCTTGGGTACTTCAACTAATATTCTTTTTTTCCCAAATATTTTACGTAATATTTTACAAAGGACACAAACAACCAAATATGCTTCAATTAGTATTAATTCTCAAACTCTTTCCAAACTGTAGTCTCTGAAAACGCACACACACGCACATTTTGTCTCTCTGAGTTTCATAATATGTTAGGGATATAGTAGATATGCCCTAGATTCAATATCATATTTGATAATTTAAACATATTTTTATGAACGTTATTTGATATAATATATATGGCATTGGATATTCTTTTATCATTATTATTAATTGCTTGATTAATTTGATAAGGTCCCCAATTAAATTTTGAGATTTGACATTGTGATGAAGATCATAATAATGAGAGTGAAGTTTCTTATAATTTAATCTAAATTTGTTCTTGATCGTAGGATTATTAATTTAGACATTAGTAATCCGGTTAGATCAATAATTATGTGATTGTCTTTATGGGATAAAGATTAGTTGATCTCATTAACCAAATCACATAGATAGATGATGCACATGGAGACATGATCATTGAACCGACTCATTGGATAATTCCTAATGGTTAGAATTACCATAAATTGTCAATAGGATATTCTCTTGAAGAATGTGATGTAAGAGTTTCCTTTGACCTGAGATCGTCATAGTAATTGACAAGTTATTTATTCTGTTTTGATACTAGACACCTATGGCCCTAGGGCGATAGTTGAAAGGATATTGTGTACGATTAAATACTTGTAGAATTAGTGATTGATCAAGATGAAATCTGTCAACTCTTGGTAATGAGTTTAAGCTCCATGTTGTCATGAATTATAAACGACCAAACTAAGACCTTGGCCAGAGCAATTGAATGAAAGAAGAAATAAGTTTCTTAGGTCATTCAATGGTCGATTATATTTGACTTGAATACATAGTTGGTCGCCTATTAGGATTTGAAAGTTGAATCATATCCTAGGGTGATCCAGAGCTATAAGGACAGAAGAAATTACTATATTATTCTTCTACTGGTTCTTAAGAGTAAATTGTATACTTCATTCTATCCGGTCGTTAAGGAGTGTTGCTAGACGGCACCCTTGATTAGTATATTGATGTGATCAATTTACTACCGGCTTAGTATTGAACCTATGGGGTCGCACACTAACTAGTGTTCTGATCTTTGCTAAAGGATTAATTAACTTATTATTTGATAATTAAATTAAGGAACTTAATTAGTCAAATAGATTTAGTTATTAGTCCAAATGAAATATTATTATATTCTTTGCTAGCACAGAGGGTATAATTAATATTGTGAACAAATTAAAGTTTTCTATTTGGAATAAAAAATTAAATTATCTCTTGGTTAAAATATATATGTGATATATATAATTAATACTTATTTTATATAAGATATGTTATATAAAATAGTAGAAATGGCGTGGGATAGCCACTTTTTAAAGTGGTGTTTACTTTCTATCCAGCATTTTTAATGCTTAGCAATAGTAGTCACTAGTCTATTAAAATTAATATAAAAAGACTGTGTTACCCTTTCTTCTATCTCTTTCATATATATTCTCGGCACCAAGTTTCTCATTCTCGTTCCTCAGTTGTGTGTTCTCATGGTGTTCGTGATGAGCCAGGGGAAAATAATGAAAATAATGTCGTCGTAACAGTTATTACATTGAATGCTAGCATTTAATGCTATTTTTAATTTTGCGTTTAGAAAATTGATGCTAAAACATAAAAGACTAGCTAATTACCTTCATTTGAGTACGCTTGTTTTCGAACTAAAACTTAATTTGCAAAGGCTCTAACCCTAATCTTTTCCCCAACTCTTTCCTTTGTTTATCATCTGAACGAGGGCATTCTTTGAAAAACCTGTCAAATGACCAATTGATTAATTGCAATAACAACAACAACGTCAACAATAAACCCAGTATAATCTCATAAGTTCAAAAGTTAAGGACACTTAGTCCTGAACTTAGACTAACAAGCTCAAAAGTTAAGGACAATAGGTCCTGAACTTGGCTAAGAAGCCCAGAAGTTAAAGACAATAGGTCCTGAACTTACAGTTACAAGTTCAAAAGTTAAGGACAATAGGTCTTGAAGTCCTGAACTTAGACTAACAAGCTCAAAAGTTAAGGACATTTGGTCCTGAATTTACAGTTACAAGTTCAAAAGTTAAGGACATGTAGTCCTGAAGTAACTAAGAGTTCCAAGTTCAAAAGTTAAGGACATGTAGTCCTGAAGTCCTAAACTTAGAGTTACAAGTTCAAAAGATAAGGACAAGTAGTCCTGATGTCCTGAAGTTAAGTTTAAAAGTTAAGGACATGAGCAGAAGGGTATTTTCGTCAGGGCAGTTAAAATTTATTAAAGCAGTGGCTAAAGACTAAAGATATTTTAAACACTGACTTAAAAGTAAATGCATGTATTATTAGTGGCTAACCGTGCACTTTCCCCTAATAAAATATTGATGAAAACTTACTTGTGAAATCCAATGTTGAATTGGATTCACGTTAAAGTCCATCAAAGGACTAGCCGCTAACGTGCACATATAATCCCATTTGGAATGGGATATATTTTTCCAATGGAAAACTTTTACAAAGTCTATTTTTGGAACTAGACTTGTACCCAAAGTAATTCGCCACCTTAACCAATAGGAAATAGGTTTAGGTGATGTTATAAAAGGGGTCATGGGAAAGTGTCGTATGTATTCCTTTTGAAACAAAACACTTTGAGAAAGTGTATGATTAAAAACAGTTCTTTGAAGAAACCAAAAACTAAGAGATATATTCTTGACAAGAAAATCAATTTTCTTGTTGCATTATTTGCTGGAGTTTTGAGAAATTTTCAGCACAAGTTTTACATTGAATTTGTTTGCGGGTTCATTAATCAAAGAGTTGATAGCAAGGATCGGTCTCGGTGTGGATACGCATAGAGTCTTCGCACTATCGAAAAATTTGAAACGAGACTTTCTTCATCAGGTACATCTTAGATTCGATCTTTGACATATAAATAAATTTTAAACACGAAAAAACCTGCCTAGGATTGTTATTGTCTTCCGCTGTATGTTACGAACACCTATACGTAATCCTTCAGTGGTATCAGAGTCGTAGTTTATTGTGTCTAAAATTTATTTACGAAATATTTTAAGATTATATTTGAAGATTTCAAACTATAATACACGTGTCTTGTGCAATAGTCAAATTGTTTGAATGCATATGAATTGATATAATTTAATTGTGAATAAAATATATATATACATATAAGTTAAACTATTGAGATTGTTCGTAACTTGAATTTAAAATTTATGTATTAGATACGAAGGGAATCTACAATAAGTTACATGATTCTATTGTTATTAGTTCATGAGATGTTAATTAATAATAATATTCCGGCATGAATTATTTTTTTTATATATATGTGGTATATAAGATAAACATGTTAAAAGAATGTTGAATTTCGTTTTTATGTCACGTGCTTGTTCATTACATAATTTTGAATTATTTATTACATGTGATGTAAATTATTTTAGGACTAAGCATGTAGACAACTTGAACTAAATTCACATCCTATAAAAGATTTTATCTTCATGTTATTAAAAACTGTTTTAGTAACAATTCCCTCTTACTAAAATTTGAGTTCTTAAATAATAAAATATAAGATATTTTATTATAGAGCTATCCATCAAAATAAATAATTTTAATTATTTCTTGTTTATAAGGAGCGGCCTGACTACCAGGAGACTTATAGTTCGAGAATATGTTAAAATTATTTATTGCATTAGATGTATGGATTTAAAGAATTATTTAATTTTACACTAGACGCCTGGACCACCCGGGGGATTATAAAATTTAATAAGTTCTTTGTTATCATGATGGTTGAACTCAACTATGCCAATAGGATCGACCTAACTACGAGGGGACTATTTGACATAGAGCTATTTAAGGAAATTGTATGGGGATACAATTAGTAAGAGTACCTACCTTTAAAATATATGTGAGAAACGACTTGACTTCCAAGAGACTCATACATATTGTTAAAGGATTTCTTTACTCCACTAACAGAAATAAAGACTTCATAAACTATAATGAGGATAAATACTTTAAAATAATTAGTGAAAATATCATTTAGATAAAAGTCCATGTCTTTATGATATATGCAAACATGTTCTTATATCATTGCCTTTTTTTTCTATATTTTAGATTTCTCAATATGTCTGTTATATCACTGTCCGAAATACTTGAGACCAACAAGTTGGTAGGACCAAACTTTGATGACTGGTATAGAAATTTGAGAATTGTTCTCATGCATGAAAAGCTCATTGATGTGATCGATAAGCCTGCAAAGATAATCCCACCAGAGAATAATGTTCAAGGCACCAAGGTTCATCAGAAACACTTGGATGAATGCCTTGCTATTAAACACGTCATTCTCGCTTCTATGAGTTCTGAACTCCAGAGGAAACATCAGAATATGGATCCAACTTTAATCATTGAATATCTTAAGAAAATGGTTGATACGCAGTTGGACATTGAAAACTCTCCAGTTGGACCCCTTGTCAATCATATGATTGTTCTTACCAAAGAATATGAGAAGTTGGGGTACAAGCTTGGTAAAGAGCTTTCTGAAGATTTGATCTTGCAGTCAGTATATGATGCTGAATGTTTTCACTGTAAGAAGAAAGGGCATTAGAAGAGAAACTGCAAGGAGTATCTTGCTACTCTAAAGGACAAGAAACAAGGTGAGACATTAATGAAAAATGTTTTCAAGGTTTCTTTAGCTACTACTAATTCTTCATTTTGGGTATTAAATACTGGCAGTGGTTATAACATCTGTAATATGTTGCAAGGGTTCAAGATAAGTAGGAGGCTAAAGAAATGAGAAGTTAATCTAAAAGTTGGAAATAGTGCAAAAGTTGCGGCCGTAGCTATAGGATCAATTTCTTTAATAATGCCTACGGGCAAAGTACTTATGTTGGATGATTTTTATTACGTTCCTAAATTTGTTTCGAACACAATTTCAGCTTCTATGTTAGACAAACGTGGTTTTCGCATTAATATAGGTAATGGTATTTGCTCTATTTATTATAGTGATAATTTATATGTAAATGGCTATCTCCAACATGACGTTTATGTCTTACCTAATGTGAATGCTAATTCGATTATGCATGTTTCAAGTCTTAAGAGGAAAAGAGATGATCAAGTAAATCATGCATACCTTTGGCATTGTAGGCTTGGTCATATTCGAGAGAAAAGAATTAACAAGTTGTACAAGGAAGGGTACCTTGACAAATATGATTTTGAATCATATCCTACTTGTGAATCTTGTCTCAAATGAAAAATGACCAAATCTCCATTTAGTGGAAGTGGAGAAAGAGCTTCTAAATTATTGGGATTAATTCATACAGATGTTTGTGGGCCCATGAAAATTCAAGCTAGAGGTGGATATTCTTACTTCATCACCTTCATTGATGATATGTCAGATATGGATTTGTGTATCTTATGAAACACAAATCTGAATCTTTTGAAATGTTCAAAAGGTTCCGTAGAAGTTGAGAAGCAGATTGGTAAAAGTATCAAAATACTAAGGTCTGCTAGAGGTGAAAAATATCTTAGTGAAGATTTTACCAGATATCTCAAAAAGAATGGGATTCTCTCACAGTGGACACCTCCAGGAACACCACAACACAATAGTGTGTCTGAAAGGAGAAATCGAACCATATTAGATATGGTGAGATCTATGATGGGGTTCATTGATCTTCCAAAATATTTATAGAGATATGCTTTGGAAGCAGCAACATACTTAATAAAGTTCCCAATAAGTCAGTCTCTACAACACCATATGAGATATGGAAAGGATGTAAGCCTAACCTTAAACATATTAAAGTTTGGGGTTGTCCAGCTTATGTTAAGAGACTATAGTCTGATAAACCTGACTCAAGATCTGATAAGTGTAGGTTCATTAGGTATCCCAAGGAAATAATGGGATATTATTTTTATCACCATTCTGACCATAAAGTGTTTGTGGCCAGAGGAGCAACCTTTTCCGAAAGGGAATTTCTTTTGGAAGAAAATTATAATAGAGAAATAGAACTTGATAAAGTTCAACAAACTAATGAATCAACACAATATAAAGATCATGCGAAGCTAGTTGAAGAACCTTTATTGGATGTTTTGAAGTTGCCAAGGAAGTTACCATCTTCAACGGTTGAAGTTCAAGAACTAAATGAAGTTCAAGAACAGGTTAATGAACCAGTTCCAAACCAAATTGAACAACAATCAAATCCAGCACAAGGTGAACAGGTTGTATAAGTACCTCTTAGAAGGTCTACACGAGAACGTCATGTACTGTCACGACCCGGATTTTTTACCCTCGGGAGTCGTGATGGCGCCTACTCATGTGAGCTAGGCAAGACAATCCTTAACAGCTTACTTCATTAACAAATCACTTCTTTTAACGATTATCAGTGATAGCATAAAAACAGCGGAATTTAATACATGTACAGAAGACTTAAATTAAAGAAACTGAATAATAATACGGAAATCAACATATGCCTCTACCCAAGAACTAGTGTCACATTACTCACGAACTTCTAAGAGTACTAAATACAACCGTTTGAAAGAAAAATATAAACTGTTTGTCTCGAATACATGAGATAACAGACTAAAAAAAATAGAGGAGACGTCGGGCCTACAGACGCTTGCAAGGCTATCTCGGTGTCTCATTGGACTGAAAGCTGGCTCTCGCGCTACTGCTGCTATCCAAGACCTGGATTTGTGCAAAAGAGCACAGAGTGTAGTATCAGCACAACCAACCCCATATGCTGGTAAGTGTCTGGCCTAACCCCGGCGAGGTAGTGACGAGGCTAGGACCAGACTCCAGATAAACCTGTGTAGTTATATACTATATGGCGAAAAAGTAAACATGTAATAAGCAATCAAAGCTGGGAAAGGGGAAACATGCTCCGGGGGTAGCAAATAAAATAGAATACCAAAGAATAGTAAGGAAACTACAGTTTAACTTCTAACACGGATAAAGAGGAATAAGACAACTTTCACTTTCAGTTTCATCTTGTTGCAAGCGTGCAACCCGATCCCATTTCTCATATCTTGTAGTAGGCGTACCACTCGCTCCCATTTTAGTATATCTCGTGGTAGGCGTACCACCCCCTCCCATTTTATTATATCTCGTGGTAGGCGTACCACCCGCTCTCATTTCATTATATCTCGTGGTAGGCATACCACCCGCTCCCATTTTATTATATCTTATGGTAGGCATACCACCCGCTCCCTTTTACATTTCATCACACAATCACAAGAAAACCCGGCAAGGGAACACAAATAATATAATAACTTCCCTGCAAGGAAACACAACAATGTTATAATTTTCCCGGCAAGGGAACACCAATATTGAATTAGTCATCCCGACAAGGGAGAATCAGCTATAACTAACCTCAACTCAACTTGTACTCAGTTCAATTATTGAAAATGCTCAATCATAGAAGATCATTAAGTAAAGCACCCAAGTGTCATTCAAGAACACAACAACTTTCAATTTAAGACTCACGGTCATGTTTGACACCAACGTATAGATAGTCGTCACCATGACTATACGTCCTACTCAACAAGAAACAAGTAGCAAGTATGAATCAACTCTTAATCCCTCAAGCTAGGGTTAGATCAAACACTTACCTTGATGCCTTGATCACCACTCAAGTCTCAACTATAGCTTTACCCCTTGATTCCACCACCAATCCGCTCGAATCTAGTCACAAGTTACTTAATTACATCAATAAGTGCTAAATGAATCAACCCCAATGCATGAAAATGAGTTTTCTAAAGTTTTACCTAAAAGTCAGAAATCACCCCCCGGGTCCACGTGGTCGAAACCCGAGGTTCGGACCAAAACCAGATTACCCATTCCCCCACGAGTCCAAATATATAATTTGTTTTGAAATCGGACCTCAAATTGAGGTCCAAATCCCCAATTTTAGAAAACCTAGGTTGTACCCAAAACACTCAATTTCCCCCATGAAAATCTTAGATTTGAAGTTGAAATCATGTTAAAAGATGTTAAGGAGTGAAGAAAATGAGTTAGAAATCACTTACCAACGTTTTGGAGAAGAAATGTTGTTTGAAAAATCGCCTCTTATGTTTTGGGGTTTTGAAAAAGTGAAAAATAACTGAAATTCCCGTTTATTTATGCCCCTCTCAGACCCCCAGTGCGGACCGCATCAAATGGACCGCGGCGCACAGCCTCCACCGCGGACCGCACAAAGGCGACCGCGGCCGCGCTAGCCCCTCCCTGAAGACCTGCAGTTCAGCACCCTGGGCGGACCGCACAAAGGCGACTGCGGCCGCACAGCCTCCACCACGGACCGCACAAAGGCGACCGCGGCCGCGCTAGCCCCTCCGCGGTCGCACGTGATTTCTCGTGGACCGCACTAGAGTGTTCAGAGACTACAACTTCCTGAACCTGCAACATCTGACTTTCTAAGCCTAAGGCATTCCGGAGCCCACTCGAAACTCACCCGGTCCCTAGAAACTCCAACCCAAGTATACACACAACCTCAAAAATATCCTATGGACATATTCGTGTACTCAAATGACCAAAATAACATCACGAGCGTCGAATCAAACCTCGAGATCAATAAAATTTCTCAAAACTCTTTTAAACATCAAATTTCTCAATTAAGGTCCGGATCACGTCAAACGACGTCCGTTTTTAACCAAATTTCACAGGAATGACTCAAGTCATATATAAGACCTGTACCGAGCACCGGAACCAAAATACGGGCCCGATACCATTGCCTTCTAATCAGGTTTCACTTCAAATTCCTTAAACAATTTCTGAAAATAGTTTCACTTAAAAATTCATTTCTCGGGCTAGGGATCTCGGATTCTGATTCCGGACATACGCCCAAGTCCCATATTTTCCTACGGACCCTCCGGGACTGTCAAAAAATATTGACCGAATTCAAATTTATTCATTTTAAAGTCAAGACTTAACATTTTTCACGGAATTTCATATTTAAGCTTTCCAGCTACGCGCCCGGACTGCGCACGCAAATCGAAGCGACTCTAAATGAGGTTTTCAAGGCCTCGGAAGCAGATAATGGGTAAGAAAATAGGTGATGACCCTTTGGGTCGTCACATTCTCCACCTCTAAAACAACTGTTCGTCCTCGAACGGACAGAAGAAGAAAGTACCTCAGTCGGGGAATAAATGAGGATAACGGCTCCGCATATCGAACTCGGACTCCCAGGTCGATGCCTCTGGAGGCTGACCTCTCCACTGAACACGAGCCGAAGGAAAACTCTTCGATCTCAACTGACGGACCTGCCGGTCTAGAATAGTCACCGGCTCCTCCTCATAAGGCAAGTCCTTGTCCAACTGGACAGTACTAAAATCTAACACGTAGGATGGATCGCCGTAATACTTGTGAGCACGTAATTTTTGATTCACGGAAACTACTCCAAAAGAAATCGAAAATAAAGCAAGTTACCTTCAGGTACAATTTTGAGAATTTGGGTGACATTTTGATAATTGTTCTGTCCATAGATGATCACCTTACTATAGTTGAAAACAAAAAAATACATGGGGGCATGCATTTAGGAATTAATGGCACGTTTAGGAAATAATTAACCATAATTTGGTTAAAAGAAAATCACAAAAATATGCATGTGTTTTTTTTGTCATTTTGTGATTTTATTTAATTGTGAGTTAATTATTATGGGTGTCAAATAATATGTATGTAATTTTATTGTTGATTCTACAATTTATTTAGGATTTTTGTTTAATTTTGGTAATCCTAAATGGGTAAAATATCAAGGAAATCTGGTTTGGGCCGGGTGGAACCAAACTTTCAGGCCCAAACCAACCATATGGATCCAGTCCAAACCCAGGCTGCCCAGGCACGGCCCCAAACGACGCCGTATCAGCGTCCCCGTCTTGAGCCGTTGATTTGATTCAAATGAATGGTCTCGATCAGGCCACTCATTAAACCTCAACGACGCTGTTTCAGGCATGTTGATCTGAGCCGTCCAACTCCATTGATCCAACGGATCCAGGCCCTCCCCTAGACCCGTTAACCTGACCCGATCCATTCCCACACCTGATCTCACCCACCACTACGCCCAAACGACGTCGTCCCCCTCTTGTGAATAGATCTTGGACATCGATCTCACCCGATCCAACGGCCAGGATCTAAACCCCTAAGTCGTATATAAGTCTAACCCTTTTACCCCGCCCCCTATCCAAGCACCTCACCCTGTTCCTTCGTCTCTCTCAGAAAAGATCCCAAACACCCCCGAAACCCTAGCAGCCGCCCTGGTTCCCTTTCAACGTAAACCCGGCGGCAAGGACGCCGGTGATCACCATAGCTACACCACTGGACCTACAAGCCACCCTGAACACAAATCCCTGGTCACTTAACTTCGAATCACCTCCAGGTTGCTCGAATCTTCGATCAAAGATTCGAGCCAAAACCCTAAGTCACCTGATGAGTCCCAAATTCACCCCAGTCACTCCCCTGACATCCCTCATACCCTAATCAACTTTGGTTTCGTTCGAATTTAGGTAGAACTCTTCAAACCACAAATCTAAGCTCAAGAACCCTAAAAATCGAATCCCTGGGGGTCCGTCCAAATCAATAGAAGGTTGGGGTCTAATAGACCTTAATCGAGGTGTTCTCAGTCGAGAACACTTCGATTAAAGTCCGTTCGACCTCAAAAAGGGTCGAGTCCAGTTCGAGCATGGGTCATTTTGTTTTTAAGTTTCAGAGGTAAATTTCCCTTTCTTTCCTTCTGTTTGTGTGCTATTTGTGTTTGTTTACATGCTAGTTTAATTTGTTTGATTTTTCTGTCATTTTTCCTTTAATTCTGTTCTGTCCTCATAAGACCTTTTATTTGGTCGATTGTTATTTTGTTTTTGTTTGAATACATTTTGTGATATACATGCTCGAGTTAATTAATGTCGTCAGTCATATAGATTCCCTATATCGTGCAAAATGGTTGAAGGCAGTTAATGCCCCGTTCATGTCATTTGTTTGATCGACTGATTATTTTACGTCATGATTAGTATAGTCGATTAGATAAACATCGTCGATTAGCTTTATAGGATTGAATGTTCAAATATTCTGAGTCACATAGCTTCATAGGATGGATCGAATCATTGTCGTTCATTGGATGTTTGACATTGTTTGAAAATGGTTTGTAACTGCAATGCAAATAATTAGAACTCAGTCTAGGGAAACTTTGAATTTGAACTTTCAGAAGTTCAAAATGTCCTACTGTTGCAGTAGGATAATACAGTAATAATCAGGGTTTAACAGGGGTAATTTGGGGGTTTGAAAAGAGCAGAAATGACTAGTTTAAGTGAGCTGACGATAGGGTACTGAAATAGGATTTAAACTAATATAATAGTGGGGAACCAAACTTGGTAGCATGGGGTTGATTAAATATTAAAGGCTGCCCATACCTTTGGGCAGAAAACACATGCTAGGGGGCTGTCAAGAGGATGGGCATTGGGGAGTTTTGATTAGTTTAAAGGAGTTATGGGCAGAGTGGAAAGCAAAGGGAATCAAGGCAGCCTAGGGGCCTGCCATTTCTGCCTATAAATGGGTTTATTTAGAACAAAAAAAGGGGCTGGTCTTCGAATTTGGAGAGGTCAGTTTAGTATTGAGAGCATAGGCTGGACATTTTCTAAGTTTTCAAAGAAAAAAAAGACAAAAAAAACAAGGTTGGTCTTTAAACTTTAGGAGGATAGTCTATTTTCAGAGTAAGATAGAGTTAGGATTGTGCTGGAATTGGAGCATAACAATCAGAGGCTACTGCTTTCTTGAATTTGTTTCCTTCCCTGCTTTGCCTGTACTTGTTTTGGTATTGTTGGGTTGCGAACTGGACTTTCTTGCTTGGGTTTTAAAGATCTGTTGCTGGGTTTTGTTGCTGTTGATTGCTAGTTTCTGTTGCTGCCGTTGCTGTGTATGCTACTGCTTCCACTGATCATTCCTCTTCTTCTTTTGCTTTGCTCAATACCAGGTACACCACTGATACACTGTCAATGTGAGTTGAAAGTTGAAACATGAATACAAAAGAGAAGAGTTGAAGTTGTTTATTTTCATACATAGCCTGTATATTGAACATTAGGTTGTGTATAATAGTTCACGTCTTCTATTAGGATAGTGAAGGTAGCCCTCATGTATAGCTGAACGTCATGTATGGCAACTTAATATCATACTGTGTATATAGGCTGGTAGATAAAAAGGGTTGACAGTGTAATAAGCCATATCTTCAACTTTAGCTATGTTTGTGGTTAGCATATCTTTTAACGCATGATAAGTGCTAAACTATCCATTGTTAGTTAATCTCATTTCCTTTAGTAAATTGCCTCGTTATAACTTGCAACAATACCTTTAGAGTAGATAGCACAAGTTTACATTTCAGCCTTATGAATGTCGAGCCCAAGTCGAATGAACTAACCAGGCCTTCATCGGAAAAGCAGTGGCCCAGGTCCAGCCAATACTGTGTGTGTTGGGCCTGGGCCCATAATATCCAAACGGCTGCCCATATACGCGTTCATGCTTCGGATTTTGCGAAAAATATTTGGAACCCAACTATAAACTACTTGTAAGCATGTAACTAAGTTGGACCATTTTTCTGCTTTCATTATTAGAGACAAACGTAACAGGAAACATAGCCACTATAGGACGAACTTTTAAAATAAAAATGAGGCGCCCCTCGCCAAATAAATCACACATCGCTGGGGCCCTCAATAAATACATAACCATTGACCAGACTTTGGATTTGGCCATTTAATGAACCTTCACGGCCTCTTCCTAAAATAACAATACGTTAGTCTCTTTAGGACGCGCCTTAATAAACCTTACCTTCTTACACTCGGGTGCACATTTATGTGACCCAAATCCAAATCTCAACGAGAGTCGAAATGCGTCTCTAATCACGGGTACATTAATTGTGACGTGGTTCGAGATGCATGTCCACGACGTTGCAAATTCCTTTAAAAATCAGAATGAGATGAGCCTCTCCGAATAAAAATACAAAAATCGTGGGGCCCTCAGTAAATATTGGTTTAAAAATTGCTTAGACTTCGGGATGGACCATTTAGCAAAATTCCACGGCTCAACCCAAAGAAAAAATGATACGCTAGTTACTTTAAGCGCGTATTTAATAAAGTTGGCTTCTTAAACTTGGGTGCACATTTATGTGACTCAAATCCAAATCTCAACAGAGTTGAAATATGCCAACAACCACGGGTGCATTGATGTGACGTGGTTCGAGATGTGTTTCCATGATGTTGCAATTCTTGATAAAAATAATAATAATGACAAAAGCAGTTAAAAGTTAAAATTCGCACATAGGTTCAATATGTATTAAATCAGAAAATCAAGCCGAATATGACAGTTGAGCGACCGTGCTAGAACCATGGAACTCGGGAATGCCTAACACCTTCTCCCGGGTTAATAGAATTCCTTATCCAGATTTCTGGTACGCAGACTGTAATATGGAGTCGTTCTTTTCCTCGATTCGGGATTAAAATTGGTGACTTGGGACACCCTAAATCTCCCAAGTGGCGACTCTGAAATAAATAAAAAAATCCCGTTTCGATTGTCCTTTAATTGGAAAAAACTCCTACGCCCCTTCCGGGGGTGGAAAAAGGAGGTGTGACAATACTTCCGAAGCATGGACACATGAAATACTGGATGCACGGCTGATAAGCTAGGGGGCAATGCAAGTCTATAAGCCACCTCTCCCACTCGATCAAGATTCTTAAATGGACCAATGAACCTAGGGCTAAGCTTGCTCTTCTTCCCGAATCTCATCACGCCCTTCATAGGCGACACTCAGAGCAACACCCGCTCACCAACCATAAAAGCCATATCTCGAACTTTGCAGTCTGCATAACTCTTTTGCCTGAACTGAGCCGTACGAAGCCTCTCCTGAATGATCCTGACCTTGTCCAAGGCCTCCTGAACCAGATCTGTACCCAACAATCGAGCCTCCCCCTGCTCAAACCATCCAACCGGAGATCGACATCGCCTACCATACAAAGCATCATAAGGAGCCATTTGGATACTCGACTAGTAGTAGTTGTTGTTGCAGGCAAACTCTGCTAAAGGCAAAAACTGATCCCACGAACCTCCAAAATCAATGACATAAGCTCGGAGCATATCCTCCAGAATCTGAATAGTTCGCTCGGACTGGCCGTCCGTCTAGGGATAAAAGGCTGTACACAAATCCACCTGAGTGCCCAACTCTCGCTGAACTGTTTTCTAGAAATGCGAGGTAAACTGTGTACCTCGGTCCGAAATGATAGACACAGGCACACCATGAAGGTGAACAATCTCCCACATATAGATCTCAGCTAACCTCTCAGATGAATAGGAGACTGCCACAGGAATGAAATGCACTGACTTGGTCAGCCTATCAACAATGACCCAAACTGCGTCGAACTTCTTCCGAGTCAGCGGAAGTTCAGTAACAAAGTCCATAGTGATCCGCTCCCACTTCCACTCGGGAAGCTCAATCCTCTGAAATAATCCACCAGGCCTCTGATGCTCATACTTAACCTGCTGACAATTCAAACATCGAGCCACATATGCAACTATATCCTTATTCATTCTAAGCCACCAATAATACTGCCGCAAATCCTGATACATCTTCGCGGCGCCTGGATGAATAGAGTACCGGGAACTATGGGCCTCCTCTAAAATCAACTCTCGAAGCCCATCCACATTAGGCACACAAACTCACCCCTGCAATCTCAAAACTCCATCATCACCTAAGGTAACCTGCTTGGCACCTCCACGCTGCACCGTGTCTCTAAGGACACACAAATGGGGATCATCAAACTGTTGATCACGGATACGCTCCAATAATGAAGATCGAGCGACCGTGCAAGCTAATACTCGGCTAGGCTCAGAGATATGCAATCTCACAAATCTATTGGCCAAAGCCTAAACATCCAACGTAAGCGGCCTCTCACCGACCGAAATATAAGCAAGACTGCCCATGCTGGCTGACTTTCTACTCAGAGCATCGGCCACCACGTTGGCCTTTCCCGGGTGATATAAGATAGTGATAATCATAATCCTTCAACAATTCCAACCATCTCCTCTGCCTCAAATTCAACTCCTTTTGCTTGAACAAATATTGAAGACTCTTGTGATCAGTGAACACCTCACATGCCACGCCATACAGATACTGCCTCCAAATCTTCAATGTGTGAACAATGGCTGCCAACTCTAAATCATTGATCGGATAGTTCTTCTCATGAATCTTCAACTGCCTCGAAGTATAAGCAATGACCTTGCCATCCTACATCAACACTGTACCAAGCCCAATACGGGAAGCATCACAATAAACTGTGTAAGGCCCTGAACCTGTGGGCAAAACCAATACCGGTGTGGTAGTCAGAGTTGTCTTGAGCTTCTGAAAGCTCGCCTCACACTCGTCCGACCATCTGAATTGGGTACCCTTCTGGGTCAACCTGGTCATTGGAGCTGCAATAGATGAGAACCCCTCTACAAACCAATGATAGTAGCCTGCCAATCCCAAGAAACTCCGAATCTCTGTAGCTGATGTTGGTCTAGGCCAGTTCTTGACTGCCTCAATCTTTTTCGGATCAACCTGAATACCCTCTGTTGATATAACATGACCCAGAAATGCAACTGAACTCAGCAAGAACTCACACTTCGAGAACTTAACATATAACTGACTATCCTTCAGAGTCTGAAGAACCACTCTGAGATACTGCTCGTGCTCCTCCTAGCTGCGGGAATATATCAAAATATCATCAATGAAGACTATCACGAACGAGTCCAAATAAGTCCTGAACACTCGGTTCATCAAATCCATAAAAGTCGCTGGGGCATTTTTCAACCCAAATGACATGACCAAGAACTCATAATGCCCATACCGAGTGCGGAAAGCTGTCTTAGGGACATCGGATGCCCTAATCCTCAATTGATGGTAGCCAGATCTCAAGTCGATCTTTAAAAATACCTTGGCACCCTGAATCTGATCGAACAAATCATCGATCCTCGACAGTGGATACTTATTCTTGATGGTGACCTTGTTCAACTGCCGGTAATCAATGCACATTCTTATCGAACCATCCTTTTTCTTAACAAACAACACCGACGCACCCCAAGGCGAAACACTGGGTCTAATAAAACCCTTCTCAAGCAAGTCCTGCAACTTCTCCTTCAACTCTTTCAACTCAGACGGGGCCATACGATACGGCAGAATAGAAATGGGCTGAGTGCCCGGAGCCAAATCAATGCAAAAGTCAATATGCCTATCGGGCGGCATACCCGGCATGTTTGAAGGGAATACCTCAGGAAACTCACGAACCACGGGCACAGAATATAGAGGAAAACTCCGCACTAGAATCACGAACATAAGCTAAATAGGCCAAGCACCCCTTCTCGACCATACACCGAGCCTTCACATAAGAAATGACGCTACGGATAGAATGACCAGGAGTCTCTCTCCACTCTAAACGAGGCATACCCAGTAAAGCTAAGGTCACAGTCTTGGTGTGACAGTCCAAGATAGCATGGTAAGGTGATAGCCAGTCCATCCCCAATATGACATCGAAATCGACCATGTCTATAAGCAACAAATCCACACAAGTATCAAGACCCCCAATCACAACTACACAAGAGCGATAGACTCGATCTACCATAATAGAATCACTCACTGGCGTAGACACATAAACAGGAATACTCAACAAATCACTAGGCATGACCAGATACGGTGCAAAATAAGATGACACATACGAGTATGTAGACCTTGGATCAAATAACACTGAAGCATCTCTATCATAAACCAGAACCGTACCTGTAATAACTACATCTGAAGCCTCAGCCTCGGGCCTAGCTAGGAGAGCATAACATCAGGGCTGGTCCCCACCACCCTGAACTACCTCTCTAGGACGGCCTGCTGCTGGCTGGCCTCCACCTCTAGGACCTTTACCTCCACCTCTAGCACCTCTACCCCCACCTCTAGCTGGCTAGGCGGGTTGTGGAACACTTGGTGCCTAAACTATAGCATAGGAACCCTGATGCGGAGAATTGCTCAAAGCCCATGGGCAATACCTAGCAATGTATCTCGTGTCACCACAAGTAAAACAAGCCCTCGGCTGCTGGGGCTGACGACCCTGAAAACTCTGAAGCGACGGTGCACTGATAGGTGTTGGTGGTGCACTGAAGGACTGCTGATCAGAATACTTAATCGGAGGACCAGGGCCACCTGAAGTACCGTGAAAAGCCTGAAGAGCTGACTGAAAGGGCCTAGGAGGATGGCCTCTACCATATAAATCTCTACCTCCAGACGAGGTACCACTGAATCTACCTGAATGACGGGGCCTCTTATCCGACCCCTGACCACCTCCTTGCGACAGAACCATCTCAACTCTACAGGCCACATTGGCCGCCTCCTGAAAAGTGATCTTACTCCCGGCCTCCTTGGCCATCTGAAGACGAATCGGCTGAATAAGACCATTGATAAACCTCTTCACCCCCTCTCTCTCGGTAAGAAGTATGATAAGAGCATGTCGAGCTAAGTCGATGAACCTGATCTCATACTGGGTGACCGTCATGGAACCCTACTAGAGGCGCTTGAACTTCCTCCGATAGGCCTCTCTCTGATTAACGGGGAGAAACTTCTCCAGAAACAATATTGTAAACTACTCCCAAGTCAAAGATGGTGACCCGACTGGCCTATCTAAGCAATAATCCCTCCACCAAGTCTTGGCGGATCCAGACAAGCAGAATGTAGCAAAATCGACCCCAATGGTCTCAACAATACCCATGTTCCTGAGAACCTCGTGACAGTTATATAAAAAATCTTGGGGATCCTCAGAAGAAGCACCGCTGAAAGTAGTAGTGAAGAGATTGATGAACCTATCCAGCCTCCACAAAGCATCGGCAGAGATAGCCGCTCCATCCCCGGTCTGAGCTACTACACCCGGCTGAATTGCTCCAACTGGCTGAACCGCTGGAGTCTGAATCTGAGGAGCTACCTGCTCCGGAGTGCGTGTAGCAGGAGTCTGAGCCCCTCCTCCATCCTGAGAAGTGGCTGGGGCCATAGAAAGCAAACCAGCTCGGGTGACACTCTCCATGAGGCCCACCAATCGGATCAGAGCGTCCTGAAGAACTGGGGTAGCAATAAACCCCTCGGGGACCTAAGTTGGGCCCACCGGAACTGCTGGGGCCGGAACCTCCTCCTCAAAATCAATCTGAGGATCAGCCACTGGTGCTGCTGCTCGCGACTGAGCTCTGCCCCTACCTCGGCCTCTAGCACGGCCTCGGCCTCTGCCCATAGTGGGAGCTGCTGCTGGGGGCTCAAGCTGCTGAGTGGTAGATGAGGAAGCGCGTGTTCTCGCCATCTACGAAAGAACAGAGTAGAAATCCAATTAGCATCTGAGGAACAAATCTGCATGACAAGAAAGAACAAATGTGAGATCTTCCTAACTCTGTAGCCTTTGGGGGATAAATACAGACGTCTCTGTACCGATCCCTCAGACTCTACTAAGCTTGTCCGTGAGTTGTGAGACCTATGTAACTTAGATCTCTGATACCAACTTGTCACGACCCGGATTTTTCACCCTCGTGAGTCGTGATGGCACCTACTAATGTGAGCTAGGCAAGCCAATCCTTAACAGCTTAATTCATTAACAAATCACTTCTTTTAACGATTATCAGTGAAAGTATGAAAATAACAGAATTTATTAAATGTACAGAAGACTTAAATTAAAGAAACTGAACAATAATACGGAAATCAACATATGCCTCTACCCAAGAACTAGTGTCACATTACTCACGAACTTCTAAGAGTACTAAATACAACCATTTGAAAGAAAAATATAAACTGTTTGTCTCGAATACATGAGATAATAGACTAAAAAAATAGAGGAGACGCCGGGCCTGCAGATGCTTGCAAGGCTATCTCGGTGTCTCATTGGACTGAAAGCTGGCTCTCGCGCTACTGCTGCTATCCAAGACCTGGATTTGTGCAAAAGAGCACAGAGTGTAGTATCAGCACAACCGACCCCATATGCTGGTAAGTGTCTGGCCTAACCCCGACGAGGTAGTGACGAGGCTAGGACCAGACTCCAGATAAACCTGTGTAGTTATATACTATATGGCGAAAAAGTAAACAGGTAATAAACAATCAAAACTGGGAAAGGGGAAACATGCTTCGGGGGTAGCAGATAAAATAGGATACCAAATAATAGTAAGGAAACTACAGTTTAACTTCTAACACGGATAAAAAGGAATAACTTTCAGTTTCATCTTGTTGTAGGCATGCAACCCGATCCCATTTCTCATATCTTGTGGTAGGCGTACCACCCGCTCCCATTTTAGTATATCTCGTGGTAGGCGTACCACCCCCTACCATTTTATTATATCTCGTGGTAGGCGTAC
Organism: Nicotiana tabacum; assembly: GCF_000715075.1. Classification (NCBI taxonomy): domain Eukaryota; kingdom Viridiplantae; phylum Streptophyta; class Magnoliopsida; order Solanales; family Solanaceae; genus Nicotiana; species Nicotiana tabacum. The sequence goes on along the minus strand of NC_134089.1, from coordinate 78,822,762 downwards.
CACCAGCTCTCATTTCATTATATCTCGTGGTAGGCGTACCACCCGCTCTCATTTCATTATATCTCGTGGTAGGCGTACCACCCGCTCCCATTTCATTATATCTCGTGGTAGGCGTACCAACCACTCCCAGTTCATTATATCTCGTGGTAGGCGTACCACCCGCTCCCATTTCATTATATTTATTGGTAGGCGTACCACCCGCTCTCTTTTACATTTCATCACGCAATCACAAGAAAACCCGACAAGGGAACATAAATAATATAATAACTTCCCTGCAATGGAATACAACAATATTATAATTTTCCCGGCAAGGGAACAACAATATTGAATTAGTTATCCCGACAAGGGAGAATCAGCTATAACTAACCTCAACTCAACTTGTACTCAGTTCAATTATTGAAAGTACTCAATCATAGAAGATCATTAAGTAAAGCACCCAAGTGTCATTTAAGAACACAACAACTTTCGATTTAAGAGTCACGGTCATGCTTGACACCAACGTATAGATACTCATCACCATGCCTATACGTCGTACTCAACAAGAAGCAAGTAGCAAGTATGACTCAACTCCTAATCCCTCAAGCTAGGGTTAGACCAAACACTTACCTCGATGCCTTGATCACCACTCAAGTCTCAACTATAGCTTTACCCCTTGATTCCACCACCAATCCGCTCGAATCTAGTCACAAGTTACTTAATTACATCAATAAGTGCTAAATGAATCAACCCCAATGCATGTAAATGAGTTTTCTAAAGTTTTACCAAAAAGTCAGAAATCATCCCCGGGCCCACGTGGTCGAAACCCAAGGTTCGGACCAAAAACCCGATTATCCATTCCCCCACGAGTGCAAATATATAATTTGTTTTGAAATCGGACCTCAAATTGAGGTCCAAATCCCCAATTTTAGAAAACCTAGGTTCTACCCAAAACACCCAATTTCCCCCATGAAAATCTTTGATTTGAAGTTGAAATCATGTTAAAAGATGTTAATGAGTGAAGAAAATGAGTTAGAAATCACTTACCAACGTTTTGGAGATGAAAGGTTGTTTGAAAAATTGCCTCTTATGTTTTGGGGTTTTGAAAAAGTAAAAAATAACTGAAATTCCCATTTATTTATACCTCTCTCAGGCCCCCAGTGCGGACCGCATCAAATGGACCACGGCCGCACAGCCTCTACCGCGGACCGCACAAAGGCAACCGCAGTCGCGCTGGCCCCTCCCTGAAGACCTGCAGTTCAGCACCCTGGGCGGACCGCACAAAGGCGACTGCGGCCGCACAGCCTCCACCGCGGACCGCACAAAGGCAACCGCGGCCATGCTAGACCCTCCGCGGTCGCACGCGATTTCTCGCGGATCGTACTAGAGGGTTCAGAGACTACAACTTCCTGAACCTGCGACATCTGACTTTCTAAGCCTAAGGCATTCTGGAGCCCACTCGAAACTCACTCGAGCCCTCAAAACTACAACCCAAGTATACACACAACCTCAAAAATATCCTACGGACATATTCGTGTACTCAAATGACAAAAATAGCTTCACGAGCGTCGAATCAAACCTCGAGATTAATAAAATTTCTCAAATCTCTTTTAAACATCAAATTTCTCAATTAAGGTCCGGATTACGTCAAACGATGTTCGTTTTTAACCAAATTTCACAGGAATGACTCAAGTCATATATAAGACCTGTACCGGGCGCCGGAACCAAAAAACGGGCCCGATACCATTGCTTTATAATAAGTTTTCACTTCAAATTTTCCTAAACAATTTCTGAAAACAGTTTCACTTAAAAAATCATTTCTCGGGCTAAGGACCTCGGATTCCGATTCCGGGCATACGCCCAAGTCCCATATTTTCCTACAGACCCTCCAAGACCGTCAAATCATAGGTCCGGGTCCGTTTACCCAAAATATTGACCAAAGTCAAATTTATTTATTTTAAAGTCAAGACTTAACATTTTTCATAGAATTTCATATTTAAGCTTTCCAGCTATGCGCCCGGACTGGGCACGCAAATTGAAGCGACTCTAAATGAGGTTTTCAAGGCCTCGGAAGCACATAATGGGTAAGAAAATAGGTAATGACCCTTTGGGTTGTCACATGTACCAACTAGATTAAATTTAATGGTACAAAATGATGTATCAAATGAGGTTGATCATAATGATGATGACTCGAAGACATATGAAGAGGCTATACAAAGTTCTGATTATGAGAAGTGGCAAAAGGCCATGGAATCCATGACGGAAAATAAAGTATGGACTTTAGTTGAACCTTCAAAGGATATAAAACCTATAGGTTATAAATGGATTTTTAAGAAAAAGATTGGAGCAGACGGAAAGGTGGAGACCTACAAAGCCCGTCTTGTTGCCAAGGGATATTGTTAGAAAGAAGGAGTCGACTACGGCGAGACGTTCTCTCCCGTGGCAATGCTCAAATCTATTCGGATTTTGCTTGCTATAGCAGCATACTATGATTATGAAATATGGCAAATGGATGTGAAAACAACTTTCCTTAATGGTGAGCTAGAAGAGGATGTGTACATGACACAACCTGAAGGTTTCACATCTTCGTCTGATCATAATAAAATTTGCAAGCTACAAAGATCCATTTATGGACTAAAGCAAGCTTCTCGAAGTTGGAATATTCGCTTTAACAAGACAATTGAAAAGTTTAATTTTGTTAGATGCGAAGAAGAACCTTGTATGTACAAAAAGGTTAGTGGGAGCACAATTATATTCTTAGTGTTGTATATTGATGATATATTGATCATAGGGAATGATATACTGGCATTTCAAAATACCAAAATTTGGCTATCTGAACAGTTTTCCATGAAAGACTTGGGAGAAGCAGCTTATATATTAGGAATAAAGATCTATAGATATAGATCTAGGAAGCTGCTTAGACTTTCCCAGTCTGTGTACATTGATACCATCTTAAAGAGGCATAACATAGATAATTCTAAAAAAAAGGCTATCTACCAATAGGCACTGGAATTACTCTCAGTAGGGAGGATTGTCCTAAAATACCTGAAGAGAGAGAACGCATGAGTAGGATCCCATACATTAGTGCAGTGGGAGCTATCATGTATACCATGACATGTACACGTCCTGATATGGCTTATGCACTTGGAGTGACTAGCCGATATCAGGCAAATCCTATTGAGGAACATTGGAAGGCGGTGAAGACCATTCTTAAGTACCTAAGAAGGACTTAAGACTAATTCCTAATTTATAGATATTCTGAGTTGAAACTTGAAAGTTAAAGCGATGCAAGTTTCTCTTCAGATAAAGATGATAGCAAATCTATTTCTGGTTATGTATTTACCATAAATGGTAGTGCAGTGAGTTGGAAAAGTTCCAAACAAGCTACAGTAGCTGATTCAGTGACTGAAGCAAAATATATAGTAGCTAGTAAAGCTGCTAAGAAAGATGTATAGATGGAAAAGTTCTTAACTGAACTTGGTGTGGTTCTTTCAATAGAAGGTACGATTCCATACTGGATCCATTGCTCAAGCAAAAGAACCAAAATCACACTAAAAATCCAAACACGTTCTGCCAAGGGATCACTTGATAAGAGAAATCATTGGACGTGAAGACGTCTAGATTCAAAAGATTGATGGAAAGGAAAATGCTCCATAATCATTCACTAAAGCTCTCGGTGCAAAGGAGTTCGACAAGCACAAGTAAAAATTGGGAATGAAGTACAAGAGTGATTGGCTCTAGTGCAAGTGGGAGATTGTTAGGGATATAGTAGATATGCCCTAGATCCAATATCACATTTGATGATTTGAACATATTTTTGTGAACGTCATTTGATATAATATATATGGTGTTTGATATTCTTTTATCATTATTATTAATTGCTTGATTAATTTGATAAGGTCCTCGATTAAATTTTGAGACTTGACATTTTGATGAAGATCATGATAATGACAGTGAAGTTTCTTATAATTTAATCCAAATTTGTTCTTGATCGTAGGATTATTAATACAAAGAGGGGCAGCTGTGAGCACGTGATTTTTGTTTACGCGACAATCACTCCAAAAGAAATAAAAATAATAGCAAATGGTCTTGCTGTACAATTTTGGATTTTTACGCGGCACTTTGTTAATTGTTTGTGATTTTTGCCCGTTTTTATTTTTATTGAAAACAAAATACAAAAATGTGTCGTGTGTAGTTGAACCGTAATTGGTTTTAAAAGGAAAATCGTAAAAAATATGCGTCTTTTATTCTATATTTTGTTGTCATTAAGTGATTTTATTTTAATTAAATGTCAATGTGAGTGATAATTGTTGTTTTGAGTATTAATTAATATTGGTATGATTTTATTAGGAATTTTATTTTTTAAGTTGTAAGAAGGAAACATTGGATTTGGGCCATAATTTCAAATGAAATCAGGCCCAAACTCATACAAATGACCCAGTCCAACCAGGCTTTCTGCGAGATGCCCCAAACGATACGGTATAGGCGTTATCCTTTTGAGTCGTTGATTGATTCAGGGGAACGGCCCAGATCAGACCAATCCTTTACCCAAACGACGCCGTATAAGGCCGTCTAATCTCAGCCGTTCAAACCGGGCTGATCTAACAGCCCTCGTTCCATCTCCTTTACCCGTTATCAGACCCGACCCAATGAAACCCAGCCTGATCCACCCCAGTATGAAAGCAAACGACATCGTTTCACTTAAACCTCCAGATCCAGGCCGTTGATCTCGATTGATCTAACGGCTGAGATCAGGCCATCCACCCCATATATAAGCTTTCCACCCGTACCCACCCCCTATCCAAATAACCCTCCTTCGTCCTCATCCCTTCCAATAGACCCAACCCCGGAACCCTAGAGCCGCCCCCTTTCCCCTCACCAAAAACCCGGCGGCATGGACGCCGGTGACCCCCACCTTAACACCCTAGGACCACCTTGACACCCTAAACATAGATCTGCAAACCATTGATCTCGAACCTTCCCCCATCGTCTCGAATCTTCATTTGAAGATTAAAGCAGAACCTCGACTTACACCGATGTACCCCAGCTTCACACCAGATAGTCCCCGAACCTCCCTCGTGACCAAACCATTCTTAGTTTGGTCCGAATCTAACCATGGAAACCCAAATCTCAAATCTACCATCTATGAACCCCAGAAACCCCAAGCCTGGTCTGTGTCCGTTTGAGCTAAAGTGATTAGGGTCTAATGGACCTTAATCGAAGTGTTCTCAGCTGAGAACACTTCGATTAAAGTCCGTTCAACCCTAAGAAGGGTCTGTTCAAACACGAGCTGATTTTCTGATTTTTCTTTCAAGGACTTTAAGGTAAGTTTGTTTTTCTTTTCTTTATTCAGTTCATGTGTTTGTTAAAGGTCTGTTTGTATGGCTAAACGTCTTGTTTTAATTTGTGTTTTGAATTTTACCAACTGTTTTTGCCCACCTTGCCCGGACCTCTGTATTTGGTCAAATTTTTCCTCATTCACTGATAATGTGTGTGTATGTAAACTGCATAATCAACTGAATTGAAATTGTTTGAGTAATCAATTCCCAAGTTAATCTCTGTTTTTGACAGTGCAATCTGAACCCTTGGTGCAATACTGTTTGATTCCAATCCTTGGCTTTGATTGTATATGTTATAATTAGTATAGTCGATTCGATACGTGTCGTCAAATAGTTTCAACTGTTTGAATGATAACAATTTGATTTGTTTCATTGTTGAACATTGTTTAAATCAAATTGAGAATCGAGCATAGCTACTTATAGTTGTTAATTTTAATCAGAAATATAAAGGATTTGGTTTGTTTAGTTGCAGTCTGAATTGGTGGCATGTGCATTTGTGCACAGCATGTGCATTTGTGCACAGCATGTGCATAAAGGCCCTTTTGAAATGAAAAATAACTTGACAGCATGTGCTGTCAGGGCATAGTCAGGCTGCCCACACCCTGATTTAGTTCAGAAATAATAAACCATATCTAACTAAAGGCTGGCAGGGGAATATCATGGGAAGGGTTATATTTAAATAGTTGAGTGGAAATTGGAAAGGGAACAGACCACATGGAGGGGGGTTTCTGATGGCTTTACAGGCTATTCAAAATGGCCTGAGTTTAGGATAAAAGGGAAAAGAACTTCCATTAGTAAGGGGACGGAGACTGATTTTGGAGACTGAATTTTGAAAAAGAAAAAGGCAGACAGATTTTTAGACTGAACTCAGATTTTTTCGAGATTTGATTGTTAGATATATACAGACACACACAAGAGAGAAAAAGAGACAGAAAAATCAGAAATTGTTTCTTCCTATTGTTGTTTGGGCTTCATTTGTTTTCAGCCTTTTCAATCAATTCTGATTCTTTGAAGTTCCAATTGAGTCTATTGGTTGAGTGTTTTCATTGGTTTATTATTGGTTTTGGTCTGCCTGGAGTTCTGATTCTACTTTATTGTGTGCTGCTGTCATTTGGCTACCTTTCCTATCGGCTGTAGTTGCCATTCTTGCATTCAAGCTTGTTCTGTTGTTACCAGTTGTTACTGGTGCTGTTTCTATTTCCATTGTACTCTACTGACTTCTCTTCTTCTTCTGTAAGCACTTCCAGGTACACACTTTCGAAACCATGTTTGTTGAAAGTTTGAAGTTTGAAACAGAAATAAAGAAATGAATGTTTGGTTACTTTACAATACTTGTGTTCAAAATAGGTTGAATGGTAGTTGGCCTGTATTTGTTTAAGTTAGTTCCAACTGCAATTGCTCTGTATGAATTAAACACATCCTGATTGACATATTAGATAGTATTGTTTGTTAGATCAGACGTATTTTCAATGTGTATAACCATTAGGTTTCGATTTAGTTATGACAGTATAACATAGAATCATGGCAAGCATCTGTATGTATTTTTGTCTAGACCTCTGAACTGTCAAATCTGTTATATTTGGTCCCATTTGATTTCAAGATAAATGTACCCCAAGCTAATTCTCATGTGGTGTTACGTTAACAGGGTGGCCATGTATGCCAACCCTCTTGTTAGATTACTTGTTCCTATATAGGTTCGATATGGGTTTCGATATAGATTCACTGTTTCGAAATAATGCGATGACTTTTGAGGAAAACTAATAGGCATTTTGAGTTCAATTAGTAGTAGTTTTCCTAATAAACAGCTGATTTCATTTATCAAGCCCAAATAAGCTAGTTTTAAAATTCAAACTTGAAGGTCGTTTAACGTAAATTTAGTATATGTTATTAGTTTGCTTGCAATCTCCCTTAGCAAATTAACAAGCGCATTCACTCCTTGAAGACAAGGCATGAGGTAATTCTCACCTCATAAACAACCAATCAGGTAATCAAACAAAATTCGGATTCGTCAAACATAGTAAAGATTTAGTATGTAGTCGCCTAAACAAGTAAGTTTGGTATCTTTCTCTTTATTTTTTAGAGACAAATGTAATAGAAATGTAGTCACTTTAGGATATCCTTTTTAAAGGTAATGAGACGAGCCTCGTCTAATAAAGATACACATCGCGGGGCCCTCAACCATTGATCATAATAAACACATAAGTCTTGGGATGGACTGTCTAGAAAAGTTCACTCCTTCCCCAAAGATAATAACGCGTTAGGCTCTTTTAGGCGCGACTTAATTAAATTGCATTCTTAAATTCGGGTGCACATTGATGTGGCCCAAATCCAAATCTCAACGGAGTCAAAATGTGTTAACAACTACGGGTGCATTGATTGCGACGTGGTTTGAGAGGCATTTTCACGACGTTGTAATTCTATAAAAATAAAGGACAATAATAAAAGCGGTTTAAACTTAATAAAAGCACGTAAGTCATAACATGTATTTAAATCAGATATTCAGCCATTATAACAATTTAAGCAACCGTGCTAGAACCACGGGATTCGAGGGTGCCTAACACCTTCCCTCGGGTCAACAGAATTCCTTACTTAGAATTTCTGGTTCGCAGACTTCATTTGGAAAAGTCGAAAATTTCCTCGATTTGGGATTCGAGATAAACCGGTGACTTGGGACACCAAAAGCCAAACCTTTCCCAAGTGGCGACTCTGAATTAAATAAATAATCCCATTTTGAATATTGTCACTTAAATTGGAAAAACTCCCTCGCGCATTTAACCCTTCGGGGCGGGGCGCGCAAAAAGGAGGTGTGACAGTAATCCGATTAGATCAATATTTATGTGATTGTCTTTATGGGATAAAGATTAGTTGATCTCATTAACTAAATCACATAGATGGATGATGCATATAGAGATATGATCATTAAACCGACTCATTGGATAATTCCTAATGGTTAGAATTACCATAAATTGTCAATAGAATATTCTCTTGAAAAATGTGATGTAAGAGTTTCCTATGACCTGAGATCGTCATAGTAATTGACAAGTTATTTATTGTGCTTTGATACTTGACACCTATGGCCTTAGGGCGATAGTTGAAAGGATATTGGGTACGATTAAATACTTGTAGAATTAATGATTGATCAAGATGGAACCTGTCAACTCTTGGTAATGAGTTTAAGCTCCATGTTGTCATGAATTATAAACGACCAAACTAAGACATTGGCCAGGGCAATTGAATGAAAGAAGAAATAAGTTTCTTAGGTCATTCAATGGTTGATTATATTTGACATGAACACGTAGTTGGTCGCCTATTAGGATTTGACAGTTGAACCATATCCTAGGGTGATCCAGAGCTATAAAGATAGAAGGAATTACTATATTATTCTTCTACTGGTTCTTAAGAGTAAATTGTATACTTCATTCTATTCGGTCGTTAAGGAGTGTTGCTAGACGTCATCCTTGATTAGTATATTGATGTGATCAATTTACTACCGGCTTAGTATTGAACCTATGTGGTCGCACACTAACGAGTGTTTTGATCTTTGCTAGAGGATTAATTAACTTATTATTTGATAATTAAATTAAGGAACTTAATTAGTCAAATAGATTAAGTTATTAGTCCAAATGAAATATTATTATATTCTTTGCTAGCACAGAGGATATAATTAATATTGTGAACAAATTAAAGTTTTCTATTTGGAATAGAAAATTAAATTATCTCTTGGTTAAAATATATATGTGAGATATATAATTAATACTTATTTTATATAAGATATGTTATATAAATTAGTAATAAAATATTGATGGAAACTTACTTGTGAAATCCAACGTTGAATTGGATTCACGTTAAAGTCCATCAAAGGACTAGCTGCCAACGTGCACATATAATCCCATTTGGAATGAGATATATTTTTTCAATGAAATTTTTTTACAAAGTCTATTTTTGGAACTAGACTTGTACCCAAAGTAATTCACCACCTTAACCAATAGGAAATAGGTTTAGGTGATGTTATAAAAGGGGTCATGAGAAAGTGTCGTATGTATTCCTTTTGAAACAAAACACTTTGAGAAAGTGTATGATTAAAAACAGTTCTTTCAAGAAACAAAAAACTAAGAGAGATATTCTTGACAAGAAAATCAATTTTCTTGTTGCATTATTTGCTGAAGTTTTGAGAAAATTTTAGCACAAGTTTTACATTGAATTTGTTCACTGTTTCATTAATCAAAGAGTTGATAGCAAGGATCGATCTCAGTGTGGATACACATAGAGTCTTCGCACTATCGAAAAATTTGAAACGTGACTTTCTTCACCAGGTACGTCTTAGATTCGATCTTTGACATGTAAATAAATTTTAAACACGAAAAGACCTGCCTAGGATTGTTATTGTCTTCCGCTGCGTGTTACGAACACCTATATGCAATCCTTCAAAACCGATGCTCGCGTGGGAGAACTCTGGGATATATAGCTACAATTACAGGTATGTAGGGGTGTTCATTGTTCGGTTTGAGTCTATTTTTCCTTAAAATAAATCAAACCAATTATATTGGTTTTTCAAATAATATAAAAATAAATCAAACCAATTAAGTCGATTTTTATCAATTTGAGTTTTACCCATTTTTTCGGATTTTATAGTATTTTATACTTATAAATGTGTGGTATAATATAATTTGTAATTTTCATAAAGCACTATCTTTTAGTAGTAATTAGCCATCTATAGATACTATTTGCTATATTACGGATTATAGATACCTTTTATGTGGTTATAAGTTGTATTTGATGTATTAAAGTTATTGTATTCATGAATACAGTAGTAAAAATAAGTGTGAATCAGGGAAGTCCAGCTAATCAGTTGTTGTATTCGAGTGTATTCGACTGTACTTATGGAGTGAAACATGTGATTACAACTAGACAGATTATTGTATTCGACTGTATTCGATTGTATTCACGTTGTGAAATAGGGGATTACACTGTTTTTAAAACGGAAAGTGAATCAATTAACATAATAGACTCCTAATATAACTCAACAAACTCAATAATAACACACAAATTTTGTATTTTCAATTATAAAAAAAGATTCTCAACCGAAAAATACCCCAAAAATATAGCGATCTTCAGAGAAATTATATAATACATCTGAATGCATAAATTATATTAATTAAAAAAAAACTTATGAATACATTTATGGCATATAGCGAGACAGTGAAGCCGAAAAATACACATAATACAGTGGAATACATTGAAATACAATAAAAAAAAGATAGTGAATACAATAAAATACATGAAATACAGCGAGATACATTGAATTACAATGAAAAAAAGACAATGAATACAGTGAAATACATGAAAATATATCGTAATATGTTGAAATTACATTGGAATATATTAAAAGAAATGTTCTTCTTCATCGCGAAAGATAAAGTTGTGGCGTGGATGTCACGTGTAATTGCTCTGGATTGATGAAGTTGATTTGATTCAGTCGAAAAGAACTCTAAATTCCTAAATAGAAGAAGACATAGCAAAAAGAAAGAAAAAGAAAAAGAAAGGTGACATGGAATTGCTCTGGATTGATGAAGTTGGTTTGATTCTGTCGAAAAGAACTCTAAATTCCCAAATAGAAGAAGACAAGCACAAATCGGCTGAAGCAGAGAGTGAACCTGCTCTGCTCCTCTAATTGGTTGAATCACTGCTCATAATATTCACCCACGGATTATGGAAAGAGAATGGCAGAGTCTGAATTATAAGGATCAAAACAACGCCTACATAATATCACCAATAAAGTGTTTGATTACCTTTTGAATCTTTCATACTTTGCAAAAATCCGGTGGAAGGAGGAGGAGATCGGAAATTTTAATGGGATGGGGGAAGAGAATGAGATGTATCAAAGTAGAGAGAGAAAGAAACTAGTGTAACTGATTAGCGTATTTAGTGGCTTAGGGCTAGGAGGTAACCAAAATTAAATATTTTGCTATAAACCTTAAAAGGTATATATAGAATATAATTTTTTTAAATGGTATTTATTTAAAATAAATAAGGTGTTAACCTTTGCTATAGGAGGTAAAAATTCCTTAAAAATATTTCATAGTTTCTTTTTCTTAACATACTATTTTATATTTAGACCGACAATTCTGAATGATCCAATAAGTCTACTATAACAGCCCATAAATGTCTAGAGACTACTCGAATAAATTTTGAATTTTTACCTCCTATAGCAAAGGTTAACACCTTATTTAATTTTAAATAAATACCATTTAAAAAATTATATTCTATAGATACCTTTTCAGGTTTATAGCAAAATATTTAATTTTGGTTACCTCCTAGCCCTAAGCCACTAAATACGCTATTTAGTTACACTATTTTCTTTCTCTCTCTACTTTGATACATCCCATTCTCTTCCCCCATCCCATTAAAATTTCCGCTCTCCTCCTCCTTCTAACGGCATCTTCTCAACTGAAAAATCCAGCGACCAGCAACACAACAACAACAAACCCTAACCTGAAGACCCAATCATGCCGAAGCAAATCCACGAAATCGTTGGTGATTGTCTCGTTGTATTCTGTCACTGAAGACCCAATCTCACCAAGTTTACAATGCTTGACTTCATCACATATTTATCTTTCATTGATGCCTGGATTTCATTCCATGCGGATAACTAGACAAGAAACCAATTAAGTTTCGATTTAATATTCTGTAAGGTTCGTTTCAATTAGCGTTCTGCAAGATCTTTGAAGATGGAAGGACTATTTGGTTATAAGGAGGAAATTAGGGTTTGTTCTTGAGCAATGACGACGAAATTTTGGGGCTGAGCAACTTGATTTTCTGTTAATATATTTTAATGTATTTTCAACGTATCACGTTGTATTTCATTGTATTCATTGTCTTTTTTTCTATTATAATTCAATGTATCTCGCTGTATTCCGTGTATTTCATTGTATTCACTATCTTTTTTTCATTGTATTTCAATTTATCCCGGTGTATTCTATGTATTTCATTGTATTCACTATCTCGCTATATGTCATGAATGTATTCATATGTTTTTTAATTAATATAATTAATGTATTCAGATGTATTATATAATTTCTCTGAAGGCTGCTATGTTTTTGGGGTATTTTTCAGATGAGAATCTTTTTTATAACATGAAATACAAATTTTGTATGTTATAATTGAGTTTGTTGAGTTATATTAGGAGTCTATTATGTTAATTGATATACTTTCCGTTTAAAAATAGTGTAATTCCCTGTTTCACGCCGTGAATACAGTCGAATACAGTAATCTGTCCAGCTGTAATCCCATGTTTCACGCGATGAATACAGTCGAATACACTCGAATACAACAACTGATTAGTTGGACTTCCCTGATTCACGCTTATTTTTGCTACTGTATTCATGAATACAATAGCTTAATTACATCCTATAACCACAGAAAAGGTATCTATAATCCGTAATATAACAAATGGTATCTATAGATGGCTAATTACTACTAAAAGATAGTGTTTTATGAAAAATTCCCAATAAATTTCACATCAAACTATATTCCTTTTCATTATCTCTAACTAACATTACTCATTTTATGGGTTATCATAGTATTGTTGTCGTCGGCGATATTATATTTTAGTATAATATCATTAGAGGCGGATCTAGAATTTTTATAACATGGGTGCACCACTAAAAGAAGGAGAAAAAAAAAAGTATTAAATGAAAATTGATACTTGCTCCTTTAGGTAAATAACAACATTCAACCAATTGCACATTTAGCCTTTTCGAGCATGAGTGTCAGCAGATGATATTAGATCAATTTTTAAAAATATGTACATAAAATACCTAGTTTGGCAAAGAGACCATGGGTTCACGTACCCCATGAATTAGGCTATACATCCGCCCCTGAATATCCTGATTTCATTTTATATTTTGTGTTATTTTATTGGGAAGCACCATATAAATATTGTATCTTACTAGGATAGAAGAAATATTTAAAAGTACTAGTTATATATTTTTTATTCTGGAGATCTTATCGAAAAAAATCCAAAAAAGAAAATCGAGATAACAAAATTAACTTTTGTTGATTTAATTTAGTTTATAGATTGAAAAACTCGACATAGTTGCTTGAACGGAAAGATCCACGAGAGAAAAGCTATGGGCCACTTTCCTCGGAGAAATTCAAATATAGCCAGATTTATAATTGGTCGTTCAAAAATAGCCCAGTTTCAAAATTAATCAAAATTTAATCACTTTTTATGTAAAGATAAATCTTAGCAAAAATACTATTCAAAACTCGAAAAATACTCCAGTATATTATGCTGGAGTTCCAGCATAAGTATACTTGAACTCCAACATATTATACTGGAGTTCCAAGATAAGTATGTTGGAACTCCAGCATAATATGATGGAGTTCCAGCATAAGTACACTAGAACTCCAGCATAATATACTGGAGTTCTAGCAAGTATACCGGTCCAGCATAATATACTGGAGTTTGGAGAACCGGTGCTCCAGTCTCCGGTATATTATACTGGAGTCAGCAAAGTATACCGGTCCAGCATAATATGCTAGAGTTCATACACAGGTGCACCGAACTCCAGTATATTATGCTGGACCGGTCTCTGTTGCAGCAAAATAGTGGCTATTTTTCATTGACTTCGTAAATGCTGACTATTTTTGAATGACCAGTCCGAAAACTGGCTATACCGTGTTATTTTTACCACTCTCCTATGCCTTTACTGTTTTTTCTTTTGGACAGTCCTTGTTGAAGTAAAAACATGACAATAATTTGAAATGCTTTCTTAATCGGGAGAAATTCAAAAATAACGACATTTACAATTGGCCATTCAAAAATAGCCACAGTTTCAAAAGTAATTAAAATTTAGCCACTTTTTATGTAAAGACAAATTTGAATGAAAATACTATTCAAATCCGGAAAATACTCCAGCATAATATACTGGAACTCCAGTATATTATATTAGATTTCCAATATACTCCAATATAATATATTGGAGTTCCAGTATAATATACTGGAGTTCCAATATAATATACTGGAGTTCCAGTATAATATACCGATCCAGCATAATATGCTGAAAGTTTATACACATGTGCTCCAATCTCCAGTATATTATACTGGAACTTTCCGCGTGTTGGAGTTCCAGCATAATATGCTGGAAATTCATACACAGGTGCACCGATCTCTAGTATATTATGCTGGAACTTTTCGTGTTGCAGCAAAATAATGGCTATTTTTTAATGACTTTGCAAACGCGGGCTATTTTTTAATGATCAGTCCGAAAATTGGCTAGCCCGTGCTATTTTTACTTCTTAATTAAATTATAATAATCAAGAATTCAAAATTTCGCCATGGACTCGAAATCAAGCACTTATAATAATAATAATAATAATAATAATAATAATAATAATAATAATAATAATAATAATAATAATAATAATAATAATAATAATAATAATAATAATAATAATAATAATAATAATAATAATAATAATCCATCCTGTCCACAATAAGTGACGAATTTGCTTTTTTATTTTGGTTCAAAATAAGTGTCTATTTATATAATTAAGAAATATTCAATTTATTTTTTCAAAATTACCCATATTTACGTATCTCTAAAAAGTCTTTTACTCCTCACAATTATGTTGCAACATTTAATTAAAGCTAGTTTAACTACACTAATTATTTTTGTCTAGAATTTAGTATTTTCTTAATGAGTGTGTCCAAGATATATTGGTCACTTATTATGGACTGGAAAAGGTAATAATGATGATGATATGATGATGTAATTACGATCATTATTATTATCTCTTGAAACAGTGAAAGAGAAAAACTGATGTAAAGAGATGCCAATATGTTGAGCGACATATCAGACTTTACATGCTACGTTCTTAATGATTCTCATCATGGTAATTATTAGGGTTAATCCCGCCCCCTTTTGTTTTCGAAACGTTGACATCATAATATATCCTAAAATTTTAAATTATACAACTAATTTTGACAATCCTAAGTTGTATTGGCAAATCTAAGAGCTTGTTTGGCCAAGTTTCTAGGAGGTAAAAAGTATTTTTTTTTTATATAAAAAAATACTTTTGAAAATTTTAAAGTGTTTGGCCCAAATGAAAAAGTAATTTTAACAGCAGCGGAAGCAATTTTTTTGCTTTTAGGAGAAACTATAAATTTCGAGAAACATAAGCAGAAGCAAAAAATTAATTTGCTCAAGAAAAAATAACCTTAAAATAAATATATTTTTTTCAAATTATCCCTTATTTATTTAATATTTCCCTTCCTTTTTCTTTTTATTTCTACTATATATTCATTCACTTTTTAATTTTGGTCATATTTTTATTCTCTTTCTCCTATTCTTACGAGTAGATTTTAAATTTACATTGCATGATGTATTTTGATATATTTAAATTATCATATAAATAATAAGTAATACCAACCACAAAATGATATTGCTTTAGAATAACTATATTTCATATTGATTGGAATTTTTAATTTATATTTTTTACTTTACGTTTTATATTTTAATTCAATTCTTTTATAATAAATATTTAAATTTATTTTTCTTTCTAAATAGTGCTAATCACAAATTGAACTTATATTGTCCTTTTTCGTAATTTGATCGTAAAAATGCTTTTTTGAATGATTGGCCAAACACAGTGAGCTTGCAAAAGCATTGCTCAAACGAATTGGATAAACATACATTGTTATTTTGCAAACGTACTTTTTCAAAAAATACTTTTGAACAAAATAATTTTTCAAAATAAGCAGTTTTTGATAATTTGGCCATACGAGCACTAAATCGCGAAAGCCTAAGAGGTCGTTTGGTTGGAATACGATTTATATCGGTATAAGTTATGCTGGTATAAGTTATGTTGGGATACGTTATGCTGGGATTAGTTATGATGGGATTGTTGTTTATTCATTATTTGGTATGTTGTATTAAGAATGACAATTGCATAATTTCTAAGAAGAAGGTATAAGTTATACCAGTGCTAATTGCCCCACCTTTTATAAGGTGTAAATTATCCCAGTGTTAAAATTAACACCGGGATAACCTATACCTGGTTTGCTAACCAAACAGGGTATTAAGGTGGTATTAAATTTTTATACCACCCTTATACCTTCTTATACCTCATACCAAACGACCCCTAAGTGGTTTAATAATTACTCCCTCCAGTTCAAAATAAGTGATTTTTAGCCTTTTTTTTTTGTCCAAAATAAGTAATTTTTTCAGATTTTCAAGAATGAATTAATTATTTTTTTCCTACATTGCCTTTGGAGTAAATAGTATTGGAGTATGTGTTAGAAATATTTATGTGAAGAGTTAGCAAATATTAATACGGAAAAGGGTTCAAATGTTCCTAAACTATTGGAAAAGGTTTAAAAATACCCTTCACCCCCTATTGGGCTTAAAATACCCTTCCATCTACCTTTTTGGTTTACTTATGCCCTTTGACCGTTAGGTCAATGCAGAATTAAAAATAATTATTATTCTTTTTGTAAAACTTAAAAAACAAATTACAAAATATTTTAGTTTTTTTAAACTAATGCACCGGTAGTCCACTAATTTAGTAAAGTCTACTTCTTCTTCTTTTTTCAAGTTTTTACAAAAAACAATTCGGATTTTACAAAAAAATATTTTTTTATCATTTTTTCAGTTTTTTTAAAGCATATTTTTTGTAAAAACTGAAAAAAATTATAAAAACAGGAAAAAATGTTTTTAATAAAATATCTTCGTTTTAAAAATTGTACAAAATATTTTTTTCAGTTTTTAAAATAAAAATAAAAAGAAATGCTTTAATAAAAACTGAAAAAAATGAAAATAAAATATTTTGTTGAAAATATTTTTTTCAGTTTTAAAAAAACAAAAATATTTTATTAAAAACTTTTTTTTTCTGTTTTTACAAAAGGAAATTCTTTAAAAAATGATTTTTTTTATAAAAACTGAATTGTTTTTTGTAAAAACTGAAAAACAAAATAAGAAGACTTTACTAAATTAGTGGATTATTGGTGCATTAGTTTAAAAAACGAAAATATTTTGCAAAGCATTTTTTTTTAAAGTTTTACAAAAAGAATAATAATTATTTTTAATTTAACATTGACCTAACAGTCAAAGGGCATAAGTGAACCAAAAAAGTGGATGAAGGGGTATTTTTAGCCCAATAGGTAAATGAAGGGTATTTTTAAAACTTTTCCAATAGTTTAGGGGCATTTTGAACCCTTTTTCGATATTAATATAATCAATTTCATTGTTAATTAATGCTAAAAGATGGATTTTTTAATTTGTGTGAAAATAACTAAAAAATTAGCTATTTTGAATTGGAGGGAGTACTTTTTTAACCCCTAATTATTAATTCACATGATATCTATTTATTACTCCCCGCGGTCCTTCTGAAACCGTTCAGTTTTCCAGTTTACATTAATTATGTACAAGTTTTCATGTGGGAATGCACCTTTAGCACATTGTAAGACTATAACTAATTGGAATTAACTGATTTTAATTTTATTAATGGCTGACAGCTAGGCTACTATAGTTACCTAATATTCATTAAAAAACTCTTTTCAACCTTTAGTTATATAGTTTTTAAAAAAGATATAAGAAGAAGACAAAAGCTGTGTGTGTATGTATGTGGCTTTTTAAAGAATATTTTGCTCACATGTAGCTAATTATACTGGTATATTTATTTGACTCTAACAAAGTAATTGCAACTTGGTCACATGGAGATTTTTAAAATGAATCTTTCTCTTGAAGCAAAAATGATGAAAACAAAAATACTTTTTCAGCGTAAAGGGATGAATAATGCTTTATACTCATCTTCTTTCTCTCCCCTCCCCCCTCGTTTTTTTTTTCTTTTTCCTTTTTTCATACAAATTTACCTGCGCAAACAAAACGATAAGGATAATAAGCTAATTACTTGAAAAACAGATTTTCAAAGTAATAAATTAAATTTTTAAATCCTTCTATTGTACATTTGAACATGTATTTTATCTTTATTTAAATGACTAACATCATTCATTATATATATATATATATATATATATATATATATATATATATATATATATATATATATAAGAGACTTTTTCCTGTTTCTTACTGTTATAGATATAGCTAATATTTTATCAAATATATATAGGTGACAAATGAATAACAAATAGTAATCTTTTTTAGTACTAGCATTAACATCCGGTGTTGATGTCACGTTCCGAACTGGGAGCGCGACCGGTGTTCAACCGAGTATCGGTCAAGCAAGCTCGTTAAATACTTTTTACCCCAAGCTCACTCATGATTAAAGAGAATACATTTTTCATTTATTAAAAAATAGGGAGATCATATAGACAATAACAATTCATTACTATTAGTTAGTCCATTTAACAAGTCTCAAAATACACGCATTTTTATGGTTAGAAGTGGAACAAGTGATCAAGACACAGCATAACTTGTTTGACTTTCCTAGCATCCATATACAACCCACACTATGTCTATGAGCCTCTAAAAGATACCGAAGAGTACAATGATAGTGCCGACAATAAGGCCCCGACTATACCTCAAAACACAATATACAAGGAACAAAAATGTACATGACCCCCGAAATGAAGTGGGCTCACCAAGTCGGCTGGGAAGAGGGTGTACCGCTAACACTGCTCAACGCCACCTGCTATGGAACCACCTGCATCCATTAAAAATACAGCGCCCCCGGCAAAAGGGGCGTTAGTACATATAGAATACTAGTATATATAACAAAATATCCTCTCAATAGAATGAGTAACAATGCAATAAGAAACCATCATAATATCAATTAAAAACCTCAGAGGGATATCAAACATCAAGTTAGGAGCAAGATAAGTCTTTCAAGTAAACTTTCGTATTTTAGATTGACATATCTTAGCACCGATATTTCACCATTCACAATATCGCCATACTTTTGGTACGAAGTCCGATCACGACCCGATCGGCTAGGTCGTCTCATCCGAGACATCAACCACAATCACAATTTTAAGTACAAGAATGTGTGCAGCATGTCATCCGATCACGACCCAATCGGCTAGGCCGTCTCGTCCGAGACATCTTCCTTTTCTATCAATCAGCCCATTTCACACATCTTTCTCATCTCTTCATTTTTATTGGCACTAGTGGTCACAATTGTATTATTTTTCTTGGCACGTTGGCTGTGTTTTATATTTCATATTTTATATTTCTCATTTCACATTTTATGTTTCGTATTTCATGTACACCTTTTCACTTTCAACCATCATCATGGATTTCCAACAACAAGATATAGCTATTCAAGACATTTAAGTACAAATATGAGCAAACGAGAGTCTTAGGCACATTAAGATTTCTTACACAATTGTTATTAGCTTTCATTTGAAGCACAACTTGAAGTCATGGCATTTAAATATGCAACTCATACTTTGAACACTTTCTCAAATAGTAGTACAATATAACAAAAGCATTTGAATTACATATTGAACACAGATGTCTTTTGACACAAAGCTTATTTGGAATAAACGATTCATAATGAGCAACTCGGGACTTATAAGGACATTGTGGGGTTTGATTCTAAGAGAAGAGTTTAGCCAACATACGTCACTTGAGCTTCCTTAAACTCTAAAATGCTCCGAAATTCTTAGCAACTTCGATCTATTTTAGAAATGTAACAAATTGAACCAAAATTAGGAAGATGATCATGGTTCTAGCTCAGTTGAGCATTTTATCAATCACTAGGTGTGCATTAAGGTTTCAAGGTCCTTCCATGGTGGATACCATCATCCCATAACTCATTCTTTACCATTTTTAGCTCAATAATCTTCCTACACCTCTTGATAATATATGCATGCAAGATGAATAACTCCCACACCCAAGAATTACCTTGCTAATTACCCATTTCTAGTTAGATTTCGAAATTAAGGGTTAAGGTGTAGAATCTTACCTTTTTGGTTGCAGAGCTTGTGAGTTACTCGATAAAATCTTCAAGGTTTGAGCAAAGATTGATGAACAATAGCTTAGAATTCCTATTCTCACTCTATACCCCCCCCCCAATTCAACATCTACTAAACTGTCACCACCCAAAATTCCACCATAGACGTCGTGATGACACTTATTCTCTAAGACTAGGTAAGCCGATCTAAATTACAATTCAAGCCTTTTTTTAATATAAAATTTAATACAAGTGTCAAAACCAACATCGAAAATAATTATACAACTTCCCAATACTGATAATATTGAGTCACAAACTCTAACTGAATACATGCAATAATCCCAAGGATCGAATATACTGTTCGAATAAGAGTTGACAGTACAATAAAATGGAAAGACTCCTAGGGACTACGACTAGCAATCAGTTCTCCCTTGAATCCTTGCAATCACACTCTGACCCTGTTCGAGTCCAATATCTCCAATACCTGGCTCTGCACAAAAATGTGCAGCAGTGTAGTATGAGTACATCACAGTCGGTACCCAGTAAGTATCAAGACTAACCTCGGTAGAATAGTGACGAGGTACAGTCAAAACATTCACTAGTCTAATAACCTGTGCAATATAGCATACAAAATAATAGGAGACAAATAGTAATAATAGCAACAATAATCAACCAGTGATATAAACAACAGGGAAAACGAGAACACCATAAATATTGCTCAACAAATAATGAATACAAGTACAACCAACTAATCAAGTCCTTCAAAATAAATCCTTCGCCGATAAGCTTTTCAAATAATAATCTTTAGAATATAATCCTTTCCAATGAATATATTTCGAATATACATCATTCAAATAAATATCTTTCAAATATAATTCTTTCAAATAATATTTTGAATATAATTCTTTCAAATAAAAATTACCCCGAGACACCTTATTTCATAATAAAAAATAAGGGTCTCAGGCCACTTTCATATTTTTACGGCACCTTGTGCCAATATCTCTATCACAACCGCACGGATAACTCACGTGCCAATATCATCATTATTTACTCACGGCACCTCGTTCCCACATTTCACACGGCTGCACAGATAATTCACGTGCCAATATCATTTTTATTATATAAGCACGACACCTCGTGCCCATATTTCATATCATAACTGCACGGACAATTCACGTACCAATAATAAATTCATCATATTTTTCCGGTGATATCCATAGGCTCATAATTTAAACATATATCTGACTATTATCAAATTTACTGGATTTATAAAATAAATTGCACAATATATAAAAGAAATCGCAAGGAAATCACATCACATAAAATTACTAGCACAATATCCCCTCATCACCACATAATAATTACCAACACAATAACTCCACATCATCACATATCATCGTTGACAATGGCCATCCTTATCTCTCCTATAACTACCCTTATCATTCCTGTAATAGCCTCCCATGTCGCTCCTATATTAGCCTCCCTTATCGCTCTGTTTAATAGCCATTCTTATCGCTCTGCCCAGATAATATCCCAACACATAACCACAATGAAATGTCACCCTTATACCCACATAATATCAACAATAGAATGCCACCCTTATCCGCGGCATAACAGTAACCCAAATCATACAATAATTTACATGGATATTACCACGATAACACAAAATAACAATTCATATTATAAATCGTCCATGGGCCATAACCAGTTCCAAAGATACAACAAAATTAATTAATTTCACAGCAAATAACCAAGGCTCCACACACCGTATATAAAAATCCAAAAAACAACAATAAAGATGGGAAAATAACCCATCATAGGACAACGCTTTTTTTAATCCAAATTTTTGATAAATATATTAATACCTTAATTTAACATATTTAATTAATTGTTTGCAAATGAAAAGCCCCATAATATAATTATTTCCAGAAAATATTAATTCAACAAACACATGGAATTCACATAAAATTCAAATAGCAATCACACCATATTGTCATATAAAAGGAATTCGACAAAACAACGATTTAGGCATGGTAGATAGAGGACTAAATAAATGCCAACAATTATCCAATTTAGTACATAAAATGCCTAAGAGTTTTAACTCAATAAGATTGCACATATAAGCTCAAGTATGTACTCGTCACCTTGTGTACACGTCTTTCACATTACACAAAATGGCACATACGACTCAATGCCTAAGAGGTAATTCGCCCATTCAAGGTTAGACAAGATACTTACCGTTTTAAAGTTAGGCCAGTATTCCAAAATCGTCTTCTTGCTTGAATTGACCTCCGGACAGCTCAAATCTATCCAAATTAATTGCATAATTTTATTAAAATTCATGAAAAATAATTCCGGATAATAAAACGTTGACTGAAAATTTTATTCTAAAAAGTCAACCAAAAGTCAACGCGGGACTAGCCTCTTGGAACCCGACATAATTTTTACGAAACCGGAATACTCATTCCGA
This sequence comes from Nicotiana tabacum, assembly GCF_000715075.1. NCBI lineage: Eukaryota > Viridiplantae > Streptophyta > Magnoliopsida > Solanales > Solanaceae > Nicotiana > Nicotiana tabacum. The sequence goes on along the minus strand of NC_134089.1, from coordinate 78,800,058 downwards.
TACGATTCTAATCATACCAATTTTATTAAATTCCGGCAATAACTCGACCTCCAAATCTTCAATTTTTATTTTTTGGAAGATTTTGCAATTTTTTTGATTTCTTCCATTTAAATCCGAATTAAACGATGAATGTAACCATGGATTTATGGAATATAAACACTTTCTGATATAGGACACTTACTTGAGTTGAATTCGTGAAGAAATCCTCAAAATCGCCCAAGAACCGAGCTCCAAAAATTCCAATCGAAAATGGCAAAATGAGACTTTTGGTCTTTATGTTTCTGCGCAGTTTTCGCTTTGCGGACTGATTTACGCTCCTGCGACACAAAATCATGCTTCTGCGATGATCACTGCCAACTAGAAGTTCTCACCTGCAAAGCCATTTTCGCTTTTGCGATGGTTGCTTATGCGATGGCCAGGCGCATCTGCGCTTGTGCTTCATCGCAACAATCTTCATCAGCTTCTGCCCAGGTCGCTTATGCGATGCAAATCCTCGCTTCTGCGAGGTCGCTTTTGCGATCAAATTCTCGTAGAAGCAGTTGCATCAGTTGCTGTCCAGAACAGCAGAATTCCAGTAGCTTTCTTCAAGTTCAAATCGATTCGTTAACCATCCAGAATCCACCCGAGGCCCCCGGGACCTTAACCAAATATACTAACATGTCCTAAAATACAATACGAGCTTAGTCGAGGCTTCAAACCATGTCAAACAACGCCAAAATTATGAATCACGCATCAAATCGAATTATGAGTTTTCAAATATTTCAATTTCTATATTTTGTGCCGAAACGTATCAAATAAATCCGAAATGACTTTAAATTTTACACCAATTCATAAATGACGTAATGGAGCTATTTTAATTTCCGGAATCGAAATCTGACCTCGTTATCAATATTTCAATCTTCGGTCAAATTTTTCCAAAAATCTTCTATTTCCAACTTTCGCAAAAAAAAGTTCACACTATTTTGTTATTTTGCATATGATTATATTATTGCACTCCCTTTCACTTATTTGGTCTATTTTAAGATATTATTATCATTTCTCTTGCTTCTTTTATTGTTACCTATCTCTACTTTCGTTTCTTTTCTGAAATTATTATCTTTTTTGTTGAGCTGAGGGTCTCCCGGAAACAGCCTCTCTACCCTTCCGGGGTAGGGGTAAGGTCTACGTACATCCTACCCTTTCCAGACCTCACTAGTGTGATTTTACTGGGTATGTTGTTGTTGTTTTTGTTCCAACTTTCGCAAAAATGCGTCGAATTATGCTACGGACTTCCAAATCTAAATCCAGACACACTCATAAGCCCGAAATTACCATACAAAACTATTGACATCATCAAAATTCCATTCCGGGGTCGTTTGCTTAAAAGTCAGCTCTTCGGTCGTTTGCTCAAAAGTCAGCTCTCCGGTCAACTCTTTCTATTCAAACTTCTATGAGTATTGTTCTTTAAATTTAATTTCGAACCTTCCGAAAACCAAACTCGACCACACACGCGGGTCATAATACATATTACAAAGCTACTCGAGACCTTAAGTCATTGAACGAGGTTTAAATTTTTAAAACGACAAGTCAGGTTGTTACATTCTCCCCCTTTTAAAACATACGTTCATCCTTGTCACACCTTCTTTTTCCGCACCCGCGAGGGTGCAAGGGAGTTTTTCCAATTAAAGGACAATCGAGACGGGATTGGTTTATTTATTTCAGAGTCGCCACTTGGGAGATTTAGGGTGTCCCAAGTCACCAATTTTAATCCCGAATCGAGGAAAAGAATGACTCCATATTACAGTCTGCATACCAGAAATCCGGATAAGGAATTCTGTTAACCCGGGAGAAGGTGTTAGGCATTCCCGAGTTCCGTGGTTCTAGCACGGTCGCTCAACTGTTATATTCGGCTTGATTGTCTGATTTTATACAAATATGAACTTATGTGCAAATTTTATCTTTTAACCGCTTTATTATTATTGTTTTTAAAAGAAATATGAACATCGCTTAAAACACGTCTTTGGACTGCGTTACATGAAATGCACCCACAATCCGGAACACGTTTTATTTGATGTTTTGGGATTTGGATTCGGGTCACATGAAATGCACACCCAGGCTTAAGAAAGTAAAATATTAAACACGCGCCTAAAGAGACTATCGCGTTATTATTTTGGGGAAGACCGTGAAATTCGCTAAACGGTCCTTCCGAATTCTAATTAAACCATACATTTTGTGAGGGCCCCGCAATCTATACGTTTTATTTGGCGAGGCTCGTCTCATTTTTATTTTTAAAGGATAAACCTACAATGACTATATTTTCTATTAAGTTCGTCTATAAACTAAAAGAAAATCTCTTAATTATTTACATGCTGAAAAACGTAACTTATTAGTTATTAGTTTACGGCTAATGCGAATGGAAAATTGCGATCGAGTTTGTACAAAGAAAAACTGCTTTCATTTTATATTCTGTTATTCAATAATACTAGAACATGAGATTGACCATAATATCAAAACAGATTAATTATTCTCCGTAATTTAAACTAACATTATTAGATGAAGAAAGTATACATATGCAACCTCATTATTCATTAATCATTCAACTACATCTTTATACGAAGAAAGAAAAATTATATTCAACCACAAATCTAAACAGGAGGAATTCAACAGGAACAAAGCCTGATTAATATTTCATTTTTTGCTTCAAGCCGAGATTGTACAAATGTGTACCTGGAAACAGCAGTACAAGAACAAAAGAAGGAGAAGTCAGCAGCAGTAATAACACAGCAACAACAGATTCAGCAACATCGCAAACCAGTACAGTAGGAATAGCAGAAAACCCAGGAGACTATAAACGACTCCAAGTATAGTGAAGAAGTAAAAGGCAGGAAGGTTCTGACTATTTCAGATCTTAAGCGAGGCAATGAAGCAGTAACTATTCTTTTTCAACTTCAAAACTCTCCAAAATGAATTCTGCCCCTGTATATTCAGTGTATACAGAATGTATATCGGGTGTATACTTCTCACTCCGCCCCCTCTTTTTTTCTTCTCTCTATCTAGTTTTTCCTCTCTTTTTTCCACACTTCTTCCTAAATTTTCTCTTCTATTTATAGCAAAATTTTCGAAATTTTCAGATTTGTTTTTTATTATTTTATTATTTTTTAATTAAAAGAAATCCCACTTACAAATTGCTTTTATTTTTTTAGAAAAAGAAATCCCACCTTTATTTACTTTTATTTTTAAAATTCCAACTTTAATTACTTTATCTTATTTAAAATCCCACTTTTTATTTTTTTAAAAGAGAATCTCACTTTATTTAACTTTTCTTTAAAAAATAAACCACTATCTTTTCTTTTTCTTTTAAAAATGCTACTTTCAATTACTTTAAATTTTTTAAATTTTCAGATATCTTTATATTTATTTTTTAATTCCAACCTTCTTTTACTTTTAAATTTTTTAAAACTTTTTACTTTTTTTTTAAATTTTCTACATTCTTTTACTTTTTTTTTTATTTTTTTATTTTTTATTTTTTTAAAATCATTTCCGAAATTACTATATATATATATATTTTTTTTAAAAAAAATAAAAATAATAAATAAAATAAAATATTTTCGGATTTTTTTTATATATATAAAAAATAATTCACTTTTTATTTTATTTTTTATTTTTTTTTGGTTTTGTTTTGTGTTGGACAAAAATGAAGAAGGGGTGTTGGGTTAATGGACTGGGTCGACCCAGTTCGAAATGGACTGGGTCGTAGGGAAGATTGGGCCATTTTTTGGGCCTATAGCTTGAAATTGAAGAAGAGGCCCAATTCCGACTTTCTTTATATTTTCGCTCTCTTTTCTTCTTTTATTTTTCTAAAACTAAATTATAAAAATACTTAAACTATTATTAAGAACTAAATTAAGTTATAAAGGCGCAAATTAACTCCCAATAACAATTAACGCACAATTAAGTATTAATTAAGCATAAAATTGTATATTTGGACATTAAATGCTAAAAATGCAAACGATGCCTATTTTTGTAATTTTTAATTTTTGTAAAACAATTTTAATTACTAACAATTGTAGAATTAAATCCTACATGCAAAATGCGACATATTTTTGTATTTTTTATTAATTTAGCGAATAAACACGCACAGACAAATACAAATAATTCTTCAAAATATCACAAAATTGTACACCAAAGAAAAATCATTTTATTTTTGAATTTTTTGGGAGTAATTCTCATATATGGCAAAAATCATGTGCTTACAGTCCTCGAACGTGTCAAGAATTATTCTGAGGACATTAAATTACTGAGTGCATCATTTCACACATACTCACGGGTGATTCTACGTCACCATAAATTTAACATGGGTTCGACAACACTATATCAAGAGAGATTATTTCTTTTATTCACATTTATAAGCTTTAAAGTCAATTCCTTATACTCCAATCAATTTCAAATGCCTAACTTTTTTTTCTTCACATTAACGCACCGTGTTAACCTCAATCGGTTGTAGCAATTTCATGCCTACACACACATTATACGTATGCCCATAATCACATCTCTGATCATAATAGTTGTTCATAGTTAATTCCAGCATCCTCAATTAATCTCATATTAATCAAAAACCTCGTTTCAAATTTTCATAAGACTGACAGCAACACGCGAGACATGAAAACCTCATAATTATTTATCCGAATTAACGAATCGCATTTTAATGCCACATGGGCACCCACCTCGTAGGCTAAAATTTAATATTTACAGTACATATATGGCTAATGTACAGAAACACATAAAAGAATTATCAAATAAGCCTAACAAGCATGACTCCCTATTAATACTATAACACAAATTTTAATTTCACAAAGGGAGAATTTAAAATCATAAATTTTTCACCACAAGGACCTCGTCCTTATATAACTTCCACCGCGGCTTGTAGCCTAGTTTAAATATTTTGCATCATATAAAGATGCGAGGATCTCGCCCTCAACTTTAAATCACAAGTATTTTGCACATTGTACCAACTGAAATGTTTCATTTCCTCTCTTTCTTTCTTTTTAATAAATTTCGTAAATAACTTTTACAACACATAATGAACCCCCATATCAATAGGATATATAATTTATAAAATTGAAATTAATTATTCCAAAATCACATCAAAATCCATTGTAAATAGTAATAGTAAGTCACTTTTGAACTTATAGTCCTCCATAGTCAATAGTGTACAAAATTAAAAAAGATGGACGTAAACATCAGAGTTTACACTGGAAGGGGTCGTTTGGTAGGATGCATTAGATAAATTAATGCATGTATTAACTTTGTGTATTAATAATACATTGTTTGGTAGACATTTTGAACATATGCATTAGTTATGTAGACATTAGTTATACATCCTATTTGGTATTATCCTATACATAACTAATGCATAGAAAACAATGGTATTAGCAATGCAATAGATTTTAATGCATGCATTAGCTTAGTTAAAGATAAAATTATCCTTCAAAATTTATGTTTTATTAAAATATACTAGTTAGTATATTAATGCAAGTTCAAAATAATCCAAATGGTGAGAAATAAAATTATATCCCTAGTAAATAAATAAATACTTAGCATATTTCCTTTTTTTATAAATAAATATTTAATTTTATTTTACAACATAGGTAGACAAATAAAATAATTTTTTTAAAAACTTTTTCATATAAAAATATTTCTCAACATATGTTTCTTTTAAAAAGTTAGAGTATGGACTAGATTTGAGGGCATTTTTGTAAATAAATAATTCTTTTAGAAATTGTGCAATACTTTAATACATCAAACCAAACAATAGTTAAGAAATATGTTAGCATAACTAATACCAACATAACTAATACCAGCATTATTAATACACCATATTCAACATTATTGTTATGCACCCAACCAAACGACCCCGAAGTCTCTTTTGTCCTAATACGGTTGCCCCAAATGATAAGAGTAATTTATTCTTTGAGGAATACCTATGTGGTTAATTTTCACTTTCTTCCAATTCTTTCTTTTCTCTCGTGTAAAATGAAAAACATGAATGTCCCAAAGTGGGGTCCACATAATGTGGCGAAAATGTAGAAAGGAAAGTAACAGATATGATAGTGGCGAGAAGACAGCTCGGTCACGTTATCTATCTGGCACGACAATACATAGCACCGTGCAACTCCGCCGCTTTTTCAAGAACCACATGTCTCTTTAACCATTAAACTGTACTCGTAAATAATGTATACTATTCATCTAAGTTTAACTCCAACAATTCTCTCTTTCTTTTTGGTTGAGTTTTTTGAAAAGCTTTGGAGGGGAATACTGTTAGGGAAGATAAGGAATCTAACTTCACCCTTTTTGGCATTTGAATATACAAATTCTACCTTTTAATTGCCTTCTTTCTCTAGTCTTTCTCTTTATGCTTTGCTTTTCCATTAGGACTATTCCCACTTTCTTGAAAAGCACCCAAAAAAGTCCCACTTTTTATTTTCTGAAGAAATCAATCGCTCTCTTGTGATTGTTTTGGAGCTTCATACATTCAAAGATGAAGCCTTTTAGCTCTGTAAGTCCCTCTTCTTCTCCTAAATGGGGCTTCTTTTGTGCTCTTTCTTCTTATGATTGTCTATATATTGCTGTTTCTAAGTTCAAATTGTCTTCTTTTTTTTGAAATTTTTTTGGAGGTAGTTTGTGTCTTTTTTTTTAAGAGTCATTTATGGTTTGCTTCTTTTAGGTGTTTGAGGTTGACATGGTTAATGTACTTTACCTTTGAGGTTGGTAACTCAGCAGGGGAACAATAAAGATAATTTTTTTTACTTCTTTTTCCCAATATATTTCAAGTTTTCATTTTTTTTGGGAATTTGAAAGAGAAATAGAATTATTGAACTGTACTAATAAAAGTAAGAAGGGTTTAGTTGTGTTTTTTATTTTTAAGAATTTTATTTTTAATGACTATGGTGCCCGTTTGCGCCGCTCACCTCGATTGTTCCACTGGCCAGTGGTATTATTTTTAATTGGATGTAAGAAATTGTTCAGTGCATCTAACTAAATATTCTGGAATTACGGGTAGATTATGGTTTTGCTCTAGTCCTATATATCAATTTCTTTTGTTTCATGTTTAATTACTTTTTAATCATCTCTTAATTTTTTTTGTGCCCTTCAGATACATTATCTAGTTAATAGATTAAACATTTAGATAATAACTCTTAAGATCTTGAAATGTTTTTAAGTTTCCTTAGAGAACTCAGGCAGTGTACCCTGTTAATTCAATTAATTGAGCTTCTTTTCAAGTTTGCAATAACCCAAAAAGCACAGTGGAAGGAGGAGAGGCGAAGGGGGTAGGAGTACTGGGAGTAATATGTTTCTCGACTGGAAGCTAGATCTTTTATGACAACTGTTTGTTAGTGTTTAAATTTGTAAAATGATTGACAGTTCTGGTCTTGCCCATTGACCTGGTTAATGTGTATAAGCACTATGTTACTTGGACTCATCACTAGTATGTATCCAATGCAGATATGTCTAAATATTCGGTAGGGTACGTCTAGTTATTTGCTAATATTTGGTATATTTTGAAAGATCCACACAAAGTACCCCACACCAATATCAATTCCGTTCAAAATGGTACGTCAAGGCAAATGGAGGATTCGTTTAACATAGTCAAGCACCTACGGCTAGTACTAGAAGTACAACCATTCTCATATCTGATAGCAGAGATCCTCCATTTATACCTATCACGACTGCCACTGGTATATTCTTCTTTTCAATCATCAGATTTTCACTGAAAATTGACCACATTAGTCTCATTGGTGTGTTTTAGAAAGTCATGTAGAGCTTCATCTTCGGTAACATGTGTGTGATAAGCACTTAATGTGGGATAATTCACCAACTCCTCCTATCGATTTACTTTTACCACAAAAGCAAATATAGTAACCACATCATCAAGATACTCCATCTGTCCCAACAAAAATGTCAATGTTTGTCTTTGTGCTTCTAGTAATATGAGAATCGAACATTTTGTATTGCTCAGCGTAAATAGGGAAACGTGGGTTTGGGGTGGGGTGGGGGGTTAAGTTATCAAGTTTTGTAGACATTGCATTGTCAATGGACATTACTTGGAAAGGAAACGGGACATTGAATTTGGGATGTGATAATACTCTTTAATGTATTAGTTATTTTAATATATGCGATTATGTAGTAGGATCTGTACTTGTCTAATTTATCTATCATCATGTCGTTTTTTCAGGTTTCCCTTCCTGATCCTAAAAGTAGATCATGTCTCTGCAGCATCTTCATCACTGTTGCTTTGATTTGTGCTATTTACTTCACTGGAAACGCTTTTTTGGCCAAGGATTTCAGGGTACAAATTAGTTGTCACATTCTTTCATTGTTATCTGTTTCACATATGTAGAATTTACATAAAGTTCAATCCTACTTGTGTTGTTCTTTTCTTTGGCTGAAGTGTTAAATTAGTTATCCCTTGCACGCTCTGCGTAAAAGCAAGTAAACAAACATCAAATTTCACTTGCTTTAGGATGCATGACTACCATATATTGTTCTGTGTATGAAAAAACAGCTCTTGTCTCTGAACTTGTTCTCTACGTAGCGAGTAGAGTTTGTAAACTATGGCAATAAGAATGAGATGACCCAACAAAAAATTGAAAAAGGACTTCCCTCACACCATTGCATTGGTGCTATACCGTTTACTCAGGGGTTACAACCTTTACTTTATCAATATTATTGTTCTGAATGACATATAAGAGGTCAAGAACTGTGAGAACTGAATGATTGAGTGCAGAGTGTTTTAATCAGTCTTTCATGTTGGCGTAATTAGAAAATATGCTTTTACTTGTAACATAAAAGTGGACAATTAAAACCCTTTTATGCCTATTTAGAGTTAGGCTTAAGTGATGCTGCTATATGCCATGAGCATTGAGCAATCAAACTTGAAGTTATTTTTAAAAAAAAAAAATCTTTTTATGTCATTCTATAATCTTTAGGTTCACCTGAGATATATATCCATGTCAGCGAAATATGTTCACTTTATTATTCCTGGATTTCTTTCTATAGCCTAATAACATTCTCTGAGGTTCAGGTGAATTCACATAATACAAATTTCATGCTTTAGCAAGCGGCACGCTGATTTGTGGTCGAAGGAGCTTTCTTGTTTCTTGTGTCGCCAAATAGTCAATAATTTTGTGTAGGATAACATCTCAAGTATGAAAATATTGTAGTTGCATGAGATCTGGTACTATAAGCTTAATAATTCAAGTATTTGCAGGTGTTTTTAGGATTGGGAATGAACAACTCACAACAGAATGCACAATGTGGTACATGTGAGGTTTGTTTTTTCAGAAAATGAACATGAATTTGTAGGCTTCTTTTCATTTGTGGAAATTCTGCACCTGATTTCTGGTTTTAATTAACATGTTTGTATTTATAAGCCCTTTCAAAGACAGAAGTCTCAGGTATTGATTAAGTTTTGATTTATCTTTTTAAAAATTGAAAGTTGTAACTCTTGTTGTATAAAGAAGTATAGAATTCAAATGTCCTCTCTTGACATTTGTGTAGATTGTCTTTTATCTTTTCATTTCTCTACAACTTCAGATGGTTTTTGTTTGCTTCCTCTAGTCGTTGACTTTCCAAGACATAGTTATCATGGATTCCCTTTTATCTTGTCAGTGTTCTATGATGTCAGATGGTCTCTGGTTGCTTCCTCTGACCTTGACTTTCCAAGACACCGTGGTATCTATGTCTGCCTAAGAACTAGTATCTGTTCTCTTGTAGTACTTCGTATGTGCGTGCTTTAAGCTTCGGAAGTTCTTTTTGTAGCATGCATGTTAGTTCTAAGATTCTAAGGAGGTAATATGAAATTTGTATGCTCCAATCGCCTGTCCCAAAAAGACAGAGCTAAATGTATAATATCTTATTTCCTTCATTTTGAGGGTTCTAGTAAAATTTGGGCATGCTGCTTGAATTATAGATCTGTTACAAAGCTTAATAGGCAACTTAAGTAGTTTTTACTGCTTACTCAGCATATTTCCTAGTTTCTCTCTTTAAATCATTGCCTTACCAGATGAATGATTTGAAGTTGACTTGTGGAATGGTTTGCTTGTAGTGCATATATTTGGCCATTGGATTTTTCGTAAGAGGTGCCAAATTTGATTACTTTTCAAGTTTGGATTTTAAGGCTGCTTAAATTTTTTATAACTCGGGCTAAATCAACGGGGTTCAGACCATTGACCTCTCAAAGACGATATACCAGCAAACCAGTTGATCCTTCTTTTACAAGCGATGTTATTTTTTCTATTTATACCCAATATTTTCGTTTTGCTTAACCATATTTAGTAAATTTTTCGACGAAAGACACTGCTTGGGGCAAAATCCCCTGTGGCCATTTGTTTTGATAAAGCATACTTGCTCTTGCACAGTACTGCAAAATGTAGTGACAGTATATTTTACGTCCAAGATTTACCTTATAAAATTTATGCCCAAGAAAGAATTATAACTTGGATTTAAACTAGTCAACCTAATTGATGAGAACAAAAGAATAATTTGGTTGAGACAAGTCTACCTAGTCTATGAGAAAATAATACAATTTGGTTGAGACCAGTCTACTAAAATAAATTTGGAATGTCTTGTTCTTTAATTACACTAGCATATCTGTGAATTGACTTAAAAAGTTCCCATGTAGGTACGGTTAAGACAGCAAAAAGAAACGAGTCATACATCTACCAAATGCAAGGTTTGCTATTATTTTTATTTTGTTTTTGATTTCTGGCTTCTTTTAAGTTACTGATTTATTCCTCACAGGAAAAGTGCAGGCCATTTGGGAGTGAGGCGCTTCCTGAAGGAATTGTTTCGAAAACTTCGAACCTGGAAATGCGCCCTCTGTGGGGTGATGTTGATGTACGTAAACAATTTCATATATGATTTATCAAGTTTTTCATGTAATCCAGTAATAATGCTCTATTCTTCTCCGTGGTTTTCTGATGACAGATTGGGCCTTGATTTTGATAGTCGAAGTAGGATCTAAGGGTGATGCCACAATTATGTCTTATGTTGTAAAGTTGATGGAATATGGAATATCCAAGTCCGGAAGGAACACATTAGTAATATGATCGTCTTATTTCATATAGAAAATGTATATAATTACTGTCTTTAGGCCACTCAACCACTGGATCTAGGATGTTGCAAAGCTTCTAATAGTGATGTAACTGTCAATCTTCCACCCATAACTTGAAGAGTAAAAAATAAAGAAAGATAGAATTACTGAGGCATGTGGAATGCCATCTGGAAAAAATGGTGATAGGATACTGCAGGTAAAATTTATGCGTTGTAATCGTCGTGCTTGCACTATGTTTCCCTTGGTGCAATGTTGTCCAAATTCATTTGT